>NC_051316.1:92519228-93137283 GCF_015220235.1 Choloepus didactylus
GCAGCAAGAGAGAAGTGACTTGTCACATACAAGGGATCCCAATAAGATTAATATCAAATTTCTCATCAGAAACCATGGAAGCCAGCAGACAGTAGGCCGACATATTTAAAATTCTTAAAGTAAAAGAACTGTTAACCAAGAATTCTATATCCAACAAAATCACCTTTCAAAAATGAACAACTTAAGACATTTACATATTAACTAAAGCAGAAAGAGTTCATTACCAGAAGACCTATCCTACAAGAAACGCTAAAGGGAGTCCTTTAGGCTGAAATTCAAAGACTATACACAGTAACTGGACTCCATAAGAAGGGATAAAGGACACCGGTAAAGGTAACTTTACCTGTAAATTGCCTTAATCCCCGTCCCAGTATGATGTAACATGCAAATATATAAAATAACATTATAAATCTAGGTTAACGAGAATACAATGTATAAGGATGTATTCTGAGACAATAACAATACTAAAGGGGAGGAACAAAGATATGCATGAGTAAAGAGTTTGTAAACTATTGAAACTAGGTTGGTACTGGGCAATGGAGGTTGTTATTAGTTTAAGGTATTTGTTTTAACTACAAAGGTAGCCACTAAGAAATTGGCGAAAAAAATACAGATAAAAGGAAAGAAGGAATTCAAAATAGTCCAGTACAAAATAGCAACTGAAAAAAAAGGAGTAATGGAGTAATTGAGGAAAACAAACGGCATACAGAAAATAAATATTCAACAGATGAATGGATAAAGAAAATGTGGTATATACATACACTGGAATATCATTTAGCCTTAAATGGACTGAAGTTCTGATACATGCAACAACATGGATGAACCTTGAAAACAAGCTGAGTGAAGTAAGCCAGACACAAAAGGACTAATCTTGTATGATTTCACTGATATGAAATAATTAGAATGATTACAAATTCAAAGAGTCAGAAATGAGAACAGAGGTTACCAGGGGATGGAGTGGGGGTAGGGAATGGGGAGTTAATGCTCAAACTGTACAGTTGCTATTTGGGGTGATGGAAAAATTTTGGTAATGGATGGTGGTGATGGTAGCATAACATAGTGAATGTAAATTAACAGCACTGAACTACATATTTGAATGTGACTAAAAAAAGAAATTTGACACTGTATATATGTTACTAGAATAAAAATTTAAAAAAGCAAACATAACAACTAAACAATGAACCCTAATGTAAACTATGATGACAGTAGTTGACTACAATTAAAATAACACTCTTTCATCAATTGTAACAAATGTATCACACTAATGCAAGGTGTTAATGGCAGGAGGTACATGGGACTCTGTATTTCCTGCATGATTTTTCTGTAAACTTACAAATTCTCTAATTAAAAAACAAAACAAAACAAAACAAAAACAAACCAAACAGTACACCAGAAAGGAAAAGAAAAACATTATAATGCCTCACCAATATGGACTAACTACAATGTGTAAACTCGGACAACTGAAATCTTAGAGCACAGCTTATCCGGGAACACTTATTGTAATGGTCCCTAGACTGTAAGCTCTATAAGCAGTCACATCTATTCCTGAGTTGTAATAGCTATCTCCAAATTCTGAGATGTTGAGCTCTTCGTATATAACCTGATCGATCTCTGGAACTCTGGGCATCCGTGTGACACCTGAGACTCAGAGCTAGAACTTGAAACCTATGAATGTCAGTATTACCTCATAAAGCAACTGTTAAAAAAGCTGAAGGGGAGTTCAGACATCAATTAGAGATATGAATGAAGCAGATCTGGTTAGGACTAAGGCAAATCGGGCCAAAGGGTAAAGGACAATACTGACTGTACTTTAAAACTTCAAATTCTGTGTGAGACCAAGGGAAGAGATGTTTATTTGGTGCAGGATCTGTATTTTCTGCAGCACACCAAATAATCTAACACGTATGGTCAGTTTATTCAAACACCATAATTACATGGAACTTTGAATAGGAAGTGAGATCTGATAGGTTTGTACATGTTAGTGTGAAATACCAATGCATCCCAAAGTAAGTTGGGAACTGGAGAAAAATGCAAAAATGCTGGACATCCCCATGTGAGTTATTACTGATATTTTCATAAACATTAGGACTAACATTTTGGTAGGCCGAGCCCTCAATCTTGGGAAGATTGTTGGTGCAAATGAGAGGCTAAGCCTACTTATAACTGTGCCTAAGGATTTCCCCCAGAGAACCTCTTTGTTGCTCAGATGTGACCCTCTCTCTCTAAGCCCACTCAGCAGGTGAACTCACTGCCCTCCCCCCTACATGGGACATGACTCCCAGGGGTGTAAATCTCCCTGGCAACATGGGACATGACTCCCAGGGATGAGCCTGGACCTGACATCGTGGGATTGAGAAAATCTTCTTGACCAAAGGAGGAAGTTAGATGAAACAAAATAAAGTTTCAGTAGCTGAGAGATTTCAAATGGAGTTAAGAGATCACTCTCAAGGGTATTCTTATGCAATATACAGATACCCCTTTTTAGTTTTTAGGGTGTTGGAATGGCTACAAGGAAATACCTGAAGCTGCTGAACTGCAACCCAGTAGTCTTGATTCTCGAATATGATTTTATATCTACTGAGCTTACAGGCTGTGACTACATGATTGTGAAAACTTTGTGGCCCCAACTTCCTTTATCCAGTGTATGGACAGATGAGTAGAAAAATGGGAACAAAAATTAAATGAAAAATACAGTGGGATTGGGGAGATGGAATGTTTTGGGTGTTATTTTTCACTTTTATTTTTATATTTCTGGAGTAAGAAAAAGGTTCAAAATTTGATTCTGGTGATGAATGTAAAACTATATGATGGTACTGTGAATAACTGATTGTAAACTGTGGATGACTGTAGGATATGTGAATATATCTCAATAAAACTATTAAAAATATTAAAAAAAACAGAAGGAAAACAGCAAAATTTTACAAATATGTGGAAATTAAACAACAAAACGGTCAAAGAAGAAATCACAAGAGAAAGTAGGAAATATCGTCAGACAAATGAGAACAAAAACACAACATCTCAAATCTTATGAGATAAAGTGAAGGCAGGGCTCAGAGGGAAATTTAAAGCCCTTAATGCCTACGTTAAAAGGGAAGATCACAAATCAGTAACATAACTTCACACATAAAGAAACCAGAACAAGAGCAAACTAAAACCAAAATTACTAGCAGAAAGAAACAGTAAAGATTAGAGAAGAGATAAATGAAATAGAGAATAGCAAGACTAACAAAGAAAAAAAGAGAGGACATACAAAACTAAAATCAAGAATGAAAGTGGGGACATTACTACCAATCTTACAAAAATAAAAAGGATTATAAGGGGGTGCTATGAAAAATTATAGGCCAACAAATTAAAAAAATGGGATGAAATGGACAAATTCCTTGAAACATACAAATGACTTAATCTATCGCAAGAAGAAATAAAACCCTCTAAACAGTTCTGTGACAAAGAGATTGAATTGGTAATTAGAAATCTCCAAACAACAAAAAGTCGAAGACTGGAGGGTTTCATATTAAATTCTACAAACATTTAAAGAAGACTTAACACCATCCTTAAACTCTTCCAAAAATTAAAAGAGGAGGGAATAATTCCTAAGTCATTCTACGTGGTCACACTACCCTGATACCAAAACCAAATAAAGAAAGCACAAGAAAAGAAGACTACAGACCAACATCTCTAAGGAATATAAATGCAAAACCCTGAACAAAATACTAGCAAACTGAATCCAACAGTATATGAAAAGAATTATACACTATGACCAAGTGGAATATATTCCAGAAATGCAGGGATGGTTCAACATGAGAAAATCAATCAGTGTAATATATCACATTAATGAAATGAAGGGGAAAAAACGTATGATGACCTATTTCAATTGATGCAGAAAAGGCTTTTGACAAAACCCAACATCCTTTCATGATAAAAACACTCAGCAAACTAGCAATAGAAGGGAACTTTCTCAACATGATAAAGGGCATTTATGGAAAACCCACAGCAAACATCATATTCAATGACGGAAGACTGAAAGCTTGCCCCCTAAGATCAGGAACAAGACAAGGATGCCCACTGTCACCACTATTATTCAACACAGCACTGGAAGTTCTAGCCAGAGCAACCAGGCAAGAAAAAGAAATAAAAGTCATCTAAGAAAAATAGGGGAAGGAAACAAACAAACAAACAGACAAAGGTACCCAGTGTTCTTTTTTACTTTAATTGCTCTTTTTCACTTTAATTATTATTCTTGTTATTTTTGTGTGTGTGCGAATGAAGGTGTCAGGGATTGATTTAGGTGACAAATGTACAACTATGTAATGGTACTGTGAACAATCGAATGTACGATTCGTTTTGTATGACTGCGTGGTATGTGAATATATCTCAATAAAATGAAGATTTAAAAAAAAAAAAGTCATCTAAATTGGAAAGGAAGAGATCCAATTATTCCTATCACAGATGACATGATCCTATACATAGAAATCCCTAAAGAATCCACAAGAAAGGTACCAGAAATAACAAATGGATTCAGGAAAGTTACAGGATACAAAATTCATGTGAGTTTCTACACCAGGAGAAATCAGTAGAAATCTGAAACAATTCCATTTACAATAGCACCTAAAAGAATAAAATACCTAGGAGTAAATTTAACCAAGGAGTTGAAAGGCTTGTATGCCGAAAACTACAAAACTTTGCTGAAAGAAATTAAAAACCACCTAAATAAGAGGAAATACATCCCATATCTAAGGACTGGAAGACTTAATATTAAGATGTTACCACTGTCTAAATTGTTAAGATGTCAGTACTGTCTAAAATGATCTACAAACTCAATGCAATCTCTATCAAAATTCCAGCAGTGTTTTTCTTAGAAAAAGAAGAATGGAGTAGAAGTCACACTCTCTTCAAAACTGACTATAAGGTTACAGTAGTTAAAACTGTGTGGCACTGGCATAAGAACAGACTTATAGACATCAAGGGAATCAAATTGAGAGTCCACAGATAAATCTACACATCAATGGCCAGCTGATTTTCAACAGAGCACACGGAGAAATGGTGCGCTGATTGGTTCCCCACCTGGTTTGGATTCTGCCCACCCCAAAGGAAAAGTTCAAGGAAGACCGGCCTGAGAGCACCACCTACTGGTAGTATAGACCACTCAATGGGGAAAGAATAATCTCTTCAACAAATGGTGTTGGGACAACTGGCAATTCAAATGCAGAAGAATGAATGTGGACTGCTACCTCAGACCATATACAAATATTAATTGGAAACGGATGAGTGACCTAAATATAAGGGTTAAAAATATAAAACCCTTACAAGAAAACATAGGGAAATATCTTCCGTACCTTATGATAGGCAATGGATTATCAGAATTTATACCAAAACCACAAAAAATTAGATAAATGGGCCTTCATCAAAATTAAAAACTTCAATGCATCAAAGGGCATTATCAAGAAAGTAATAAAACCACCTCAAGAATGGGAGAAAATATTTGGAATTAATTTATCTGATCAGAGTTTAATATCCAGAATATATAAAGAACTCCTACAACTAAATAACAAAAAAGCAAACAATTCAATTTAAAAATGGGCCAAGGATTGAATATCTTCCTCCAAAGAAGATATTCAAAGTCCAATAGCCATTAGAGAAATGCAAATCAGAACTACAGTTGGGAGGGACTTCTGGGAAGATGGTGGAACAGGTGAGGCAAAACAGGCTTCCTTTCCATGAAAGAAACTACAGACCGGCCAGAGGACGCTGGGACTGCAGTTTTGAGGTGTGAACGGCCACAGAGGGTCACCCACAGTATGTGGAGGGGACGTGGACAAAAATGTGAAAGATGGCAACTGGAGGGACTGGGTGAGTTTTTTTTTGTCTGGGACCACCTCCCGGCCAGCATAAACAACACGCCCTTCAAGCAAGACAGTGAGCAGTGGCTCTCCACACCTGTGCATCTACCTTGGCAGTTAGCTAGGAAGGTGATCCTCCACAGCTAGGTGGTGGGGACTTCCCTTAGGGGAACCCGGGAGGCAGCATTTGCTCTCACCACACAGAAGTCCAGGGAGGGTGTACCAGCAGAAGCAGGGACAGGAGAATGTGCCATACTAGCGCATCAGGAGCCCCTCCCACACCCCAGAGACTCGTGGGTACATAGCAGGCAGGTAGCCTGGCACATGTGATCAGCAGGGTGCCCTGAGCGGACTCACTGCCTACTCAGGGTACACATCACAGCCCCAGGGCAGGCAATCCCCAGAGCACATGGAGAAACGGTGCGCTGATTGGTTCCCCACCTGGTTTGGATTCTGCCCACCCCAAAGGAAAAGTTCAAGGAAGGCTGGCCTGAGAGCGCCACTTACTGGTAGTATAGAGAAACTGCACTCCAGCAAACTGTAGCTCTCCCAAATTATAAATGCCAAAATATCCTGCATTTTCCAAAATAACTATTAAGACAAGCAAATGCCCCAAAGTCAACAGCAAATCAAAAAGCACTTGAAGAATCCAGAAGATATGGACAAGCCAAATGAACAAATTAAAAGGCTGGAAAGGATACAAAATTTATAGAACAATTAAAGAAGTAGAAACAAATCTCCAAAACAACTTCAACAAGATGGCTAAAGACATAAAGGAAATCAAGAAGACTCTGGAGAGCTTAAAGAATTTGAAAGAGTAAATTAAAAAAAAACAGCAGATCTTATGGAAATAAAAGATACTGTGGATCAAATTAAAAATATACTAGAGAGAGAACCTAAGATGGTGGCTAGGTGAGTCAGGGCAAAAAAAACACCTCTGTGAAAAATACTAGATAAAAACCAGAAAGTGACCCAGAACACCACTGCCAGCGATGCACCAGCCGGACAAGGTCTACTAAATCCACAGGGAACGTGCATTTGGTGAAACCAGGAGCCTGCATTCTGAAACGAGTGAGTGAGTCAGCTGAAAGTCCCACGGCCGCGCTGCAGTGTGGGGAAATGGTGGGCTGGTGTTTGGAGATGGACTAGTTCTTTAAAAAAAAAAAAAAGCCCAGGAGTGGCTCCAGATACGACAGGGAGAGCCACACAGTGAAGCACGGAGGGAGGGGGCTGGGCTAACGCGTTGGTGTCTGGCGTGGAGGATACCCCTTCCCACACCTGCTGCTGATTGTCTCGAGACCAGAGGAACAGAGGGGAGCCAAAGGGAGGAAAAAAAACTGCATTCCTTACAGCCATCTCCCCAGCGGGTGGGGGACGCTCCTGCCCAGGGCCGGACCCACAGCCCAGAACCGTGCCAAGAAACCCAGCGTGACGGGGAATCTTTCCCGCAGCACTACACACAAGCCACAATATCGGCCGTAGACAGTGGCCTTTAATACACCCTCGGCTGATTGTCCCAGAGCTGAGAGAGCGGAGCTGTGAGAAAAGGGGGAAGTTAACACGTCCCATTCAAGCTTCTTTGAAGCGGGCTGAGAGTGCCCCTGCACGGCCCAGCAACCCAGGGCTTCCCTGGCGGGCCGGCATGCACTAGTGATGTGACATGGCCCTCCCTCAGCAGAGGTCCTGGAAGAGCACAGCTGGGAAGGGGGAACTGCTCGGAAATCCCAGGAACCCTGTGCGAATACCAAGGACTTGTGGGTCAGTGGCAGAGACAATCGGTGGAAAGACTGAAATGAAGGCTTAGGCTCCTGTAACAGCCTTAAATCTCCGGGAACACCTGGGAGGTTGGATTACTAAAGCTGCCCTGCCTGCCTAACCACCCATACACACACCCCACATTCAGGGCAGACAGCACCAGCAACACACCCAAACTTGGTACACTAACTGGACCCCACAAGAATCAGACCCCCACACACCACAAAGACAAAGTGGGGGAGAACTGACTTGAGGGGAATAGGTGATTCATGGACATCATCTGCTGGTTAGTTAGAGAAACAGTACACCACCAAGCTGCAGTACTGTCAAATTAGGGATCAAGTAAAGCAAATGCCAAGAGGCCAAAAACAACAGAAAATCTTAAAGCATATGACAAAACCGGACGATATGGAGAACCCAAACCAAAACACCCAAATCAAAAGATCAGAAGACACACAGTACTTGGCACAATTAATCAAAGAATTACAGACAGGCAACAAGAGCATGGCTCAGGATATAAAGGACATGAAGAAGAGCATGGCACAGGATATAAAGAATATGAAGAAGACCCTAGAAAAGCATAAAGAAGAATTGCAAGAGTAAATTAAAAAAAGATGATCTTATGGAAATAAAAGAAACTGTTGGCCAAATTAAAAAGACATTGGAACTCATAATACAAGATGAGAAGAAGCTGAACAACTCAGCCTCCTCGAGGACCACAGAACAGAGAATGAAAGAACAAAAGAAAGAATAAGGAAAAAAATCAAAAAAAAAAACAAAATAGATCTCAGGGAAAATAAAACGTCCACATTTAAGACTCATTGGTATCCCAGAAGAGGAAGAGAAAGGTTAAGGTCTAGAAAGAGTATTCAAAGAAATTGTTGGGGAAAACTTCCCCAACCTTCTACAGAGTATAAATACACAAAGCATAAATGCCCAGTGAACTCCAAATAGAATAAATCCAATTAAACCCACTCCGAGACATATTCTGATCAGACTGTCAAATACTGAAGAGAAGGAGCAAGTTCTGAAAGCAGCAAGAGAAAAGCAATTCACCACATACAAAGGAAACAACATAAGACTAAGTAGTGACTACTCAGCAGCCACCATGGAGATGAGAAGGCAGTGGCTTGACATATTTAAAACTCTAAGAGAGAAAAATTTGCAATCAAGAATACTTTATCTAGCAAAACTCTCCTTCAAATTTGAGGGAGAGCTTAAATTTTTCACAGACAAACAAATGCTGAGAGATTTTGCTAATAAAAGACCTGCCCTACTTCAGATACTAAAGGGAGCCCTACCGACAGAGAAAAAAGCTGAGGGACTTCACCACCAGTAGATCAGTCCTGTAAGAAATGCTAAAGGGAATTGTGCAGGCTGAAAGGAAGGGACTAAACAATTGACTGAAACTACATGAAGAAATAAAGATTTCCAGTAAAGATCACATGGTAAATATAAATCCCAATCCTACCGTATTTTTTACTTATAACTCCACTATTTACTTCCTACAAGATCTAAAATACATAAACTGTAATGATAAATCAGTGGTTTTGGACTCAATGTAAAATACGTAACTTTTTACAAGAACTAAATAAAACTGGGGGAATGAGGGAGTATAGGAACATAGTTTATGTGTCATATTGAAGTTAAGTTGGTATCAAAAAAAAACAAGATTGTTATAGGTTTAAGATGTTAAATTTAAGCCCCATGGTAAACACAAAGAAAGTATCAGAGAATATGACCATAGAGACAAAAAGTAGAGTAGGGGTTCCAAGAAGTGGGGGAAGAGGCAATGGGGAGTTAAGAAATGAGTGTAGGGTTACTGTTTGGGCTGAAGGGAAACTTCTAGAAAGGGATGGTGGGAAGGTGATAGCATTGCAACATTCTAAATGTGATTAATCCCACTAATGGAATGCTAGGGAGGGGGTGGAATGGGAAGATTTAGGCTGTTTATATGTTTCCACAATTAGGAAAAAAAAAAAAAACAGTCTAAATAGATGATAATTAAATGCCAAGGATGATCCTGGATGGGATCTGAGGATGGAGGAGAGGAGGCTCAAAGGGACACAGATGGGACTTCAGCGGAAAAAAAAGGAAACATAGAATGTAAGCTTTGTATCAAGGTTGAACTTCTTGAACTTCTTAGCTGCATTTAATGAGATTGCATAAAAGAATGTTCTTGTTCATGGGAAATGTACAGGTGAATTATATTGTTTTTTTCAAGGATATGTGCAGCTTGCTCTCATATGTTCAGAAAACAGAGCAATAGATGATGGATGATAGGGAGGGACAGAGGGAGGGAGGGAGAGAGGGAACTAAAGAAATGGTGGTGTGACAGGATGTTAAAGGTGGTGGATCGGGATATCGGGGGAGGGGGGTCAGGGTATGCTGGAGTTCTATGTATGGGGTTTGTACTGTTTTTGCAACTGTTCCTGTAAGTTTGAATTTATCTCAAAATAAAATTTCTTATTAAAAAAAAAATATATATATACTAGACACACACAACAGATTTGAAAACAAAGGAAAAAGAAGAGGTGAACTAGAAGACAAGGCAATCGAATGTGAAGGCACAAAAGAATGGTGAAAAAAATCAAAAAATATGAAATGGATGCAGAGAAATGATGGACAACATGAAGCAAATAAATATAAGAATCACTGGTGTCCTGGGATTTGATCTTTTGCCACAAGCAGGCTGGTGTTGCCATCGGAAGACAATGTGAAAAATGTGATGGAAGTGTGTGATCTGTGATTCCCATGTGTGTCCCTGCACCCTGGTGCGCATTTGTGATGAGTGTAACTACGGCTCTTAACGGGCATTGCGTGATATGCGGAGGCCCCGGAGTCTCTGATGCCTATTATTGGAAGGAGTGCACCATTCAGGAGAAGGACAGAGATGGCTGCCCAAAGATTGTCAACTTGGGGAGCTCTAAGACTGACCTCTTCTATGAATGCAAAAAATATGGCTTCAAGAAGAGGTGACTGGTGGGTGGCTCTTTCCTCCCCTCATCAGGCTGCCACAGCTGCCCAAGAAGACACCAACAACCACCAGCAGAAGAGAAGCGGAGCCCAGAGCATCACCAGGCTTGCTTGTCCAAATACTGACATCTTCCTATCCCTTTCCTCACCCCTCATCCAGCCATGTGGCTGGAATGGAAAAGGATTCTTCATCAAGCACTCTGACAGACTGTATCAGAGAAAATCTGATAGATTCATTCATGATTTTTCTTGTATTTAAGAAGCAAGGCTTTTGTTCTCTACATCAAAATGTTCTCTCTACACCAGAGCTTCTAAAACAGGAAAATATAATTTCAGTTTTTTGAGGAGTTGCCTATGACACTTTCCTTCATCACTACAGTGAAAACATGTCCTTGTAGCAGCTCTGATGGCAGTCACCCTTAATGAAACACCAGTATGTAGTAGCGAGCTATCAGAACAATAAATGTGGGCATTTTATCTTGTAAAGCTTACCAGGTGGTGCTCATTTCATGTTATTTTTCTTTTAAAAAATGGGAACTCTGTTGTCATTGTATTAATAAAGTTGGTGTTTATTTTCTGGTAAAAAACAAACAATCAAACAAAAAAACAAACAAAAAAATAATCACTGGTGTCCCAGAAGGAGAAGAGTAAAGGGCTAGGGAGAGTGTTTCAAGACATGGTTTGGGAAAACTTCCCAATCATTCTAAATAACATGAAAATGCACATCAAAGATGCCCAAAGAACTCCAAGTAGAATGAACCAAATAAACTTACTCCCAGACATATACTGATTAGAGTGTCAAATGCTGAAGAGAAGAAGAAAGTTCAGAAAACAGCAAGAGAAAAGAGACTCACCACATACAAGGGAAACAACATAAGACTAAGTAATGACTACTCCACGAGCACCATAGAGGCAAGAAGGAAGTGGTATGATATATTTCAGATCCTGAAAGAGAAAAATTGTCAGCCAAGAATTCTGTATCCAGCAATGCTCTCCTTCAAAACTGATGAAAAGCTTATAATTTTCACAAACAAATGCTGAGAGAATTTGTTAACAAGAGACCTGCCCTGCAAGATATACTAAAGGGAGGTCTACCAGCTGAGAAAAAAAGAAATGAGAGAGAGATCTAGAGAAGGGCACAGAACTGAAGAGTATTAGTAAGGATAACTTAAAGGTAAAAAAGAAAGAGTGGGGAAAAAAAAACAGAACTAACAAGTAAAAACCAAAGGATAAGATGGCTGGTTCAGGAATTCCCTTCACAGTAACAACTTTGAATGTGACTGGATTAAACTCTCCAATAAAAGATACAGACTGATAGAATGGATTAAAAAGTACGACCCATCTATATGCTGTTTACAGAGACTCATCTTCGACCCTACAACACAAAGAGACTGAAAGTGAAAGGATGGAAAAAAATACTCTACACAAGCTGCAACCAAAAGAAAGCTGGGGTAGCTACACTAACATCGGAAAAAATAGATTTTAAATGCAAAGATGGCATAAGAGAAAAAGAAAAAACTATATATTAATAAAAGGGACAATTCACCAAGAAAAAATAAGAATCATAAATGTTTAGGCACCTAATCAAGAAGCTCTAAAATACATGAGACAAACATTGGCTAAACCAAAGGGAGCAACAGACACGTCTACAGTAACAGTGGGAGATTTCAATATACCACTCTCTTCTATATACAGAACAACCAGACAGAGGACCAATAAGGAAAATGAGAAACTAAAGAACATGATAAATTAATTAGACTTAACAGACATATAGATAGTTACATTCCAAAGTACCAGGATGTACATTCTTCTCTAGCATCCATGGAACATTCTCAAGGATAGATCATATGCTGGGGCACAAAACAAGTCTTAATAAATTTAAAAAGACTGCAATTATTCAAAGCACATTCTCTCACCATAATGGAATGCAACTAGAGATCAATAACCACCAAAGAACCAGATCTTTCACAAATATATGGAAGTTAACATACTCCTTAATAACCAGTGGGTCAAAGAAGAAACTGCAAGAGAAATCGGTAAATATCTAGAGGCTAATGGAAACGAGAACACAACATATCAAAACCTGTGGGATGCAGGGAAGCTGGTGCTGAGAAGGAAATTTATAGCTCTAAATGCACATATCAAAAAGCAGGAAAGAATTAAAACCAAAGACCTAACTAAACAACTGAAGAGCTAGAGAATGATCAGGAAAGTAACCCTAAAGCAAGAAGAAGAAAAGAAATAACAAAGATTAAAGCAGAAATAAATGAGTTAGAGAACAAAAAAAACAACAGAATAATAAAACCAAAAGTTGGTTCTTTGAGAAGATCAACAAGATTGACAGACTCTTAGCTAGACTGACAAAGTTAAAAAGAGAGAAGACCCAAATAAACAGAATCAGAAATGAGAAGGGGGTAATTACTACAGATCCCAAAGACATAATAAAAAGCATAAGAGGATACTATGAACAACTGTATGCCAACAAGCTAGACAATTTAGAGGAAATGGATAATTTCCTGGAAACATATGAACAACCTAGACTGCCCCATGAAAAAATACAAGGCCTCAGCAAACCAATCACAAGCAAAGAGATCCAATCAGCATCAAAACATTTATGAGACAATTGAAAATTTGAACCCTGACTTGAATTTGAAGATAGTTTTTTTTAGATATAATAGCTACAAAGTTACATTTTTGTGAAATATTCATAGATGAAATTAAATGATGCCTGGGATTTGCTTCAAAATAATCGGGGTATGGAGGAGCAAAGATGAAAATGAGCTGAGTTGATAAGTGTTGGAAACTGGTGATGGCATCTTAAGAGTTCATTACACTATTGCGTCTACTTTTGTATAAGTTTGAAATGTTTCATTTAAAAAAATGTCACAGAAGAGTATTTGTTAGCATACCCAGTCGTCTGGGGAAGATGTACTACAGAGTAAAAAAATGAAGTACAAAACAATAGATAAATTGCACTTCCATTTCTAGAAAAGAATTACTATATTTTCATGTATGTATGTGCAGAAAATGTTTGGAAGAGAATACATGAAAATGCTAACAGAAGTTATCTTGAGTATAGTTTTATATTTGCTTGTTTTTATCAGCATTTGCTGACTTTTCTTACAATTAACATATAGCACTTGTATAAAACAATAAATGAAAATGAACAGCAATAAACAAATTAATACCTAACAGTGGTAAACAGTATCACCTCCAAGGGAGTAGTTTAGGGAGATGATTGCAAAGTTGGGAAGGATAGATAGTATCATGAAAGCCAGATACTCACCTGCTGATTGCCCAGTGTGTGCAGCTCCAGTGAGGTCAGAACAAAAGAAAGGAGTCCATAGACACACATGCAGGCAGTGCTGGTGGTACACTGTAATGGCAAGGAGTCAGTGAATAATTCTGAATTACAAAAATTCTCCATTTCAGCATAATCCCATTATCATTAATATGGTTCCTATAAACAAATGGGAAGGGAATCAAAAGCCTCATAATTTTCCTAATTTCCTTCCAGGATCAGTAAGACAAGGCAAAAAAAGAGAAGGTATGAACCACAAGTATTACAACTCAGTCAAGAAAAAAAATCAAAAGAAAATTACTTTCAAACTGATCAAAGTCTGTATGGAGAAGAAAAAACTCATATTCAGCCAGAGAAAGGATAGAGTCTGTGTGTGATGTGAACAACATAGATGCCTGAATTGCCAACAAGATAAACCAATCAGGGTCAGTAAGTGAGTCTGCTGGTTGAGGTTTGACTTCAGCACATCGAAACAGGCTGACTAAACCATGCCTTTCAAATTAAGCCCCAACTCAAGATTCATGAGAATTTCTAATTCATGCTGGTATAGTTGAATAAATAAGCCACCAAAAAAGACTTCTTCAATCAAAATGGTCAAAGGTATCTTCTTCTAGGTATATGCATACTGGTTAAAAGTCAGACAAAACAGGCTCAAACCATATCCACCACTTACTGGCTGTTACTGTTTCTTTGGACAAGTTACATCTGCCTGAGTCTCAATTTCCTAATCTGTAAAAGAGGAATGATAGTCCCTAACATAAAGAAGTGCTATAAGGATTAAATAAGATAATGTATAAAAAGAGCTGAGCATAGTGCCTGGTCATAGAAAATGCTCCATAAAGGCTGGTGACTAAATTATCATTAACCAAATCACTATTAGAATTATCATCACTATTACCATGGCACATTAATGAATCCCCTCTTTGCCCATTCTCATGTTCAAACACCAATAGTTTGACTCACATCATTTCCCCCACTGGCAAGGGACCGGAGCAGCCGGGTCAAATACTGAAATACGTTGAGCTGGATGGCCGTGCCTCCTATCTTCCGGACAATACTGCTTGTTTCTTCTGGACTCAGGGTGTGACGGAGAAGAGCCCATGCCAAAAGCACCGGGGCATGATGCGGAATGTCCCCAAAGGTCAACATCAAACGGTCCATATCCTAATGAGAGAGAAAACACCAACTGTGTCATTGAATAGAAAGGGTCAAGACTTCTCAACAGAATTCTTCATCATGCTCAACAAGCCTTTCATTCAGCCCTAGAGGCCTGTCTCTCCCGTTCTGATAATTTACTCTTCTAAAACCCCCAGCCACCTCACTAATAAACCCCTTGATTACTCGTTTTCTATCTTCCTAATCATCCCGTAATAATGTTCTTCCCCTTTCCTCTTCTTTCACAGGCCCTATAAATACTGATAATACCCAAGGTTCTGTTCTGTCCTTGGGAATCTTTTGTCCTTTCACCATCTCTGTGAGTGACATCACTCACTTTCATTTTATTTTGTTTTATATTGTTTTTTTGTGTTTTTTTGCGCTCAGAACTTTATTAGGTGGAGTTTGCCTGAAATAGTTGCCTACCTGGTTCAGGACAACTGGAAGAGAGGAGCCTTTGCTTGGAGACATGTTCTTTATTTTTAAAGGGGAGGTGATTGGCTGAGCATCTGAGCCCCAGTTCAAGATCAGATTATTTTTCAAATGGTCAGCCAGAGGAAGGCAACTCTCTGGGACATGACTATACCAGAAGCAGACGCCCCTGATGCAAAAGGCAAACAGGTGCTCAATGTTATATGGGGCTAGGGGACACCTCTGCTATTCCCAGATCAAGATATGGCAAGGGGAAAAACGTAACAAATGAGAAAAGGAAGTTTCTCAAAAAAAGATGGATAAAGTAATCACACACAATTGAAAAAACTCAAATAATGGTTTATAACGGAGTGAGGTAAGTCGTGATTCTTCATTTGCACCTAACCCCAACACCCAAACTACCTTGATCCAAGCAGCCAGGGTATGGGGGCTATGTGGAAGGCCTGAGAGCAGGTGGAAGCGGGGCTTATTTTGCTACAGTGAGAAAGGGCTTGTGAGGGAAAGCAGGCCTGGCTAAAAGCAGCCCTACCCCCATGCCCCCAAGGCTTCCACTATATTGACAAATACATACAATAAATACATTACATACAAAGGCCAGGCTGGGAGGAAGGCTCCCCATAGATGTTCAGGTGACATGGGTTACAGGTCTCAGGGATTCTAGGGTTACTAGTCTCAGGAATTCTACAATCTTGCTCAAATTCTTCCAACAAAACCAAAGGGAAGGGAACACTTTCTAACTCATGCTATGAGGCCAGCATCACCCTAATTCTAAAGCCAGATAAAGATATCACAAGAAAAGATAATTACAGACCAATATCCCTCATAAAGAAAGATGCAAAACTCCTTAACAAACTGAATCCACAACACATTAAAAGGATTATATTTCACAACCAAGCGGGATTTATCCCTGGTATGCAAGGTTGGTTCAATATCAGAAAATCAATGTAATATACCACATGAAGAAAATGAAAGGAAAAAACCACATGATTTCAGATGACACAGAAAAGGCATCTGACAAAACCCAACACCCCTTCTTGATTAAAAAATTCAGAAAACTATAATAGAAGGCAACTTCCTCAACATGACAAAGGCCATATATAAAAAACCCACAGTTAACATCATACGCAACAGTGGAAGATTTAAAGCTTTCCCCCTAAATCAGGAATAACACAAGGATGCCCACTGTCACCACTGTTTAACATTGCACTGGAAGTTCTAGCTAGAGCAATCAGAGAAAGAAAAAAAATGCATCCAAATTAGAAAGGAAGAAGTAAAACTTTTCCTGTTTGCTAATGATGATCCTATAAATAGAAAGTCATGAAGAATCTACAAGAAAGCAAATAGAGCTAATAAACAAATTCAGCAAAGTGACAGGGTACAAGATTAACTTGCAAAAATCGATGGTTTTCCTTGACCAAATGGGGGATGCAAAATGAGACGAAATAGTTTCAGTGGCGAGAGATTTCAAATGGAGTTGAGCGGTCACTCTGGTGGACATTCTTATGCACTATATAGATAACAACTCTTAGGTTTTAATGGATTGGAATAGCTAGAAGTAAATACCTGAAACTACCAAACTCCAACCCAGTAGTCTGGACTCCTGAAGACGATTATATAATAACGTAGATTACAAGGGGTGACAGTGTGATTGTGAAAACCTTGTGGATCACACTCCCTTTATCTAAATGACAAATAGGGTGGGACGGGGGGAGGGTTTGGGTGTTCTTTTTTTACTTTTATTTTTTATTCTTATCCTGATTCTTTCTGATGTAAGGAAAATGTTCAGAAATAGATTGTGGTGATGAATGCATAACTATACGATCGTACTGTGAACAGTTGATTGTATACCATGGATGATTGTATGGTATGTGAATATATTTCAATAAAACTGAATTTAAAAAAAATAACAAAATCAATGGTTTTCTACATACCAGCAAGGAACAATTAAAAAAAAAAAGCAACTAAAAGAATCAAATACCTAGGAATAAATTTAACCAGGGAGGTAAAGATCCTATACATGGAAAACAACAAAACATCACTGAAAGAAATCAAAGACCTAAATAAACAGAAACATATTCCTTCTTCATGGATAGGAAGACTAAATATTAAGATGTCAATTCTACCCAAAGCAAGGGACAGAATCAACAAAATCCCAGTCCAAATGCCAACAGCCTGCCTTACAGAAATGAAAAAGCCAATCATCAAATTCATGCAGAAAGATAAGAGCCCCAAACAGCCAGTCATTTTGACCAAAACCATGTTGAAAAAGAACAAAGTTGTAGAACACTTATTACAAAGCTAAGTAACCAAAACAGTGTGGTACTATCACCAGGACAGACATACGATCAATGGAATCAAACTGAGTTCAGAATTAAACCCTCTCACCTTTGTCCAACTGATCTTTGACGAAGGTGCCAAGTTCACTAAGTGGGGAAAGAACAATCTCTTCAACAAATGGTACTGGGAGAACCAGATAGCCATATGCAAAAGAATGAAGGTGGACCCACCTCACATGATATCAAAAATTAATGCAAAATGGATCAAAGACCTAAATGTAAGAACTAAAACTATAAAACTCCTGATAGAAAACACAGGGAAACATCTTCAGGACCTTGTGTCAGGCAGTGGTTTCTCAGACTTTACACAAAAAGCACGTACAATAAAAGAAAAAGTAGATAAATGGGACTACATCAAAATTTAAAAATTTTCTGCATCAAAGGTCTTTATCAAGAAGGTAAAAAAAATCAACCTTCAGAATGGGAGAAAAAAAATTTGGAAATCATACACTTAATAAGGGTTTAATATCTAAAATATATAAAGACACGTGAGTAAGTTAAAAACTGGGAAAAACACTTGAACAGACATTTCTCCAAAGAAGATATACAGATGGTCAATAAGCAGATGAAAAGATGCTCAGTGTCATTAACCGTCAGGGAAATGCAAATCAAAACCACAATGAGCTACCACGTCACACCCACCAAAATGGCTATTATTTAAAAAAAAAAAAAAAAAAAAAAGGTTGGAAAGGATGCATGCAGAGAAGTAGGAACACTTGTACACTGTTAGTGGGAAAGAAAAATAGTGCAACCACTGTAGAAAACAGTTGGGTGATGCCTCAGAAAGTTAAGTATAGAATTACCATATGACCTGGCAATCCACTTCTAGGTATACACCCAAAAGAACTGAAACCAGGGAGTTGAACAGATATTTGCATACAAATGTTCATAGCAGCATTATTCACAATTGTCAAAAGGTGGAAGCAACCCAAGTGTCCAACAACAGATGAATGGATAAACAAAATATGGTATAAAATACAATGGAAAATTATTATGCTACAACCTAGATGAACCTTGAAGATATCATGTTGAGTGAGACAAGGCTGACACAAAAGAACAAATACTTAAAGAAATATGATCCATCTACATGCCGTCTATAAGAGATTCAACTTAGAGGATACAAATGGTTGAAAGTGAAAGGCTGGAAAAGGGTACTCCATGCAAAAAGTAACCAAAAAAGAACTGGGGTAGCTATACTAATATCAGACAAAACAGACTTTAAATGCAAAAATTATCAAAGAAGGACATTATATTAAAGAGGCAATCCACCAAGAAGAAATAACAATCATAAATATTTATGCAACTAAACCAGGGTGCCCCAAAATACGAGGCAAACACTGGCAAAACTGAAAGGAGTAATACATGTCTGTACAATAATAGTTGGAGACTTCAATATACCACTCTCATTAAAAGATAGAACATCTGGACAGAGGAGCAATAAGAAAACAGAGAACTTGAAAAATATGATAAATGAACTAGACCTAAGACAAAAGAATAAATACCTTATGATCCCACATATATGAAATAAGCAGAAAATGCATACAAAAAGTCAAAAACTAGAACAAGGTGCAGGGAGGAGAATGGGTAGTAAATGTTTAATTGGTATGGAGTCTCTGGGGTGATGGAAAAGTTTTGACAGTGGATGATGGGGATGGAGACACAACCTTGCATATGTTATTAACACCACTGACTTGTATATTCAAAAAGGGAAAAACAGGGAAATTTTAGGTTTTATGTAAGTTACCCCACGCACACACAAAAAAACCCACAGAACTGTAAAACACAATGAGTGAACCCTAATGTAAACAGTGCACTAAAATTAATAGGATAATTTTAATACTGTTTCATGAACTATATCAAAGATACCACACTAATGTAAAATGTTACTAATAGGGACAACTGGGTATGTGAGAGGGCAGTATATAGGAAATGTGTACTTTCTGCATGATGTTTCCATAAACCTACAACTGCGCTGATAAAAAAAAAAATTTTAAAGAAAATACATTGCCATAGTTGATTAACCAAACTGAAGATTAACACCATTTCATCTGAACAAAAATTCTTAAATAAACAAAGAAAAGAAACAAAACTATAATAATCCTAGAAGAAAACATAGGAGAATATCTTCAGGACTTTGTAATAAGCAATGGATTTTTAGATTTTACAAAGAAAGCACAAGCAAAAAGCAAAAATAGATAAAATGGACTTAAAAAGAAAGTGAACAAGAAATCTACAGAATGAGAGAAAATATTTGGAAACTAGTCTGAAATGGTGTAAGATGGTGCAGCCAGTATGGAAAACAGTTTGGTGGTTCCTCAGAAAGTTAAACGTAGAATTACCATTGAAAGCAGGGACTTGAACAGGTATTCTGCACACCAATGTTCATTACAGCATTATTTACAATTGCCAAAAGATGGAGGCAAACCAAGTGCCCATAAACAGATGAATGGAAAAACAAATTGTGACATATATAAACAATGGAATATTATTCAGCCATAAAACTGAAATTCTAATATATGCAACCACATGGATGAACCTTGAAGACATCATGGTGAGTGAAGTCAGACATAAAAGGACAAATATTGTACGATCTCTCAAATGAAATAACCAGTTTATGCAAATTGAGAGACAGAACATAGATTATAGGTTACCAGTGGCAGAGATGAGGGAGGGGAAATGGGAAGTAATGCTTAATGTATATAGTTTTTATTTCGGATAATGGAAAAGTTTTGGTAGTGGATGACGGTGACAGTAGCACAATGTTGTGAATGTAAGTGAACTGCATACTTATAAGTAGTTAAAATGGGAAATGTTATGTTGTAAATATGTTACCATAATGAAAACTTTTAAAAATAAAACATACTAATAACTACAAACCATCCCAAAAGGCACAGAGGCTATTCCAACATCACCTGACAAATAAGCCCGTTCTGAGCAAACTGGTGCAGTTCTCTTCTGTCATCCAAAGCACACTTATGCAAAGACTCAATATCCATACCTTCCACCAAAATAAGGGCACTGAAGTAGCTGGAAAGAAAAACAGTATCATAGTATCATAGTGTCTATATGCTACTCTGAACCTCACTGAGAATAAGGAGAGACATTCAGACACTTCAATAACAAAACAACTGTTGATATATTTTACATTATTTTCTCATACTAAGTCTTCAAAATCCAGTATGTATTTCATAATTCCAGCACATCTCAAGTCAGACCAGACAAATTAGAAGTGCTTAGTAGTTACGTGTGGCTAGTCCTAGCATACTGGATGGCACAGTTCTATTGGGAAGGTTTCTACAGCCACCAATTACAACTGACCCCTGTAAACTGTCTCATCTCTCAAGTGTGTTCCTCTGTTCACACAGGGAACAGGCCCCCAAAAGCGGATATATCAATTTCCATTAATTAAAGAAAAAAATAAAAAATTCAAAGTCCACAGACTATGACCTCAAAGAGGGCAGGGAACATGTCTGCCAGGCTCATCACTGTGTCTTTGGCATTTCAACAATGCCTGAACTACAACAGGTGCAACAAATTTTTGTTGAATTAACGGATGAATCCCTTAAATGAAGACAGTAAGTAAAAGAACATAACATAGTACTTATTTTGAATATCCCTCTCAATCAAAGCCTCTATGACCTGTATAACCTGGAATGTGGCAGTACACCCACGTACTTCCCCACTCGTTAAGTGAAAAGTACACCTTCCGCCTCACCCACTCACAGGACCATTACAGCATCAATGTTGTAAAAATTGTATAAGTTCTATGACCTTCAATTCCTTCAGACTTACCCAATCCGATCCACAAAAGGATCCATGGTCTCATCCACAAGATGTCTGTTGGTCTGCCTGCTGCCAAATCCTTGCTCTTTAAACATCTTGGTTAAGACAAGTAGGTCACTAGGTGTCATCTCAAAGTAGGCATAATAAAGGAAAATAATTTCCAGCAGCATGGACTGTTCCCGAAGGCACTGAACAAACCAGCGAGACACCTGGCGCTCAGTCTGCATAACCAATAAAGAAAAAAATGGGAGAGAAATAAAATGAGATTAAAAAAACATAATAAAATTTTTAAAAATTATTTTCATTAGGCAATACATGCACACGATAGAAAATTCAATAAGTGTAAGAAAAGGATGTATCTCCCTCATTACAATTCCTATACTCAAGTCATAGAAACTTTCTCATAGGCAATCACTATTTTTTGTCTCTCCTTCCAGCAATATGACATATATCTTCCTTTCTTCCCTCCTTCCTGCCAACCTCCTCTTTCTTTCCCTTTCTATTTCTAAACCAAATAATGTATCACAAAAACTATTCTGCACCTTGATTTTTTCATGTAACTTTACATTTTAAAGATAATTTCCTGTAACAGTATACAAAGAATTATCTTATTTTTTATACCTGTTAATAGGTGCATAGTAATCTATGGCATAAATACGCCATAGATTATTCAACCACTCCCCTCATTATTTTTAATGCTGCATAGTATCTCATTGGATGACAATGCCATAACTTCTTTTAACCAGCCCTCAAAGATAGGCATTTAGATTATTATCAATCTTTTGCTTTTAAAATCTATGCTATACAATTGAGAACTTTACAGAAAAATAGCAAAGACATAAAATATCTGAACAAACTTGACCTGACTGATATTTATAGAACACTATATCCAACTACTGCCAAATACACATTCTTTTCAACTGTACATGATACATTCACTAAGATAGATTATATGTCGGGACATAAACCATGGGATAATAAATTTTAAGAGACTGAAGTTATATAGAATATGGGGGTGACATCATATGGTGACATAGATAGCTACTGTCACTTCTCTCCAGAGATTCAATGAAAAAAAGGAAAATTCTGAATTGTTTGAAACTCTGGAAGAGGATATAGACTGCAGAAGGACCCTGCAGATGCCTAATTGAAGAAAAAGAAAAAATATCAGGGAGGAATCTTCCATCCTGGACCAGCAGGTCCTCTCTCCTCCCCCTCACTTGATCTCAGTGTGGGAAAGGCACAGAATCAGCAGACAAGACCCCTCTCACAAGGCACAGTCTATAAAAAGTCTCCTAACAGTGAGACATATCCCCACTCGGGGGACAGGGGAGGACATTTCAAGGCCAAGGTCAGTGAGGGACAAAGAGACTGAGAAAATGTGGACAGAGATTGTGTTTCCAGCCCTGGATCTGAAAGCCCTTCTGCCACCCTTCAGGGAAGCAGCAACCAGTGGCCGTTTCCTTGTCTTGGGGACAACTGGAGTACTAGGTCAGCTGAGGGAGTACATTGCCACAGGTGGAGCTCTATGTCAAGCCAGATTTTGGCTGGCAAAGTGAGGTCATAGGAATCCCGCAGTTTCAGCTCACCTGTGTAGGCAAAGCCTGTTATCAGAGGCATAGAAGCCTCTGAGCACAATTAAGTTACTGAACAGTGCCATGTGCTTGACAGGGCGGAAAGTGCAAGGGAATTGAAATACTTTTAAAAAGATGCTCCAGACTCCTTCTCAGGATCACAGGAGCTGGTCTACTCATGCTGTATGGAAACCCAGCCCTGTTTTGGCTGAGAAATACAGAAAACACAACTGTTAAAACAGGGCTCAAAAACAAACACAGATCTTGCTGGCTGGCAGAAAACAGAGCATCACTGGAAGCCAGCAGGTTTGTATTACCGCACACAGTGAACTTGCTGGAGTGCCCAGTGCCTACCTCCCATCCCTGTGGCAGGCCACAGTGGGTCCCTGATTTTGGGGGGAAGACTGAGGCGCAGAGCCAATCTTACAACTGACCAGTGAGAAAAACAAAGAGAAGACAAAGATCAAAGAAAACTAACAAGAAAATGCTAGGCTAAAGAGAGAAAACAACCTCCAGAATAAACTAATCAAGAAAATCAGATGTCTGGACAGCAAAAAATCACGAACCACACCAGTAAACATGAAGATATGGCCCAAAGGAACAAACTAACACTTCAACTGAGATTCAGAAGTTGAACCAACTAATGAAACATGTTCAAACAAATCTAAATCAAATCAACAAGCTGAAAGAAAATGTGAGAAGAGATGAGGGAAATAAAGACAACACCGGGTGACCATAAGGAAGAATTTGAAAACTTAAAAAAACAAATGGCAGAACTCATGGGAATGAAAGGCACAATAGAAGAGATGAAAAACACAACGGAGACATACAACAGCAGACTTGGAGAGACAGAAGAAGGGATTCGTGAACTAGAGGACGGGACATCTGAACTCCTACACACAAAAGAAGAGACAGGGAAAAGAATGGAAAAATATGATCAGGGTCTTAGGGAACTCAATGACAACACGAAGTGCACAAATATACATGTTCTAGGTGTCCCAGAAGGAGAAGGGAAAAGGGGCAGAAAGAATAACAGAGGAAATAATCAATGAAAATTTCCCAACTCTTACAAAAGACAAAAAATTACAAGTCCAAGGAGCTCAGCTTACCCCAAAAACAGAACTGGCCCAAATAAACCTACTCCAAGACACTTACTAATCAGATTTTCAAATGCGAAAGACAAAGAGAGAATTATGAAAGCAGCAAGAGAAAAGCAATCCATCATATACAAGGGAAGCTCAATAAGACTAAGTGCGGATCTCTCAGCAGAAACCATGGAGATGAGAAGGCAGTGGTATGATATATTCAAGATAATGAAAGAGAAAAACTGCCAACCAAGAATCCTATATCCGGCAAAACTGTCTTTCAAAATTGAGGGACAGTTTAAAATCCTTACAGACAAACAGACACTGAGAGAGTTCATGAACAGGAGACTCCTCTAGAAGAAATACTAAAAGGGATGCTACAGAGACAGGAAAATGCAGGAGAGAGAGGTTTGGAGAAGAGTGTAGAAATGAAGATATCAGGAGATAGAAACAGGGTAGAGATTGGGCATTTGATACTGAAGGAGTAAAGAATGTTCAAGAGGATTCATTGTATAGATCCAGAAATGGATAAGACAATACTGTGTGATGGTAGCACAATATTCTGAGTACACTGAACAAAGATGACTGAGTATGGTTGAAGAAAGGAAGGTTATGGGGTATGTATGACACCAGAAGATAAAGACTGGGACTGTAATAACTTAGTGAAACCTAGAGTGGTCAATGACTGTGATTAAATGTACAAATATAAGAATGTTTTTACATGAGGGAGAACAAATGAATGTCAACTCTGCAAGGTGTTGAAAATGGGATGGTATTGGGGAAAAAATACAATCAACGCAAACTAGAGTCTATAGTTAACAGTAACATTGTAACATGCTTCCACTAATTCTAACAACAATATATCAAAGCTAAATGTCTATAAGAGGAGGATATAAGCAAGGGGTATCGGATTCTTAGCATTGATGGTGTCTGAACTTTTTATTGTATTTTCTTTTTCTTTTTTTTTTCAGTCATCTTTTTTTCTTTCTTTCTCTTTTTTTCTCCTCTTCCTCTTTGCAGAAGAAATGTAAATGTCCTCAAATAGATTGTGGTGATGAATGTATAACTATGTGATTATACCAGGAACACTGATTATTCATTTAGGAGTTAAAAACTGTTAAATAAATAAAACTGTTAAAAAAAAAAAAAAAAAGACCTAGTAATAAGAGGTAGCTTCTTAGACCTTATACCCAAAGCACAAGCAACAGAAGAAAAAATAGATAAATGGAAATCCTCAAAATCAAAAGCTTCTGTGCCTCAAAGGACTTTGTCAAAAAGGTGAAGCAGCCAACTCAAT
The DNA here is from genome assembly GCF_015220235.1 of Choloepus didactylus. Taxonomy (NCBI): domain Eukaryota; kingdom Metazoa; phylum Chordata; class Mammalia; order Pilosa; family Megalonychidae; genus Choloepus; species Choloepus didactylus. Next base: position 92,544,760 of record NC_051316.1, read on the forward strand.
GGGAGAAAATATTTGGGAACCATTTATCTGATAAGAGACTAATATCCAGCATATATAATGAAATCCTACAATTCAACAACAATAGTACAAACAGCCCAATTATAAAATGGGTAAAAGATATGACAAGACATTTTTCTGAAAAGGAAATACAAATGGCTAAAAAACACATCGAAAAATCTTCACTAGCTATCAGGGAAATGCAAATCAAAGCCACAATGAGGTATCATCTCACACCAGTAAGAATGGCTGCTGTTAAACAAATAGGAAACTACAATTGCTGGAGAGGACGTGAGAAATTGGAACGCTGATTCACTGTTGGTGGGAATGTATAATGGTATGGCTGCTGTGGAAGGCAGTCTGGGCGGTTCCTCAGAAAACCAAGTATCAAGTCACCCTACGATCCGGCAATTCCACTTCTTGGTATAACCCAGAAGATCTGAAAGCAGTGACACGAACAGATATTTGCACACCAATGTTCACAGCAGCACTGTTCACATTTGCCAAGAGATGGAAACAATCCAAGTATCCTTAGACAGAAGAGTGGATAAACAAAATGTAGTATACACATAGGCAGAATACTATGTAGCAGTAAGAAGGAAGGAGGTCCTGAAACATATGACAACATGGATGAATCTTGAAGACATAATGCTAAGTGAAATAAGTCATACACAAAGGAGAGATATTGTATGTTATCACTATTATGAATTCCCTGAACAATGTAAAGTCAGTGTCTTATAATGTAGAATATAGGGGATGGTAGGGGCATGTTGGAAGCAAAACAACTATTTTAAGTCATTTGTTCTTCTTATTCCTTTATTTTCTTTTGTTTGAATTTTTTTTAACTTTTTTGATAAAATTAAAAAAACACTATTGCATTAAAAAAATTAGCTTAAAAAAAAATAGAATAGAGGGAAACTAGAGATAGTCAAAAGCTAGTGAAGGGGGAATGATTACCTAATACGGTACCAACATGTTAATGATGGTGAACTTAAAGGTATGGGATGGACAGGGTAACGATGGTTTGTTAATGGGATTATAAGTATGAGTGCCGCACTGAAGGCAAACATGATTGAAAAGGATTGTTTAAAAAGCATGTAACCCACAGATTAGCACTACAAATATAAATAAGTGCTTGCATGAACTACTTCCAAGGTATGATAGTGGTACAAAGAGTTAACAACAGAGTGGTATATGGGAAAAACTACCTATTGCATATTATAAACTATATGTAATAGGAATACCTTACCAGCACCAAACTAATACTAGGGATAAATAATTAGGGGCTGGTAAGAGCTTTGGGATGTTTTGTGTTATGATAATTGTTTAAAATTCAGAGTGATGGTGATTGTACAGCTAAGTGATGATAATGTGAGACACTGATTGTTTATCTTGGACAGAATATATGCTATGTGAAATTAGGAACCCCCTATTTAATAAGTCAAGTCCTTGATCTTGAGGCTTGCTCTTGTGAAACTTATTGCTGTAAAAGGGAGGCTAAGCCTACCTATAATTATGGCTAAGAGGCCCCTCCAGAGAACCTCTTTTGTTGCTCAGATGTGGCCTTTCTCTATGTAAGCCCAACTCTGCAAAGAAATTCATTACCCTCCCTGCTACGGGGGACATGACTCCTAGGGGAGTGAGTCTCCCTGGCAATGTGGGATACAACTCCCTGGAATGAGCCTGGCCCTAGCATCAAGAGATTGACAATGGCTTCTTGACCAAAAGGGGAAAAAGAAAGGTTTCCCCCTTTTGGGGAGAAATGAAATGGGGTTTCAGTAGCTAAGAGATTCCAAATAGAGTTGAGAGGTTATCCTGGAGGTTACTCTTATGCCAAGTTCCAGCTAGATATTCCAACTGGCCACAGTATGCCAAGCCCTAATCAACAGTAGACCCAAAATACTAAGGTCCCTATCTGAGACGCTATAAAAGTTTTACTAAGTTTATTTTTTCAGAAACTCAAATCCTCCAGACTGTTTCTATGCCAGATATGTCCCAAAACCCAGAGGCGCAGCCTCTTCAAAAACATCAACCAGATGTAGCCTCCTTCCCCATAATGTCAACATCCCTTTTCAGTATGAACTGATTATGGTGGACACTATCTAGACAACCCTGAAGATTGACAAAATGATTAAACGAGAGGAAGGGGTAACAACAGACAAGATAAGAGTTAACAAGGATTACAAATCTTTAAATAAATGTTTTCTTAGATGCTTGAGTATCAGAATAGCTAGAAGGAAATAACTGAAATGGTGGAACTGTAACCCATAACATTCTTTGAAATTTGCTCCCTAACTACTTGTTAAATCTTAGTGGCTGAGAGATTCCAAAAGGAGCCAAGTGGTCACTCTGGTGGGCACTCTTACACGCAATATAGATAACTCTTTTTATGTTCTAATGAACTGGAATAGCTAGCAGTAAATACCTGAAACTATCAAACTACAATCAGAACCCTTGAATCTTGAAGATGATTGTATAAAAATTTGGTTTATGAGGGGTAACAATGTGATTGGGAAAGCCATATGGACCACACTCTCCTTTGTCCAGTGTATGGATGGACAAGTAGAAAAATGGGGGCAAAAAAAAAAAAAAGGCACCTTTTTTACTTTAATTGTTCTTTTTTACTTTTATTTTTATTCCTATTATTTTTGTGTATGTAGTAATGAAAATGTTCAGAAATTTTGGTGATGAACACACAACTATATAATGGTACTGTGAACAACTGAATGTATGCATTGTATAATTGCATGGTATGTGAATATATCTCAACAAAATTGAATTAAAAAAAAGAAAGTTACCACTTTTCTGTATCAATGTTATATTTCACAATAAAAAATGTAAAAAAAAATAGACAAGTGTTATTGCTAATAAAATATCTGTTTAGGAAAAAAGTTTACTAATATATACTTATGCAGCAAAATATGAGAGTGAGTACTCATTATCCAACCAAATTCTTGAATAAGAATATTATATGAATCTGTTTGCAGCTTTTGCACATTTTTCATTTGGGTTATTGGTCTTTTATTTATTGATTTATAAGAGTTCTTTCTTTAGAGTATAAATCTTTTATGATACGAGTTTGTTGACTTTGTTTATAGTATTATCACTGGTTTCATGTCTTGCAAAAAATTTTTGATTTGATACTGCTGGATTTATCAATTTTTTACTTCTTTTATGGCTTCTGAATTTTACCATAAAAGACCTTCCCTACTCCAACAAAACAAAAAACAAAAAACTCCCATGTTTTCCCCTTGTACTTTCATAACTATTTTTTTATATAATTAAATTATTGCTCCATCTAGTTTTTTTGGTAGAAGCTCAATTTTTTTTTCCAGATGGCTACCCAGTAATTCCAAAATCATTTATTAAATAATCCAACTTTTGCCCAGCAATTTATCCTACACTAATTTACTGTCAGTATTTGGGTCTATTTCAAGACTTTCTATTATGCTCTATTCATCAGTCTATTTATTCATGTGCCAATGTCATTCTGTAAATGATTATAATTTCATAATATGTTTTACTATTTGGTAAGGCTAATCCCCTCTACTGATTTCCTTTTTCAAATTTTCCTTATTTTTTCATATGAACTTTATTTATTTATTTTTTTTAATCATCATTTTATTGAGATATATTCACATACCACGCAGTCATACAAAACAAATTGTACTTTCGATTGTTTACAGTACCATTACATAGTTGTACATTCATCACCTAAATCAATCCCTGACACCTTCATTAGCACACACACAAAAATAACAAGAATAATAATTAGAGTGAAAAAGAGCAATTGAAGTAAAAAAGAACACTGGGTACCTTTGTCTGTTTGTTTCCTTCCCCTACTTTTCTACACATCCATCCATAAACTAGACAAAGTGGAGTTTGGTCCTTATGGCATTCCCAATCCCACTGTCACCCCTCATAAGCTACATTTTTATACAACTGTCTTCAAGATTCATGGGTTCTGGGTTGTAGTTTAATAGTTTCAGGTATCCACCACCAGCTACCCCAATTCTTTAGAACCTAAAAAAAGGTTGTCTAAAGTGTGCGTAAGAGTGCCCACCAGAGTGATCTCTCGGCTCGTTTTGGAATCTCTCTGCCACTGAAGCTTATTTCATTTCCTTTCACATCCCCCTTTTGGTCAAGAAGATGTTCTCCATCCCACGATGCCGGGTCTACATTCCTCCCTGGGAGTCATATTCCACGCTGCCAGGGAGATTCACTTCCCTGGGTGTCTGATCCCACGTAGGGGGGAGGGCAGTGATTTCACCTTTCAAGTTGGCTTAGCCAGAGAGAGAGGGCCACATCTGAGCAACAAAGAGGCATTCAGGAGGAGACTCTTAGGCACAAATACAGGGAGGCCTAGCCTCTCCTTTGCAGCAACCGTCTTCCCAAGGGTAAAACTTATGGTAGAGGGCTCAACCCATCAAACCACCAGTCCCCTATGTCTGTGGTCTCATATGAACTTTAAAATCAGGTTGTTTAATACCAAAATAAAAGGCAGGACACTTATTTGTATTTTTTCAGGGATTGCACATCATTTACAGATCAATATAGGAAGAACTAACACTTGTATGGTGCTGAATCTTTCCATTTGATCATTTCATGATGCTGAGTCTTTCACTTTGGTTATGTCTTCTTTTATATCCTTTATAGTATTTTAATATGTGCTCTTCATTTAGATTTTGGGTGGCCTTAAGATTATTCCTGGGGATTTGATGTTTTTGTTGCTATTGAAAATGGACCTTTTTCTTCTACTAAAAATTTTAAATAGCTGTTGCCCATATCTGTGCTTGAACTGGTTTAATAAGCACATACTATTTTCAAAACAGAAAAGGTCATGGTTTAACCTATAAATGCACACTGGCTTAGCGATTTAGGATAAAATAGTAATCAGACTAGTGTCACACACTTGATAATGATAATAAAGGAGATGAAACCTCTGGTTTAGAGCTCCATTAACTACTATGAGAGTATTTTAGCTATGAATAGAAAAAAAAAAACTGGATAGAGAAAGTCAAACTAAAAGGCCCAGATTAAGTACACTTAATGAAGTATCATTAATCAAAGTGATATATGTTTGAGCTATATGACACATTGAAATTTTTTGAAGAATTATAATATATGAACATTTTAAGTCATTAAATGAACAAATTACATAACCTGAAGCTACAGGAGCAAGGGTATACAATTCTTATATCAGTTATAAAAAAAGAAACAATAACCACATACCATGAGGTTTCCATGTGTCTCCCATGTTGGTGCCTCAGTTTTATAAAGTTCTTCAAACTGCTGTCTATATTTTGAAACTAGCTCTTTCTCCAATTTATCAACACATTCTGCATATTCAACCTTAAAAAAAATCAAGAGAATAACATACTGAGGAAAAGCTAAATATTCAAATGTATATGAATATAAATAATACAAAATTATTAAAAAGGGATGAATGACACGAGGCAAAAACAACAAAGAGATCTAAATGTGCTTACCCTGTAGGGATGTCTTTCATCTTGGAAATAAGTGAGAAGGTGTAAGACACAACGAAGAATACAGGCTCTTTCTTCGTAATAATAATCTGCAATCTAGGAAGACTCAAAAGAGTTACTTATCTTTGCACAGAAGATACTCAATTTTAAGTTTACTGACAGAAAGATCACTTAAAGATATGAATGGAAATGTTACGATTTATATAAGCAATCATACAGAAATGGATACAAGTTGGGTTAGGCCAAAAGAAAGCCAAACATCTTTATAAACAAGGATAGCAAGTTAAGTCCATCAAGATGAAAGGAATTATTTAATAATATAAACAAGTTTCCAAAGGTTTCTAGCATCATTTCTCAGTCACAGCACTCAAGTAACACACAATGCTATAAAATGACAGGTCAAATACATGAAAATAAATATAAAAATAACCACTGATACATGTTCTAACTGCTTATAACTAATGTACTTAATTCTCACTAAATACCAGCTAGGAAACTACTTCAGAAGTCATGATGAAATTCCATTTTAAAAGGAGAGTCTTGTCAGAAGTTTACTGGAATAGAGGAACAAAGAAATACAAATTGACCCTGTGGAATTTAGATCTAGAGAAAAAATACTCATCAACCAGTTTTTACCACCAATGGCTAAAGGATCTCCTTTGGAGAACTTCTCAGCCTGGTCCAGTGAACAGAAGGACCTCAGTGCTTACCCAACATAGAAGTCAAAGGCCAGCAACTCTGAGACAGAACAAGGTCAAGAAACTGTCACCCAATCTGACATCAAAGAATAGAAATGGTGACTATTACTGACCTTCAGGATCAAGGCCTGGCTCTGCCTCTCATCTTGCAGAACTGTCTAAAGGAAAAGAGAGCAAACAAGAAGCCATATTATAGGCAAAACTCAGCTAACAAAGAAAATAGGTGCACATCTTTCCCTCACCCCTCAACATTATAATTTTCCATTTGCTTCTGGAAACACTTTTTATCTAAGTATATCCAAACGTGCTCAAATTCCTCTCCCTCCTCTAGCCTCAGTTTCCTTATATGTAAAATAAAGGGCTGGGCAGACTAAACGTTCTTTCACATCCTTTTCAGCTCTGATGTCCTAAAATTCTACAATTAACTTGTCAATCTTGGACCTTTCTACTCCTCCAAGTCGGAGGACAGACGTCAGATTGAAGTATGTTTTTTTTAAACCCGTTCTGATCACCTACCACTGCTGCAAAGAACTGGTACCAAAACCCTAAATTATGCAAAACCAACAAGGAAAGGATAAAGGACTAGGAAGGAGTTGGCCATAATCACAAACCTTTAGTGAGTCCCGAGTACCCCTGTAATCCTCCTGAAGGTAACACTGGAGTAACTGTACACTCTGTTCTTCATCAAGACCCTGAAACACAGAACAGCCACCTCAACTCAGCAACAATGCATGGAATGCAAAGCATTCTAAAGATTTGTCCTCTGGAATGAACACAGGACTTGAATAAACAAAAATCCTTTGAAAAGACTTCCTATAACAAAACAGTTTTAAAACAAATATTGAGAAAAAAGGAGTCAGTAACTGACATGATATTTACATAGTAATGCCAGAAACAACTGTTTTTATTTACCAAGCACTGAATATAGCAGAAGGCATGATCTGGGCCTCCAAATAAAAGGAAACATCCACATATTTAAATATAAACTAGTCAACTTATGCTGAAGAAAATGCTATAGTAGTAAATGGGTCACAAAACAACTCTGATTTGTGATTTTTAGCAAGAAAAGTTACAGCTTAGATATTTTTGAAATACAAATGCTCAAGTTAATCCCCCAAATTTACATAAACTGAATTTTCACTAACAATCACTAACAATGAAACTGCGCATATCCCTAAAGCACAGCCAATGCTAATTTTTACTCACCAAAAACTTGCTGAGTCTTAAACCCAGTTCCTTCAGTGTTGAAGCTACATCTTTATTAGCTTTCACTTTTTCAGCTGAACTTGGACTGTAAAAAGAACAATGAATCACTTTCTCTTCTCAATGACCTTCTAAGGATTTACAATAAAAATATAAACAGATATTTTTACAATAGACCTTTTTCTGCCCTTTAAGTGCCTATGAAATATACACATACACAAATAAATCTCTACAGACTTTTTAACATAGAACTGGTTATGTCAAAGAAATAAATATAGAATATGCCTGTTGCAAATCATTGTTACAACAATATCTACTATTTGTAGATACATCACATTACATTTATTTTTGATCCTTACAACTACTCGGAAAGGTAAACATCGTTATCCCCATTGTGCAAATGGAATTACCAATAGTCAGAAAGTTTAAATAATTTACCAAAAATATCACAGCTAATAAAAAGTTGAGCTGAAATTTACAACTAGGTATGTTAGTATACGTACATATATCTAGGTCTGTCCACTAGAAGGGTCTAGAAGCTATGAAAACCAGAAGCAGCAAGCACACCCAGCACCCATATCTGGGTTTCTAAATACCATTCTCCAATAAAAAAAAATACCAGGACTCCTTGGAGTAATGGCTGATTCTAGAGCTAGGGCACGGAACATACAAGATGAGCCTGGAGTATCTTGTAGTACCAGGAAGTAAGGAAGTGCTAAAAAATAAAAGAAAGTGTTCCATCAACCAAGACAGTGGCATAAAATGCTCCAGTATTCTGTTCCCTCACAGAATCTTTGAACAACCAGCAAAACAGGCAGAGCCATCTTCCTCAGATATCCAGACAGTTAAAGGGTTGCAGTAACTGGGCAAGCAACAAATCAAGAAAATGCAACCTAAAAACAACAGGAGACTAAAAGAAATCAAGGAAGACCTAAACAAACAAAAGGGCATTCTGTGATCATCAACTGGAAGACGAAATAGTCTTAAGACATCAATCCTAATCAAAGCAATGTATAGATTCAATGCAATCCCAATCAAAATTCCAACAGCTTTCTCTGCAGAAATGGAAAAGCCAATCATCAAGCTTTACTAGATGGGTGGGGGGCCCCAAATAGCCAAACCCATCTTTAAAAAGAAAAATGAAGTGGGGGGACTCACATTTCCTGGTTTTAAAATTTATTACAAAGCTACAGTGGTGAAAACAGCATGGTACTGGCACAAGGACAGACACCTAGATCAACAGAATCAAACTGAGAGTTCAGGAATAGACCCTCCCATCTATGGCCAGGTGATTTTTTTTTTTAATTAGACAAGTTGTTGGTTTACAGAGAAATCATGCATAAAACACAGAGTTCCCATATTCCACCCTATTATTAATACTTTGCATTAGTGCAGTACATTTGTTATGATTCATGAAAGAACATTTTTATAATTGTACTATTAACTATAGTCCGTCATTCACAATAGGGTTTATTGTTAGTGTTGTTCACCAACTGATTTTTGCAAAGGATGCCAGGTCTACTCAATTGGGAAAGAACACTGTCTTCAACCAATGGCACTGGGAAAACTGGACAGTCATATGCAAAAGAATGACGGGGACCCCTATCTCACTCCATATAAGAGAATGAACTTAAAATATATCAAAGTCCTAAATATAAGAACCAGGACTATAAAACTCCTAGAAGAAAATGCAGGGAAGCATATTCAGGACCTTGTATTAGACAATGGTTTCTTAGACTTTACACCAAAAGAACAAGCAACAAAGGAAAAAATAGATAAACGGGACCTCATCAAAATTAAAAACTTTTGTGCATCAAAGGACTTCATCATGAAAGAAAAGAGAAAACCTACAGAATGGGAGAAAATTATTTGGATACCACATATCTGATAAGGGTTTAACACCTAGCATTTTTAAAGAAATCCAACAACTCAACAACAAAAAGACAAACAAGCAAACAAATCAAAAAATGGGCAAAAGACTCAGACATTTCTCCAAAATAGTTTTACAAACAGCCAAAAAGCACATTATTAGTCGTTAGGGAAATGCAAATCAAAACCAAAATGAGACAACCATTTCACACCAACTGGAATGGCTACTATTAAAAAAACGAAAAATAACAAGTGTTGGAGAGGATGTGGAGAAATAGGAACACTCATTCATTGCTGGTGGAAATGTAAAATGGCACAGCCGATGTGGAAAACATCAGTTTGGTGGCTCCTCAAAAAGTTAAGTATAGAATTACCATAAGACCCAGCAATCTCACTTCTAGGTATATACTCAATAAAGAATCGAAAGCAGGGATCTGGACAGGTATGTGCACACCGATGTTCCTAGTGACATTATTCATAATTGCCAAAAGATGGAAGAAACCCAAATGTCAATCAGCAGGTCAATGGATAAGCAAAATGTGGTATATACATACAACGGAATATTATTCAGCAATAAAAATGAATGAAGTTCTGACATGTGATAACACGGATGAACCTTAAAGACATCATGTAGAGTGAAACAAGCCAGACACAAAAAAGACAAATATTGTATGATGTCACTGATATGAAATAATTAGAATAAGCAAATTCAAGTCAGAAACTAGAAGACAGGTTACCAGAGGCTGGGGTCGGGGTAGGAAATGAGGAGTTTCTGTTTGGGGTGATGGAAAAATTTGGGAAATGCATGATGGTGATGGTAGCACAACATTGTGAATGTAATTAACACCAACAAATAAAAAATCTGAATGTGGTTAAAAGGGGAAATTTTAGGTTATAAATATGTTACTAAAATAAAATTTTTTAAAAAGAGAAATACAGAAAGAAACAAAGAAAAGGAACACATAAGAGAGAAGGTGTACGTGTGATCTATTAATAATTTGATGAGAATAATCTTCACTGGTTGGTAAAAAAAAAAAAAAATCAACTCGAAATTAATCAAAGATCTAAATAAAACAAACAAAACTATATAATTCCTAAAAAAAACATAGGGGAATGTCTTCAGGACAAGAGTTTAACAGTCAGAATATATAAAGATTTCTACAGCTCAACAACAAAGACACTTGACCCAATTAATAAGTGGGGAAAAGACCTGAATAGACATTTCTCGAAAGAAGATATACAAATGGCCAAAAAGCACATTAAAAGATGTTCAAGAACATTAGCCATTAGGGAAATGCAAATCAGAACCACAATGAGATACCATCTCACATCCACTAGAACAGCTACTATTAAAAAAATGGAAAATAACAAGTGTTGGAGAAGATGGGGAGTAGGAACACCCACATGTTTTTGACAGGAATAGAAAATGGTGCAGCTGCTGTGGACAAGTTAGGTGGTTCCTCAGAAAGTTAAGTATGGAATTATTATATGATCCAGCAATCCCACTTTAGGTATATACCGAAAAAAATGATAGCAGGGACTCAGACAGATATTTGCATGCCAATGTTCATCAGGGCATTTATTTACAACTGCCAAAAGGTGGAAGCAACCCTAGTGTCCATCAACAGATGAATGGATAAAACAAAATGTAGTATTCATACAATGGAATATTATTCAGTCATAAAAAGGAATGTGGTTCTGATACATGCTACAACCTGGAATACCCCTGACAACTTATTGAGTGAAATAGGCCAGACACAAGGAGAAAAATATATGATCTCACTGATATGAAATAGTTACAATATGTAAATTGTAAGAAATATGTAAATAAAATCAGAAATTAGAATACAGGAAAACGGGCTGGGGTGAGGGTGAGGAATGATTGGTTCATGCTTAACGGGAACAGAGTTTCTCTTTGGGGTAGTGGAATAGTTTTGATAATAGATAGGGGTGGATTTAACACCAATGATCTGTATATTTGAAAGTGGTTAAAACAGGAAATTTTAGGTTGCATATGTCATCAGAAGAAAAATTTTTAAAAAAACATAGAATTCAACACAGTGAACCTGAATATAAACTATGGACTACAAATAATAATAAAAATATAAGAATACTGTTTCTTCGATTTTAACAAAAGTACCACACTAATGCAAAATGTCAACAATAGGAAAAATAGGGTGGTAGGCGTTGGATTTCAGGTTGCACATATGTTACCAAAATAAAAACTTGAAAAAACTATTAAAAAAAGAAGACAGACACTGGAGCAACACTGCCAGGTTCAAATCGTAGTTCTACCACTTTCTAGCTGTGTGACATTGGGCAAGTTACTTAACCTCTTTATGCCTCAGTTTCCTTACGTGTAAAATGAAAACAATGATAAGATGATAAGAGAACTTAAACATATTAATATTGTGATTATCCTCCTTTCTAAAGTCCATAAACTTAGATACATAGAGAAGTATTTACAGATAAAATAATATGGTATCTGGGCCTTACTTGAAAATAATTATGGGGGAAGGGTTAATCAACAAGGGAAAAAAAGTTCTTCAAAAGATGGAAGGCGAAGATGCAATAAGTTCAATAGCTGTTCAGAAGTAGAAGGGAAAATGAGGGTGGTTTGGAAACTGTGATGGGTAACAGAATGAGATCTAGACTTGGATTAAAATCAGTGAGTCTCTTCTTGACCAAAGGGGGAAAAGAAACAAAAAAAGTTTCAGTGGCTGACAGATTTCAAATGGAGTTGAGAGGTCATTCTGGAGGTTATTCTTATGCGTTATATAGATATCCCTTTTTAGCTTTTAGTGTACTGGAATAGCTAGAAGGAAATACCTGAAACTGTTGAACAGCAACCCAGTAGCCTTGATTCTTAAAGACAACCGTATAACCATGTAGCTTACACGGTGTGCCCATATGATTGTAAAAACCTTGTGGCTCACACTCCCTTTATACAGTGTATGGACAGATGAGTAGAAAAATGGGGACAAAAATTAAATGAATAATAGGAAGCATGGGGGATGGGATGTTTTGGGTGTTCTCTATCACTTTTATTTTTATTGTTTTTGGAATAATGAAAATGTTCAAAAATTGTGGTGATGAATGCACAATTCAATGATGGTACTGTGAGCAATTGACTGTATACTTTGGATGACTGTATGGTATGTGAATATATCTCAATAAAATTGAATTTAAAAAAAACAATGAGGCTAGTTCTATAAGCTGTATTTTCTTTTTTTTAACTATTTTATAGTTTGTTTTCCACTGCCCAATTAAAAATCTACAAATTCACCCAAAGAATAAAAATGGTACCGATCTCAAACGGTTACCATGAGGATAAAGTGACTTACAAATCAAATGCTTAGAATAATACCTGGTACATAGTAAACATTACGTAAGTGCTATAACCCAGAACTTAATGCTCACAGTGCTCACACAATGATGGTGGACCCTAAATAAATATTAGAAATATTAGTTAAATATTTAATAAATCCTCATCTCCAGACACTAAGATTATATAATCGGATTCTACAGTACTGTATTTCTAGAAGGAATTTTCCTTTCTTTCAATAGACAGAAAAATGTGCCCTACTCTTTTCCACTGATAACCAAACTGTACTCTCTCTGATCTACATATCCCAGTAATCTCATAAATATCTAAATGAAGGTGGTTTCAATTATGCCAGCTTCCTCAGAGTAATTACTCTAACCAAACACATGAAATAGCCATACCTGGGAGGTTTGTAGTAAGAAAGCCCCTCTAATAGCCGCTGCCAATGTTTGTTCAGTTCTGCCTCAATCTGATTCTGGAAGAAAACAAGGGAATTATATAGATGCAATATAGGATCATGTTGGGGATTACATATTCCTCTGAGTCTTTTTAATATTCATTTTTCCCCACAGTTGAAATCATTTTGAATATACAATTCTGTAGCCTGCTTTTTCTTTGCTTAACGTTGTAACATAACGATTTAACCTTATTATTATGGAAACCTTGATAAACACACTTTCTAGGGTTGCATAATATTTTATCAAGTGGCTAGATCACAATTTATTTATCATTCCTCTTAATGTTAAACACTTAAGCTGACTGTCATTCTTAATATAAAATAATGCTGGGGTAAATAATTTAGTGCACAAAATATTTTTAGGAATTTCTCTTAAGATACATTCTAGAAATAGAATTGTCAGATCAAGGCATATTGAAAAACGTTAAGGCTCTAAAAGAGGTATAACATTCATTATGTTAATTATAATAATAACAATAACAGTAATAATTTAATGGCATCATAACAATTCGCCTTCAAAGGGTCAGAACACCTGATAATCAACACGAAGAACTGTCCTTTATTGATTATATACTTGGAAGTGTCTTAGAAACCAAAGCTCTATTACCTAAAGGAGCTAGCTGGCCAGCCAGCCTAAATGGAAATGGAAGGACAGGTAAGTAGAGTATGTGTCAGAGAAAAGGCCTGAGAATATCTTTCTTAGCCTGAGGTAACAGAATGGTATATGTACCCCCATCCTCAGCAGCCAATCAAGCAGCAATGGTATCTTTTCAGAAAGACAATCAATGAGGTACAATGAAAAATAAAGATCCCAAAAACTTCAGGAGTTAAGCTACAAAACACATTCAATTTCAGCAGAGAGAAGTAGGGAATGCAGAATGTTTTTAAAGATTTGGGAATATTAAAAAAAGAAAAAAAAAGTGTATACTTTCTCCTCCTTTAAAGACAAGGCAGGATTTTTTGTAACATACGCTACACCTGGAACCATATGAATTCACTCAAGAACAGCACTTACCAGTTCTCGCAGAGCTGATCTTCCAAGCAGAATTGTCCACAGTTCTCTGCTGCTCCTGAGAAAAGAAAGCAAAAAAGTAATTTTCCTTTTTTAAATTATCAAACTTGATTAAGCTGCCTCAAAGTTATTTTGTCTACTATCTAAAAGCAAAAAACTTAATGTACAAAGCAATTTATTAAAATTTTGGAAAGTAACCCTGTTACATCATTCTTAGAAATTTGATGCTCAAAACAAAGAAAAGTAAAGCATAAGATTTTAACCTAAATCAAGCAGGTACTATGTTAAAAATGAGGATGGCCACCACATTTCATTCCATCTAAGAAGATATTAATCACAAGACAATCACTGTTTACACGTTACTACCAAAAAAATGCACCCATTAAACTATAATAAATCATCATTATAAGACACATCCTGATTTCAGAGGTATTAAAAATATGAAAAAATGTGTTTCTTAAAACTAATGAATTACAATAAATAATTAAGGAATTAAAGTCTTCCATGCTAAGAAGACATCCCAATTTAATATTTGTCTCCTCCATTCTCATTACAATATAGTTGCTAATAAGCAAGAAGAATCTAGAAAAGGACCATGTATATTTCAGGATCCCCATTACCCCAAGAAAATTTTCTAAATGCATAAACTAAGTCACTTTCTCAATCAAGTCTAGCAGTCATCATGAATAGTACTAGTGTTCATTCATTTATTAACAAAGAACTCCTAGGAGGTACCACATGCAGTACTAGACATGTGAGATAAAAAACACGAGATATAGTCCCTGCCCCAGTGAACTCTTCAAATATATCCTCTACCATGCACTTACCCCAGTCCCTTACCTCACCCATGCCTTTGGAATTTCAGGAAGTATTTTTTATTTTAAGTCTAGAATTAAATTTTTAAATGTAACCATTGAGAAATTCTCTCAAGAATTATAAAAAGGATTGGGATTATATTTTGTGAGATTCTAAATCAGCACCTAGAATAGTCAACTGAAATAATTAACACTGCTTAGAAAGCCCACTACAAAAAAGAAGCTGAAAAGATCCTAGTGAATATACGAAACATTCAGTTAAAACAATGTGATGATAAATTGAAAAATGTTTTCCCTATTAAGATTGTGATACAAAGTAGTAGCTCTATTTAAAAATTATCTTTCAGAATTTCCTATCAAAGAAGGTTTAAACATACCTAAAAACTATAAACCTCTTTCTTATGGGTTAAAGATTTTAAGAAAACCACTTCAATTCCATTGAATCAATAGCCACTAACTCTCACAATTGCACCCTGGAATCACTAATCATTACTCCGATAACAAGATAGTATTCACTGTTCAAAAATAATTAGTTTATATCTAGTTAATGAAACAAATGCCCCTTTACTCTGGTAATGTATAGGTAAAAAGGTGTAAGTAAATGAAGTCCTAAATAATTAAAAACACAGAGGCAAGCTCACTATTTAAAGAAATTTACAGTAAAATTTTGAAAGAATGCCTTTTACAAAGGGAATAATTATCATCTAATATATTTATTTAATAAATACGAATTAACAAAAAATAAAGGAGAAGGAGGGTTCTATTTAAAATTAAATACATTTTTACCTACAAGGATAGTTTCTGGGTTTGCACAAAAACTAATTAGACACCTATTACATGACCTTCATACCTAATAATGTGGCTAATAAAACTTCAAAATTAATGGCAAAAATTTTAGAGGCAGAACATACAAATTCATAGAGACAGAAAGGAGATTACCAGGTACCTGGGGCGGGGCTGGGGTTTGAGGATGGAGAGTTAATGCTTAATGGATAGAGTCTGTTTGGGGTGATGAAAAGGTTTTGGTAATAGATGGGGGCACAAATCTAAGACCTTCATAATGCTTATAAGCTTAGTGTTGGGTATGACAAAGGATATTAAACACACATTACACAATCAGCAAAAGGAAGATGGTACTAAAGGGCATGATACTAACAATTAGTCTAGAAAGAAACACAGCCATACAGAACAGAAAAGAGTCAGAGAAGAGAGAAATCACAAGAGACTGATCTAGTGATCAACAAAAGGTGTCACCTCAAATTGTTACCTGAAGGTTTGAGCAGGTGATTCTCAAAAGATATAACAGATACGGCCGGAACTTAGAACCATAAGGTCTAATCCAAAGCTTCAGGAGCGTCTACCTGTATTTTCAAGAAACTAAATATGTTGTTGCAGTGTCTCTCATTTATTTGCATAATATTCACTAAATATTTGGAAAAGAAACTAAAGCACAGAAATTTAATAATTTGCCTCAAATTCAAAGGTAAGTTTCAAAAATTTTACTGACTTCTAGTCCAACATTTTAGCAGACAAAATGGAATTCCATTTCTGCAAGAGCTGGAGTTAAGAATAGAAATTATCTTCTTTAGAGAGATCCTTCTGGCTGAAAAGCTTTCGGGTGAAAGCTACTGGGAGGTTAGGAATAATAGTTTCTACAATTCAGAACTTTTGGTTGAAAGCTGAAACACAGCCAAGCTACTCTGATAGCTCTTTTGAGGAACACACTTATACTCCATCTGAAGACAACAAATAAAAGCTACCATTGCCCATGGATGTTCTGACTCCATAGATGAGGTACACCTTTTTTGTGTAAACTGAGATTTAAGCTTAGATGCAAAAGCTTTTCAAACTGCAGTTATTTTTCTTTAGCACGCCTACACCACTCAGACTTCTACAAGACTCATTAACTGAAAAGCACAAAAAATACATGAAAAAAATGACAATTTTCAAACTGACTTTGTCAATCCCTGAGTGACTTTCCCAAAAAAACTGATTTAAGAGTATCATTCCATTTTTGACTAGTGCCAGCTTGTATTAACATACACAATTACTTTCCTACAAGAACAACATGCTTCTTAGATACCTCAATACTCCTCTGCAACAGATTCACACTTGGAGATTTAGGGTCATCTGCAAATTGGCAGACAGCAGGAATAGAATTTGTGTTTTCTCTTAGTCCAGACCTCTAGACATTTCAAACAGGGGAGAATTGCTCAGTATAATCCCAACTGATCATGACTTCTGGCACAAAAACAAAGATTATTCTCCATGAGCAAAGCGGTGCCTAGAAATACTACTGTCATTTCTTCCATCTTTGGATATGAGTTTGGTAGGTCTCCCAGCATGATCAAAGGAATCTTTCAGGCAAACCAATGCTTTCCTTCTCTTTGTTCTCTCTCAATAAGAACATGCTTTCCCCTGCAGGAGCTAAACTTCTACCCAAGCTCAGCAATGACTATGAAATAGGCCTCAGAAAAGAAGGGCACAGGGTCACAATGCTGCCTGATGTAACGGCTGACATGAAAAGGCAGGGTAGAAAAAAACAAACTGGATTTCACAAGGTACAGACATAGTCCAATGGAAACTGCAAAGAACAAAATCTCACTTCCAACTGAGGTGAAGGAAGTGATTTCAGAGAAGATGGGCGATATTTGAACTAAATATTTACCAAGATGCTATTAGATTCTGTTCCAGTTGCCGGGAACACCGCAGTGAAAAACACAAAAAAGTGGGGAAAACATTATTGGCACCATAGGTAACAAGGATGGAAGACAATCCAAGCTGTTATGTGGAAGATGGGGGTGTGGTGGTTTGGTTTATGGCCTTAGACTCGACAGACTTGGGTTTGAATCCTCATTTTACCACACAGTCAGCTCTGAGCTGGACTTCTGAGTCATCTGTAAAACAGAAGGTGACTCACAAAGTTGTAAGAATTCAATGAGATGATGCATATAAAACACTTTGCCAATGTTGGGCACTGATAAGTACTCTAGAGGTGAGAACTGTATCATTCTTTTTAATATTGCATCTTCTTGTCCCCAAAGCCTAGCACAGTGCCTGGAATCCAAGCATGTCCGCTGACAAAAAGAAATGAACAGATGGGAGTATGCAAGTCTGCGCGAAAAAGGGTAAAAACTGCAGGGGAGTGGCTCCGCGCACCATCAAACATATTCCTAATGAGGGCACACCCGGAGCATGTGTGGGCGGGAAAGGCCCAGCCGTCAGCGAGGCAGGCCACTGGGACTCGCCGTGGGGCTGGGGGTGGGGGATTCCTCAAGGCGACCGTGAAGCGCTCCGACTTGCCCCAAGGGAGCGTCACGGCCGGACGAGGAAGCGCAGGTGGTGCGCTAAGGGACGTGTCGGCGAGGAGAGAGGAGGAACGGAAAGGGTCTTGAGTGAGAAGACAGAAGGCCCAGTGCTGAGAGGAGGCGTGAGGAACCGGCCCTCCTCTTGAAGAAGTCCCCTCAGATCCCCTCGCGCGGGGACCGTTTGGACGTAACTGCCTCTTGTCTCGGCGCCCGTCCACCCAGCTGGGCTTCACTCCGCCACAGCCACCACATTCCGCACCGAACTCCCGCCCCGCTGCTGCTCGGCTTGGACCCCGCCGCCTCACAGCCACCCCCGCCGGCTCTGCCCGCTCCGCACCTCACACACGGCCCGCCGGCGGCCGCCGCCATCTTCGCGCGCGCGCGCGCGCGCCCCAACCCCGCCTCCAGACGCCGCGCCCACGTGATCGCTCGCCTCCAGGCTGGGTGCGAGGGGAGGGGCGTTTGTCACGTGAAGGCGGCACGGGGCGGAACCAAGATGGTGATACCCGGGGCGGTAAGGAACCTGTGATGAGCTTAGCAGAGGCTTTGAGGAAGGCGGCAGAGTGGCTACTTTTACGCCTCAGGTTGAAGGCGGTGAAGGGTGACTGGACACCAGCTAGCTCCCAGGCCGCAGAGAGTGACCTGCAGTGGAGCTTCCCTCCTCGCAGCTGGTGAACGGAGGAAGAAGGTTGCTTGCTGGGTGAAGTTGCCTCCCTCTACCCGGCGGGGCAGAGGGGCCCGGAGTGCAAGGCGTCCCTAGTCACCTCGGCTTCCCTGGGGCTCCAGGTCTACAAAAATGACCCGAGATGGCGCTCCCCCGACTCCGGACGCCGGGACTCCGCTGAGCGGGTCGGTACTGGCCGAGGCGGCAGTGGTGTTCGCCATGGTGCTGAGCATTCATGCGGCCGTGTGGGACCGCTACTCGTGGTGTGCCGTGGCCCTCGCAGTGCAGGCCTTCTACGTCCAGTACAAGTGGGACCGGCTGCTACAGCAGGGAAGCGCCGTCTTCCAGTTCCGAATGTCTGCCAACAGTGGCCTACTGCCAGCCTCCATGGTGATGCCTTTGCTTGGACTGGTCATGAAGGAGCGCTGCCAGGCTGCAGGGAACCCATACTTCGAGCGCTTTGGCATTGTGGTGGCAACCACTGGCATGGCTGTGGCCCTTTTCTCCTCGGTGTTGGCGCTGGGCATCACTCGACCTGTGCCCACCAACACTTGTGTCATCTCAGGCTTGGCTGGAGGTGTCATCATTTATATCATGAGGCACTCCCTGAGTGTGGGTGAGGTAATTGAGGTCCTGGAGGTCCTACTGATCTTTGTCTACCTCAACATGATCCTGCTGTACCTGCTACCCCGCTGCTTCACCCCTGGTGAGGCACTGCTGGTATTAGGTGGCATCAGCTTTGTGCTCAACCAGCTCATCAAGCGCTCTCTTACTGTGGTGGAAAGCCAAGGAGACCCGGTGGACTTCTTCCTGCTGGTGGTGGTGGTAGGGATGGTGCTCATGGGCATCTTCTTCAGCACTCTCTTTGTCTTCATGGACTCAGGCACCTGGGCCTCCTCCATCTTCTTTCACCTCATGACCTGTGTCCTGGGCCTCGGAGTGGTCTTACCCTGGCTACACCGGCTCATCCGCAGGAACCCCCTGCACTGGCTCCTTCAATTCCTCTTCCAGACAGAAACACGCATCTACCTCCTAGTCTACTGGTCTCTGCTGGCCACCTTGGCCTGTCTGGTGGTGCTGTACCAGCATGCCAAGCGGTCATCTTCTGAGTCCAAGAAGCACCAGGCTCCCGCCATCACCCGGAAGTATTTCCATTTCATTGTGGTAGCCACCTATATCCCAGGTATCATCTTTGACCGGCCACTGCTCTACGTGGCTGCCACTGTATGCCTGGCAGTCTTCATCTTCTTGGAGTATGTGCGCTACTTCCGCATCAAGCCCCTAGGCCACACTCTGCGAAGCCTCCTTTCCCTCTTCCTAGATGAACGAGACAGCGGACCACTCATCCTGACACACATCTACCTGCTCCTGGGCATGTCTCTTCCCATTTGGCTGGTCCCCAGACCCTGTACACAGAAGGGTAGCCTAGGGGGAGCAAGGGCCCTAGTCCCTTATGCTGGTGTCTTGGCTGTGGGTGTGGGCGATACTGTGGCCTCTGTCTTTGGCAGCACCATGGGAGAAATTCGCTGGCCTGGAACCAAAAAGACTTTCGAGGGAACCATGACATCTATATTCGCCCAGATCATTTCTGTAGCTCTGATCTTAATCTTTGATAGTGGAGTGGACCTAAACTACAGTTATGCTTGGATTTTGGGGTCCATCAGCACTGTGTCCCTTCTAGAAGCATATACTACACAGATAGACAATCTCCTTTTGCCTCTCTACCTTTTAATATTGCTGATGGCTTAGTTCTTTGCAGCAGCATTAATAAAAGAAACAGGGACATGGGGAGGATGAATGGCCCCCACAGCAGCCAGCCTCGTAGGCAAGAAGAGCCAAGGGGTTAAAAGCAGATTTGATATTTCAGTTGATTCAGATTTAAAATAAAAATCAAAGTTCTCCTGGTTTTAGTTTTGATGATTTTTAAAAAGAAAACAGGCTTAAAGGATATGGCAGCAGCTCAAAGAGTTTGAGCGTGCTGTAGAGCTCCCCCCTCTCACCTTGCAGTCCTCAGGGAGGACCAGAGTGAACACTGGAAGCAGTAGAGCATAATTGTTGACACTTCAGGTTCTGGTTAGAATCCTTGGCTGTACCACTTATTAATTGTGTTACCTTGGATGAGTCTCTCAGTCACTGAGCCTCAATTCCATCTGCAAGATGGGAATAATTATTTATAGGGTGTGTGAGGATCCAGTGAGATGTGTGTGAAGTGTCCAGCCCAGGCCTAGGCAATGAGCAATAAGTAAGGGAAAGTGTCATGATTGCCCAAGGCCAGTTCTCATTTTAGCAAAAAAGCCTTGCAAGCAAGGAATGTTATGTGTTGCACTTGGAGACCAGAGTGACCTTTACTCCCCTGGCTTCATTTAGAGGAGGAGAATGCAAGTGGTTTCTCTCAATTGGACTTGGGGAGAGGTGGGATAGGCTTGGGGCATGCGTGGAAGGGCTAAGGGGAAGAGGATCAGGTCCTGGGCTGATGTCTTGTTAAGCCAAACCTACCCCTCTGCCTCCCGCTTCCAAGGCCTCTGCTGCCTGGCTGGGTGTGTTAATGGAGAAGAATGGGCTGGACAGCACAGGTCCTTGTCAAGCTGTCCCTCCTGTGATCCTCTCACACTCCAGTCCTGTTCAAGCCTGTTTGTTTCTTTGCTGGCAACAAATTAGAACCTAAGACAGGTTCAGAGGGGCTGAAGGAGATGCCTGGGAGTTCAGATAACTCTACTCTGAACCTCTCTGCCTGAGCAAGGGTCCCATGCTCCAGCCTTGCTCTTGGGAGGGCAGAGCCTGGCACACAGCAGGAACTTGTTAGACATTCACTGAGTGGATGAACATTTCAGTGGCAAAATAGCAGAGCAGGGTTCATGAGACTGGACAAGGTTCTCCCTTCTCACCAGCCTGGCAGGGAGGGGTCTAGCAGAAGGAGATGAGAACTTTGTCCCACCAAGGCCAGAAACCAAGAGCAGAGCCCAGCAGCTATTCTTGGGAGCTTGCGCTTCTGTCTGGGAATTACTACCAGGTCCTTTCCTTCAAAGGAGAGTATTGACATCTTCCTTTGTGCCTCAAAGCAGAGTCAGCAAGACTCAGGCTCCCGTCTACTGCTTGCCAAATGAAGCAGCAAAATGTTGGGGACACAGCCCCGGCTTTGCCCCACTGACTCCCTGGGTGGCCTTGGAAAAGGGCTCTCTCTTCTGGGCCTTGGTTTGTCCGTGTTTACAGTGGGAGGTTAGACTAATCAGGGTCACACATATGCCCACAGAGGCCAGGCAGGTAATTCAGATGTATGAGGACAGGGGAAGTAGGAACTCTGCCTAATCAGAGAACACATGAGCCTCTGAGGAGGCAGCTCCAGCCAATAGATGCCATGCTAGAATGTAGGCCGTAGGTTATTATCTTCTGCTGTTCAAGGGAAGCTTAAAAACCAGAATTTTTTTGGGAAAGCTCCCAATTAAAAAAAAATTGTTAAAAACAAAACACATCTGCAGTCTAGATTCAGCCGGTGGCCCCCAGTTTGCAACTGGGCCAGACCCTAGCTTATCAGGTTTTGGAATTGGTGATTGTTCCCACTGAAGGTCTGGGTATCTGCAAAGCAAGCCCAGGCAGGAGAGACCTTGAAAACCCTACTCTGCCCCCTTTATTGTATACATGGGGAAACGAGCCCAGAGACAGGAAGGGACTAGTCTTCTGCCCACCTCCCCAAGTAGGGAGGACTGGGGAGTGTAGCACTTGGGAGTGCAGGCTCTGGAGCAGTCTGAACAATTGAATGGCTGACTTGAGCACCCAACCTCTCCAAGCCTCAGGTCTTTCATCTGTAACTGTGAACACTAAGAACAAAGAACTCAGGTCAGTTTGAGGAGCCAATGAGATAAAGCATGGGAAGCTCTTAGCACAGAGCTGGGCTCATATTGAATGCCCAGTAAATGTACATGTTGTTATTAAAATCATGCAGTCTGTGCCAGGCCAGGCTGGGATACCTGGGATGATTTGCAGCAGGGCTCTCATCTTGAGAGCAAGGCTGCTAAAGAGAGAAGGAAACAGAAGCTGAATTTGTAAGTCATTTTTTATTCAATGTCTTGCAATGTACAAATCAGAGTTCCATCTTAGAGGAGGTGAGAGTGAAAAGCTGGCAGAGAGGTGGCCAGAACCCTTTCATGGCCAAAAGGCCACCTCTAGGGAGAGGTGGTGTTGGGGCAGTATGGAAGCAGAGACAAAGATATTGGAAAAGCCCCCTGTGCAGCCTGGGCTACTGCCTTGCCACTTCCCTGCCTACCTGCCTGCCAGGCAGAGGATTGGGCAAGGCAGACTGGCCTGCTGGCAGTGTTTGCAGCCCCCAGCTTCACCTGAAGGAGACAGTGCCCCAGCGCTGCTGAGGGCCTTTAGGTGTACAGTGCGGGAAAGGGCAGCTCAGCTGTCGGCTGGAGCCTGCAGAAGATGGAAGAGTTGACCTTGAGATGCTGGGCTTAGTGCTCCCAGCCTCCAGGACCTCTTCAGGAAACTGTCTGGGGCATGCATACCCACCCTGCCACCTACCAATTCTCTGGGCTCCAGATGGTGCCAGAGGCCTCCATGAGGTGAAAAGTGTAGACGTGGCGTGAGTGGTCAGAGAAGTTCTGCTCACTCTTGTGCACCACTTCTCCGTGAATTAGGACAAGGGCCCCTGGCAAGGACACAAGCAGATCAGGAGAACATCAGCCCCACACTCCTCCACATACTCCCTTCCCAGGGCAGCAAGGGACATGGAGCCCTCATCCCTCAAGCAGTTCTGTACCCCCATGTAACCCCATTCCAATCCCTGAGAGCTTGGCCACCCCCACCCCACCCCCACATCCTGCTTCAGGGCTAGAGGCTGTACTGTTTAGGGGTAGGGATGTCCCCTGGGATCAAGTTCCTTCTGGCATGGTCAATGCCCTTGGCAAGCCTTAAGAAGGGCATCTCTTCTCTGGTGTTTGCAGAATGAGGCCAAAGCTCTCTGTACCATGTTAATCAGTATGACCTCAGCCAGTGAATGCTGAGTTGGGCCTCAGTTTTCCCTTTTCTAAAAGGAAGACGGTGGACTAGTAACTAGCATTTGTCAAGCACTTCTTGTGTGCCGTGCAGATTCTGTGAAAACATCTTATGTATATTATCGTCCTCCTTTACATTTGGGGAAACTAAGGCTCAGGGAGTTTCAGTCATTTGCCCAAAGAGCCCACTCATAAGTAGCAGAGCCTGGATTTGAACCTGATCCCAAAGCCCTTGCTGTTAACCACACTGCTTCCTGACTTCCAAGTGTCCATCCAGCCCTGGCCTTCTCTCGTTCTTACTTCACAGCCCTCTTGGATTCTGGACAGTCAAAATGAGCACAGACCCACGTGCATGGTCTCAGGCCCTCTGCCTCCCTGCCCTCCACATTCTACCTACCTCTTTGCACAGGTATGGGCACAAAGAGGCTGTTCTCCCAGGCTGGCTCTGACCCGAGGAAGCTGGTGCCAGGTGCCAAGCCAGCAGGGGCCCGGACCATCCTTCTTGACACTCCGCCTGCAGGCCAAGATGAAACCTTTAGCCCCTCTGACCTCCAGGTCCTTCTTCCTTGGAGGTCAGAGAGGTACAGGTGGGCAGGGAGAGACAGGTGTTCTCACTGGTATGGGAGCCAGGGATGAACCAGAGGCAGCCATTCTCCAGCGTCGCATCCTCCAGTGCGATCCACACGCCCAGCACCCGGCCCAGGGGCTCCGTGTACAGGAAGGAGGCGTCCTGGTGAGGGAGGACTACAACAAGCCCTCCCGGGAGTGAGGAGCTCACCCCTTTTCCTGGCCGCACCTCACCCTCAGTCCTCTCAGAGCCCTCCTGGAACAGCCTCCCTTCCTACGATCAGTTAGAATCTCACCACTTCTTAGCCCAGAGACTTTGAGGCAGATATTTCACCTATGAAAGCATCGATCACTGAAACCATCAAGTGGCCCCAATGATAGCCCACCTCATAGGGTTTCTGGAGGATTCCATGATATGATGGATGAAAGGTGCTTAGTATAGGGCTCAATTTGGTAATTGCTCATTAAAAAGTAGCTGCTATTGTTTAATTCCAGCCAAGTAACTAAAGCCACCATTATTAACTGGGTACAAGCATTCTGCAGCCACCAGTTGGTCAACTGGCTGGCATAGGATTGGAAAGTTGGGTGCAAACTGGGGACTAACTATGACAGCCACATTTTAAACATCTCACCCAAGTGATGCTGGGGCACAGCCAGAATGGAGAACCACTGAACAAAGGACCTTAGTCTGCAATAATGAAGTAAAGAGGTGCTAACCTCACCTCCTTCCTTCCTCCAGAACTGTGTGTTTTTCTGAACCCTGAACTTTAATTGGGACTTTGGCAATCTGGACCATGCCCTAAGGAAGGTATCTTAATGGTAGGGAGCTCCAAAGCATTTGAGAAAGGAATGGCAGAAGGAACTGGGGGTGCTGTGCTTGGGCAGAGAAGGCTCAGGGAGGGATGGTCATTGCTTCAGAGGACTGCCCTTGGGCAGAAAAGCAGGGAAGGGGGGGTGGTCACAACTAAGTCAACTTGGGCTCCTGGAAGGAAGGAAAGGACTAGCTGGTGAGGGGATGAGCTCCATGTCACCAGAGGCATTTGAGCAGAAGTGGATAATTACCCACTAGGGATGCTGTAAAGGGCAACTGTGCATCTGTTGGGGTTTAGAACTAAATCAGCAATATCTTCTGAATCAGCCCCTTGGGGAGCATGTTAAAAAGATCCCAGTCCCATGCAGACCTACTAACTCAAGATCTCAGGAATGGTGCCCAGGAATCTGTATTTTTAACAAGATAGTGTTGCTGCTAGGTTAGGAAACTACTGTGCCATGGTCTCCACAGCTCCCTCCCAATCCACTGTTTTGGGGAGGAATGGAAAGTGGCTCCTCCTGCCCTGGCCCAGGCTCCTGCTCACAGACATTTCAGTAATCACTTTCCCTCCCTGAAAAGGCCTGACAACCACTAATGTCCCAGATCACCCATCCATGGTCTTTGCTGGGCACCACAGCCTGCTTTCAGCTCACCTTCGCCACCAATGTAAGGTTGCTGAAAGAGAGAGGAGAAGCCTAGTGAGGATGGAGGGCAGCGATGGGGTGGGGGCAGGAGGAGCAGGGCTCACGCTGAATCTTACAGGTTGCTCCTGCCCTGGCTACAGGTGTTCACCCCAAAGGATTCCATGCCAACACCCAGCTACCAAGCACCTACTGTGTGCCAGGCCAAGGAAGGCTGCAAAGAGTAAAACCACCCTCCCAACAGGGAGCTTCCAGTCTAAGCAGGAGACAGCATGCACAAGAACACAAGAACACAAAGCAACACAGAGTGAGGGCTCAAGGAGAGGCTAAGGCTAGGCCAGTGGTTAAGCCTTCCAGACCCAAGGTCAGAGATGGATCCCTGCTCAGGATATCTGGAAGCTTCTTAGAGGAGGTAGCACTGAGCTGAGCCTTGAAAGCTGGGAGCAAAGTGTTTCAAAGGAGGGAAGAAGGAATCCTGAGGATCCTTCCTATCACCAAATTTTAACTGAGCACCAAGTGCCAGGCACCTTAGCTAAAGGAGACCAATTTTATTTGGGCTGTGTTGAGTTCTCCTGCCAACTTCCAATAATGGTTCCTTTGGCCCATTGTTAAGGAGGGGCTTGGTAGGAGCACCATGCCCATTTTACAGAGGGGCAATAAGTCTAAGGAGGATGGGGGGCTCACCTTGAAGATGTACATGCTCTGTACCACCACGGGCCTCTGGAGACCCAGACTCCTGGCCAAGGCCTGGAAGAGGGCAGAGAGTCACTCTGCTGGTCTGCCCCCACACCCATCTGGCCCATCCACCTGGCCCTTGTCCCATCTTCTGCTTACCTGTATCTTGGGGGAATGTGTAACACACCTGAAGACTGGATCATGGGCATGAAGAGCTGCAGGGGCAGAGGTGGGCTGACTGGTCAGTCCTCCCACCCCCTGCCATGCATCCTTCCAGCAACTAGCTCTGGGCACCCAAACTAAGGTGCATTTTGACATTCTCACCTATTTTATGTGTGCTAAACTTTCTGCATTTTCACAACCAAATAAAGGGCTCCACAGGTGCCCTCACCCCACCCCAGCCCCATCCCACCCATGATCATGTATATTCTTGACCTTTCAGCTACCTGGAAACCTCACTCCAGCCCTGACGCCCCAGCCCTCACAGAGGACAAAGGGTTCCAAGGGGCCCATCATTTCGTAGCAATCACAGCACTGCCGTTTACTCTGTGCAACCTCAGGTAACCGTTTCACTCCCGTAAGCCTCACTTTCCTCCTCTGTAAAAACAGAAGAACAGCCCTACTCCCAGGGCTGCTTTAAGGACTCAATGGGCTAATGCATGTACAGCAATAGCGCAGGCCTGGCACAGAAGAGTCATTTGTTATCATCATTTGCTATTGTTATTATTAGAAAAAGTGAGGGTTTTGGCTGTGTTTTGGGGTCACAGAATGTCAATATGTCAGGTGCTCCTTGAGGAGGTTCCAGGAAGCAGTTGGACCCAGAAGCCCCCCATTTCTGGGGCCCGGATCATCCCCAGAACAGGCAGCGAAGAGTTGAGGGGCCTGCCACGTGGCGCATCTGTGTGGGAGGGGGCTTGAGTAGAGACCCCTCTTTCCAGTGTTGTGGTAGCAACTCAATCATCATATGATTAGCATCATATGATGCACGAAAGCAGGGCCAGAGGGGGATTCTAAAGCCAGAAATGCCACTTGCCTGGCCACTAACTTACTGTGGGCTTTGGGCAAGACCCCTAACTTCTTCAGGCCTCACTTTTCCCATTTTCTTTCTCACCCTCACCCCACCCTGGGCCCCTGCTCACCATGGCCAATTTTGTTGATGGACTTCTCCGGAGGAACCAGAAAATTGCCTGTTGTACAAGGAACAGGTCAAGGCAGCCTTCAAGGGGCAGCTGGCCTCAGAGCCTCCCAGCCCTGGGGGCAGACACATGAGTCCAGCTCACCCCTCCCAGTAACTTCCCTACACCTCTAGGGCCCCAGCTCCAAACCTTCTTCGTCAAAAACGTCTTTCTCAAAGAAGAATCGAATCTTGTCGCCGCTGTTCAAGAAATAGTCTGTGTTGCCCTACGGAGAGGTGACATCAAAGAGACTGAGAGAGCATCCTAGAGTTGGAGCTGGGCCTGGCTAAGAGGGAAGGAAGATTCAGGTGCTTTCCACTCCAAAAGGGCTACAGACTCCCCCACCCCATGCTGATGCTTCTCACACTTGTCCACTGAGGCATAGGACAGTGAACTAGAACCCCAAAAGCCTGGAAGTAAAGCCTGAAGCTATAATTGCAAAATTGCTTGCAACCCTTTAATAAGTCACATGACTCTTATACTTGACTCCAAAGTAATTCAGAACACAGGCACTAAAATCAGACAGGCCTGGTTCCCAGTTAGCTTTGGGCCACTTATTTTTCCCCTCCAGGCCTTGATTTCCTTATTTGTGAAACAGGATAATAATATAATTTACCTTCTCTGGATTACTGGAAGCTTCAGCCAGAGGCTGAATCTTACAATTGAGAGCACAAACTCAAGCTAGAAAACTTGAATTCAAATCCCAGCTCTGCTACTGATTGGCTGTGTGACCATGACTACATTACTGAACTTCTCTGGGCTTAGTTTTTTCACCCATAAAATACAGATACTATTAATGGGACCCATCATATAGGGTATGGAAGGATTATGCATTGATATATATATAAAACACCAGGCAAGTCCTTGGAATTGGTCAGTACCATGTGAGTATTTGCTTTTATTATTATTATTATGACACTTAAAACACTTAGCAAGGGCATGGCTAAATGTGCAGTAAATATGAGCTATTACTAATCTTTTCCTGTTTTCCTAATAAACTTTCCTTGTTAATTTTAATACAATGTTTTAAATTTCTTAGCATCATATGAAAATGCTGTTCCAGGAAGATGCCCCGTGTTTTCCATGTGGCTTTAGCCACTGTTGACCTGCCATCATATGTATCTCCCTCCCTAGCAGGAAGCAAGGATATTGTCCAGCTCCTTTCGTTTTACAAATGCAGACCATACCTACCTTCCTGTGTGATGAATGACATGACTGGAGCTGAGTGGGCACTGGCACCCCTCTCTGAGTTCCCCAGGTAGCCACAGTCCCCATCACTCCCTCCCATATGCATCTGCACTCAGACTCAGCCTACATGGCTTAACTCAGTTACCCGCCAGGCCCCTTTCAAAGCCCTTCCCAATGAAAACTACAAGTTTTTTCAACATTCTTACCTCCTCTGCATCAGGATCTGGGTAAGGTAAGTAAGTAGGGAGAGCCTAATCGATAATAATACTAAAGATAATGATGCTAAACGTGTCAAATATTTTAGTTAACTCTTTAATTAACAAGGGAACCAGCTGTTACGACCACTCTAAGGAGAATCCCAAGAACCACACATACATAGGCAATAAAGAATGCTGAAATGAATTTACAAATAGATGCAAAACTGGTGTATCCACAGGGCAATAATTGCATTCTACGGGGCACAGTCCACATCCATTTCTATGAACAAGTATGTGCATTACTATCAGTTTTATACAACTTACAAAGTTGTAAAATAACTCAAAGACAATGAAAGGTGGAGATAAGCTGGAAGGAAGTGCTAGATAGGACCTGGCAATCTTTTTTTTATGCCCATTTCAAAGTCTTTCACAATATCAATAGTATATATTGAAGCTTTAGTGCTGAGCACTGTGCAGAGTTCTTTGCAAGCTCCATAAACCAAGACATATACACTTTCTTCTCCTATCCCTCCTACCACCCACTCACCCTCTGGTCTCTGGAACATTCTCAGAGAGCTTGAAGGATACCAGATTTGGTCCCCTCATTCCTCTAAGCCTTTGGGTGACGTGACTGTCTCTCCCTGCAGGACCTCCCATCTCTGCCTTCCCTGCCTGGAAGGTGGGAGTGTGGCCAAATGGACCAACTATTTGGAGGAAACTGTCATCTTGTAACCCTTTATCCATCTAAAAGTCTCCATTCTCCAGATGCAAGGCACCCAGCCCTTGTAATGCTCTCTGTGTCCACCAGGTGGCAGGAGCTCCCCGGGTTGAGTGTGTGTGAACCCCATTAGTGGACCTACACCCATGCTGCCAGTGGACTGCCCTGCCAGACAGGCTCAAAGATTCAGACCACAAAGAATTAAGAGAACTGTGTGGGACAACCCTCTTTGAGTTTCAGTTTATCCATTTCAAACTGTATTGGGTCTTATTGTGGTCAAGAAGGTCACTGGGAGGAAACAAGCACAGTTCCTCTTCTCATTGGGGGATAAGCCTTACACAAGTGGGCCCATCGGTAAACAGAATTGCTTGGCTCATTCTGGGTTGCTGACCACCAAGAGGCCCTTTTGTGGCAGGAGAACTGCAGAGGCAGTACAGCAGAGCAGTGAACAACACAGGCTTGGTATCAGACAGATCTGGGTTCAAATCCTGTCTCTTATCAATGACTAACTGTGGTTTTGGGCAAGTGAGCTGAGCCTCATGTTCCCCACCTGTCAAATGGGGATAATAATGCCTTCATTATGAATTCATAGTGAGGGGTGCAGATGTGTGTCATGTGCTTAACCTGGCGCCTGGTCTGTTATCAGAACAAGCCCAGGGGCCTTGAGATCCTTCCTTCCAGGCTGCTGCTCTGGCTGGGGGTTGAGTGCCCCAATCAAAGGCCATATCCTATCCTCATCTGCTCCAAGCACCTACCTGGGCTTCGAGCTGCTCCTCTTCGATAGTGGAAAATACTGTGCGGCAATGGAGAGGGACATCCATCTGGGCCACTATCTCACCAATCCTCTCCCGCATGGCCCCACACTCCTCTGCAGACAAGAATCCTTCCAGGATCAGGAATCCATTCTCCTGGAACTGCAGATGGGAAGGAGACTCAAACAACTGATTTCACCCCTCCCTCCCCCAAACCAGCATCTGTGTGAAGGCAGAGACCCAAGTGTCTTGTTCGTTGCTATCCCTGCACTGGGCAGGCATCTGGCAATCAGTGATGCAGCCAATATTGGCTGTATGAAGGAAGGAAGGAGAAAGGGAGGTGTCTCAGTCCTTCCCCTCCACTGGCATGGGTCACACGCGAATACAACCTTATTCATTTATTCAGCTAATGTTGGTTGAGCATCTCCTATGTACCAGACACAGTGTCAGGAGCTGGAGATACAATTATGAGCAGACCAGCCATGACCCTTGCCTTCAGAGAGCTTACAGTCTTGTGAAGGAGACTGACATTAAACAAATCACAACACAGGTGTGATCACAAACTGTGCTGAGTGTACTTGGCAGAAGGGGGAGGAGAGGGGTCTCAGGGGTCTGAGGAAGTGAAATTTATAGGGGAGAGCAGCAGGATAATGGGAATCAGCAGGTGAAGAGGAAGAACATTACAGACAGAGGGAAGAGGATGTGTGAAGCCCCTGAGTGCAGAGGAACAAGAGGAGTTGGAAGCTATGGAGCACAGAGTGAAGATGGGGGGTCGGGGAGAGAGGAGGCAGGAGGATGACAGGAGCTGGGCTTTATCCTGAGTACAGTGGGCAACCAGTGGGGGAGTTAAAACAGAATGGCTTATTCTGATTTGCCTCTAATCCTCATATTCTGAGGCTATTGAGAACATGACAAGGAGAGAAAAAAAATCTGCACATTTGTTTGCAAAGCATTATAAAGTCCAGCCGTAAAAGGGACATTGGAAGTCACTTCGTAAATCCCCTACCAAGTGTCAGATTACCAATTACCTCTCCCCCCACCCCTCTCTACACACACACTCTGTGCCGGTTTGAATGTATTATGTCCCCCAGAAAAAGCCATATTTTTTGACGCAATCTTGTGGGGCAGACATATTAGTGGGGATTAAGTTGGAACTTTTGGATTAGGTTGCTTGCATGGAAATGTGCCCCACCCAACTGTGGGTGATGACTCTAATTGGATAATTTCCATGGAGGTGTTACCACACCCATTCAGGATAGGTCTAAATTAAATCACTACAGCCATATAAATGAGCTGACAAACAGAAGGAACTCAGTGCAGCTGTGAGTGACAATTTGAAGAGCAACTGAGAGTGACATTTTGAAGAGGAGTTACAGCCAAGAGGGACACTTTAAAGAATGCACAGGAACTGAGAGAGGAGCTGCAGATGAGAGACAGTTTGAAGATGGCTGTTGAAAGCAGACTTTTGCTCCTGAGAAGCTAAGAGGAAAAATTCCCAAAGAGCAACTAAGAGTGACATTTTTGAGGAATTGCAGCCTAGAGAGGAACATCCTGGGAGAAAGCCATTTTGAAACAAGAACTTGGAGCAGACACCAGCCACATGCCTTCCCAGCGAACAGAGGTTTTCCGGATGCCATTGGCCATCCTCCAGTGAAGGTACCTAATTGTTGATGACTTACCTTGGACACTATGGCCTTAAGACTGTAACTTTGTAACCAAATAAACCCCCTTTATAAAAGCCAATCCATCTCTGGTGTTTTGCATGCCAGCAGCGTTAGCAAACTAGAACACACCCCCTGCCCATCCTTGTGGATGCCCAGTTCTGACTTCCACACACCGTTTATTGGAACATTCCTGACCAGCCACCATGGGCCCTTCTGTCTCTGGGCAGCTCCGAATGTTAGAAACTTAATCCTTATATCAATATCAAGCTGAAAATGCCTCCGTGGGAACTGGGCAATCCACAGCAACTGGGCATACCCCCGATCCAGTAAACACACTGCTAGGAATTCTTCTCTTGGGATTAGCAAACAGGGGAGTAAAGACATATGTATGAGGGTATCGACTGAAAGTTGTTTAAAGACAGCAATAAATCGGAAGCAACCTAAACACTCAGCACAGGGAATGGGTTCATTTACCCTGGCATGCAACAAAGTGGATAAAAGTCATGTTGTACAAAAATATTGACTGACACAAGGATATGTCCCTGATAAACTGTGACATGAAAAAAAAAAAAAAAAAGTGGATACAAATTAGTACCTTACCTGCTTTGAGAACTTGGGTTAAGTGGTTTCACCTCTGTGAACCTCAGACTGTTAAATGTGATAACAGTAGTACCTCCTTGATAAGAAATACATGGCCAGCACTCAAAAGTGGGAGCTATTATGAGGGGTTTGCCTTTCGTATTTGTCCAGTCGGAAGCCCTCCTTCCCCAGGCTCTGGGTTCCCGGCTCAGGGCCGGCGGTGGTCGCCCCTCGTGGGCCCTGCCCCCACCGTCGCGTGGTCGGTGCTGGGGTCCGGACTGGCCGATCCCGGTACTTTATTCTCCTTTCGGTCAACCCGTCCACCCCCACCGAGGCTCGTGGCCTGCACGTTCTGGGCTGGGTGTGTGTAAATCCGGGGTCGTGGGCCCCTCTGGGCCTTGGTCTCCTGTTTCATAATATGGCTGGGGGTGGGGTTGCCTTCCTTAGGACCCTCTAGGTCTGGGGCCCCCCACCCTGCAGGCCCCTACCGTCTGGAGCTGCAAGGGGCTCAGGCAGGCCATGCTGGCGACGCAGGGTGAACAGAGAGCACTTCCTGGCATGACACGGTGAACAGAGAGCACTTCCTGGTATGCCCTGGCTCGGAGAGGAGAGAGGTCCGGAAGGGAGGGTGTCTTGAGTCTGGGACGCCCAGGAGGACTTAACCCTTCCCTACCCGACAAAACCCACTCCTACCACAGTTCCCCCACCCCCAACACTCACAGACAGGCCTGGGACCTCTCTCCAGGCTGAGAACCCCCTCTTCCCTCTCCCTCTCCCTTCTGCCCTGGGAGGAAGCAATGGCCCTTCCTCTGGATTCTTCCCCCACAGTTAATCCAGAATTAGCCCTCTCCCATCTGTCTGGCTTTTAACCACTCCCTCTCCTCCAGGCTACTTACCAGGGACCCAAAAGTTGTGTTCTGGGAGTGTCGGGGCAAAAGCTGAGCTGGCAGAAGTGCACCCGAGTCCTAGTCCAAGTGCTACCACTAACTGTAACCTCTGATGAGTATCTGTCCCTCTCTAGGCCTTGAGTAAGGATTAGAAAGTCCCGAGGACCACCAGCATCAACATCTGGGTAAGGTGGGGGTGCAGGGTGGGTCTGGGGAACATGCATGTCACACCAGGTTCTCAGTGGCTTTGCATTCCAAAGGTGTCCCCAACTCTCCCAGCTCAGATATCTTGAAACTCTCTAGGCTCTGGGAGGTTTATGGGAGTCTGCAATTCAGAGGAAAGGGTAGAAGAGTGGGGTATCTCACTTAGAAAGAGGAAGGGGCTACAGAGTGGGGCCTGAGTCTTCAGAATGAGGGAGAGAAAAGCGATGGTTCCTATTCCCCACCCCCAGGCCCAAGATGTTTGACATCTCAAGAAGGCTTGGACCAGCCCCGCCTGGAGGTCAGAACTGCACATGCACACACACCCTTCTCCGAGCCTGCTCTGTCGGTAGCTGGCAGGGCCACTCTCTGGCTGCAGCTTCTGGAGCCCCGGCCACCAGCCTTCCCTGAAATGATGGCTTTCTGAATGGCGAAGGGACAGAGTGTCTTGGGAGTGAGCACAGGGACACACTGCTCAGCCCTATAAGCTTGGCCCCAAGTCAAGCTGTGTTTTCTGGGCTATAGCACTGGGAGTTGCTGCTTTGTCCAGGCTTCCGGAGGGCCTGAGAGAGGGGCGAGCCCCCTCCCCTGCTCCTGAGGCTGGTGGGAAAAGTTCAGACAAATTAGGCAAGGGGAAGAGGGCAGCGAAGACAGAACCACGCGGAAAATACAGCCGAGGCAAGGAGACAGGGCACACTCCCAGTTGTTCCAGCCCCTTCCTATGCACTCACTCAACAAATTACACAGACACCCACCGTATGCCTGGCACACAGCGAGTGTCCCCTTAAGCTGGGCCAGTCAGGCATAGAGAGCAAGCAATGCCCCTGAGAAGCCCCAACAAAGGTTCGTAGTAGGTTAGTAAGGCAGACCTGGGTTTGAGGCACAGAGAAGCCATCACTTTGAAACCTTGAGCACGTTCTGGCCACACTATCCCCCATCTGTAATTTGGGGATAACAGAAGAACCTCCTGGGAGGACTGAACAGTACAAATGCTTTACCACAGATTGAGTTTGGCACAGTGGCTGGTACTTATTTAAGTGCCTACTAAGTTTTAGTTGTTCACCAGATGTTAGAAGTGGGGTAAAATATGAGGATATTTTTATTTTTTTAGTTTCCTCAAGTTTTCCAAACTGCTGTTGTAAGACCACCACTGTATTAAGCCCTCAGTCTGGCTGGGGGTGGGGGTGGAGGGAGCCATGGGATGGCAAAAGGAGGGGCTCCACCTCCTGCTGCTATTTATTCATCCTGCTCAGGCTTTGGGAAGTGAGTGGGTGGTGATTTCCACATTGTTGTTTTTTCCAAAAACTAATCAGCTCCAGATCCAACCCTTGGGCTCTGGATGCTGGATGGTCCCAAGGCCTTGGGGGGGGGGGGGGGCAGAGGGGGGCAGGGGGAGTGCTGGCAGCTAGTGACAAGGACACTAGACAGAGGGGAAGACCTCCACTGCAGAAACACAAGAGTCCCAGAGGGGGCTGCAGCCTAGCTGCTCAGCCTCCCTGTCAAAAAGACAGAGGCAGAAGAAGGAAGCTTCAGCTGGATCCTGAGGCCACCTGGAGGGGTCACAGTGCCTGGGAGAAAGCCCAGGGAGGAAGGACGGACTATCCTGCCCATTCCAGAGGAGATGCCCGAGCAGCAATCAGACTCCATCAAGGACAGACACCGTGGCCTTTCCTCCTCACCAAAAAACTGCCTCAGGGTCCCCCTGATGGCCCTGTTCAAATCGCTCTGTCCCAGGGAAAGATGTAAGAGCATTTATTGGCTACTAGGAGCCAGCCCCCTGCTAAAAACGCCACCTACCTGCATGATTATCACATGTAAGCCATGGAACAATCTTGTTAAGGTTGGTATCACCATCCTGATTTTACAAATGAAGATCAAGGCCCCACATCAAATAAATGGCAGAGCTGGGTTCTAAAAGCAGCTCGGTCCTCCCACCCGAGCCTCTACCTTTGACCCCAGCACCACCTTCCACAGGCCTCCAAAGGGGCTGGGATCCGAGTCAGGCTGTCCCACGGTGACTCTCAGCCCCACCCTTTCAGAGCCCCAGGGACTCGCTGTTAGAATTGCAAGGGCTCTCTCAGAGCACTGAGCGAAAATGCCCATCTTGCAGATGCAGATATGGAGCCACAGCGGGGAAGGGATCTGTCCCCCATCACATAGGGGATTACTGAGCTGGGATAAGAACCCAGGACTACTAGCTCCCTTTCCAGGGCCCTCCCCTCCCTGCCCCCTTGGTAAAGCTCATCAGGGCACGAGCCACAGGTGAGTGGACCAGCAGAGATGTGTTGGCTTTGGGATCCCTGGCTCAGGCCTGTGCCTGGCAAATAACAGGTACTCCATCCAGCTCACATCCAGCTCCAAACCTCCAGTGCTTGCCTCCAAGGAGCTTACAGTTTAGTGGTGCAGAGACACGAGCAGTTACCTATTCTGAGAGGTCCAATAAATGGTCTCTCAGAGAGGCGAGGGAAGCATGCACCCCTCCCCCATGAAGACCTCCAAAGGTTACGTTGTTATAGATTTATTTGATATTTGAACCTCATCTACTGGTTCAGACCCACATGTAACGGATTGCTTCATGGTTGTCAGAGGCTAGTGTGCATTATTTGAGGATTACATCCGATGACACAATGCAGAAAACACAAATGGACGGACAGAACATAATCATTAAGACAAGAGACGCTAAAATGTGCCTTAGTGTCTGGCTGATTGATCTAAGGCTGGGACCCGAGGGCCTGACCCAAAGCAGGGTGGCTTCCCACCACCAGGCGCTGACCCAGCCCTGGGTACACCAGGCACCCTGGATGGAAACTGGATTGAAATAAAAAACTGGGACGCGTGCCTACCCAGATGTGCCCTCCCCTGCCCCGCCTCTAAGTGCCCATTCTGAAGGACCAGTGGTGACAGGGCTGATGTAAGTGGCTGGGGTGGTGGCAATTGGGCAAACCCATGACACACGAAGTGGGAAAACAGTCCAGGAGAAGTAGCTCCTCTTGGTTCCTTAGTACTGCATGTGGAGGGGTGGGGGGCAGGGGGCATTGAGTAAAGGGGAGGATGGAGCACCGTTCATCTGGGATTAGCCAACTCGACTGTCCTCCCCTCTTGGCAGCTCTAGAACATTCCCTTTGGTCAGCAGCCACAGAAATGAGCGCCTGCCAAGATACATGGAGAAGAAAGAAAACAAGACAGCCCCTTCCCCTCCCCCCCAAAAAATATCCACCTCAGGAGAGGAGAGGAACAAACCAGAACTCCTGGATCAAGGTCACATCAGATTCAGAAGACATCCTGTAACCCACATCCCAGGGAAAGGAAACACAATTCAATATCTTGCTGCTTTGCTCAAGGGAAATTGCCACCCCACCCTGAGACTCCAATTCACTGGCCTTTAGTATCTTTTTTTTTTTTAGTTTTTTTTTTTCTTTTTAATACCCAAACCATCGATTTTCAAAGCTTAAAAAAAAGTCTTTCACTTTAAAAAAAAAAAAAAAAACAAAAAAAAACTAAAGCTGCCATAAAAACTGATTAGGCAAGCCCCAGGCCTGGCCTTCTCACCTGGCAGCCTGCTCTCCCTCTAGCCATGCCACCAGAGCCTGGCCTGGCACCAGTAGGGGCAACCATCCCACAGCTGGTTCACCCCTGGACCCCTGTTCCACTCAAATCTTGGCAGGTACTAAACCCCAGCAGCAGCACTGAAAAAGGAAAAGGGGAAGCATGGCCCACCCTTCCTCAAATACCCTCCGAGTTGAACTTGCGAATGTATAAGTTATTTGGAGGGAAGGGATGGGAGGTGGAGAAAAATAAATACCGAGAACTGAATAGGTGTCCCTGGACCTCTGGCACCAGCTTGGCCTCTGGGGCAGAGATGGCCTCCTGAGAGGAGAACCTGATTGTCCCAATACTGCACAGTCCTCTGGTCTCCCTTGACAGGCATATGCCCTGGGGGGGCGTGAGTCTCAGAGGAAGAAAGGGGCCAGCCCTTCAGTGCTGTCCTCTCGGCTCAGCCCAGCTCACACCCGCGCCCCAGCTCCTGCTCCAGACAAGAGGCTGAGCTGGTTGTCCCCGGGTTTCTGGGAGGAGCAGGGCCTGGCCCTCCTGGGCCCGAGGACTTCTCGGTGGTTCCGCTACCGGCAGTTCTGAGCCGACCGCATGCTCTGGTCAGCCACCAGGGCTCAGGCCTGCTCTTTGTCAGCCCTCCAGAGCCGTTCCTTCACCTCAGGTGGCAACGTATTGAACAGGTCCTCCTCCACCACCAGGCCACTGCGCTTAAGCAGCGGGCACTCGCCCAGCTCCACAGGTAGGCACTCCAGCCGGTTGCCCCGCAACTCAATCTGGGTCAGGTTGGTCAGCTCGCCCACCCGCGAGGGCAGCGACTGCAGCACGTTGTTACCTAGGTGCAGGGCCCGTAGCTTCCGGCACTGGAAGAGCTCTGGAGGGAGTGCCTCGATCTGGAGGGAAAGCAGCAGAGGGTGAAAGTGAGGTGGGTGCAGCTGAAATCTGGAGGCCTCTATGCCCAGGGCTACCCTTCCTTTCCTCCCCCAGAAGCCGGAACATTCTGTTGCCCATTCCAGCTGCCCAGGACCTCAGGCACCAGCACGGTCTGTGCCAAACTCTGGCTAACTTCCAGCTGTCCATTTGGTCTCACCTTGGCAGTCACTTCCTTCAGAAACCCTTCCCTGACTTTCTCCTGGGTAATCCCTGACACCCGTGCCCTCCACCACAGCACTATCCCTTCCTGGTAAAACTACCTGCTTACCTGTCTGTTATCCCCTGGACTGCAGGCTCTGAGAGGGCAGGACTGGGTCTGCTTGTTCCTTGCTGTCCTCCTGGCTTGGTAAGCAGCATATAATACTAGCCAGCTACTACCGACTCCACCTCCACCCCCGCTCCAACGTCCCAGGGCTCTCCATGAGCCAGGCTGTTGGTCATAGCTGACAAGGTTTAAGAACAATTTATGAAAGAAGAGCGGCATGTTGAGAAAACTCGATAACCTGAACTGTTTCTGAGAACTGGGGAGAGACCACCAATACAGGCAAGAATCTCAGCTGGGCCTCAGTTTCCTCATCTGTCAAGCCACAGGCTGATCATGAATGCAGGGGCCCGGTATTGGCCATTCAGGCCTCCCCCACTGCAGTTCAGATTTTGCAAATTGAGAATTACAGGCAACGCTCATATTCTGCTTACTACATGGCAAACTCCCACTCTAAGCACTGCTCACCTTGGGTATTTACTTTGAAAATATTCTTCCATTTTACAAATGGGGTATGAGGCCCTAACGAAGCTAACTTGCCCAGAGAGCCACAACTGGTAAGTGGTGGAGTCAGGATTCGAACCCAGGTAGTCTGGTTCAACAGTCCATCTCTGAACCACTCTGCTAACTGTTGATACCACCAGGAGAGCAAACAGTAGGGCCAACATGGGGACCTGCAGCTTCTCCTCGCACACAGGCAGAGCTCTATCAATGCCAGCTTCTTCCCCTGCTCTTCTGTGAGTAATCAGCTATCAATATGAGTCCTTAATGGCCCTATTTGTCCTAAAACTACCTCTTTCAGCTACGATGGGCAGGAGGGACCCTAAGAGCAAGCAGGAGTTAGGAGACTTGGGCCCAGACCCCATGTGAGGATGGTAGAGAGACTGAACAGTAACCACTCTGAGGCTGCTTTCTCACTGCTCTGATTTTCCTGTTGAGACTGAGGCCCAGAGAAGGGAAACACAACACTTGTCTAAGGTCCTACAGCCAGAAAGGGCCAAGACAGGACATAGGCTTTGCTTCCTCTGGCTCAGGGCATAGACTTTATTTTCATTCTGCCAAACATGGCACTCATTTGCAGGGAGTCCTTGCCCCACCCCGGGCCTCAGTTTCCCCACCTGTAAAATGAAAACACTGGACTAGAAATGCCTCTCTGCTTGGACATTCAGTGGCTAGGGAACTTTTGCAGACTTGGGCTTCAACCTCACAGGCTCTTGTTCTCTGGCCACTTTTGGAAGAGGACCCTGGTTCCTGGTGAGCAACCGGGCCTTCCCAGCAGGGAGGTAAGTATGGCCAGGGCCAGACACAGGCCATGCCCTCGGGGACACTGTGAATATTTTAAGGGAACCCTTGAAATGGGCTTCTCAAAGCTACCACCGTTGTATATAATGATTAGGGAAGGAGCAGTGGTGGCTAAGGTCTCCCATCCTCTCTGAAACCTCCGCTGGTGGTTTCAATATCAGCAGGGCCGAAGGTTGAGGCATGAAGGTAGGAGAACAGTTGGGAAGTAGGCTCCAGCAGGACTAAGGGGCCAGAGCCTACCCAGCAAGACCCCCCATTTGTACCCCCAGTGGCTTCCCCTAATGACACAGCCAAGGAAAGACTCCAGCCAATGAACTCCAGCTGGAGCTCGCGTGCAGTTGGTCTGGCTCCAGAGCCCCCTCCCCTGCTGGGGCACCCCTCCCCACAGCCAGTGAGCTCCCTCCAGGCCACACAGAGGAAAGACAAAGCACAACTAATAGCTCATCTCCCCACCATACCCACACTTGTCCTTTGGGTCTGTCCTTCCTTCCAGAAGGGTCACTAGATCACCCAAGGCTGCAAGAAATTTCCCAGCATCCTTGATCCCACCCTCTCCCACCACCTCAAGGACCTCACATTGCCAGTGGGGGAACACTTAAATGGCCTCAAGTCTACCTGGTCTTTGGAAAAAGAAACCCTCCAGGAGTTTTCTGTGGTTGCTCACTCCATGGCTCTTAATCTTCATGACAAAACATCCAGAAAGAGGTTGTCTCTCTCCTTGGCCCACCATTCTGCCACAATTCACCCTTGAAACTATCTGGCCAAGATCATCAACCATCAATCCTAGTCCACCAAACTTGTCTCCTCCATGCCCTGTGACCCCACAGGTTCCTGCCTGGCCTTCCTCTACTGTAGCCCGTCTCTAAGCCTCTAGTCAGACTCCCTTCCTTCT
Source organism: Choloepus didactylus (assembly GCF_015220235.1). Taxonomy (NCBI): domain Eukaryota; kingdom Metazoa; phylum Chordata; class Mammalia; order Pilosa; family Megalonychidae; genus Choloepus; species Choloepus didactylus. The sequence continues at coordinate 92,585,581 of NC_051316.1, forward strand.
CCCGCCATCCTCTCCCCAGCGATCTCATCAAGAACCCCAGCCATAGGGTGATGACTTCTGGAACTTCCGACCTATTCAACCTGGTCCCTGGGATGTCCCAGGGCACCCCCTACCCGCAATACCCAACCCGAGACACATCCTCTCCCCTCCACAAACCTGGGCCTCCTCCTGCATCCATGATTCAACCCAGGCAGCCAAGTGAGAGACCTGCAAATCACCCCAGGCCCTTCTTCCCTCCTCCCCACATCTAATTCATCCCCACATCTGATGCCTCCAAAATCTTTCCCAACTCCATCCATGCCTCTCCATCCCTAGCAGCCTTTCTGTGGCAGGCCGCCAGCCCCTCTCACCACATTCTGCATGGTCTCCTCATCCTATGCCCTCAAACCCACCCTCCTCACTGCAGCAAGAGTGGTCTCTCTAAATTGCAAGTTTGCTCACCCCTTCATCCACTCAATCAACAAGAATTTGGCGCATATTTGCTACATATCAGGCACTGAATAAAACAGCCAAGATCCCTGTCCTTAGAACTTCTGGCCTGGCAAGGGGAAAGAGACTTTAAACAAATGAAGATACAATCAAAATTTAAGTGGAAAAGAACAGGATCCTACCCACCATTCCTCCACAGATGGCCCTACCCATGCCCTAGGGATAAAGTTCAAATTCCAGGACAGCTCAACTCACCCTCAGCAGGCCTTCCTCTCCAGCCTGCTACCCTCCCTTTCCCCCCAGTTTTTCCAGCTGGTTTTCAGCTCCTCTGCACCTGGCTAATTCCTTCTCATCCTTCTGGGGCCAGGTGAAAAGTCCCTTCCTCTAGGAGGCCTGCCCTGCCTTGGATTAAGTCTAGGTTGGGGCCACTCCTCCGTGCTCCCAGGCGCCTAGTGCCCAGTGTAGCTCTCCTCGCACCGCGTGCTGGCGGCTGGTTACTCATCTTTTTCCCAGCTCAGTGTGGGGAGAGAGTAGTGGGCCTTAATCGGCCCTGAGTCCCAAGCACCTGGCTCCCTACTTGAACTATAGAAGTGCCCAGAAAACATCTGCTGAATCAATGAGAAATGAATACCTTCCTTGCCAAACAATTCATCTGCATTAGTTTAAACCTGGGAAGACAATACCCGGAGGGCCTAAACCCGGCCCACACCCACCCGCCCTGCCTGCCCTTTTACGGGAGCCCTCCAGCCCTGAAAGCAAGGAAGGGGGAGAGGCTCAGGCCTCCAGCTTAAAAGGAGAAGCCTGGCTGGGATTGGCCCGCATGAACTTTTTTCCCTATAAAGACCTCCGGCATGCCGGAGGTGGGGACAGGACGTGATTAAGCAGTGTGCTAAACAGGGTGTTCTCCTTCCTCCAGGACAGTGTCCCTGTCGCCAGCTCCTTTCCTGAGGGGTGACCTCAGCCAAAAGACAGACGTGCTTGGTGCGAGGACTGGGGATGGGGGGCAGGATGGGGAGGCAGGCTGTAGGCTGGCTGCCACCCTCCTCTGAACAGAGCAGACAAAGGGTCTGGAATGAAAGAGAAAGTCTGCATCAACTCAAGGGGCAGTATGGCTCAGGGAAACGAGGTCCCAGCTCCAACATTGTGCTTGGGGTAAATGGCTTAGTCTTCCCTCTGTATGCTAAAGAAGGGGCTGAATTTTAGCCAGTGATTCCCAAACTTGGCTTCTCCTGGGGGAGTCCAGTTTTACTGATCAGGGGGCCTGCCCGCACCCCGGACCCTGACCTAAGGAGAAGATTCTCCCCTGGTAGTGCAATCTGAGCTTTAACCCTCACCTTTCTCCATACTCTCGCACATGTCTGTGAAAGTCATAATTTGGGGGATTTATCACAATCCCTGATCCATGGAGGAAATGGGTTAGTTTGCAATAAGAGACTTAGGGAAGGGAGAAGAAAGGACTAAATGGTCAGGAGCCTGGAATGCCCATGCCCCTGAGAAAAGCTGAAGTGGCAGGGGTGTTTTGCTAGAGAGCGGCCTCTGATGGGAGGACTCAACAAGATGATGGGAGTATTTGCCAGCATAGGGTTGACACACAGCAAGTGCTGCATAAATCATCAGGGGCTGCTTTAGCACCACAGTTTGTGATCGGGACACAGAGATGGCGGCTTCCAGCACCACCCCAGCTCACTGTGAGAATCTCCACCGTGAAAGTAAGGCCCTGGCAGACTTGCTTTTTCAAACATCAGCCTCTTGCAGGTCCCCAAGAAGGGATGGGCAGGGGGAGGTCACCTTCTCAGCCACTATGACTCTGTCTCCACTGCAAAAGCCCAGAACCACAAAATCACAGAAAAACCCTGCCCTCAACCTCACCCTGTCTTGCCTCTGGGAAGAGGTTCTTGGGCGAGGGGCTGCCCCAGCCCTGGCTTCCTTCTGGTGGATCCACCCTATGCTGGGGAGACACCAGGCAAGAGACTGCCACCAATTGTCTCAAGGGTGTGGTTCCCACACTGCCTGCCCCACAAGCATTTGTACAACTTCCTCTCCATAAAGGCAGGTGATGACAAGCCAGCCCCAATAAACTCAACTCTGCCTGCCCTAACCCAAAGAGGAGAGGGAAGTGAACGATTCTAGGAGTTGCAGAGACCCATGGTTTTGCTTCACCAAGCTCCGGCCACCTGCAGTCTCTGTCCGTGATGGATCCATATTGGCCCCTCAGCTCCAAATCCAGTATGGACAAGCTGAGGAAGATACTCCAGGCTCTGGGCCTAGTCCTGCCTCCCACAACCCAGGCCCAAGAGGGAACCACAGGCCTTGGACCTACTGATGCGCAGGAACATGGCTCAAAGTGCACCTTGTGACAGGCCCTACCTGACCGTGACCATCCCTCCTGGCAGGCCCATACTGGTCAGGAGAACCTCACAATGTTTTGTGGCCCACAGGCTCCCATCCCTAGAGATTCTGATTTGGCAGGGCTGGGCTAGGGTCAGACGTCTATATTTCAACAAGCTCCCTCCAGGTGATTCTCAGAACCACAGGTGAGGACTCCAAACCAGGGAACACTGGACTGTCCTGAGACCCTGGGCCTTCTGCACCCCCCATGGGTCACCGTCAGTCCGCTGCCAGCCCACATGTTGGGCCACGGCTGGGCCACTCACCCGATTGGCCGTGACAGCCAGATTCTGAAGGCTCTGCAGGAGGCCAATGTCAGCAGGGAGAAAGGTCAGGTTGTTGTGGCTGAGGTCCAGGTAGCGCAGCTTGCGGCAGTAGAAGAGCTGGGTGGGGATCTTCTCAATCTTGTTGCGATTCAGGTAGAGGCGCTCGAGGTTGGTGAGGTTGCCAATCTGGATGGGGATGTAGGCGATGTGGTTGTACCACAGCTTAAGGCAGGTAAGGCGGTGCAGGTGCTGGAAGCTGATGATCTCCTCGATGGTTTTAAGGTTGTTGTCCTTGAGGTCAATCTCTTGAAGGTTGTGGAGGCTGAAGATGGAATGGGGGATGCGCTCTAGGTCACAGCGAATCAGCTCCAGTTCCGTCAGGTTCACCATCTTCTTAAGGCTGTTGAGGACAATGAGCTTGGTGCCCTCGTTGTTGATGGACAACTTCTGCAGGTGCACGCCCACATCCGTGACCACCTGTGGCAGCTTGCTCAGGTTGCTCTTGAGCCGCAGCACCTTGAGGCGCTTGAGCTCCCGGAGTCCATCAATGACTATGTAGCGGTTGTTCTCTGCGCTCAGGTTGCCTGTCAAGTGCAGCTCCTCCAGGGTCTTCAGGCTGTAGATCCACAGCGGGATCTCCTTGATATCAGTGAACTTGATGTGTAGTGCCCGCAGGTTCTCGCGCAGGAAGGCCAGGGCGGGAGCCTCGATCTTGGCTGCTGTGTGATACAGCCATAGCTCCTTGAGGCCTGTGAGCTGGGCGATGCTAGGTGGGATGGTCACATCGGGGATCAGCTCCAGCTTCAATACCTCCAGCTCCACCAGGTCAAACACAGTGTCGGGGATGCCACTAAGCATGAACAGGTGGAGCTCCAGCTTGTCCTGTGCATTCTTGGTGAGCCGCTGCCGCAGTTTGTCCAACGTCCACTCATTGTTGAGGTTCAGCTGCCGCAGCTTGTTCTCACTCACCTCCGACAAGAAGACGGCGAAGCGCTTGGAGTAGAGCGGGTCATACTGGTCAATGAGGTGGAGCATGAAGGCAAAGTCGTTCTTGACGTCGGGGATGTCGCTATAGCTGCTCTCCTCACGGATTGACTCAAACGAGTATTTCTTGAGGGAGCGCCGCAGCATCCACCACAGTGTGTACATGCAGATGAAACCATAGAAGATGACCAGGCTGATGTAGAAGGATGCCAGGATCTTGAAGAGTGTGGCTAGAGGGTGCGCACAGCGGTAGGTGCGGTAGCCTGTCAGGCTTTCGATGTCCACGGTGCAGTCCACGTCAAACTTGATGTTATGCACATAATAGACAGTGTAGCAGATGATGAGGATGAACTTGATCACCTTGATAATGGTCTGCCGCATGTAGAGGCGGTACACGATGTCCCCCTCCTCCACGTGGGTCCGAAACTTCTTCACCTTCTCGAACAGTGCCTTGGCCTGCTCCCCCTCCTTCTTGTCCAGCACACCTGTCTCTGAGCGATCCACGATGCCCTGCTCAATACGTGACTTGGTCCGCTGCAGCATGGGCACAGTGGCCTCCACGTCCTCGCTGACTGTTGATGACTTCTTGTCCATGGAGCCGTTCATCTTGCTGAAGGCTGGCTTGGGGTCGCTCTCCTCCACTACCGTCTCTGATAGGGCCCGTGTGGTCCAAGGTGAGTCAAAACACTTGAGCAGGATAGACACAAAGTGCTCCAGCTTTGAGCTGGTGCGTGGGAATTTGAACCAGAAGTTGCTGCAGGCCAGGAAGATGAGTGTGTGCAGAAGCACCAGGTAGGGGAAGTACTTGGCGAACCAATGTAGGCGGTTTTCGTAGCACACAGCATCCACATAGTTGTACTGGTGCCGGTCCAGATCATACTTGATGCCCGTGGGACCTGTGTCAGGGGCTGGCAGGAGCGTGGCATTGGGGTAGGTGGGCTCCGGGCTGGGGGCCGCCCAGCCCCGGAACGAGTCGTTGCAGGAGTCCTTGGTGACCCACTTACATGGCAGGCAGATCATCTTGTCCTGGGTGACCTGCAGCGTCCCACCAAAGACTGCGATCATCAGCATTACGATGGAGATGTAGTCAGTGAACACATCCCACCACGGCTTTAGGATCCGGTACGCCGGCTGTGTGTCAGCAAAATAGCGGAGCTCCGTCACTGGAATCATGGTTCAACCTGAAAGGGACCCACAGGACGGGGTTACCAATGGGTGGCCAGGCTTCCCCAGGAATGAGTGGTCAGGGGCAAGAGACAATGGACCCATTGTCCAAAATTCCACTGCAAGTCTAGCTGTGAGCTTGTGACCCCACGGGGCAGTCCCGGGGTCAGCTTTTCCCCAGAAAACATTGCTGGGGAAGGCAGGCAGTCTCCCCACTGAACAGAAAGGAAGACTGCACCGAGATTCAGATCACGCTGACAGAGCAGTAATGCAGCCTCCCAACACCCCCCCTACATCCCCTCACCCCCACGTCCCAGCAAGACAATTTGGGAATCCCTGCCTCGAGATTCCATCCTATTTGATGATCAGATTAACCTCCTGAGGGGCTTGTTTAAAACTCCAAGTTCCCGAGGGACCAGTATACAGCCATCAAGCTGCACAAGCGACCCAAAGGGCTTTCTGTAAAGTGTGAGAAAAGCAATATGCGGGAGAGCAGGCTTAATTATTAACTCATTTTTGTAAAATACTGAAGTTTTAAAAATTCTACATGTGTGCATACAGTTGTGTCCACAGAGGATTCTAAGAGCACTGGAATGATGGGCTCCTGGGAGTAGGAGCCAAACTGAAAGGGGGCAAGAAAACAAGAGTACTCTCCACTCCAAACCTGGATGGAATGATCACATTTATGCATTTATGTAAAATTACCTCTGTCTATATGGATGAAGAAATTAAAAACAACAGCAGCAGCGGATTCTCCCTGATGGGGGGTCTAATTCAGGAGGTTGCAGTTGGAGCCTGGGAATCTGATTTTTAATACCTGACTCTGGTGATTCTAATGATTGGTCAAATTTGGGAAACTAGATAAGAAGCCACATTTAGGAAATCCAGCCTGTGGCATACAGGAGGTGTGTGACAAAATAAATGTGAGGGAAGGACCTTGTCCACCTCCAGGAGGCCTTTCTGAAGGCCATGCATGATCACCTTGGGAAGGTAAGTTGCTCTTATAATGTCCTGTAAGACTGTAGAAAGCTTGGAAAATTTTTTGAAAAGCATAAGGACAAACAAACAAAAAACCCTGTGAAAACACCATCCAGGGATACCCACTGTTAACTTGCAGTGAGTAATAACCTTCCAGTCCTTTTCTGTTTATTTTTTTTCAAGTAAAAATTTTTTTTTTACTGTACACACTATTTTGTAACTTGGAGTCTAGATTTTTAAACCAAGTTTTAAATAACTGTGTTTCCTCAAATGGGGTCTCTTGTCTTGGCAGAGGGACTAAAGGACCTGTATTATGGGACTGGGCCACCTTATCCTGATCGCTGATGATATCAATAACCACGAAGGTACCAAACTCTTCATGAAACGAGACCTCCCTTCAAACGCAACATGCTTTTTGTCCTAGCTTTTCTGGGACACACAGGGAGTGCAGCAGGAAAGCAAACTGTCTGAGCTCCCTAATGAATGAGGTGGCAACAGGCACTTAACACATTTGCAGAGAGCCAGGACATGTTCCGGCGCTGGGGTAAGCGGAGCCTCTTCACCACCTGAGAGGCAGGGCCTACAGGGGAACCAAGGCTCAGGGAGGTGAAGTCACCTGCCCAGTGTCATCCTGCTGGTGACTGGCAGAGCTACGTCCTCACAGCTGTGTGGCGCTTGGCCTCCACTCATCCAAAAGCAGGCGGTGACAAGAGAAATGGAGCCCAGGAGTCCAGCTCCCCACTGCCTCCCCCCAACCAAGGTTCCCAGAGCCCAGGTCAGCACAGGGCCAGCAGACACCTCCACCGCCCTGGGCCAGCAGCTCCAGCCCAGGGGCAGCCCTCCCAGCCAGGCCAGGGCGGGCGCCCACCCCCCAGGAAGGCCCTGGGCCCTCTAATAACCAGCTGGCTCCTCATACCACCCACACTCCCCGGAAAGTGGCACTCTTGGGGAAGGCCTGCTGAATCACACAGCCCGCCTCCAGCTGAGACGCCCTTCCCACATCCAGGGTGGGGGCCTGAGGACTGGAAGGAAGGAGGGGCCATGACAAAAGGGCCCCAGGGCATGCAGTGGCCTGCCTCAGAGGAGTCCTATGTGAGACTGCCACCGGCTGGATGCAAGACCTTTGGGGTGGGGACAGTTTATGACCGGGCAGGATGTGGTTACAACTTTACTCAGAGGGGTGCGGGGGTGTCGGTTTAAAGAAGTCTGCTCACAGTGAGGAGTTACCTCTGTGTCCCTGCTATCCGAGGGCTTTATATATATTGCCCTCCTGACTCTCTCTGAGATAGGAAGTGTTCACAGCTAGGTTTTGCAGATGAGAGAACTTGAGGCTCAGAGAAGTAAAGCCCAAGGTATGAAACAGTCTGTTCCATTCAGGTATGTCTGACTCCCCTCCCCACTCCACACCTAAGCACAACCTGATCTCTGTTCAGCCTTGGCTAGGTCCAGTGGGGGCATTAAGGATGAGCAAGCAGTGACCCTGGCTCAGGGTACTCTTGGTCCAGTTTAAGTGTGTAGCAAGGCCTGGGAAAGACAGGGTACCCAAATAACTGGACCCCATGTCAGGACAGGGGCAGCCGTGGCTACAGCATGGTGGGGTTAGACAGAAGAGAGAGATGCAAACTCTCTGCTGGGAAGTGCTCCATGGAGGAGACGGTCCCTTTCACTGTGGCAGGGTTGAGGCCAGAATTCTCACATGAGCCCAGAAGTGCCCATGGATTTCATGCCCACTTTACAGATGGGAAAAATTGAGGCTCAGAGAGAGGTCATGTGCCCAACTTCCCATAGCCTGTATGTGACAGGGGCAGCCTTAAACCCCCAATCTGCTGTGGAACAGACTAGCAGCACCTTTAGGCAAACGGGGTGAGCATTCAGATAGTGCAGACCATGCCACCCCCCAGCCATCCCGGGGGCACACCTAGGCCAGGAAACCACAGGAAGGGAAGGGGGGCAGATTCAAGGGAGTGGGGCCCTTTTCTCCAAGTTATGGAAATACCCTTTCCAGGAAGTTTCCTGCTAGGCAGTGCATTTGTCCCCTCTCTGCACTTAATCTTCCGTAGCAGGCACTGCCTCTTAGAAGTGTGATACAGCTTCCTAACCAGGGCCTCAGTTTCCTCATCTAGAAGGGAGCAGAGAATCAGTCATACATATGTCCACATTTTATAAAGGGTGGGCCAAAGTACCAAGGACTGGGTGGCTCCAGGCCTCTGCCCATCCTGGATTCCTCCTTTCACAAGAATCTGCAGCCTTCTCCTAGGTGAGACGTGGGGCTGTGGTTGCAAAGCCGCCACTACCACCACAGATCCTGAATGGTCCTGCCTACAGCCCAGCAGAGAGGGAGAGGCACTGTCCAAGAGCCAGGACACCCTTCCTCTCTCAGCACCTTGGTTTCCCCCTCCATAAAATAGGGATGGTAACAGATGCCCCACCCTAGTTCTCAGCTCTACCGAGAAGACCATAAAAAATGGGGTCTCCCAAACTGTGTGTGGGACCTTGGGCAGGTGGAGAGCAAGCCCCGCCCACAGGTGAGGACACGAGCTTGGAAGGAAAGAGACAGACTCGGCTGTGCCCCTGACCAGCAGAGCGACACTGGAAGGTGACTTCTCCTCTGAGTCTTAGTTCCCCCATCTGTGGAATGGGGCTAAAGATAGGCACTGCATCAGGGGCTGCTGAAAGGATGGGACCTGAAATACACAACACAAACCGCCAGCCAGGCTCCGGTGGGAGCCAGTGGGCAGAGGAAAAGTAAACAGATGCTGTCCTAGCCCTCCCTGAACTTTCCAATAGACACTGGTGGAATGAGTGAAAAGTACGCGCAATCAGAGCACTAAGGAACTCCAACGGAAGAAGGAAAACCTGGAGGGCTCACAGACACCTGGGGAACAGACAGAGTTAGGTGGGGCCTGCCACCAGAATACAAAGCCTTTTCAAAGGAATGAAGTAAAACTCCGTATGTTTTGCCATTTTGGGAAAAAAGTGACATCCAGAATAAAAAATAAGTACAGTCCTATTTTGATAAATCCTTAATCAACATTCTCTGCACTGTGGGAGGCTCTCTCTCAGAAGGAAGTAGGAGTTAGAAATCTAAAAAGGAAACCTTTACTTTCTAAGTCTTACATTTCTGTGATGATTGAATTTTTTACCAGCATGCATTACCTTTGTGACTTAAAAATAGTGAAGAAATTTATAATAAATATCACCTCCAAAAAAAAAAAGTGGCTTTCAGACGTGAGGAAAAGGTATTCTTTGTAGCTTTGAGAGTACTTTCAGGAGGGCAACAGGGAACTGCATCAGCTCAGGTCTCTGCCCCAAGAGATGGAGAATTTGGAGAGGATCCTGAATAGAAGACAGAGAGTAAAGAGTTTGTGACCAGGATGGCTGAGAAAAGACTAAAAACGTATGTGCCCTTCTTCCTCTGGACTTCAGCTATTTCTCCTTCCAGACAAAAATGCATCAGTTTCATCTGAAGACTGGGCCCTCCTTGAGGTCAGGGATTAATTTCCACTGGTGAGGTGGGGACCCCTCGGCCACACGCCGGTAAAACTCAGGAGGCAGCAGACAAGAGACCACAGAGGAGTGGGGGTGAAGGGGCCAGGAGCTCTGCAGGACAGGGACCATCTCAGAGTCATCCCAGGTCCCTCGTGTAGAATCAGGAACACAGAAGGTGGAGTAAGAGCTTGCTGAATGGAGCCAGGCTCAGGAAAGAGAGGTGGGAGGAGGAGGGCAATTGTCTGGGAAAGACTCTAGGACAAAGATTCAGTTACAGGAATATTCATCACAGGATCATTCATACCCTAGGAAAACTGGAAACAACCCAGACACCCATTAGTGGTTAGTTAAATACTTACTAAATGATCACATGTTGAAATACTAGGCAATAATGAAAACATGTTAGAGCAAAACACTTGGCGTGAAAAAATGTTCAAAGTATGTTAAATGCAAAAAGTAGTTAACACTGTGTTAGGGTAACCCTACAAATAATATATATACACACACATATTGGAAAGTCTTGGTAGTGAGATTAGACTGCTTTTTATAATCCTTTTTTTCCTCGAACTTATCTCTATTTTTTTATTATAAGCATGTATTACTCAAGTAATTCAGAAAAAATATTTTTTAAGTCACTATTTCAAAAGATCCAGAATAAGATAATTTTGAAAAACTAATGTAGGAAGAGACACCTACCAGACATTGAGGCTTAGTATAAAGCCATAGGAATTCAGGCAATGTGATATTGACATAAGGATGGATGGGTAAAGCCCAGAGACAAACCCTCACATTTCTGGAAACTTACTACATGACAACATTGGTTTTGCAGGTGAGGGGGAAAGAACAGGTTTCCATACATGGTGCTGGCTATTGACTATGCACATGAAAAAAAGCACAAAGACAAATTCCTTATGAATTAAAGATCTAAGGCAAAACTTGAACATATTTAAAGAAATCTCTCCAAGAGACTATCTTAATGTCTTTAAGATAGGGAAATATTTCTTACCTCCAAAAGTACAAACCTGTACAGGAAAAGACTGATATATCGATCAGAATAAACTTAAAACATATGCCCATCAAAGGACAAGGTAGACAAGTGAAAAGAAGCCAGAGAGTGGGAAGAGATGTTTGCGATGCGTACAACCACCAAAGAATTAGTATCCAGAATAAATAAAGAACTCCTACAAATATAAGGGAAAATAATTCAAGAGAAAAATGGTATGAATAGGCAATCCACAGGAAAAAAATGCAAATGGGAATTAACGTATAAAGTAATTCTTAATCTGATTACTAATTACTAATGCATAATCAGGGAATGCAAATTTAAAAAATCAGATGCCGTTTCACTACCTCTGATGGACAAACACGTTGAATTCCCGGGTGAGCAGTTAGGATGCACACACCGTATGACCCTGCAGCTCCTTTCATGGGTATCCACCTTAGAGTCTCTTCACATATCAGAGAAGCCACAGACAAGAATGGTCACTGAAGAGTTATTTGTAGTAGCAAAAAAACTGGAAACAACCTAAATATTCAGCAGTAGGACAAAGGATAAATAAATTGTTCTATTCATACAATGGAATGCTTTAAAGCAATTAAAATTAATACACTACAGCTACATGTATTAACATGTCTACACCTCAAAAAACAATGTTGAAACAAAAGTCAAGCTGTAGAATGATACACACATTGCATAAGGTTTTCTATCAGGCATATATTCACACATAGCAAAGGCATAAAAACATGCATGGAAACACTAAAATGAAGATCGTAATTTCCTCTAGGGAGGGAAGGAAATGGGATTGGGGAGAATACTTCAACTGTATATGAAACATTTTATTTATATATATGTATTTGTATGTATATCTGAAGCAATTATTGCAAAACATTAAGATCTTATAAAGTAGTCTTGAACACAAAGATATGTGTTCTAGCCTTTATACTTTTCTGTTTGCTTAAACTATTTAATCATAAAAAATTTACACCCTTCCTCCCCTGCCCCTCCCCACCCCCAAGAAAAAACATTGTCCATTTCTCCTTCCAGGCTGGTTCCCTCCCTCCATCCTCACACAGGCAGAAGGCTCAGTGGGCAGTGGCAGCCACTTTCCTGGTTCCCAGTGCAACAGACCCAGCTCCTTTTTCCAACCTGCCTGCTGCCCTCTGAGGATACTGCAGACGGTGAGTACCATGTCTGCTGTCCTGCCCTGCTCACGGGGAGCCGAAGAAATGGACAAGACGCAGGCCAGATCTTTCTGACAAGGTAGCATGGGCAGTGGGGAAAAGCATGGTGGTCCCTGGGGGGTCAAATGAGCAGCCTAGATAGCCCGTCCTCCCCCCAGTGGCAGGTGGATCAGGGGGAGCGCCAACAGCAAGAGCTTCAGAGGTGGGGTGAATTGGTTCAATGGGTTCAAATCCAGCTCTAGGATAAAATAATTCCATGACAAAAAAAAAAAAAAAAAAAAAATTCATGACCTCAAGCAAATTATTTAGCCAAACCTCTGTTTTTACAACTTTAAAACAGGAATAATGCCAACTACCTCAAAGGTTGTATAAGGTGGCCCAAAAGACATCCAAGAAATATTCAGTAAAAATAGATGCTGAGCAATAGAGCAGTACATGAAAGGTATGATCCCATTTTTATTTTAAAAAGTCGTTATCAGTAACAAACTTATTACTGTACAAATAGACAAATCTGGAAGGCTGCATATAGAATCATGTGTGGTTAGGTTTTAGGGTGGTTAAGATTGTAGAGGGTTGTCTATGTTGTGCAATCTTCTCATTTTTTTGTGTGTGGTTTCTAAGGATTGTAAAATAGCTTACAAGAAGTATCTGCCAACTCCTATGCTAGCCTGCCCCTCTTTGCCCACCCAAACAACACACACACTCCAATGGGGCCTTAATCTTCATGGACAGTCCACTTGATGGAAACAATGCCACGTGGTGGGTAACAGCTCAGGCTGGAGTCAGGAAACCCAAATGCCAGCTCCACCACTTCCTTGCTGTGGGCCTTGGGAGAATGTCTTTTCCTCTCTGAGCCTCAATTCCCTCAACTGTAAAATGGGAAAATTGTGGTACCTAGATCAAAAGGTTATTCAGAGGATTAAAAATTAGATAACGTCCTATGTGTCAGCTACGCCTGGCACAGGCTAAGTGTTACTGTCACCACAGCCCCACCTGCTGCCACAGAACACCCTCCTAGAATTCTTTGGGGAGCAGGGCTCAGAAGCAAGCATAAACATCTGCCAGCACAGACCAGACCACACAGAAGCACCCAGTACCTCTTGGGACTCACAGTCTTCAAACTTCCAGAGACCCTCCCAGGTTCAGATCCCAAGAAATGCCAGAGGCCAGAGAGTTAGTGGTCTACTCTCAGAACCACCCTTCAGTGTCAATCCCAGTCCACATTATTGATTTCCTCTTGATGTCTCTTACAGAAATGGAAGAGAGTCAAAGAAATGACATCCCGCTCCCTAAGCCCAAGAGGGAGACCACCCAAGTGTGCCCAGACCCAAGTCAGCCTGCAGAGATAAGGCATGGCTCCCACACCTGAGCAGGGGCAGGCAGGCACAGGCACTGGGGAACAGGGCACAGAGGGCCTTTTGTTAAAGCACAGAAGTGACGGGGAGAACTTCCTGGCAGGAGGAGGGGTGGGAGCTAGTGCCCCTCCTCCTTGTCCCACAGATAGGAAGGCTGTCTCTCCAACAATCTCCCAGGGAAGGGGAAAGGCCCTCCCCCAAGTGGCCCGAGGAAGACACTGGGTCACTGGCCCAGTCCTGGGAGGGCCCTGAGCCTGTGAATCTGCTTCTTGGTCAGCACCCCTGGGCCGTGTGCTTCCTCTGGTCCCAGAGCCTGGAAGGGGAGGAAAGGTCTCACCCACCAGCTGGCATGCACAGCCCCCACTCCCACCCAGTAGTGGAGCACTGCCCTCTAGGCCCCCACACCCATGACCAACTAGGGTGAGTCAAAGACTGTGGGCCAGGGGCGCTGCCTGGCTTGGCACTCTCCCTGTGTTCTAGGGCACACCCTCACTTCCCAGGGGAAGGAAGAGAGGAAGCAGTCTGGGGCAAGCGGAGGGGAGTGAAGCTTTAGCTCCAAACTGCTCTCAGGTTTGGCAGGGCCTCTTAAACAGGTTTGCCTCCATGCAGACTCACAAGGGCACGGCCTAGGGATCTTCCCCTCAGCTTCCCCAGCCAGGCACACAGAGGCAGCAGGCCAGGCTGGAGGCTCAGGCTCAGAGCCTCCGTCACCCCATCAGACTGCCACGAGAGCCACCAGTTACTGAACAGCTATGAACCAGCACTGTGCTCAGCACTTCCTATGCCTCAGCTCCCAATCGCCATGCAAATCAGAAGACAGGCACCCTCAAATTCAGCCCTCCCCCTTTGTTGGTGTGCGTCCCTGGGCTCTGGTTTCCTCACCTGTAAAATGGAATGATGGGTCTATTCCTTGTAGGGTTGTGGTGAGAACTTAATGAGGTAATCCAGTAAAAAGTTTTTGGAACAGTACCTGCTATATAATAAGACTCAGTAATCTGAGCTGCTATTATAATTATGGTAGGTTTTATCAGTCCCTTTATGGGTATGAAGTCTGAGGCCCAAAGAAGTTAAGTGATTTGCCCAAGACCACACAGCTAGAAGATGGTGGGGAAAATCCACCCCAGGCCCACCTGACTCCAAAACCTGTCTTTCCCTTGTACCAACTGCCTCAAAGACAAGCAGGTCTCCTGGGCTTACCTGGGAACCTCCTGGAGATGCTTCCTGGGACAAGACTCTCTTTTCCTGGGGGGTGTATGGAAACAAGGTCTCCACAGGAAACTGTGCAAAAACCATGGCAGGCCAGATTTTGATGCCTCTGATCTCTCAGGTACAGCTTTATGGAAACTTTGCAAGGGAGCCCAGCTCTGGGTTTGGGCCCTGAAGGCAGTTTCGAGTCAGGGACAGTGGGAGGATGCGGGTGGGGGAGTTGCCTTGAAAATGGGACTTAACCTGCTATGAATCTCAACACTGCCTTCCTAGGAAGGTTACAAAATGTGAGCAGGACTGCCCAGAGATGGCTGCAGATGCATCTCCTGCTGAGATCATAGGGGACTGAGGACTGGCCAGGCCCAGCCAGGCAAGGGGAAGGACTGAGGGCTTGTTGTGGGTGAGCCACCTGCTGGAGGGGGTGCTGCACCCACGGACTCTGACACGGGGAGCCAGCTGGAAGATACAAAGCACACCCTCGGAGCCAGGACTCCTATGCCATCACCACCCCCACCCCTGCTGCCAGTCAGCACATTCATCATGTGGACTTTGCCAGAGGGTGCAGGTTTGGCAGCTGTGACTCCAAGAGTGCCCAGGTGGCATGTGAAAGCTATGGAATTTTACAGCCACTTTTACTCTGGTGAACGTGGCTCTAGACATGAGGCTATATTGCAGCAGTTTGTTTAATTCTGAAGTTTTAAGCCCTCAAGAACTTGATAACAGAGACCAGAAAGCAATAGCAGAAACAAGTTGGGAAATACATCCGAGAAGAGTAGAGAGCATTGGTGGCTGGGGGTAAAAGTCCTCCTCAAAATCCCAGTTTTGACACCCCAACCCACATCCTTGAAGAGGAAAGGTTAAGTGGCCCCCCTCACACCCACCCACACATACTGGGAAGTCACTAAAGACAAACCTGCCATCCCCAGTCCTGCAGCCTGGCTTCTAGACCAGTTCTGGAGGCTGACAGACTTCTTCGCTAGAAGTGGGGACCAGGACTCAAGAGAACCGCCTCTGGTCAGTGTTTCTCAGCATGGTCTGCAGACCATCAGCCTCAGGGCTGCCTGGGGAGTGTCTTCAAAGTACAGATTCCTGGGCCCAGCACCCAAGAGGCTGACACAGCAGATCTGTGGTGGTGAAGCCAGGGATACAGCATTTTATACAAGCTCCCCAGGTGATTATGGCATACCTTCAGGCCTGAGAATCTTGAGAAAAAGAAACAGGCAATAGAAGGTGGGGTAGAAAAAGCAAGGCTGCCATGCCAAACAGACCTGGGTTTAAGTCCTGACTTTAACACCTACGAATTGTACAATTTTGGGCAAGAGACTTCATCCCTCTGAGTCCTGGTCTCCTCATCTGTAAAACGGCAAAAGTAGCTCCTGCACAAGCCTGTGGTGAGGCAAAGATGTGTAAATGCATGCAGTGACCCGGTGCCCTCGGAATGTAGCTGCTCCCAAGGATGATTATGGGATGGGAAGGAGAGGGAAGTTGGAGAAGCAGAGTATCACCTACAGACAGGCCAATCCTGGGGTTCTCTGCCAGGAAATATCCCACAAGAGAAGGAAAAGACACTCCAGGAAAAGTATGGGAGGAAGAGACATAGGAGAAGGAAAGGGCCAGGAGTGTGAGCTGAGGAAACCACCAGGTGAAAGAAGACGTCAGGAATGTGGCAAAGGTCTCATTCCCAGCCTTGACCCTGCCAAACAACACTCTCCTGGCTCTGCAAAACAAGGCTTCCCAGCCCAGAAATCACTCCTTCCCAAAACCCATCCTGAGATCACCTATGCCCCAAAAGAGCAACTTCGGACCCAGGTCACAGGTCAGTCCCTTCCCCTTCTCCCTGCCTGTCCATTCTCAACACAGACTTGCCTGAAAGGAACATTCCAGGGGGCCTGAGACCAAGGTAAACCAAATCAGGGATGTCCGATCCCTGAAGAGTCAGGAGGGGAGACTCAGGCAAACCCAACACCTTGTGTGTTTCCTCCCCCCACCTCCCAGTCTGGGCCCCACTTCAGGCACACAGCAGATGCCAAAACCTGGAGGCCAGAACCTCTCAGGCCAGCCCATGCTGTTCCCTCCAAGCTGCCCCTGGCATAGAGGAGGAATTCTGATCTCAGATATGGAGGACCTACTGCTTCCTGCTCATTGAAGCCCAGAAAGAGAGACCTCAGCTCAGGCCTCCCACTCCAGGGGACAGAGTTCCTGAAAACCAACAGGAAACTCCTACAGGGCAGGGCTGGGTTTGCTGACCTTGTCCCAATAAACAGGAGTTGTCAAAATCACAAATCACACAGCAGGCATTTACCACCTCCCTCTGCTGCTGTAAATGTCCAGACAAACGGCTCAAAAATCCCAGGATGCTGGGGGAGAAGAGCAATGAGGGTGGGAGGAAGCAAGAGAGAGGAGAGGAGAGGAGAGGGTCATGATATTCCTATATCTCAACAGGACTCACACGCAGATCTACCTCCTGCCTGGAAAAGACGTCCAGGAGACAGTGGTAAATGAACCAAAATCAAGCTGCCAATCTGTAGCTCTCACATGACCCAGTTTTTGGAAAAATAAGCAAATGGTAATAATAGATGTGGAAGAATGTACCCCTTCCCAGTCATGGTGATCGTCTCTGGAGATGGGGGTTCATGGGAGACTTTTACTTTCTACAGTGTATTTAAAAATCCAAACTTATAAAAATATATAAACATATGAGCATAAAAACATATAAACAAGAAACTCGGTTGGTAATTACAAAATATATATATATAAGGTTATTATTTCTTTTACAATCCAAGCTGGGGAGGCTCAGCCCTTCCTTCACAAAAAGCTGAGGTAGGAGGAGGATGCAGGGAGGACTTGGGGCAGAAAACAAAGGACCCCAGCCCAGGATTCCAGGGATTTGGGTTCAGACCCATGGCTCTGCCTTCCTTCCTGATGAATTTGGGAAAGTTGCATTCTCACTCTGAGCCTCAGTTTCCACATCTGTAAATGGGGGATAATGGCTGCTGCCCAAGCTTCTTCAAATGATCAGAAGAGAGCCCTGATGCGGATGTGTTTTACAAATTATAATGGAGTGTGTACACATAACAGCTACAATTGGGGAACACTTTCTGGGGCACACACTCTGCTAAGTGCCTTACCCATGTCAACTTGTTTAATCCTCAAAATATTCCAAAGGAAGGTGGGAACTAGTATTATCCCCTTTTTATAGATGAGAAAACTGAGGCTCAGAGAAGTACAATGACTTGCCCACAGTTACTCAGTGAGCACATAAGAACTGGGACTCAAATCCAGGTCTAACTACAGAGTCTGGATGCTAACCAGTATACTTCCCTGCCTTCAGGAACTGTTTTCCAAA
Source organism: Choloepus didactylus (assembly GCF_015220235.1). Lineage (NCBI taxonomy): Eukaryota > Metazoa > Chordata > Mammalia > Pilosa > Megalonychidae > Choloepus > Choloepus didactylus. The sequence continues at coordinate 92,603,367 of NC_051316.1, forward strand.
GTGCAGGCCAAAGAACCTCATTCCCCAAAGATGTCTATGTGATCAAATAAGTGTGGGGAAACTCAACCTGCTAGCTCCCTCTTGGAGACTGACCACACATACCTCAACACATTCAAGGCTCTGAGAAGTCCCACAGCAAAGAAAACAATTAGTCTCTGTTTCCCAGGGTTATCTGACCACCGTGACCTAAGAAACTGGTGTTCTGTGGAACACACCTTAGGAAACATGGTCACAAAGCAGCATTATTAGCAACCCAGCTAACCCTGATAAGATCTGGGTGAGGGAGAAAAAAACAGAGGTTTGCAATGAAACTTAACATTGGCATTCAGAGTACAGCAACAAGATATTACTCAGCTGGCCACTGAGTTGGGAGAAGGAGGAAGAATTCTGTTTTCTGCCACCTCTGCCCTGGATCCCCTGGGGACTACAGTGAGAAGAGCAAAGGACTGCACAGACAGACACACTGCCCTTTGCTCCCCAGGCTGGGGAAGACACCTGACTGGAGGCCATGCTGGCCTGGTGGGAGAAGGGCTCGGTCCTTACCCTGCGGATGACTCTGCTATCTGCGTGATGGGTGTCGATGCTGCGGTTGGCCCACGTCTGTCCAGGCAGGGTCCTGGTATTCCCTTTGCTCCATGGAAGATGCTTCCCTAGGAGGAAGCGAAAGCCACTGTCAGCAGTGTGATTATCACCGAGTTACCTGCTGTGCTGCCAAAATTTTCTGAGTTCTTATTTGATGCCAGGCCCTGTGCTGGGCTCTGGGGTAAGAATAAAGAACCAGACAGGGTGCCTGCCTCACAGAACTCAGTCTACTGAGGAGATGCCAAGTCAACAATGGCAGTCTTGAGTGCCCAGGGTTCTGCTGGGGGGAATCCAGGAACTATAGGAATATGGAAGCAGCACCAGACCTGGACTAGTAAGGTCAGGGAAGGCTTCCTGGAGGAGGTGTTGCTTCCTGAGGAAGAGTAGGAGCTGGAGTTGAGGGCATTCCAGGTAGAAGAAACAGAACATCATATCTAGGGAATGCTGAGTAGTTCAGCCTGGCTAGATCTAGGGCCAGAGGTAGGAAGTAGCTGGGTCCAGGCAAAGACGAAGCTTCAGTCCAGACATACAATCTCAAGTCAAACACAACATCTATCCATCACCTCTTAGTCAGCAAGCATTTAATGAGCATCTACTACATGCCAGGCACTCTGCTCAGAACTAGGGATACAATAGTGAACAGAGAAATTGGCAGGGTGGGGAGAGAAGAGTGATTAGACAATAATGGGGGTAGGGTAGGGAGCTGTGGGAGCAGGGAAGGAGCATCTAAACCAGCTGGGAATGGAGCACAGCCATCAGGGAAGGCCTAAGCAGGAGTTAGCCGGCAAAGAGAAGAGGGAGTTCCAGACAAAGGGACCTAGAAGTTAGGAGGAATGGAGCTAGGAAGGATTGTGGAATCTTTCAACCATGTATGCCATCAAGTATTTATTATAACTACTCAGTCCTAGGCACTGTGCTGGGAGGACAAAACAGAAGACAGGGTCCACCCTTCTAGGGGGGATAGGTCAATAACCCAGCTAACCTACATGAGATGATGGCAACTAGGTTGTAAAAGCATAAAAGCTTTCCAAGCCAACCTCTGCATCTGCCCTACCCTCCTCATTGAGGATGAGGATACCAGATCTCAGGCCTTCAAACTCTCTGTCACTGATTCTTCTAGTCCTTCCTCTTCCAAGAAGTCCATCCTGACCACCTCTCACATATTCATTGGAGCTCAACCCTCCTTCCTCTGGGCTGCCTCTGTAATATTTCTATTATTATATTGGCCACACTATACTGGAATTTATATGTCTTCCTGTCTGTCTCTCCTTCCAGAATGCTGCTCTGAGAAACCAGGGACTATAATTTATTCACCTCCATGTCTTCAGAGCACCATTCCTGGCCCAGGACAGGCACTTACTAAAGAAAAGATGGTTGAATGGATGAATGGATAAATGAATGAATCAATCAATCAATCAAGGGATGAAGAGATGGAGTGCTGGGCTTGAGGGCCCCACATGCATCCCACCTAACTCCCCATGGGGTCTTAGCCCATCAGCCTTTGCCTCAGTGTCCCCATGTAAAAACCTGAAATTACCTCCACTTTCACAAGAGTAAGTCAGGAACCAGGCTGATTCTTTCCCTCAGACTCCTGCAGGTAAGGTCCAGGTCAGGCCAGGCAGCAATCCAAGGTCCTGCCAGCACCTTAAGTTCTGACCCATTGGGGGAATCCTCAGGCACCCCACTGTCCAGCAAGGACACTCAAAGTTTGCAGAGGAAAACTGCTTCTTAGTGTGTCCAAGGGATGGAGAACAAATGCTTCTGGCTGAGGTCTGGGAGAAGGTATAAATATTTCTTGGGCCCTTACAGGGCCCCAAAGTTCCTGGAAGGCAGAGGGGTATTAGGCCCCACCCCAAAGAACCTCTAAGACTGGGAAAGAGTAGAGACGAGTCATCCATGCCCAAGCATCTCCCCAACAGCCCATCCTCCAGCACAAGTCATCTGTCCTTGCCTCCCCACAGAGCAGGAGGAAGACTTGACCTTCACGGAGGAATTGCCAGTGTGACTGAACCACCAGCTCTGCTCAGCCCCTCTGAACAAACTCCCGGGTTTCCCATCCCCTCCGCAGGAAGGCCTCCTTCTCATTTCTACAATCTGTTTGCCTGCCAGTTTGTCTGCTCAAGAGAGCAGTATACAGTTTGGCAGGGGTTAAGGGTTTCCCACTGGAAAAAGCGGGAGAAGCCCTTGGGAGGCTTTCACTCTTCCAATCCCCTCTTCCCCCAATTTAGGCCCAAATTCCTTCTTCCTCAGCAGGTTCTCTCCCTCCACATCTCATCCTCAAAAGGCTGCCTGAGATAGAGCAGATAAAGAACAGTCGATGGAACTGTGGCCCACCAAGGAGCCACCCCACCCTTCTAGCCAAGTCCCCAACAGGACAAGGCTGCCAGACAACCCCCAACCCATCTCTATCCCTTCCCAAAAAAGGCAGCAATTGCATCAGCTGAGAACCAGCCTGATCCTGGTTCACTCCAGCTCAGACCAAGGGGAAGAAGCAGTCAACAAAATAAGCAGAATCGTCATAAACTCCAAGGACCCCAAATTATGTTCCATCCGCCTGGGAGCCAACTTTGCTGAATCTCCACCAACTCACATATAGCAGGGTCAAGCCAAGCCCTCTTCAGATCTACCTATCGGATCCATTTAGAAGCTCAGAACACTGGGAGGGACGGGACCTCGGACCCCCAGCCTGTCTTCCCAGGAACTCCAGCCCAGGCAGGCTCCAAGAGCAGAGCCAGGGATCCTAGCCGCAAGTCGGACACTGCCCCAGCCTAGTAAAGGGAGGAGTCGTCCAAGGGAAGGGGAGGGGGCCGGGAGCCCAGGAGAAGAAAGCAGGAGGAATCTTTAATGTCAAAAAAGAACTGGCAAGGAGAGAACCCAGAAGTGGAACCTCAAGGGGAGGGGAGAGGGAAGGGGAATGCTGTATGGAGGGGTGAGGATCTGGGGAACCCAGGTGGTGACTAGGGGGCATGAAGGAGCGGAGGCGGAAACTCCGGTATGTGGAGGGCAAGGAGGCAATGGGGTGCCGAGGAGGGGGCTCGCGCGCCCGGGCATCGGGGAGAGGACGGAGGGCCCAGAGACCCGGCAGATGGAAGAACCCGGAGGTAAGCCGGTGTGAGAGGCCGCGGGAGGCCTCCAGAAGGATCCGGCCCAGGAGAGCAGAGCCGGCGCTGCCCAGGGCGCCTGGGGGCCAGGCAGCTGGCCGGAGGCATGTAAAAATGGGTTTCGAGAAATGACACCCTACGCCCCTTTTCCCACCCCTCCCACTCACCTGAGCTTGCCGCTCCCGGGCACCCAGCAGGTAGCCCCAGCCCCCGGCAGCTCCGTCCCACCGCCCACCGCGGCACTCCTCCGGCGCCTCCTTTTGTTTGTCCCTCACTGCACCACTCGGCCGCCTCCGCCCCGGAAATGACGTCACCGACGGGCGGGAAGGCATCGCCATCTTTGTGAGAGGAATGTTCTCCGCGCCTTTGCCCCTACCCTCTCCCGCAGGTGCCATGTTGCTTCGGGGCGGAAGTAGCGGAGCCCGGGTTCGGCCCCTTTAAAGGGACAGGGACAGGGACGGCTGTGACCTCTGGGCGCGCTTCGGGACGAGGAGTAAAGAGGACGAGGTAGGGGTGAGTAGCTAGTGCCTGTGCGTGGCTGCCGGGAGATGTGGTGCCGAGGCTCGGAGGTCCAAATAACGGTTCCGAATTTGATTGTGCCGGTGCGCTTGCTTGCTGCGTTTGGTGCCGCTAGCATAACCGAGTGGATTCGCCGAACGATTAACCCAGCCGTGAGTAGCCCGCAGAATAAACTGTGCGCGCTTCTCGCTGATCCGCGCGCGGACACTGGAGACCAAGCCAGGCTGGTTCCCTCGGCAACCACATCTCCCACCCCACGATTGTACCAATGGGAAAAATGAAGTTCAGGGTAATTTAGTGAATCTGAGGCAGAGCCGTGGCTGGAACCCTGTTCCCGGACTCTAGCTATACATTTCCAAGGATACCGGGTTACCGCAGTTCCCAGACTGATAATAGTAACGGCAGTCAAGTTAAAAAAAATGATTGCAGTCCAACCATTCAATGGAAGGCCGTGCAGCCGCTAAAAAAAAAAATAAAATAAAATCCAATATGCACTCATCTTTAAGACATCCAGGATACATTAGATGGCATAAGGAAGGGGCAGAAAGAATAATATTGATGGGTGCTACCGTTTGTGTAAAAGAACGTGTGTGTGTCTGTGGGTGTGTGCACCAATCATCTGGTAGGATGCACAAGAAGTTGGTGACTGTGGTTGTTTCCAGGAGACCTGGAGTGCTTGGTACCTGGCAGTCGAGGAGGAGAAATTTACAACTAGGTGCCCAGGTCGATTATGCAAATACATGATGAAGGTGATGGCTCCTATTCATCAAGTGTTGAGGCAGTGCTTGGCCTCAGCTGTCTCACAGGGTCTTATTTTTCCCTTTCTTTAGAGGAGGAAACAGTCACAGAAAGCTTAGGGAACTTAGCAGTATTTCACAGCCCAGAAACTGGAGGAGCTAGAAGTTGAGCCTTGTAGGATTTCACATGAGATGCCCAGGTTCTAGCTTTTCCCACTCCCTTCTGAGAGGCTTTTTTGTTGTCACTCAGACGATACCCAGCTTGGAGCCTGGCACACAGCAGGCATCCAGTGATTTTTATTGACTGCAAGTGAAACAGTCAGAAAGAGACATCCTGGGGCATAGAGTGAAAAGAAGCAGACATTGAGGGCTGCAGCCCAGACTGGAGTACAAGGCCTGCCCCTTTCCAGCTTTGAGACTGTGGACCTGGCACTTCCCTCCGTGGGCCTCCGTATCCCCACTTGTAAAACTGACAACCACAACCACTATAGCTGACACTAAGTGCCCCTGTGGGGCAAGCTCCCTACTTGGTGCTTTATATGCAGATTAGCCCCATTTTACAGATGGGTAAGTGAGGCACAGGGAGGTTAAGAAAATTGCCTGAAGAGCCATGTTCCCACAAGGCCTCCCTCCCCGCCAGAGGTTGTTGGACACTTCAGTCTCACCTTGGGCTTCCTGGAATCATCAGCAGTGATGCTTTAAGGACCCACTGTGTGCTGACTGAGAGACCAGAGGCTGAGGATCTGGTGGAGAACAGGACAGACGCACAGTTTCTTTTCTTGGGGTCCAGCGAGGGCAACAGACAACCCAGCAGTTAGCATCTGTGATGAGCACTGTGGTAGAAGCTCAGGGTCTGGGGGAGCATTAGAGGAGGGGCACCTGGGTTGGCCCAGGTGGAGTCAAGGAGGGCTTCTCAAAGGAGGTGACTTTTAATCTGCAACCGAAAGACGAGAGAAGGTCTTTAAGAAGAAATGATGAGGCTGAACACTCAAGCAGAGATGGGCTCATATCCCAGGGTCTGCCTCTGGGTCCACTAAGGAGCTGAGAATAAGTTACCTGCTCAGGGACTGACATGAACCCAGCTGTGCAGGACAGCAACGGGTACTGTCCAGCATCTGTGTGAATCGTTCTTTCCTCCTGAATAATGCCTCAGTTAGGCATTAACATATCAACATCTGTGGCTTCCCACCCTCAACCACATTTAACCTTCAAAGAATAGTCTCCCTGATTTTCTAATCCAGGTAGGGGCAACAAAGGAACACAAGGGGAGTTAATTAGCAATGAGGAAGTTCTTTCCACTAATGCCCACACCCCTCCTGGCCTCCTTATTTCATTCTGTCCCAGAGCACCAAACCACTGCTTACACACAAACTCTGCCCCAAGTAAATAAAGTAGGCCTCTCGGACTGCAGATCATGAGTTCCTCTTGTCTTCCAAGATGCCCAGCCTGGGTTCCCCGGTTGCCGGTGTGCCAGTACACCTGTGTGACCAGGTGTGGACAAGACCCCCCTCTTCTGTAGCCAGCTGGCCAAAGTCATTCCAGGTACATTGGGAGAGGAATCACTGTCACTCCTGCCCCAACAGACAAGGGGCCACGTCCTATTCCCAGACGGCACTGCCAGCTCCCTGGAAAATTTCCAAAATTCTCATCGCACTTCCTTATTCCTGGAAAATGGTGTGAGCTCTGGGCTCACAGTTGGAGGCCTCATGTACTTTTCTGGAATTTTGGCTTTAGATAAGTCATTTCCCCACTCTGAGCCTCAGTTTCTCCATTGTAAAACTGACATGATGCTCTCTAAAGTTCCTGTCAGGGCTTGGGAGAGAGATTTTGATCTTGGATCTGTGCCGGTAAGGGCTGGGCTACCTGCTGTGTGTCTCACTCAAGGTCCCCTTCCAACCCCTCTGGCCCAGGAACCTGCTGTCTGGGCTCCAGAAGTTGTTTTTCTCTCCTTTGCCAATTCCAGAGCCAACAGGAACTGCGTATAAGTCAGTGTGCTTGCTAGATCTCCCCAGTCAGGTGGTCATCTCCCTTGGGGTAGAAACACTGGCTCAACAAGTTTTCACCAAACACTTGTCTTACTGGGACTCTGTTTCTTTAGATCCAAAAAAAACAGGACTCATCATATAACAAGAAACTTTTTTCTTTCCTGCTTGGTAAACTAATTTTTATGAAAAGCCTTACAGAGGCGGGGCAAGATGGCAGACTGGTGAGCTGTAAGTTTTAGTTACTCCTCCAGGAAAGTAGGTAAAAAGCCAGGAACTGCGTGGACTGGACACCACAGAGCAATCTGTCTTTGGGCATACTTCATACAACACTCATGAAAACGTGGAACTGCTGAGATCAGCGAAATCTGTAAGTTTTTGCGGCCAGGGGATCCGCGCCCCTCCCTGCCAGGCTCAGTCCCGGGGGAGGAGGGGCTGTCAGCTCCGGGAAGGAGAAGGGAGAACTGCAGTGGCTGCTCTTATCGAAAACTCATTCTACTGATTCAAACTCCAACCATAGATAGACTGAGACCAGACACCAGAGACTCTGAGAGCAGCCAGCCCAGCAGAGAGGAGACAGGCATAGAAAAAAAACAACACGAAAAACTCCAAAATAAAAGCAGAGGATTTTTGGAGTTCTGGTGAACACAGAAAGGGGAACGGTGGAGCTCAGGCCTTGAGGCGCATATGCAAATCCCGAAGCAAAGCTGATCTTTCTGCCCTGTGCACCTTTCCTTAATGGCCCTGGTTGCTTTGTCTATTAGCATTTCAATAACCCATTAGATCTCTGAGGAGGGCCGTTTTTTGTTTTTTTTTTTTTTTGTTTTTTGTTTTTTTAAATCCTTTTTGCTTTTTCTAAAACAATTACTCTAAGAAGCTCAATACAGAAAGCTTCAAAGAATTGCAATTTGGGCACGTCAAGTCAAGAGCAGAACTAAGAGAGCTCTGAGACAAAAGGCAATAATCCAGTGGCTGAGAAAATTCACTAAACAACACAACTTCCCAAGAAAAGGGGGGTGTCCGCTCACAGCCACCATCCTGGTGGACAGGAAACACTCCTGCCCATCGCCAGCCCCATAGCCCAGAGCTGCCCCAGACAACCCAGTGTGACGGAAGTGCTTCAAATAACAGGCACACACCACAAAACTGGGCGTGGACATTAGCCTTCCCTGCAACCTCAGCTGAATGTCCCAGAGCTGGGAAGGGGGAGCAGTGTGAATTAACAGAGCCCCATTCAGCCATCATTTGAGCAGACTGGGAGCCTCCCAACACAGCCCAGCAGCCCAGAACTGCCCTGGGGGGACGGCACTCACCTGTGACATAGCACAGTCATCCCTCAACAGAGGACCCGGGGTGCACAGCCTGGAAGAGGGGCCCACTTGCAAGTCTCAGGAGCCATACGCCAATACCAAAGACTTGTGGGTCAGTGGCAGAGACAAACTGTGGCAGGACTGAACTGAAGGATTAGACTATTGCAGCAGCTTTAAAACTCTAGGATCATCAGGGAGATTTGATTGTTAGGGCCACCCCCCCTCCCCGACTGCCCAGAAACACGCCCCACATACAGGGCAGGCAACACCAACTACACACGCAAGCTTGGTACACCAATTGGGCCCCACAAGACTCACTCCCCCACTCACCAAAAAGGCTAAGCAGGGGAGAACTGGCTTGTGGAGAACAGGTGGCTCGTGGACGCCACCTGCTGGTTAGTTAGAGAAAGTGTACTCCACGAAGCTGTAGATCTGATAAATTAGAGATAAGGACTTCAATAGGTCTACAAACCCTAAAAGAACCCTATCAAGTTCAGCAAATGCCACGAGGCCAAAAACAACAGAAAATTATAAAGCATATGAAAAAACCAGACGATATGGATAACCCAAGCCCAAGCACCCAAATCAAAAGACCAGAAGAGGCACAGCACCTAGAGCAGCTACTCAAAGAACTAAAGATGAACAATGAGACCATAGTACGGGAGATAAAGGAAATCAAGAAGACCCTAGAAGAGCATAAAGAAGACATTGCAAGACTAAATAAAAAAATGGATGATCTTATGGAAATTAAAGAAACTGTTGACCAAATTAAAAAGATTCTGGACACTCATAGTACAAGACTAGAGGAAGTTGAACAACGAATCAGTGACCTGGAAGATGACAGAATGGAAAATGAAAGCATAAAAGAAAGAATGGGGAAAAAAATTGAAAAACTCGAAATGGACCTCAGGGATATGATAGATAATATGAAACGTCCGAATATAAGACTCATTGGTGTCCCAGAAGGGGAAGAAAAGGGTAAAGGTCTAGGAAGAGTATTCAAAGAAATTGTTGGGGAAAACTTCCCAAATCTTCTAAACAACATAAATACACAAATCATAAATGCTCAGCGAACTCCAAATAGAATAAATCCAAAAAAACCCACTCCGAGACATATACTGATCACACTGTCAAACATAGAAGAGAAGGAGCAAGTTCTGAAAGCAGCAAGAGAAAAGCAATTCACCACATACAAAGGAAACAGCATAAGACTAAGTAGTGACTACTCAGCAGCCACCATTGAGGCAAGAAGGCAGTGGCACGATATATTTAAAATTCTGAGTGAGAGGAATTTCCAACCAAGAATACTTTATCCAGCAAAGCTCTCCTTCAAATTTGAGGGAGAGATTAAATTTTTCACAGACAAAGAAATGCTGAGAGAATTTGCTAACAAGAGACCTGCCCTACTGGAGATACTAAAGGGAGCCCTACAGACAGAGAAACAAAGACAGGACAGAGAGACTTGGAGAAAGGTTCAGTACTAAAGAGATTCGGTATGGGTACAATAAAGGATATTAATAGAGAGAGGGAAAAATATGGCAAACATAATCCAAAGGATAAGATGGCCGATTCAAGAAATGCCTTCACGGTTATAACGTTGAATGTAAATGGATTAAACTCCCCAATTAAAAGATATAGATTCGCAGAATGGATCAAAAAAAATGAACCATCAATATGTTGCATACAAGAGACTCATCTTAGACACAGGGACACAAAGAAACTGAAAGTGAAAGGATGGAAAAAAGTATTTCATGCAAGCTACAGCCAAAAGAAAGCAGGTGTAGCAATATTAATCTCAGATAAAATAGACTTCAAATGCAGGGATGTTTTGAGAGACAAAGAAGGCCACTAAATACTAATAAAAGGGGCAATTCAGCAAGAAGAAATAACAATCGTAAATGTCTATGCACCCAATCAAGGTGCCACAAAATACATGAGAGAAACACTGGCAAAACTAAAGGAAGCAATTGATGTTTCCACAATAATTGTGGGAGACTTCAACACATCACTCTCTCCTAGAGATAGATCAACCAGACAGAAGACCAATAAGGAAATTGAAAACCTAAACAATCTGATAAATGAATTAGATTTAACAGACATCTACAGGACATTACATCCCAAATCACCAGGATACACATACTTTTCTAGTGCTCACGGAACTTTCTCCAGAATAGATCATATGCTGGGACATAAAACAAGCCTCAATAAATTTAAAAAGATTGAAATTATTCAAAGCACATTCTCTGACCACAATGGAATACAATTAGAAGTCAATAACCATCAGAGACTTAGAAAATTCACAAATACCTGGAGGTTAAACAACACACTCCTAAACAATCAGTGGGTTAAAGAAGAAATAGCAAGAGAAATTGCTAAATATATAGAGACGAATGAAAATGAGAACACAACATACCAAAACCTATGGGATGCAGCAAAAGCAGTGCTAAGGGGGAAATTTATAGCACTAAACGCATATATTAAAAAGGAAGAAAGAGCCAAAATCAAAGAACTAATGGATCAACTGAAGAAGCTAGAAAATGAACAGCAAACCAATCCTAAACCAAGTACAAGAAAAGAAATAACAAGGATTAAAGCAGAAATAAATGACATAGAGAACAAAAAAACAATAGAGAGGATAAATATCACCAAAAGTTGGTTCTTTGAGAAGATCAACAAGATTGACAAGCCCCTAGCTAGACTGACAAAATCAAAAAGAGAGAAGACCCATATAAACAAAATAATGAATGAAAAAGGTGACATAACTGCAGATCCTGAAGAAATTAAAAAAATTATAAGAGGATATTATGAACAACTCTATGGCAACAAACTGGATAATGTAGAAGAAATGGACAATTTCCTGGAAACATATGAACAACCTAGACTGACCAGAGAAGAAATAGAAGACCTCAACCAACCCATCACAAGCAAAGAGATCCAATCAGTCATCAAAAATCTTCCCACAAATAAATGCCCAGGGCCAGATGGCTTCACAGGGGAATTCTACCAAACTTTCCAGAAGGAACTGACACCAATCTTACTCAAACTCTTTCAAAACATTGAAAAAAATGGAACACTACCTAACTCATTTTATGAAGCTAACATCAATCTAATACCAAAACCAGGCAAAGATGCTACAAAAAAGGAAAACTACCGGCCAATCTCCCTAATGAATATAGATGCAAAAATCCTCAACAAAATACTTGCAAATCGAATCCAAAGACACATTAAAAAAATCATACACCATGACCAAGTGGGGTTCATTCCAGGCATGCAAGGATGGTTCAACATAAGAAAAACAATCAATGTATTACAACACATTAAAAACTCGAAAGGGAAAAATCAATTGATCATCTCAATAGATGCTGAAAAAGCATTTGACAAAATCCAACATCCCTTTTTGATAAAAACACTTCAAAAGGTAGGAATTGAAGGAAACTTCCTCAACATGATAAAGAGCATATATGAAAAACCCACAGCCAGCATAGTACTCAATGGTGAGAGACTGAAAGCCTTCCCTCTAAGATCAGGAACAAGACAAGGATGCCCGCTGTCACCACTGTTATTCAACATTGTGCTGGAAGTGCTAGCCAGGGCAATCCGGCAAGACAAAGAAATAAAAGGCATCCAAATTGGAAAAGAAGAAGTAAAACTGTCATTGTTTGCAGATGATATGATCTTATATCTAGAAAACCCTGAGAAATCAACGATACACCTACTAGAGCTAATCAACAAATTTAGCAAAGTAGCGGGATACAAGATTAATGCACATAAGTCAGTAATGTTTCTATATGCTAGAAATGAACAAACTGAAGAGACACTCAAGAAAAAGATACCATTTTCAATAGCAACTAAAAAAATCAAGTACCTAGGAATAAACTTAACCAAAGATGTAAAAGACCTATACAAAGAAAACTACATAACTCTACTAAAAGAAATAGAAGGGGACCTTAAAAGATGGAAAAATATTCCATGTTCATGGATAGGAAGGCTAAATGTCATTAAGATGTCAATTCTACCCAAACTCATCTACAGATTCAATGCAATCCCAATCAAAATTCCAACAACCTACTTTGCAGACTTGGAAAAGCTAGTTATCAAATTTATTTGGAAAGGGAAGATGCCTCGAATTGCTAAAGGCACTCTAAAAAAGAAAAACGAAGTGGGAGGACTTACACTCCCTGACTTTGAAGCTTATTATAAAGCCACAGTTGCCAAAACAGCATGGTACTGGCACAAAGATAGACATATAGATCAATGGAATCGAATTGAGAACTCAGAGATAGACCCTCAGATCTATGGCCGACTGATCTTTGATAAGGCCCCCAAAGTCACCGAACTGAGCCATAATGGTCTTTTCAACAAATGGGGCTGGGAGAGTTGGATATCCATATCCAAAAGAATGAAGGAGGACCCCTACCTCACCCCCTACACAAAAATTAACTCAAAATGGACCAAAGATCTCAATATAAAAGAAAGTACCATTAAACTCCTAGAAGATAATGTAGGAAAACATCTTCAAGACCTTGTATTAGGCGGCCACTTCCTAGACTTTACACCCAAAGCACAAGCAACAAAAGAGAAAATAGATAAATGGGAACTCCTCAAGCTTAGAAGTTTCTGCACCTCAAAGGAATTTCTCAAAAAGGTAAAGAGGCAGCCAACTCAATGGGAAAAAATTTTTGGAAACCATGTATCTGACAAAAGACTGATATCTTGCATATACAAAGAAATCCTACAACTCAATGACAATAATACAGACAGCCCAATTATAAAATGGGCAAAAGATATGAAAAGACAGTTCTCTGAAGAGGAAATACAAATGGCCAAGAAACACATGAAAAAATGTTCAGCTTCACTAGCTATTAGAGAGATGCAAATTAAGACCACAATGAGATACCATCTAACACCGGTTAGAATGGCTGCCATTAAACAAACAGGAAACTACAAATGCTGGAGGGGATGTGGAGAAATTGGAACTCTTATTCATTGTTGGTGGGACTGTATAATGGTTCAGCCACTCTGGAAGTCAGTCTGGCAGTTCCTTAGAAAACTAGATATAGAGCTACCATTCGATCCAGCGATTGCACTTCTCGGTATATACCCGGAAGATCGGAAAGCAGTGACACGAACAGATATCTGCACGCCAATGTTCATAGCAGCATTATTCACAATTGCCAAGAGATGGAAACAACCCAAATGTCCTTCAACAGATGAGTGGATAAATAAAATGTGGTATATACACACGATGGAATACTACGCGGCAGTAAGAAGGAACGATCTGGTGAAACATATGACAACATGGATGAACCTTGAAGACATAATGCTGAGCGAAATAAGCCAGGCACAAAAAGAGAAATATTATATGCTACCACTAATGTGAACTTTGAAAAATGTAAAACAAATGGTTTATAATGTAGAATGTAGGGGAACTAGCAGTAGAGAGCAATTAAGGAAGGGGGAACAATAATCCAAGAAGAACAGATAAGCTATTTAACGTTCTGGGGATGCCCAGAAATGACTATGGTCTGTTAATTTCTGATGGATGTAGTAGGAACAAGTTCACTGAAATGTTGCTATATTATGTAACTTTCTTGGGGTAAAGTAGGAACATGTTGGAAGTTAAGCAGTTATCTTAGGTTAGTTGTCTTTTTCTTACTCCCTTGTTATGGTCTCTTTGAAATGTTCTTTTATTGTATGTTTGTTTTCTTTTTAACTTTTTTTTTCATACGGTTGATTTAAAAAAGAAGGGAAAGTTAAAAAAAAAAAAAGAAAAGAAAAAAGACAAACAAGGAAAAAAAAAAAAGATGTAGTGCCCCCTTGAGGGGCCTGTGGAGAATGCAGGGGTATTCGCCTACCCCACCTCCATGGTTGCTAACATGACCACAGACATAGGGGACTGGTGGTTTGATGGGTTGAGCCCTCTACCATAAGTTTTACCCTTGGGAAGACGGTTGCTGCAAAGGAGAGGCTAGGCCTCCCTGTATTTGTGCCTAAGAGTCTCCTCCTGAATGCCTCTTTGTTGCTCAGATGTGGCCCTCTCTCTCTGGCTAAGCCAACTTGAAAGGTGAAATCACTGCCCTCCCCCCTACGTGGGATCAGACACCCAGGGAAGTGAATCTCCCTGGCAACGTGGAATATGACTCCCGGGGAGGAATGTAGACCCGGCATCGTGGGATGGAGAACATCTTCTTGACCAAAGGGGGGATGTGAAAGGAAATGAAATAAGCTTCAGTGGCAGAGAGATTCCAAAACGAGCCGAGAGATCACTCTGGTGGGCACTCTTACGCACACTTTAGACAACCTTTTTTAGGTTCTAAAGAATTGGGGTAGCTGGTGGTGGATACCTGAAACTATTAAACTACAACCCAGAACCCATGAATCTCGAAGACTGTTGTATAAAAATGTAGCTTATGAGGGGTGACAGTGGGATTGGGAATGCCATAAGGACCAAACTCCACTTTGTCTAGTTTATGGATGGATGTGTAGAAAAGTAGGGGAAGGAAACAAACAGACAAAGGTACCCAGTGTTCTTTTTTACTTCAATTGCTCTTTTTCACTCTAATTATTATTCTTGTTATTTTTGTGTGTGTGCTAATGAAGGTGTCAGGGATTGATTTAGGTGATGAATGTACAACTATGTAATGGTACTGTAAACAATCGAAAGTACAATTTGTTTTGTATGACTGCGTGGTATGTGAATATATCTCAATAAAATGATGATTTAAAAAAAAAAAAAACTTACAGATTTACATATTAATAGCTTACTTTCGTTGATAGGTTGCTATGGGTCAGGACCTGTGCTAAATGCTTTTCATGGTTTGTCTTCTATTATTATTTTCCCCATTTTACAGATGAGCAAGCTGAACCTCCGAGGGGCTGTGATGTGACATAGTCAAGGTCCCATAGCTAGTCAGTAGTGGAACTGGGATCATTTTATCCAATTCCGTGTCCAAGCTTTGATCTTTGGTTGTTTGTGTATCTGACTGCTCTCACCTAGGCATGATACCCTGGTTGCCCCTGTCCCCCCACTCTCGCACTCCCTCCCTGAGCAGCCGTGGTTTGTGTTGTCTCAGTAACAGGTAGTCACCTGGCATTTTGATCCCAGGCCCCGCAAGGCACCAGATAGACCTGCCCAATGAAGAACTGTCTCACCAAAATGCATACACTGTTGATAAACACCAAAACCAAATGTTCTCATTGCAAAGAGTTGACTTAGGTGACGTGGAGCCAGCCTGAGAAGCCACAGTCACCTTGCCTGCCTTTGCAATCATTCCGTGCAAGGTGGAAGGGACAAGAGCTGGACAAGGCATTGCTCCTATCTCCAAGGGACTGGTGGTCTCCTGCCAGCTGGAGAACTGATAGAGGAGGTAGCACATAGTTCCAGAGAGAAGTATTGTAGAGGAATACAGGCGGACCTCGTGTTTGAATCCCAGCTCGGACTCAGAGTGAGCGTTGTTTGTTCTTCTCTTGTACCAAATAGGAATGACAATACTTTCCTAGTAGACCATTGCAAGGGTAAGAGAATTTGAGAATGAGAGGCTGGGGAGTTGTCAGGTGCCAATTAGGTACTCTCTGAGTTCAGAGGTGGGCCTGGGTGGCCCCAGAAGGCTTCAGAGAGAAAGCAGATATAGGGCTAGATCCTGCCGGATGGATCATATTGGAGGGCATACTGAGCAGGGGGCACAGCTTGAGCAAAGCTGGGCAGTGTTTATTCAAAAGCAAATGATTTATCTGTTTGGGAGAGGAGGGTGCATAGAGGTGCAGTGTGAATTCAGGTCAGCTCCAAAGGCTGAACTGAGGAGGTTTTGGACTTCACCCAATGTCAACAAAGGCTGCTTGGCAAGGCTGGTCCAACAGGGAGGTGGCTGATGTCAGCCCCCAGAGTATTCATCATTAAAGGGTGTCAGTGAGCACGATCACTGAGGCATTCCAGGAGTCATCCACCTGCTGGTCACTTACAGTGGTGCATTCTGGCCAGGAGGTGGCCGGTTGCTGCCCAGACATGCTGATGGAGGCGTGTGTTGGGAACACAGGGAAGGCACTGAGCACTGGCCCCCGGTCCCTGGCCTGGGAGCAAGGAGGCTTGAGTTCTTAGATGCCTGGGCAGCTGGGCTCGAAGGTGTCCTAAAGTTCATCCCATCTAGTTCTGCCCCCCCTCCCCAGGTGGGGTTATGATCTCCTCCGTGCTTTCATCCTGCCTGAGCTGTCTCCATTACAGCACTTCTTCCACTGATTTATCTTTAAATAATAACAGTAACAATGATAACATCTTTTGAATACTTATTCTTTACCAGGCAACACACTGACAATGTTTTATCTCATTGATTTCTCATTATAACCCTGTGAAGCAGGTACTATCACTATCCTCATTTCAGAAATGAGACACAGAAAGTTTAGTAATTTACCAGAAGTCACACAGCTAGTACATGGTTTGAGTCTGAGGTCTGTCTGATTCCAGAGCCTGTGCTTCACAGCCTTGTTAAAAAAGAAAAAGAAAAAATCAAACTGTATGGAAGTTTCTAAGTAAAAATCCCTAATCCAATCCCAGAGAAAGCTTTCATTAATGATTTGGTGGTGTCCCCAGAAACATCCTTATGCACAAACATGGACAAAAATGGATAGTCGAGACGGTTTGATGTGCTGAGCCCTCTATCATGGGACTTGCCCTTTTGAAGCTTGTTGTTGCAAGGGGGAGGCTAGACTTGCATATAATTGTGCCTAAGAGTCTCCCCCCGAGTGCCTCTTTGTTGCTTAGATGTGGCCCTCTCTCTCTCTCTAATTAAGCCACCTCGGCAGGTAAACACACCGCCCTCCCTCCTATGTGGAACCTGACTCCCAGGGGTGTAAATCTCCCTGGCAACGCAGGATATGACTCCCCAGGATGAATCTGGACTCGGCATCGTGGGATTGAGAATATCTTCTTGCCAAAAAGGGGGATGCGAAATGAAACAAAGTTTCAGTGGCTGAGAGATTTCGAATGGAGTCAAGAGGTCACTCTGGTGGACATTCTTACACACTATATAGATAACATCTCTTAGATTTTAATGTATTAGAAGAGCTAGAACTAAATACCTGAAACTATCAAACTCCAACCCGGTAGTCTGGACTCTTAAAGATGATTGTATAACAATGTAGTTTATAAGGGGTGACAGTGTGATTGTGAAAACCTTGTGGATCACACTCCCTTTATCCAGTGTATGGATGGATGAGGAGAAAAATGGGGACAAAAACTGAATGAAAAATAGGGTGGGATGGGGGGTATGATTTGGTGTTCTTTTTTACTTTTATTTTTTATTCTTATTCTGATTCTTTCTGATGTAAGGAAAATGTCCAAAAATAGATTGGGGTGATGAATGTGTACAGTTGATGGTACACCATGGATGATTTATGGTATGTGAATATATTTCAATAAAACTGAATTTAATTTTAAAAAATGGACAGTCAAATGAGGGAACTGGCCAACAAAGATGAAAGTGCAGCAAAGAAGTGAAAAGTGTTAAGGCAGAAGTGAGATTTGAATCAAAGGTAAATGGAATAATAGAAGAAACAGCTGACAGTGAGAATGTTGACACCACACTGTTCAAGGGTCTCTAGATATGTAGGCAGAGGAACTTAGTGAAGGTGAACTAATTGACATAAATGAGGAAAGTGGTTTAACAAAAAGGATAAGGTAGTACAGAGGAAATGACATCTGCAAAAAACTTCACATTAAAGGAACTCTCAGAGATATTTCATGACGTTGAAAGTGCAAAGGATAAAATGTTGGAAGTTGATCCAGACTTGGAAAGGAATATGACAATTTGCCAAAGCTTAGAAAAGATGCTTGTTCCATATCATAAGTTATATGATTAGAAGACAAACACCGTTCACACTACTCTTGATAAATTTTTTCCTTGATAAGTTTTTTATAAGGAAATAAAACACTTTAATTCACAGTGTTTTAAATTATAGTGTACTAAATAAATATTAGTTTTACTATTTTTTCATTTCCCTATATATTTTTTCCCTATGCTCTTATAACTGATAGTAACAAGTTTTAATGTTTTGACAATAATTTTTAAAGTTCATGAAACAATCGTAATTTTTTGCATGGATTTTTAAGATCTCTTTGCACAATTTCAGCTTGCATGATCATTTGTACAGACCAATGCTACTGTGCAAAGCAAGGATTGCCTCTGTATGTTTGTGTATGCTCCATACACTGATATGCATACCTCTTTCTAAATTAAAAAAAATACAAATTGATTATATTGTTCTTCAGCCTGCCTTTCTTTCCTGAACTTGAATATCTTCCCATATCAGAATGCTAGAAACGAGCTCGTTAGTTTTAGTGGTTCCACAATATGCCATTGTAAGAAAAACCCTACCCTATTGAACCAGCCCCAATTGGACATTCCGGATGTCTCCAGTTTTTTCTCTCTCACACGATGCTGCACTAATCATCCAAGGGTATACCACTTTGTGTATATGTGTGAATATTTCTGTGAGATAGATTCCTAGGACAGGGCATGTTGGGTCAAAGAGTAATGTGTGTTATTAAATTGCCTTCCAAAAGTTATACCAGTGAGCACTAATCCAGTGTTTTTCAAGTCATGGATTATGACCTATAATGCATTGTGTTTTTTTTTGTTTGTTTTTTTTTAATCTTCATTTTATTGAGATATATTCACATACCACGCAGTCATACAAAACAAATCGTACTTTCGATTGTTTACAGTACCATTACATAGTGGTACATTCATCACCTAAATCAATCCCTGACACCTTCATTAGCACACACACAAAAATAACAAGAATAATAATTAGAGTGAAAAAGAGCAATTGAAGTAAAAAAGAACACTGGGTACCTTTGTCTGTTTGTTTCCTTCCCCTATTTTTCTACTCATCCATCCATAAACTAGACAAAGTGGAGTGTGGTCCTTATGGCTTTCCCAATCCCATTGTCACCCCTCATAAGCTACATTTTTATACAACTGTCTTCGAGATTCATGGGTTCTGGGTTGTAGTTTGATAGTTTCAGGTATCCACGACCAGCTACCCCAATTCTTTGGAACCTAAAAAGGGTTGTTTAAAGTGTGCGTAAGAGTGCCCACCAGAGTGACCTCTCGGCTCCTTTTGGAATCTCTCTGCCACTGAAGCTTATTTCATTTCCTTTCACATCCCCCTTTTGGTCAAGAAGATGTTCTCCGTCCCACGATGCCGGGTCTCCATTCCTCCCCGGGAGTCATATTCCACGTCATGCATTGTGTTTTCAATTTGGTGGATGTCAGTCTTTATTCTTTGCCCATCTAAGTGGCAGAAAATAGTATGTATTTTAATTTTGAGTAAGGTTCAGCATCATTTCAAGTTTATTAACATTTTTTTCTGTGAATTTTCCTATCCTTTGATTTTTTTTTCCTATTGAGATGTTAGTATTTTTGTTATTGATTTGTAAGAACTTTTTGTATATCAAGGCTCATACTGTATTTACATGGCCTGGTTCCTTGTTTGTGTCCTTCATTATCTGGCAGCTAGCATAGAGCATAGCGTGATAAAGGTTCAATATGTATTTGCTGAAGCAATGAAGCGGCCTACAATAGATGCCAGGCCTTGTGCCAGGTGTTCATAATAAGAAGATGAGCAGAACAGAGTCCTTGTTTTAATGGAGGTCACAGTCTGATGGAGAGAGGGATATTCATTTCTAATTCAACAAAAATTTATTGAGCAGCTACTTTATGCTGGGTATAATATCCATTGAAAGAGCAGCCTCCTAAGATAAGAAAACTACTGGGACTGGGTGACCTGGTCTCGGTGGGAATCTGGGCAGATCATTTCCCCTCCCTGGTCCACAGTATCCCCATCCATAAAATGTGAATAGCCAAATTCTTTGGCCCTTTTAGGAAGTAGGAGTCACTGGTCCAAGGGGCCATTGTGTCACTGCTCAGAGCCTCCCTTTGTCCCACTGTGGCAGTGAGGGCAGGCTTTGGAGTCAGAGTCTTGAGTTCTGATGCCAGCTTGGCCGCATGCTAGCTGTGGCCTTGTGTGTGTGGCTCAGCCTACCTGTAAAGTGCTCGGCAGAGTGCCTGGCACAGAAAGAGTCTGCAGCAAATATAAGATCACTGTCATTACCTTTAGGGCAGATCTCAGGAGCTGTGGAAGGGCTGACGAGGAGAAGGCCTGCTTCCTGGAAGATGAGAAGTGAGGCATAGGAAGTTGGAGGCTGCTATGACCTGGGAAAGGCTGCCCACAGAGACCCCCAGGTGCTGTGAGGTCCCAGGTCAGTAGGAAAGCCCTGAATTAGGGCCAGGACCAGCCCCTCCCCTGCTGTGGGTCTCCTCTGTGAAGGGAGGCCACAGTCCCCTCCTGGGGCACAAAAGTCACCCAGGCCCAAATGCATGGAACCCCAGGGCCAGCTTGCCCTAAGTCCAGACACAGCTGGCCCTGCGCGCCCTCTGCTGGCATCTGGAGGAACAACCACCCTCCAGGGCAGCTCCCAGGCACCTGGCTGTGTTGACTGGTGAGGTGAGGGCCGTCCATGTAGCCACCTGTGCCCTCCTGCTCTTGGTTCAGACCCCCAAGGCTTCTCTCTCCCCTTCAAGTTCCCAGAAACTGCCCTAATTACACTCGTGTTCTCATAGACACAGACATATGCACACACTCGTATTTATGCATGTATTAACTTTTGTGCAGGGCTGCATTATGACTTTCATGGGCCCTTTTCTCCATTAAAAAGAGTAAAGAGTATATTTTACAACTTTGTATAAAAAATCAATCATCCAAGCTGGAGTCATTATTATACATTCATTATTACTTTCTTTTCTTCCTATTTTAAAAGAAACTTAAATAAAATCATTTTCATGGGCCTCTAAAAATATTGGAGGCCATAGGCATTGTGCCTCCTGGGCCTGATGGAGAAGTTGGCCCTGCCCACATGCCCTTGTAAATTCACGCACATGCCATATCATACTAATTCAATGAATATTCTTAACACATCTGCCCTTTTAGTAACATCTGTCTGCATGCCTGACACCAGGTGAAGTGTTTCCGATGCATTATCTTATTTTTATTTTATAAATATGGAAACTGACATTCAAAGAGATGAAGTGACTTGCCGCAGGTCACACAGCCCAGTTTGTGACGCCCAAGCTTGTGTTCTGATCCCTTCCACCCCCACCCTATCCTCTCCCTGGGGTCTGCTCGGGGATTGGCCCTGGGTGAACACCAAGGATATGTCAGTAGCACACAGTGTAATGCTCAGTCACATGCCCTCAGAGGCACCTGGGCACACATACCTCCAGACGCTGAGCATGCATCACCCCCTGCCCCTGCCCTTCTAATCCCCTGAAGTGAAAACCAATCCCGGTTTCCAGCTCCAGCCTTGAGACTATGAAACTGGTTAATCATCTCTTTGTTTCAGCTCAGGTGCCAATGGCTTTCCTTGTCCTCTGTGGATCCGGGTGCTCAGGCACCCACCAGGCCACCTCCAGCCCCAGGGCACCACCTTTCCCTAGCAGCTGGCATTGCCCAGAAAATCGAATGGCTGATACTGTGGCAGGGGATGGGGGAGAACCACAAGCTGGGATCTCTTCCATGCACTGAGTTTCTGTTCTGTGCTGGGCACCAGGTGATACAGAAGGCTGTAAGGCCCTGTCCCCAACCTCCAAGAGCCCAGTATGTGTTAACTGTTATCTTACCATTATTTCTAGTTTCCTTGCCTGTTAATGGGGATAAGGCTAGCACCTGCTTTACAGAGCTATTGATCCAACAATGTATGTGTCTATAGTCCTTAGGGCAGTGCTAAGTACACAGTAAGTGCTCAGTAAACTACAGCTGATGGTATTAATAGTGTTCCTATGGCTATTATCCAACGAGATGATGCAGGCAGGATTTAGGGCAGAGGAGGTATGGTCACTTTAGGAGAAAGGCCAGAATTTGTAAGACGTAGAGTCTGATGTGGGCAAGGGTGGCAGAGAGAAGATCATCCCAGGAGGTGTCTGCAGATTTTGATCCAGGTGGTCAGGAGGCGGTGGAGTGTGGTCTCTGTAGGATGAGGTCCATCTAGGGGAGTCAGCAGGACATCAGGCCCAGGACAGGGACAGGAGCAGCCAACCTCGCATTTGGCCAACCTGGGGGGACAACCAAGACTCTCCCAGTTTTAGCACAGAAAATACTACATCCCAAGGAACGCCTCAGTCCCAGGCACGCAGGATGGCTGCCCCCCTAGAAAATGCAGCAGGCACAGGGCACCTACTGTGACTGGGCTCTGTGCTCCGAACTGCTGTCATCCCTCTCGCCCCCTTGGCTGAGTGCATTGAGGCTGAAGCACCCAGGCTGCCCCCTCCCCTCTGATGTTACACACCACGAGTGCCCCTCCCTGGAAAACGATAGCTCTGCCATTTGTGGCATGCCCCAAAGCACTGGCTCTTCACCACAGGGTTCAGAGAAGGCTTCCTGCAAGGTTTTCCTGGGAACTGACTCTCAGTTCTGAGAAATTAGAGGGTGAAGTGAACTCTGGCCAGCCTGACTTCTCAGCTCCTAGAACCCACCCAGCTCCCTTCCACATCCAGGCCTGGGTACGGGCTCTCTCTGTCTGGAGCCCTTTTCTCCCTCCCTCCTGGATGCAGCTTGAATGGCCCCTCCCTCCAGGAAACCGTCCCTGGCCCCCTTACACTGGGGCGAGTGCCCCAGAGCGCCCTCTAGCTCCCAATCCTTGCAGTTGTCAGGAAGGCACTTGTTGGAATGAAGGAGACAGGGCTGGTGGCCTCTCTTGCTCCCTGTGATGGTGACTCCAGGGGGCCTGGTCCCCATGGTAGTTTCAGTGCAAAGCCAGGGCCTGGAGAGAGGAGATGCTTGGGAAGGAGCTGAATGTTGCAGGGAGAGCAGAGCGGGAAGTGCCCCCTCCTTTGGACAGAGAGCTCCAGAGTGCTTTGAAAGACCTTTGGGGAAGAGGCTGGAAGAGACTGGGCCTAGAGAGTTGCCCAGGTCAGGCCATGGGCAGGTGAGCAAACCCTTAGCGGGCCACCTGGTGCCAGTCTCTGCACCTGCACTCCTGGCCTCTGCTGCCCTCCCTTCCCATCCCTCACATGCCCCAGCCCATCTAGGATCTAACCCATCAACCACTGTTCTTTTCTGAAAATGGATTGTCTGTCCTCTCCCAGCCCCCTTCACCTTGTTCACCCCACCCCTCTGTGACTGCACGGTGGGTGAGGGTGTAGGGAGTGTGGCCCTGTGCAGCCCCGTGCGCATGGGCCTGGGCTGAGGAAAGAGTACAGAGGGGAACCCCACCTTCGACAGGAGAAGGGAGTGGGTCACCAGCAAGGCCCTGCAGGCCCGCAGAGGCCCAGTGTCTGCTCCTCTCTTGCTCCTCCTCTCTGTGAAAGGGGTGCAGTGATTTGTGAGGGTGGGAGCATTGCCCCCAACTCAGAGCACAGTCCACGGAGTTCTCGTGGAGTCCTGGGAGAGAAGGGGGAGGTCCCAGGACTGAGCTGTCCCCTCTCCACTTCTTTCCTAGGGTTTTGGTGTTTTTCTGTTTATTTTAACTGTGTACCTTCTAGGTGCAAGGCTATGTGCTAGGTGATGGGTACAGAGCATTGAACCAGGCAGGGCCTCAGGAAGCTGCATGAACCCTGCTGCAGCAGGTCCCTGCCTGGGGAGGGGTCCATCCCCACCAGGCAAGGATGATGAGGTAAGAACACAGGTTCTGCCCTGGGTAAGAGAGTTATGAGGACCGAGACAGGAGGTGACGAAGAATGCAAAGGGTCAGTTGCCTGGTGGGCTGCAGAGGAGGGGGTTGGTGAGAGGTAAGAGAATTGCTGGGGTGGGAGTAAGAGAGCAGCAGGTTTGGAAAGAGAAGCCATCAAGTGATCCTGGGGGGCAGGCAGGGCCTCTAGGGGTATTTGAGGAGTCAACAGGGCACCTTGGGGTGCCAAAGTGATGGTGGGGGGCACAGCTGGCATTAGTGCTGGGGCAGGAATGCAGTAATCCTGTCATATGGGGAAGTCCACATAAAGAAGAAGATCTCTCAAGACTTTCTCAAACTCACTGGGCAGTTACAGAGGTAAAACTTAATGTTTGCTGAGGAGAATCTAAGATGGCGGCATAGAGAGGAGTGGAAGCTAAGTAGTCCCCCTGGAACAACTCAAAAAAAACAGAAACAACTAGTAAATAATCCAGAATAACTGCAGGGGACAAACATGACCATCCACTCATCATGCACCAACCTGAATTGGGAGGAATGCCTGAGATCACAGCATAAAATCTATAAGTAAAAACTGCAGATCCAAATCGGGAGACTCCTCTCCCACAGCCCGAGCTACAAAGCCTCATGGTGCCAGAGAGAAGCTTTCTCCCAGCAAGCAAATATAGCTCAGCTGAGCTCCAACTGGGGTTTTAATTAGCAAGTGTGAACTGCTCACTATGAGGTACGAATCCCCAACAAGTAGACAGAGGCTTTGGGTGATGACTAACCTTGGAGAGCCAGAGGGTCACCTTGGAGAGCCAGAGGGTCGCCTCGGACTAACTCTGTTCCTTTTTCAACTCAGTGGAGAAAGCCTCAGCCATTTTCAGTTCCCAGTTCTGTGACCCAGGCAAGGGTATAGCACAGGCAAAGAGAGACCATTGAAATGCTAATGACCTCCCCCTAGGGCATCTATCTTCTCTAAGAGGAAAGGGGTGGGGCCCAGCTCTACTACCTGCCTTTCATTCAGAACTTACACCAGTCAAGAATTATAGTCTAACAGGCACCACCTGCTGGGCAGAAAAGCACAGTGACCGGAGGCATCAGAGGGTGTACCAATTTTCTAAGATACACCCTCAGGGAAATCAGATACTAAATATTTCTTCCTTCTGGGACCTTAGCCCATTCTGGTCTGGGGAGGCCTGATTGGGGTAACCAAAGAAACCATGCCTAGACAACAAAAAACTACAACCTACACCAAGAAAAATGAGGTTATGGCCCAGGCAGGGGAACAAACTTGCACTTGAGCTGTGATGCAGGAATTGAAACAACTAATAATAAGTGAATTCAGAAAGTTTAGGGAAGATATGGCAAAAGAGATGAACCGTATAATGAAAACACAGGACGTACATAAGGTAGAAATTGAAAGTTCAAAAAACCAATTAGTGGAATCTATGGAAATGAAAGGCACAACACAAGAGATGAAAGACACAGTGGAAACATAAACAGCAGATCTCGAAAGGCAGAAGAAAACACTCAGGAACTGGAGAACAAGGCACCTGAAAGCCTACACACAAAAGAACAGATAGAGAAAAGAATGGAAAAATACGAGCAACGTCTCCGGGAACTTAAAGACAAAACAAAAAGCAAGAATTTACATGTCATTGGTGTCCTAGAAGGAGAAGAGAAGGGAAAAGGGGCAGAAGCAATAATGGAGGAAATAATCAATGAAAATTTCCCATCTCTTATGAAAGACATAAAATTACGGATCCAAGAAGCGCAGCACACCCCAAACAGAATAGATCTGAATATGCCTGTGCCACGACACTTAATGATCAGATTATCAGACATCAAAGATAAAGAGAGAATCCTGAAAGCAGCAATAGAGAAACGATCTATCGCATACAAAGGAAGCTTGATAAGACTATGTGTGGATTTCTCAATAGAAACCATGGAGGCAAGAAGGAAGTGGGGTGATATATTTAAGATACTGAAAGAGAAAAACCACCAACCAAAAATCCTATATCCGGCAAAACTATCCTTCAGATATGAGGGAAAGCTTAAAATATTCTCTGACAAACGGACAATGACCGAGTTTGTGAACAAGAAACCTGCTCTACAGGAAACACTAAAGGAAGCACTGCAGACAGAAAGGAAAAGACAGGAGTGAGAGGTTTGGAAAACAGTTCTGGGAGATAGTAGCACAGCAATGTAAGTACACTGAAGAAAGAGGACTGTAAATATGGTTGAAAGAGAAAGGCTGGGATCATGTGGGACACCAGAACAAAAGACGAACGATAAAGACTGGGACTGTGTAACTCAGGGCAACCTAGGATGCTCAATGATTGTAATAAAAGGTACAAATATGTTTTTACATGAGATAGAACAAATGAATGTCAACAGTGCACGGTGTTAAAAATAGGGTGGGATTGAGGGGAAAATACAGTCAATGCAAACTAGAGGCTAGAATTAACAGAAACATTGTATTGTGCTTCCTTTAATTTAACAAAAGCAATCTACCAAAGCTAAATGCACATGGGAGGGGGGGGAGTAGGGGAAGGGTATGGGACTCCAGGCATTGGTGATGTTGTCTGACTATTCTACTTCAGGTTAATGCTATCTTTCCTTTTGTCACCTTCTAGCTATCAAGTTTTTTGTTTGTTTGTTTGTTTTTCTCTCTTTCTCTTGCCTTTTTCTTTTGCCTCTCTGCCTTCTTTGACTCTTCCTCCGTCTTTTGTGGAAGAAATGTCTTTATATAGAGAGTGGCGATGGTGCTCAATACATAAATACATGACTATACAAGGAACCAACAATTGTTTACCTAGGACGGAATGTATAGTGTTTGAACAAAACCATCTTAAAAGAAATGGGTTGAGAGAACCTAAGATGGCGGCTAGGTGAGACAGGGCAAAAAAAATACCTCCGTGAAAAATACTAGATAAAAACCAGAAAGTGACCCAGAACACCACTTCCAGAGTAGCACCAGCCAGGCAAGGTCTGCTAAATCTACAGGGACCGTGCATTTGGTGAAACCAGGAGTCTGCATTCTGAAATGAGTGAGTGAGTCGGCTGAAAGTCCCTTGGCCATGCTGTGGTGTGGGGAGATGGTGGGTTGGTGTTTGGAGATGGACTAGTTCTTTAAAAAAAAAAAGAAAAGCCCAGGAGCCCCTACAGATACGATGGGAGCGGGCTGGGCTAATGCCTCGGTGTCTGGCGTGGAGGATACCCCTTCCCACACCCACTGCTGATTGTCTCGGGCCCAGGGGAGCAAAGGGGAGCCAAAAGGAGAAAAAAACGCACAACTTGCAGCCATCTCCCTGGCGGGTGGGGACACTCCTGCCCAGGGCCGAACCCACAGCACAGAGCCGAGCCAAGAAACCCAGTGTGACAGGGAGTCTTTCCCGCAGCACCATGCATATGCCACAAAATCCACCGTGGACAGTGGCCTTTAATACACCCACGGCTGATTGTCCCAGAGCTGGGAGGGTGGAGCTGTGCGGAAAGGGGAAGTTAACATGTCCCATTCAACCATCTTTGAAGCGGGCTGGGAATGCCCCTGCACGGCCTGGCGTCCCAGGGCTTCCCTGGAGGCTGGCGTGCACTTGTGACGTGGCGTGGCCCTCCCTCAGCAAAGGTCCTGGAAGAGCACAGCAGGGAAGGGGGAACCACTCGGAAATCCCAGGGAACCTACGCCAATACCAAGGACTTTTGGGTCAGCAGCAGAGAACAGCCTTAAATCTCTGGGAACACCTGGGAGGTTTGATTATTAAAGCTGCCCTTCCTCCCTAACCGCTGATACACGCCCCTCATTCAGGGCAGACAGCACCAACAACACACCCAAATTAAATGCACCAGTTGGACCCCACAAGAATCAGATCCCCACACACCACAAAGACAAAGTTGGGGAGAACTGACTTGAGGGGAATAGGTGACTCACAGACGCCATCTGCTGGTTAGTTAGAGAAAGTATACACCACCAAGCTGCAATTCTGACAAATTAAAGATCAAGTAAAGCAAATGCCAAGAGGCCAAAAACAACATAAAATCTTAAAGCATATGATAAAACCAGATGATATGGAGAACCCAAACCCAAACACCCAAATCAAAAGATCAGAAGACACACAGTACTTGGCACAATTAATCAAAGAACTACAGACAGGCAACGAGAGCATGGCACAGGATATAAAGGACATGAAGAAGAGCATGACACAGGATATAAAAGGCATAAAGAAGACCCTAGAAGAGCATAAAGAAGATATTGCAAGAGTAAATAAAAAAATAGAAGATCTTATGGAAATAAACTGTAGGCCAAATTAAAAAGACTCTGGATACTCATAATACAAGATTAGAGGAAGTTGAACAAAAATTCAGCCTCCTCGAGGACCACAGAGCAGAAAATGAAAGAACAAAAGAAAGAATGGGGAAAAAAATTGAAAAAATTGAAATGGATCTCAGGGATGCAATAGATAAAATAAAACGTCCAAATTTAAGACTCATTGATATCCCAGAACGGGTAGAGAAGGGTAAAGGTCTAGAAAGAGTATTCAAAGAAATTGCTGGGGAAAAATTTCCAAACCTTCTACACAATATAAATACGCAAAGCATAAATGCCCAGCAAACTCCAAATAGAATAAATCCAAATAAACCCACTCCGAGACATATTCCGATCAGACTGTCAAATACTGAAGAGAAGTAGCAAGTTCTGAAAGCCACAAGAGAAAAGCAATTCACCACATACAAAGGAAACAACATAAGACTAAGTAGTGACTACTCAGCGGCCATCATGGAGGCAAGAAGGCAGTGGCATGACATATTTAAAATTCTGAGACAGAAAAATTTCCAACCAAGAATACTTTATCCAGTAAAACTCCTTTAAGTTTGAGGGAGAGCTTAAATTTTTCACAGACAGACAAATGCTGAGAGATTTTGCTAATAAAAGACCTGCCCTACTTCAGATACTAAAGGGAGCCCTACCGACAGAGAAACAAAGAAAGGAGAGAGAGATATAGAGAATTTTAACAGACATATATAGAATATTACATCCCAGGTCACCGGAACACACATTCTTCTCTAGTGATCACGGATCTTTCTCCAGAATGGACTGTATGCGGGGACATAAAAACAATCCTCAATAAAAAAAAAAATAAATTTCTTCAAAGCACATTCTCTGACCGCAATGGAATATAAATAGAAGTCAATAACCATCAGAGACTTAGAGAATTCACAAACACCTGGAGGATAAAAATGAGGGGGAGATGAAAACATTAATGGATAATCAAAAGCTGAGGGACTTCATCACCAGTAATCAGTCCTATAAGAAATGCTAAAGGAAGTTGACCAGGCTGAAAGGAAGGGACACTAAACAATTGACTGAAACTACATGAAGAAATAAAGATTTCCGGTAAAGATCACATGGTAAATATAAATACCAATACTACTGTATTTTTGACTTATAACTCCACTGTTTACTTCCTACAGGATCTAAAATACATAAACTGTAATGATAAATCAGTGGTTTTGGACTCAATGTAAAATATGTAATTTTTGACAAGGACTACATAAAGGTGGGGGAATGATGGAGTATAGGAACATAGTTTATGTGTCATATTGACGTTAAGTTGGTATCAAAGAAAAACAAGATTGTTATAGATTTAAGATGTTAAATTTAAGCCCCACGGTAAACACAAAGAAAGTATCAGAGAATATGACCATAGAGATGAAAAGTAGAGTAGGGGTTCCAAGAAGTGGGGGAAGGAGCAATGGGGAGTTAAGAAATGAGAGTAGGGTTTCTGTTTGGGGTGAAGGGAAACTTCTAGGAATGGATGGTGAGAAGGTGATAGCATTGCAACATTCTAAATGTGATTAATCCCACTAATGGAATGCTAGGGAGGGGGTGGAATGGGAAGATTTAGGCTATATATACGTTTCCACAATTGAAATAAAAAAGTCTAAATAGATAACAATTAAATGCCAAGGATGATCCTGGATGGGATCTGAGGATGGAGGAGAGGAGGCTCAAAGGGACACATATGGGACACAAGAAAAAAAAAAAAAGGAAATCTAGAATGTAAGCTTTATATCAATATTGAATTTCTTGAACTTCTTAGCTGTGCTTAATGAAATTGCATAAAAGTGTTCTTGTCCATGGGAGAGGTGTAAGTGAATTATATTGTTTGTTCAAAGATATGTGCGGCTAGCTCTCATATGTTCAGAGGACAGAGCAATAGATGATGGATGATAGATAGGGAGGGAGAGAGGGAGGGAGGGAGGGAAAGAAAGAAACGGTGGTGTGACAGGAAGTTAAAGGTGGTGGATCGGGGTATTGGGAGAGGGGGGTCAGGGTATGATGGAGTTCTGTGTATGGGTTTGTACTGTTTTTGCAACTGTTCCTGTACGATTTGAATTTATTTCAAAATAAAATTTATTAAATTAAAAAAGAAAAGAAATGGGTTGATGAAGAAACCTTGAGGGCGCTATATTGAGTGAAATAAGACACATAAAGGCAAATATTGCAGGGTCTCACTGGTATGAACTAATTATAATATGTAAACTCATAGACATGAAATATCGGTTACCAGGATATAGAATGAGGCTAAAGAATGGGGAGCGGTTGTTTATTATGAGCAGAGTGATCAACTAGGGTGAACTTAAATATTTGGAAATGGACAGGGGTGATGGTACATGTAATGAGAATAACTAACAGTGCTGAAAGGTGTGTGAAGGTGGTGGAAAGGCTAAGCTCAGGGTCATGCATGTCACCAGAAGGAAAGTTGGAGGTTAAAAGATGGGAATGTATAAAACAGTGAATCTTGTGGTGGACAATGTCCGTGATTAACAATACAAATATTAGAAATCTCTCTCACGAACTAGAACAAATGTATGTCAGTATAATTAGAGGTTAATAATAGAGAGGCATATAGGGAAAAAATATATACCTATTGCAAACTATATACTACAGTCAGTAGTATTTTAACATTCTTTCATCAACAGTAACAAATGTACTATACCAAAACTATGAATCAATAATGGAGGGGGGGCGTGGTTAGGGGTATGGGAGGATGTGAGTTTCCTTTTTTTGTCTTTGTTTCTTTTCTGGAGTAGTGAAAATGTTCTAAAAATTCAAAAAAAAATAATTGTGTTGATGGATGCACAGCTGTATGGTGGTGCCATGGGCAATTGATTGTACACTTTGGATCTTTAGATTAGTTGTATGGTATCTGAACAATCTCAATGAAAATGAAAATAAAAATAAAAAATAAAATAAAATAAATTAAAAAAAATTTAATGTTTGCTGCCCAAGCCCAGCACATAAGCACATGGGCCTTTTTGCATGGTTTAATATACACCAGGACTGTGGTTAAACGGTGAAAAGTAAAGGAGGATGAGCCTTTATTTTGTTGGGAGCTCCCCCAGAGTGATGTTCAGGAGAACATGTGGCTATCGGCACAACCACCTGGGTAATTGAACCACAAAACTGCATGCTTGTGACAATCTGCATTTGTTGCTCTTGCATCCATGGTGCCACTGTGTGTGTGTGTGTGTGTGTGTGTGTGTAAATGCATTTATTTAGCCTTTATTTCTCAAGGTCAAATGGAAAGAAAGTGTCAACAATATTCTGTTGAATATTTTCTTTTCTTAAATTCAAACTTATTTCTTACAAGTAGGTGCAAGCAGCCATCTACTTTATTTAATCTTCTAATGGGAGCAAGCCTGGGCGTTTTTATACTGAAATATACATTATTCCCCAAAGAACTGAATACAGGGGTTCAAATTGATACATATACTCACATGAGTTTTCATAGCAGCATTATTCACAATGGCCAAAAGACTGAAACAACCCATGTCCATTAACAGATGAATGGACAGGCAAAATGTAGTATATTCATACGCTGGAATATTATTCAGCCATAAAAAGGAATGGAGTGCTGGTACATGCTACAAACGTGGATAAAACTTAAATACATCATGTTGAGTGAAATAAGTCAGACACAGAAAGACAAATAGTTTATGATTCTACTTATATGAAATATCTAGAATAGGCAAGTTCATAGAGACAGAAAGTAGATAAGAGGTTACCAGGGGAAGAGGAAAGGAGAATGGGGAGTTACTGCTTAATGGATATATAGTTTAGGGTGATAAAAAAGTTTTGGAAAGAGACATAGGTGATGATTGCACAACATTGTGAATTTAATTAATAGCACTGAACTGTAAACTTGAATAATGGCTAGAATGGCAAATTTTATTTTGTATTTATTTGCCACAGTAAAAAATATATATACAACATTTAACAAAGTTTCATTGAGTACTTGCTACATGCCAGGCAGGCACTGGGGATGCCACAGTGGACAAAAATCCCAGCTCTCATGCACCTTGTATTCTAGTGAGAGGCACAAGCACTGAACAAATACGCAAATAAATAGATGGCAGTAATGTCGGGTGGTGATACCTGATACAAAGAAAGATAAAACTGAGTTAGGGAATAGCGGGTGAGGGGTGCTATGTTATGTAGGAAGATCAAGGCAGGCTTTTCTGAGACAGTGGCATTTAAGTAGAGGTCTAAATGAAGTAAGGAAGTGAGTCAAGCAGATATTTTGGGAAGAGTGTTCCAGACAAAGGGAACAGCAGGTGCCAAGGCCCTGAGATGGTGCATTAGTAAGGATGAAGTTCAGATAGGAGAGATCCAAAATGAAAGTAGCTTAAACAAGATAGAAGTTTATTTTTCATGTAAAGGCTGTAGCTGGTATGGTGGCTCTGCTTATGAAATCATCAGGGATCCTGTTCTAGATACTAATTGCTGCATGACAAACACCCCCAAAACTTAGTGGCTTAAAACAACAGTCATTTATTTTGCTCACCAGTCTGCAGTTGGGGCAGGGCTTGGTGGAGACAGCTCGTCTCTTCTCCACGCGGCGTCAGTTGCAGTGGCTTCACTGAGGGCTGGAGGAATCCACTTCTGAGAGGGCTGCCTCCTATGGTGGGCAAGGCAGTGCTGGCCATCAGCTAGGTGCTCAGCCAGGGATTTGCTGAGGCCTTGGTTTCTCTCCGTGGGGCCTCTCCACGGACTCCTTGGGCTCCCTCATGGCCTCATGGCTGGGTTCCAAGAGTGAGCATCCCAAGAGAACAAGTAGACATGAAAGGCATTTTTTAAAATGAGACTTGGAAGTCTCACCATCACTGCTGCCATACTCGATTGGTCATGGCGGTCACTGGTTCCCCCCCAGGTTCACAAGGAGGGGACATAGATGCCACCTCTCCATGGAAAGAAGGTCACAGTCACATTGTAAAAAGAGCTTGTGGCATGGGATATACTATTGCCTCTATCTTTGGAAAATACAAGATCCTCTCTTGGGCCTCTCTGTCTCTAGGCTGTTGCCCTAATCCACAGGGTTTCAAATAGCTCCTTTCTAAAGCCTCACCCATCCAATGAAAGAAAAAAGAGTGAGGGGTGAGGCTCAATACATCCACTTTTGATTGGGTTCCATTAGCCAGGGTTGCAAGGAAAGCTGGGAAATGTAGTCTTTATTCTAGAAAATCTGACAAAAAATGGCAAGCTTTGGCCCGAAGGCCGAATCCGGCCTGCCACCTGTGCTTGTGAATAAAGTTGTAGTGGAACACAACCACACCCTTTCATTTATGTATTGTCTGCAGCTGCTTTGGCACTACAGTGGCCGAGTTGAGAAGTTGTGACAGAGACTGTGTGTTCCACAAAGCCTAAAATATTTACTACCTTATCCTTCACAGGAAAAGTTTGTCAACCCAGTTATAGAAGGATAGTGGATATTGGGGAACAACTAGCAGACATCACAATAGACAGGAATGGTAAGTGCAGCAGGAGGACAGGAAGCTCAAGGGAGAGAGTCAGGACATGAGAGGGGAGAGGTGTCCTCACATCTGTTCTAATAGGACTCCACGGTGCACAGTAAAGACTTGGCTCTTACTCTTAGAATGAGGGTTGAGAAGGAGCAAAGCAGACTCCGGCATCCCAGAGCTGGTCTGACTCCTACAGTTAGGACTTTGTGTCCTCCCGTTGAACATTACCAATTTCACAGAACATTAGCATTAGCCCAGGCCGCTCTGTGACCATGGTACATCAAGACGAAAGCAAGGCCATTCGGTAATCTTGTTTGAACGCATACAAACCCGAACATTGTCCACACCACTAAATACCAAGCCCCTCCCTCTCCTGGCTAATATCTAACAAACTCATATTTAGCCACTCTCTGGTTCCCCATGGTGTGCATTCTCTCTCACTGCAACAAGGAATAAAGCCAACTTGTTCAATCCCGGGAGTGTGCTGTGGTGGTCTTTGGCTGGAAGGTATTGAAAGGGTGTATTGTTTAGGACTAGATTTGTTGCGAATGAAAGAAAAACCAAAGTAGCAGTAGCCTAGACAAGATTCAGGTTTCCCTCTGTCTCTCTATCTCTTTCTCTTGCTCCATCTCCATGTCTGGCTCTCACCCCACATCCTCTGGCCAAGGGGGCCCAGTTCAGCTCATGCTTCCCTCTTTTGTAATACTGGTTTTTTGATAGTGGTCATTCTAGTAGATGTGAAATGATATCTCTTGGTGGTTTTGCATTTCCCTAATAGCTAGTGATGTTGAGCATCTTTTCATGTGCCCTTTAGCCATTTGTATTTTCTCTTTGGGAAAATGTCTATTCAAGTCTTTTGCCCATTTTTTAATTGTGTTGTTTGACTTTTTATTGTTAAATTGTAGGATTTCTTTATATATTCTGGATATTAAATCCTGATCAGATATGTGGTTTCCAAATATTTTCTCCCATTGAGTAGGCTGCCTTTTCATTTTCTTAAAGTCCTTTGAAGCACAAAAATATTTAATTTTGAGGCAATCCCATTTATGTTTCTTCTTTTTTTGCTTCTGCTTTGGGTGTAATGTCTAAGAAACCACCATATACCACAAGGTCGTAAAGATACTTCCCTACATTTTCTTCTAGTTTTATGGTCCTAGCTCTTATTTTTAGGTCTTTGATCCATTTTGAGTTGATTTTTATATAAGGTATGAGATAGGGGTCCTCTTTCATTCTTTTGGATATGGATATCCAGTTTTCCCAGCACTAGTTGTTGATGAGACTGTTCTGCCCCAGTTGAGTGGATTTAGCAGCCTTGTCAAAAATCATGGATGTGAGGGTCTGTTTCTGAACTCTCAATTTGATTCCACTGATGAGTGTATCTATCTTTATGCCAGTACAATGCTACCATTTCTAGCTTTGTGGTATGTTTTAAAGCCGGAAAGCTTCTGTCCTCCAACCTTGTTCTTCTTTCTCAAGATATTTTTGGCTATTCGGGTCCCCTTGCCCTTCTTTGGTAAACTTTCGTTGTCCTTGTTTTTATCATTCATCCAGGATCAGTTAAGGATCAAGTATTACATTTGGTTATTGTGTCTCTTTAATCTCTTTTAAACTGGAACACCCCCTCCCTAAAACACGTGCACTTTTTTTTTCAGGATTGCGTTAACACATCCTCAGAAAAGCAGGCACCAAGATGGGACTAAACATACAAGAGATTTATTGGGGGGGGAGGAAGGGGGATGCCTGTGAGAGGAAAATGAGAGGGAGCAGAGGAAGTTTGAAGAGCTGTCAAAAAACCATGCAAGTCTGACTCCCATGGAGGAGAGAGCGAAGTCTAAGGCTGTGGTGCAGTTCTCACAAAGTTTCAGCAAAACCTGTGGGAGTCCTTGGGAATTCCCTTTCTCCCAGGAACAAGCCTGCCTCTGAGTCCTTCACTCACTGGCTGGGAGCGCCCATGGGAAGCGTGGCCTCCATGCTCACTGGGAATGGGTGACGGGTGTCTGAGCACAGCCTGGACCTTCAGCCAGTTAGGCTCTCAGCAGTCAGACTCATTCCCGTGGCCAACACAGAGGCATTGACACCTTTTTTTTCCCCCAAATCTTGGAGGTTTTTTTTTTTTTTTTAAATTCATTGAGATATAATACTATATATTTATGGTATTATATATAATATTATATAATTCAACCCTTATATATAATATTATATAATTCAACCATTTAAAGCATACTATTCACTGATTTTTAGTGTATTCCCAGACTTGTCCAGTCTAATTTTAGAATATTTCCATCACCCCAGAAAAAAACTCGATACCCATTAGCTGTCACACCCCATTTGCACTCCCATCCCCAGCCCAAGGCAACCATTAATCTACTTTCTGTCTCTATAAATTTGTCTATTTCATGTAATTGGAATCATATAATACATGTTCTTTTGTGACTGGCTTCTTCCATTTAGCATTTCTTCAACATCCATGTTGTACCATTCACTGGTACTTCATTCCTTTTTATAAAAATTTTTATTATTTTGTTGTATAAAACATAACATTTCCCATTTTTACCACTTAGAAGTATACAATTCAGTGGTGTTAATTATATTCACAACATTGTGCTACCATCACCACCATCCATTACCAAATCATTTCTATCACCCCAAACAGAAACTCTGCACCCTTTAAGCAATACTTCCCCATTCTCCACCCCTGATATCCTGTAATCTATTTTCTGGCTCTATAAATTCACATATTATAGTTGTTTAATATAAGTTAGATCACATAATATTTGTCCTTTTGAGCCTGGCTTATTTTGCTTAACATGATGTCTTCAGGGTTCACCCATGTTGTAGTATGTATCAGAATTTCATTCCTTTTTATTGCCAAATAATATCCCATTGTCTGGGTTTACCACATTTTGTTTAACATTCATCAATTCATGGATATTTGGATCATCTCCACTTTGGGGCTATTATGAATAATGCTGCTATCCACATTTGTGTACAGGTTTTTGTGTGGACATATGTTTTCATTTCTCTTGGATGTATACGTAGGAATGGAATGACTGTGTCATATGGTAACTCTATGTTTGATACTTTGAGGACCTGCCGGACTTTTTTCCAAAGTAATTGCAACATTTACATTCCCATCAGCCATGTTTGAGAATTCCAATTTCTCCACATACTCACCTGATTTATTGTCTATCTTCTTGTGTTATAGGAGTCCTAGTGGGTGTGAAGTAGTATCACATTGTATTTTTTTAATGTATTTATCTTTAATTTTTTGATAAAAGATTGGTAAAATATACATAACATAAAAATCATTTTAACCATTTTAAGTGGAAGGGTCTTTGATAGTACTGTGTAACTTTAACCAACTATGTATTGTCCAGGCTATTTTTATCATCCTAAACCGAAACTCATACTCATTTAGCGGTAAGTGCCCACCTCCCACTCTCGCCACCCCTTGTAACCACATCCTGCTTTCTGTCTCTATAAATTTGCTTATTCTAAGTATTTCATATAAGAGAAATCATACAATGTTTGTCCTTTTGCATCTGGCTTATTTCACTCAACGTGATGTCTTCAAGATTCATCCGCATTGTAGTGTAACCAGCCTTCACTTCTTTTTACACCTGAGTAATATTCTGTTGTGTGTTGGTGTGATGGTTTGGAGCTGTGTACCCCAGAAAAATATGTTCTTAAACTTAGTCCATTCCTGTGGGTGTGGACCCATTATAAATAAGATCTCTTCAAGATGTTAAGTCAGTTAAATTGTGGCCCAAATTAATCATGTTGGGCTTTAATCCAAATTATTGGAATCCTTTATAAGCAGAG
This sequence comes from Choloepus didactylus, assembly GCF_015220235.1. Classification (NCBI taxonomy): domain Eukaryota; kingdom Metazoa; phylum Chordata; class Mammalia; order Pilosa; family Megalonychidae; genus Choloepus; species Choloepus didactylus. The sequence goes on from NC_051316.1 coordinate 92,640,885, forward strand.
TGAAAGTCAGACACAAAAAATTCAGAGAGAGCAGCCAAAAGCTGAAAGTCAACGGAACCTGGGGAAGAAGAGAGAGACCAGGAGAAGATCAAGGCCAAGGACCAAGGATCACTGGCAGCCAGCACCAGAATGCCAGTCTTCACGAAGAAAGCATCACCTTGGTGACACCTTGATTTTGGACTTCTCCTAGCTTCAAAACCGTGAGCCAATAAATTCCCATTGTTTAAGCCAATAATACCATTGCATGGTATTTGCTTTAGCAGCAAGGAATCTAAAACAGTTTTTGGAACTGGAAAGTGGAGTGCTGCTATTACAAATATCTAAAAATGTGAAAACAGCTATGGAATTGAGTAGAGGCTGGAAGAATTGTGAGATGCTTAATAGTAAAAGCCTAGATTGCTTTGAAGAGACTGTGGGTAGAAATATGGACATTCATGGTACTTCCAGTGAGACTTTAGAAGGAAATAATGCATGTGTTATTGGAAACTGGAGAAAAGGTGATCCTCATTTTAAAGTGGCAGAAAACTTGGCAAAATTAAGTTATAATGTCAAATGGAAGGCAGATCTTGAAAGGGATGAAATTGGATATTTAGCTGAGGAGATTTCCAAGCTAAGTGTGAAAGTGCAGCCTGATTTCTCCTACAGCTTATAGTGAAATGAGACAGGAAAGGGATAAGCTGAGAAGGAAACTCTTAATCCCTGAGAAACCAGAAAATGATTGTTTGGAAAATTCTAAGTCTATCCAGATAGTATACTCTGAGACAGGCCAAAGCAGCTCTACTAGGGACCTCACTGAGCTTCCGGAAAATGAGTCCCAGAGAATAGGGATCCCTGTGAGAGTTTACCTGAACATGGATCCAGTCAGCCATTTCAGTGGAAGTCAGGATTGGAGTGAAAGGAGGATCTGCAGAAAGTTTATTTTCTGGTGGTTCAGACCCGTGTGAGCTGCATGCAAAGTCAACACAGTTTTTGCGAAATTTGTATGAGCAGAACCACTGCCAGCCTACACTGAAAGGGATAGAGAAGGGACAAAATGAAGGAAGAATGACTTCAAGGGCAGAACCATGGAAACTGAAGTCTGCACCGAACAGATCTCCTTGGGCCAAGAGAATGGACCCACCCACAAGTGTGGAAAGGGCCGTTTCATCCCTGTGTTTGGAGGGGGCAGGCCATCTGCCCTAGCTCTGGAAGAGGGCAGGTCTTCCTCCCCATTGTTGGGAAGAGTGCTGCCACCACAGTGCTTGCAGATAGTGGAGCTCATGCCCCAACATTCACCAAGAGCCTGGCTGCCACCCCAGTGCTCGCAGACCAGCATTCACCAAGAGCCTGACTGCCAACCCAATGCTTGGAGAGGGTGGATGCTCCACCCCAGTGTTCAGGGAGAGCATGGCCACAGCACAAGTGCTTGGAAGGGGTGGGGCCATGGCTCCAGCAGGCCCGGAGGACAAAATATCCATCCATAGATGACCCTCGGATTTTGAAATCTAATGGATTTTGTCCTGCCAGCTTTCAGAATTGTTTGGAACCTGTGACCCCTGTTTTCCTTCCAGTTTCTCCCTTCTAGGATGGAATGTCTATACTGTGCTTGTCTCTCCATTATACACTGAAAGCCAATAACATGTTTTCTAGATTTTACAGGTCCACAGTCAGAGGGGAGTTGTACCTCAGGACAGACCACACCTGTGCTGTTTGGATATATTATGTCCCCTCAAAAGCCATGTTTTAACCAATCTTGTAGGATATATGGATTAGATTGTTTCCTTGGAGATGTGATTCACCCAACTGTAGGTGATACTTTTGATTAGATTATTTCCATGGAGGTGTGACTACCCATTCAGCATGGGACTTGATTGGTTTACTGGAGCCCTTATAAAGGAACAGGCCCAGATGCTTGCTGAAGCTGATGTTTTGAGATGCTAGTCCAGAGTTTGCTCCGGAGAAGCTAAGAGAGACAAGCCCAGAAACATTTTGAAGAAAGCCATTTTGAAACCAGAACCCCGAAGTAGATGCCAGCCACAACCCTTCCCAGCTGACAGAGATTTTCTGGACACCATTGGCCATTCTTCAGTGAAGGTATATGTTCTAGTTTGCTGATGCTGCTGGAATGCAAAAGACCAGAAATGGATTGGCTTTTATAAATGGGGGTTTATTTGGTTACACAGTTACAGTCTTAAGGCCATAAAGTGTCCAAGGTTAAGTCAACAACAGTAGGGTACCTTCACTGGAGGATGGCCAATGGCATCTGGAAAATCTCTGTTAGCTGGGAAGGCACATGGCCAGCATCTGCTCCAAGTTCTAGTTTCAAAATGGCTTTTTCCCAGGATGTTCCTCTCTAGGCTGCAGTTCCTCAAAAATATCTCTCTTAGTTGCTCTTGGGGTGTTTGTCCCCTCTTAGCTTCTCTGGAGCAAGAATCTGCTTTCAACAGCTGTCTTCAAACAGTCTCTCATCTGCAGCTACTCTCTCAGCTTCTGTGCATTCTTCAAAGTGTCTCTCTTGGCTGTAGCTCTTCTTCAAAATGTCACTCTCAGCTGCACTTCAAAATGTCACTCACAGCTGCACTGAGTTCCTTCTGTTTGTCAGCTCATTTATACAGCTTCCATGATTTAATTTAGATCCATCCTGAATGGGTAGGGTAACACCTCCATGGAAATTATCCAATTAGAGTCATCATCCACAGTTGGGTGGGGTGCATTTCCATGCAAACAACTTAATTCAAACATTCTAACTTAATCCCCACTTATATGTCTGCCCCACAAGATTGCATCAAAGAATATGGCTTTTTCTGGGGGACATGATACATTCAAACCGGCACAGTATACTCTTGTTGATGCCTCGGTTTGGACACCTTTATGGCAGTAGAACTATAAATTTGTAACCAAATAAACCCCCTTTATAAAAGTCAATCCATTTCTGATATTTTGCATAATGGCAGCATTAGCAAACCAGAATAATACCCATAATGGATTTTGATAAGAATTTGTACTTAGCATTGTTTCTGAAATGACTTAAGGCTCTTGGGATGTTGTGATGGAATGAATATATTTTTCATATGGGAAAAACACGAATTCAGGGGGTCCAGAGAGGGCAGACTGTGGTAGTTTGGAGCTATGTACCCCAGAAAAACATGTTTTTAAGCTTAATTCATTCCTGTACATGTGGACCCATTGTAAACAAGATCTCTTCAAGACGTAACTTCAGTGATGCTGCAAGCCAGATGAATCAGGTTGGGCTTTAGTCCAGATTACTGGAGTCTTTTATAAACAGAGTGAAAGTCAGACACAAAAAGCCAGGGAAAGCAACCAGAAGCTGAAAGTCAATGGAACCCAAAAGAGAAGGGAGAGGCCGCCATGTGCATTGCCATATGACAGAAGAGCCAGGACCAAGGATCACCAGCAGCCCAGCGCCAGAATACAAGTTTTTGGGAAGAAAGCATCACCTTGATGACACCTTGATTTTGGACTTTTCCTAGCCTCAAAACCATGGGCCAATAAATTCCCATTGTTTTAGCCAACCCATTGCAAGGTATTTGCTTTAGCAACAAAGAAACGAAAAAAATATGGATATACCACATTTTGTATAGCCATTCATCTGTTGATGGACACTAGGGGGACTTCCACTTTTTGGTGATTGTGATCATGCTATGATGAACATTTGTGTACAAATACCTGTCCAAATCCCTGCTTTCATTCTTTTGGATATATATCTAGGAGTAGAATTGTTGGGTCATATGGGAATTCTGTGTTTAATTTTTTGAGGAACCACCAGACTGTTTCCCACAGTGACTGTACCATTTTACATTCCCATCAACAATGTATGAGAGTTCCTATTTCTCAGCATCCTTGTCAACACTTATTATTTTCAGTTTTTTAATAGTCATCCTAGTGGGTATGAAGTCATATCTCATTGTAGTTTCAGTTTGCATTTCTCTATGGCATCTTTTCATGTATTTATTGGCCATTTGCATATCTTCTTTGGAGAAATTTCCTATTCAAATCCTTGGCCCATTTTTAAATTGGATTGTTTGTCGGTTAGGGGTTGAGTTGTAGTTCTTTATATATTCTAGATATTAAACCCTTATCAGGTATATGGTTTCCAAATATTTTCTCCCATTCTGCAGGTTGTCTTTTCACTTTCTTGATAATGTCCTTTGATGTACAAAAGTTTGTAATTTTGATGAAGTCCCATTTATCAGTTTTTTCTTTTGTTGCTCATGCTCTTGGTATAAAATCTAAAAATCCATTGCCTACTACAAGGTTTTGGAAAATATTTCCCTGTGTTTCCTTGTAGGACTTTTATAGTGTTAGCTCTTATATTTAGGCCATTGCTCCATTTTGAATTAATTGTTGTATATGCTGAGAGGTAGGGATCCACATTCATTCTTTTGCATGTGGATTTCCAGTTGTCCCAACACCATGTGTTGAAGAGACTATTCTTTCCTTATTGAATAGACTTGGCACCCTTGTTGAAAAACAACTGGCCATAGATAAGTGGATTTAACTCTGGACTCTCAATTTTGTTCCATTGGTCTATATGTCTGTCCTTATGCCAGTACCATGCAGTTTTAATTACCGTAGTTTTGTTGTGATTTTTGAAATCAGGAAGTCATTGTGGTTTGATTGCATTTCCCTAATGACCAATGATGTTGAACATCTTTTCAAGTGTTATTGGGTATGTATAGTTTCATTTGTGCACACCTTGCCTTCCTTGCTTGTTATGACTTGTTTCTTTCTTCATTCTCAGGGGAATTAAGGAATCCCTAACTAATCATTAATCTTCTATAAATAAGTAGTAACAGGTGCATAGAGCATGACTGGTACACAAGGCTGATACAGAAAGAAACAGGTATGGGGCAAAGACAGCCATGTGAATTAAATATAGAAATCCAATCTTGCGAACGTAAAGATAAGGGTCTCTGCGCAAAGACCATGGGAAAGGGTGTTAAGAAAGGTGATACACATTCTACTGAATACCTCCCAAATCCTGTAATTTATCATGCCCCTGGCATTGTGCCTTCTTTGTTCTCTTCCTATATATACTGTGCATATCCCCACGTGAAGAGCATAGTATACTTGGGCTCCAGCTGCCACCCTGGACCACATCTCCTGTTTGTAAACTTCCTTAGACATTTGTATGATTTGTCCATGTCTGTCCAAGGCATTCTCTGGGCTCCTGAGCAAGGGCAGGAATACCTCAGGACCACAGACTGTGTTTCTGCAGCAGCACACAAGTGCTTATTGGCCATTGGTAAATCTTCTTTGGAGAAATTCAGATATATGATTTGCAAATATTTTCTCCCATCCTGTGAGCTATCTTTTTACTTTTTTGATGGTGTCCTTTGGTCACAAATGTTTTTCATTATAATGAAGTCTATCTATTTTGTCTTTTGTTGCTTGTGCTATTGTTGTCATGTCTAAGAAACCATTTCTTAACCCAATGTCATGAAGATTTATTCCTGTGTTTTCTTCCAGGAGTGTTATAGTTTAAGCTCTTACATGTAGGTCTGTGATCCACTACGAGTTGATTTCTGAGAGGTAGGAATCCAAATTCATTCTTTTACATGTGGATATCCAGTGGTCCTAGCACCATATGTTGAAAAATAATTCCTCCCCCCATTTTAAATTGTCTTGGTACCATTGTCAAATATCAATTGACCATAGATATGAGGGTTTATTTCTGGATTCTCAATTCTGTCCCTTTGTTCTAAATGCCTGTCCTTATAACAGTGCTACACTGTCTTGATTCCTGTAGCTTTGTAGTACATTTAAAAATTGGGCAGTGTGAGTCTTCCAACTTCATTCTTCTTTTTCAAGGCATTGACTTTTAAATTTTTATGTCTGTTAAGTTTCTTTTAATCTATAGTGCTCTGGCTTTTTTTTTTTTTCTTCTTGCAGTTTCTGTGTTGAAGAAACAGGATAGTTTGTTCTGTAACATTTCCCTCCATCTGAATGTGTTGATTGCATCTCTGTGATGTCATTTAACATGTTTTTCTATGTGTATTAGTTAGGGTTCTCTAGGGAAACAGAATCAATGAGAGGTGTCTATGACTATAAAATTTATAAAAGTGACTCACGCAACTGTGGGTATGCACGAGTCCAAATTCTGTAGAGCAGTCAGCAAACTGTCATCTCCAAGGAAGATGTCCAATGAACTCCTCAGGAAATGAACCGGCAACTTCGACAAACTCCTCAGGAAACGCTTCGCTGGGCAGCCAAAGAAGAAGTGAAGGTCCTCTGTCTGTCTGGCTTATAGGTCTTCAACTGATTGATTGGATTAAATCCAGCCAGTTGCATTCTCTCATTGCGGAAGACATGCCCTTTGGTGAGTCATCAGTCACAGCTACAGTCAATTGACTGATGATTTAATAAACCAGCCTGTTGGTTTATTAACCAGCCACAAACGTCCTCGCAGCAATTGTTAGGCCAGCGTTTGCTTGACCAGACAGCTGGGTACTGTCACCTGGCCAAGTTGACATATGAACCTAACCATCACACTATCCCTTGCATTTTTTTCTGTAAACTGTTAGTTGGATCAAGAGGCATAATCTGATTTAGGATTGGTTTTATAGCAGGAGTAATTTGCAGGTAGTGTGAGTGCTGCCAGAGGCAGCGCATGATGTTGGGTTGACTCTGTAATGTTAGGGGCCATTGATGATCCTTACCTGGATTATTTTTTTCATTGGAGGAGATTTATAATTTGAACAGGTAATTCTTGTTGCAGTACAGATGAATCACAGGCTTTTCTTAAGGATTGAGGGGGATAATCATGCTTGGCACTATGGCTGGCACACAGAACCATTCCACAAATATTATCCATTATTTGTTATTGTTGTTGTTAGAGCTGTGTGTGTGGAACCCAAGTTCTGGACTTGGAGCCATTTTCTGGCCAGGGCTCTCCCATCCCTTCTCCTCTGCTCCTGGAGAAGTCAGCAGTGCCCTGTGGCTCTGGGAGGCATGTTCAGGAACGTGGCCGCCGTCTTTGTGAACCTGGTATGGCCCCTCCAGGGAAAGAATGCTGGAGCATCACTCAACCGGTACTTGCACCAGACTGTAAGTGCTCCAGCCTCTCCACTGCACTGCCTGCATGGCCAAAGGCTCCTGGGGTCTGGCTTGGTTCTGGTTTCAAAGCTGTGCATGAGCCCCCTCTTTTAGGAAGACTTCCTTGACTTCAGTCAGGATGTGGGCTCTCCCTTGTGCTTGCTTCTAGTCTGGAACTTGTCACTCTGCATCTAAATAATCTGCTTGGTGCTGCTTCCTCCTGCAACATCCCTTGCCCAGTACGCAGTAGGTGCTCAATAAATATTGCCTGAATGAATAAGTTATCCATAAGCCTAAGAACAGGTACTATTTCCTCACTTATCTAGTCACCGTTTGAAGTACTTGAAGGTCACTCCTATAAGCCCTCCAAGTTTTGGGGATCCTCCCATTATATCCATCACCTTCCTAAACCCATTCAGTTCCATTCACCTCCTCTGTTCTTCTCTCTCTCTTTGCCCCTCTATTGCTCCCCAACTCCAACCCTCCTCATACTCCCCTCACTGCAACTTTGATCTCCCATCTCCCCCCCATGCTGTCCCTGCCTCATCCTCACTTGATTTTTTAAATAAGATGCATCCCCAATTAAAAGTAATTCCATATATCATCAAATCCAAGATGCCATCAGTTGTAATTTATGGACCAATATGGAAAAAAAAAAAAAAAAAAGCCAGTTAAACATATGCCATTGATTGTGAGACGTACCAAATTCAGATGGTATGGTGTGAAAAATGCACATATTAGACTCAGCCAAACATGGTATGTTCATCATACAAAAAAATGTGTGGAAACATAGAAAAGCACATACACAAAATTAAAATCACCTATAATTCTACCACTCAGAGAGAACCTTTGTTAACATTTTGTTAACATACATTTTCTTCCTAACTTTTTTCTATGTATATATGGTCATAGAAAACATATATTTATATTATAAATATATATTAGTGAGGATTTTTTTTTAACAAAACAGAATAATACTATACATACTATTTTGAAGCCTGTTTTATTGATATCCATGTATCACATCAATAAATAGTCTTCTAAAATGTGATTTTTCTCCCACGTTTTTTAATCATAAAACTAAACCATTTACTTTAGAAAATTTGGAAAGTAAGAAAATTATAAAGAAAAAAATTATAAAAACATGTTAAGTAAAATAAAATGGTGGCCTGCTTTGGGCATTGCTGGGAGGTCCTTCCCAAAAGTGGGACAATGGAACAAGGGACCACACCCCACAAGGCTGCAAATGAGCAACACCTAGAAATAAGCCCAGTTTCAGTCTAGGAGAGGTAATTCATGAGATTGGACATACCACGCTAATCAATGTTTATCTGCTCCCCACTACGTAAAATGGAAAATTAAGGTCAGGTAATCAGAACAATTTCCTCACTTGTTTCCACGTTCACACTGTATTAGCTTCCCCTTTCCAAAGTGCCTCTGCAGAGCTCCCTTCTACTTTCAGAATGGGATGCTCCCTGATTCATGGATTGCTCAATAAAGCCATGAGATCCTAAATTGCAGAAAGTGTGTGTGTGTGTGTGTGTGTGTGTGTGTTTTTAACATAGCCAACCAAAAATAACCATCCCTAACAATTTAGTTGGGACATGATTTTTCCTAGCAAGGATCACCCTCATTTTGAAGTATTTTGATATGTACAGACTACCAGGCCTAGTGATAGATGTCAGGGGTTTACTGAAGGGACAGGGCCGCCAATGTTGGCAAAACACCCTCTAGGTGCCGGGCCTTTTGCTCTTCTCTTTGTGAATCACATCAGCAGGGCTCTCAGGCTATGGGGAGAAACTAGCCCTTGTACCAATGGTCCCAGTGTCCCTCTCCAAGGCAGGGGGCCTGGCTAGGAGCTCTGCCACCACCCTGACCAGTGTCCGAGCCAGCTTCTCTGCTGACCTTGGGCAGGTCCCTGAGCATCTGTGAGCCTCAGTGCTTCCATCTGTTAGGTGGGGATTATCACAGCAGCTCCTTTAGGGGATGCCGTGGTGACTGAGTGAGATCCTGAGCAGAACTGAGAAGAATACCAGATACCTGGCTTCACTACCTACTGGCCACCTGGGACTCAAACTTACAGGGCTGGCAGGTTACTGAGGGACCGCAAAGCCCAGGTTCCCATTGCACTGATGGGGAGACTGAGGCCAGGAGGAGTAAATCACCAGTCCACCGTCATCCAAGCCAAGGCAAGGGGCTCGAGTGTGTGGCTCAAGGCCCAGCCAGTTTCTGCACACTTGGGAGTAAGAAGGAACTTGGACTGGAAGGGAGGCAAGGGGAGTGAGGAGAGAGGTGGGCTGGGACACTCAGGTAAATGTCCCTCTTACCTGAGTCAGAAGATGGTCTTGTGTCAAACAGGCCTGAGTCTGAGTATTTGTAATATGACCTTGAGCAGATCACTGCCCCCAACTCACTTCATTTTTCCATCTATAAATTGGGCCAAGTCCTACTGCCTAGTAAATGAATGCGTTTGGCCAGGGTGGAGCCCAGGGTAAGAGCTTTGGACACAGGAGCTTGTTCCCCTCCCCACTTCTCCCCCTCCTGCTCCTCCGCAGCCCACAGCCCTTTAATCCTGCTGCGGCAGGACTCGGGTGAGGGGCCCAGTCTCTTGGGAGGCCTGGGGAGACCAGGACATCGGGCCAATGGATTCCACTGGTCAGTGGCACATGCCAGGAGGCCCCTGCAGGTGGGGAGGTCGAGGCTGGGGGAGTGGAGAGGAACCAGGCTTGGGGGCATGTGGGGACAGGCAGGGGAGGCAAGCCAGCACACCTTGCTATGTAGGAGGTCCCATCTTTGCTTCCTTCCGCCCAGGAAGTAGAAGAGGTGGGGCTGTGGCCTTGAAAACTGCTGCCTCACCACCGACCAGCCCTGACCTCCCTCTCCTCCGTCTCCAGTGTTCCATGGCAAGACGGCTGCCGGCCCGAAGGCTGGACGGGATCGACAAGAACCCCTGGTGAGCTGGGCAGGGCTGGGGAGGTATGGGTGTGAGGCAGGACAGGGTTAGCTGTCCCCAGGGTCTGCTGCTAGGCAGTAATGCAGCGGAACCTACAACAGCCAGGTTGCTGGGACTGCAAGATTTGAAGCTACCGCCAATGAGAGGTGAGGAGGCTGCAGGTGTCGGGGACCCTGGGCCAAGGCAGCAGGCTTGGGTTTGAATCTCAGCTTCTCCCTGCTTGGCTGGGCCCAGGGGCAGGTGACTCACCTGCTCTGAACCTCAGCTTCCCAGCTGCAAAATGGAGATAATTATACCCACCTTGAAGGGCCCTTAGGAGGAGAAGGTGAAATACTGTATAATAGCCATAGCCATTTACCTGGTACCTGCTGTGACCCAGGGACCAGGCTAAGGGTTTTCCAGGGATGAGTTTATTTCACACTTTGTAAAGAGTAAGATAAGCCTTTGACACAGGCTTGTTTACCAGACTTTTGCAGAGGTTATTAACATTCTTTTCTTTATGGATTTGTTCTAAATAGGAAAGATTTTTTTGTCTCTTGTAACTTGTGATTCCGTGGACACAATGGAAAGAGATGTAAGATCTGCCCAGTCCTTGCCCCACACCTTTGGCCAGATGCAGAGAAACACCTCTAGACTGCCTTTTTTTTTTTAATTGTTGGGTGCTTGTTTTTATTAAAAAATGGGACCTTTATTTTTTCTTTCTTTTAAACTGCCCTCACATACAGCACTTTGTGCTTTACAAAGATCTTGCACCTCCATTTTCCCCTTGGATCTTCTCTGTGAGGCAGGCTGGGCAAGACATGAGGCTCGTTTTACAGATAAAGCCCGGCTCAGAGGGAGGAAGCAACTGGGAGGCAGGCTGAGAAATGTAGCCAGACTTGTTCCTGAGTCACAGACCCAACAGAGTTAGGGGGCTCCCAGGAGACTCTCATTGTACAGAGGGGGAGACTGAGGCTGGGAGAAGCTAGATACCTTGCAATGGCAGGAAAGGGCAGGAGCTGGCTTGGAGGGATGCACGGAGGAGAGTGCCAGAAGGGATGAGGACCCTGCAAGTCAGGGCAAAAGAGGGCCCCAGGCTCTTGCTGAACCAGGGTGGGGGCCTGAGGACCAGGACCCTCAAGGCACAGCCCAGTGGGCAGCAGTTTGGGTCTGATTCCCCCTGTCCCTACCACTAGGGAATATCCACTACCTGATTTTGAGCCTCAGCTCTAGCATTAGCCACTGTACGACTCCAGGCAGGTGCCTTACTTTGCCACGGCTGCTGTAGCAAATACTGGCTTAAACAATAGGAATTTGTTGTCTCAGTTTTGGAGGCTAGAAATCCAAACCAAACTATCAGTAGATGATGCTTTCTCCAAAGTCTCGGTGACGTTCTTGGGATGGCTTTTCCATAGCTGCACACTGTTGCCCCTCTCTGAGCCTCAGCAACTCTGTGAAGCTCTGGGGAAAAAATGATGAATTTTAGATATTGCTATAAAATTCAACTACTCTGCCCTCTACTAGTCAGGAACCAAATTCCAGCCCCTTCATCCAGCCTTTCAGCTTCTCTCCTAGTTTTTCCTGATGGGTGGCCCCCAGGCCGGGCCAAAAGAAAGGTTGGTGGGTGCCAGCACTGATGGGCCCCTCTTTGTCCAGGGAAGTATGGAATCAAAGCCTGGCTCTGCCACACACTAGCAGGGAGATCATGGGCAAGTCACTACAAACCTCAGCTTCTCCCTCTGCATGGAGACCTCATAAGACTGTTACAAAGATTATTTGAACAGAGTGTTTCAAACGGTGATCTTGACAAATGCACTAGTGTGTCATGAAATCAGTTTAGGGGGTTTCAACAAGTATTTTTAGAGGATAGGATAAGAAAAGAAAGGAAATACCACAGTAGATTACAACTAGAAGGATAATGTTGTTTCATGTTTGTGTTCTACATTGTTTGTGATGTAAAAGATTGTTACTTTGAGTCAAGGTCCAAAAAAGTTGAAAGTACCTGGGCTAACCCTTGCACTTGGGCAGTGCCCAGCCCATCTAAGCTCAAAGCATGTTAAGAGTAAATTTTAACCATCACACAGGCCAGCGGCAGAAGCTAGTTATCCAGTTTTTCTAGAAGGGGCCCCATGCCTTCTTCACCCTGTCCTGAAAGCAGGCAGAAGTCCAGACTGGAGTGGAGGAATGGGCTGTTGCCAATTGTCTGTCTGTCACCCAGGGTGGAATTTGTCAAACTGGCCAGCGAGTATGAGGCCGTCAACTTGGGCCAGGGCTTTCCTGATTTTGCACCCCCTGACTTTGCCATCGAAGCCTTTCAGCGTGCCGTCAGCGGAGACTTCATGCTCAACCAGTACACCAAGGCATTTGTGAGTCTCTTGGCCCTTTCCAGGGTCCCTGGAGACAGGCCTCTGAGGAGGTCCTGGGGGAGGAACGGGACAGGAGTTTCTGGGACCAAGCCAACATAGGTGTCAGGATTCATGGAAAACCAAGTTAATGGACAGAAGTTGACTTGGGGTAGAGCGTGGGGAATTCGGTCCAGTTCAGTGTTCACTGAGCATCTCTTCTATTGCATGCCGGTTTTCATTGCCTGGTGGGGAGGGCAAACAAGAAACCAATACTAGCAAAGCCAGTTGATAAGTTCTGTGATAGAGACAGAAGGCATCCTATGGGAGCAGCAAGGGGGAATGTACCCTATGGGAGGGGGTCAAGTAATCAGGGAAGACTTCCTGGAGGAGGCGATACCTCAGCTGAACCCTGAAAGACAAGCTGCTGATTGGATTAAACTCCAATCCAAACTTTTCTGTAAAGGGCCAGATAGTAAATATTTATCAACCCTTGAATTAGAGCAATGGTCCTTAAACTTTGGTATGCTTTAGAATCACCTGGAGTGAATCTCCAATTCTACCATCTAGAGATAACCACTACCAACAATTTGGTAGTGTGCGGTAGAGTGTTCTAGACTTTCCTAATTTTTTAAAATACCTATATAAATACATATTACATTCACACATACACATTTATATATTACGATGGTTAAGTTCATGTGTCAACTTGGCTAGGTCATAATATCCATTTGCTTGGTCAAGCAAGCACTGGCCTGATTGTTACTGTGTGGATATTTCCTTTATTCAAGTCATCAGTCATTTGATTGCATCTATGGCTGATTATTCCTGTAATCAACTAAGGAGATTGTCTTCAACAAGAGAAGTCTCATCTAATCAATTGAAGGCCTTAAAAGGAGAACTGATGATTTCAGCAGTCAGAAGGAAGAATTTCCGTCCATACCTAAGCCAGCCAGCTTCTCCTGGGGAATTCATCAGAAACTTTCATCAGATTTCCCGGTTTGCAGCCTGCCCTATGGAATTTAGACTTGCCTTTTCCCACAGTCATGTGAGCCAATTCCTAGAATAAATCTTATAATATTGACATATGTCTCCTGTAGATTCTGTTTCCCTGGAGAATCCTGACTGATATAGATTTGGTGTGGTGCATGTCTAGATATCCCTTCTAAGGTGAAGAATAAGCTATTGCACCTAGCCCCTCCTACAACCAAAAAAGAAGCACAATGCCTAGTTGGCCTCTTTGGATTTTGGAGACAACATATTCCTCGTTTGAATATGCTACTCCAGACCATTTACCAAGTGACCCAAAGAGCAGCTGCTAGTTTTGAGTGGACACCAGAACAAGAGGAGTCTCTGCAACAGGTCCAGGCTGCTGTGCAAGCTGCTCTGCCATTTGGACCATATGATCCAGCAGATCCAATGGTGCTGGAAGTATCAGTGCCAAACAGAGATGACGTCTGCAGCCTTTGGCAGGCCCCTATGGGAGAATTACAGCACAATCCTTAGGATTTTGGAGCAAAGCCTTGCCATCCTTTGCAGATAACTACTCTTGAGAAATAGCTTTTGGCCTTCTATGGGGACTTAGTAGAGACTGAACACTTAACCATGGACCATCAAGTTACCATGAAACCTAAGTTGCCCATCATGAACTGTGTGTCGTCTGACCCACCAAGCCATAAAGTTGGGCATGCATAGCAGCACTCAATCATCAAATGGAAGTGGTGTATACAAGATAGGGCTCGAGCAGGCCCTGAAGGCACAAGTAAGTTACATGAAGAAGTCACCCAAATGCCCATGGCCCCCTACTCCCACCATATTACCTTTTCTTTCCCAGCCCAGAACTATGGCCTCCTTGGGAGTTCCTGTGATCAGTTGACTGAAGAAAAAATTCAGGCCTGGTTTATAGTCGGTTCTGCATGATATGCAAGTATCACCCAAAATTAGACAGTGGCAGCACTACAGCCCCTTTCTGGGACTTCTCTGAAGGACAGTGATTAAAGGAAATCCTCCCAGTGGGCAGAACTTCAAGCAGAGCAAGTGTACCTGGTGGTTCATTTTGCTTGGAAGGAAAAATGACCAGAAGTGCATTTTATACTGATTCATGGGCCAAGGCCAATGGTTTGGCTGGGTGGTCAGGGACTTGGAAGGAACATGACTGGAAAATTGGTGACAAGGAGGTCTGGGGGAGAAGTATGTGGATAGACCTTTCTGAGTGGGCAAAAAATGAAGATATTAGTGTCCCATATGAATGCTCACGAGAGGGTGATTTAGCAGAAGAGGATTTTTATAATCAAGTAGATAAGATGACCCATTCTATGGAAACCAGTTAGCCTCTTTCCCAGCCACTCCTATCATTGCACAATGGGCTCATGAACAAAGTGGTCATAGTGGTAGGGATGGAGGTTATGCATGGGCTCAGCAACATGGACTTCACCAAGGCTGACCTGGCCACAGCCCCTGCTAAGTGCCCAATCTGCCAGGAGCAGAGACAAACACTCAGTCCCCAATATGACACCATTCCCCAACGTGATCGGCCTGCTACCTGGTGGCAGGTTGATTACATTGGATCACTTCCATCATGGAAGAAACAGTGTTTTGTTCTAGTGGGAATAGACATATACTCCAGATATGGGTTTGCCTTCCCTGTATGGAAAGCTTCTGCCAAAACTACCATCCATGGACTTACAGAATTCCTTATCCACCGTCATCGTATCCACACAGCATTGCTTCTGATCAAGGAACCCACTTCATGGCAAATGAAGTGTGGGAATGGGTACAGTCTCATGGAATTCACTCTTCTTATCATGTTCCCCATCATCCTCAAGCAGCTAGATTGATAGAACGGTGGAATGGCCTTTTGAAGACTCAATTATGGTGCCAACTGAGTGGCTTGCAGGACTGGGGCAGTGTTCTCCAGGAGGCTATGTATGCTCTGAATCAGCATCCATTTAATGGTGCTGTTTCTCCCACAGCCCAGTTTCACAGGTCCAGGAATAAAGGAGTGGAAAGAGGAGTTGTACCACTTACTATTACCCCTAGTGATCCACTAGAAAATTGTTGCTTCCTGTCCCCCCAAACAACCATAAGTTCTGCTGGTCTACAGGTCTTAGTTCCAAAAGGAGGAGTTCTCCCACCAGGAGACACAACAGTGGTTGAACTGGAAGTTAAGACAGCCACCCAGCCACTTTGGGCTCGTCATACCTCTGAATCAACAGGCAAAGTAGGAATTACTGTACTGACCTGGGTGATTGATCCTGATTATCAAGAGGAAATAGGACTGCTGTTATGCAATGGAGGTAAAGAAGCATTAGCCTAGAATACAGGAGATCCCCTAGGGTGTCTTTTAGTACTACCATATGCTGTGACTAAAGTCAATGGAAAACTGCAACAGTCCAATCCAGACTAGACTACTAATGGTCTAGAAACTTCAGGAATGAAGGCTTGGGTCACCCCACCAACAAAGAACCACAGCAAGCTGAGGTGCTTGCTGGGGATAAAGGGACTATGGAATGTATAATGGAAGAAGGTAATTATAAATACAGATTATGACCACATGATCAATTACAGACACGAGGACTGTAATTGTTAAGAATATGGTTGTATATATACATAAAACAAAAATCTTTGTTTTATTCCCTATCTTATCGCCTTATCATATAACATAAGTTGTGTTAACTTTATATAATAGTATTTAAGTTTAAGAGTGAATATTACCCAAGGACTTGCACCCTCTTCTGGGGAAAGAGTGTGCTTCTGATTGAACGTAGGATGGTTGAGAACTGTTAGGTTAAAATATGACTTACTGTTTTAATTTAGGGATTAAGTATGGTTGAAAGAGATGTGTATGGGTGCCAAGATGACAAGGGGCAGACTGTGATGGTTCAGTTCATGCATCAAAACAGGTTATGGTGTTCAGTTGTTTGGTCAAACAAGCACTGGCCTGATTGTTACTGTGGGGATATTTCCTGGATTCAAGTCATCAGTAAGTTGATTGCATCTATGACTGATTACACCTACACGAACTGCCTTGAACAATGAGAGAAGTCTCATCCAATCAGTTAAAGGCCTTAAAAGGTTAAATGATGATTCAGTGGTCAGAAGGAAAAATTTCCATCTCTACTTCAGCCAGCCTGCGTTTCCTGGGAATTCATTGAAAACATTCATCACAGTTCCAAGCTTACAGCCTGCCCTGTGGAATTCAGGCTTTCCCATCTTCCTCACAGTTGTATGGGCCAATTCCTATAACCCTGACTAACATACTCTATAATACATTATACATATCCTCCATGTGTGCGTGATTTGCTTTTTTTAAACATAAATGAACCCATACAAATTCCTTGAATGAAAGAGAGGGTTCATTTCTCCCACACCCTTCCCAACTGTGGGCAACATCAATTCTTTTAGTATCTGCTAATATTAACATTATAATCTTATGACCTTATAATGATATTTCAATGTTGCTTTTATTTGCTTTTCTTCAATCATTCTTTTCATATGTGTGTTGACATCAGCATTTTTTTCTTTTATGAGCTACCTTTGCTCATTTTCTTCATTTGGGTGTTTATCTTTGTCTTGTTGCTTTGTGAGAGCTCTTTCTTACTAAATATCTTATCTTTCTCTTATATTAAAATTTTTTTCTCTTCATCTTGTAACTTTGTTCATGATATCTTTTGCTATACAGAAAATTTATTTTTTATGTGGTCATATCTGGTTTAGTAAGTATTTAGTTATGTTCTAAGTTTCAGTTACTTTGCTTAGCCTTGAGTGTTTTATAAGCGTCCTCAGCAAACAAGCTTACGGATCCAATCTTCCTTTCAAAATGGGATGCT
Organism: Choloepus didactylus; assembly: GCF_015220235.1. Lineage (NCBI taxonomy): Eukaryota > Metazoa > Chordata > Mammalia > Pilosa > Megalonychidae > Choloepus > Choloepus didactylus. The sequence goes on from NC_051316.1 coordinate 92,658,023, forward strand.
TCTAAAGTGCAACATAAAATCCTATTCCTTTGCCTCAACTGTGTGTGAGCTTGGGCAAGTCGTTTCCCTTTCCCTAGGTCTCTATTTTTCCACTTGTCAAATGGTAATAATCAAATAATGCCTCTCTTGCAAGGCTGCTGAGAGGATCTGATGAGCACAGGTGTGTTTCTTAAAATGTAAAGAGAGATGTTTAAAATGTGGAGTTCCCACTACTTCAGGGGCTCTGTAGCCTGTGCTCCCCAAAGGCCGGCCCTGTGTCTTGTTCTGTGCCAAGCCCCAGCCCTGGTGCTGTGCCTGGCTCAGAACAGGCTCAGTGGAGGGGCTGAAAGAGCTCACTCCACAGGAGCTGACTTTACCCTCGGGTCTGCAGCTAGAATTGCCTGTGCTAGAATTGCTTGGATCCAGCTAAGGGGGAGTTGGTACGGTCCATGCTGCACCCAGGTGGTGAAGACTGCTGACCCCTGCCTTCTTGGCAGGGTTATCCACCACTGATGAGGATCCTTGCAAGTTTCTTTGGGAAGCTGCTGGGGCAGGAGATAGACCCGCTCTCGAATGTGCTGGTTACTGTGGGTGCCTACGGGGCCCTGTTCACAGCCTTCCAGGCCCTGGTGGATGAAGGAGATGAGGTAAGTGGACAGAGCTTGGACTGGGTGCGGGGTGAGGGCTCAAGGCAGGGCCGACTACGGTTAATCTGGCCTCTTTACCCAGGTCATCATCATTGAACCCTTTTTTGACTGTTATGAGCCGATGATATTGATGGCAGGGGGTCGCCCTGTTTTTGTGACCCTGAAGCCGGTAAGGTTGCTGAGTGGGGTGTGAGTGGGCAGAGGGGTCCAAGGGGTGAGCTGGGCTGGACCTTGGGAGGTAGGAAAGAAGGAAGGAAGTGAAGGGGGAGGGGTGGTCCACTGCCCCAGAGGAGAAGGGTAGAGACAGATGCCTGGGGGAAGGAGGGCCAAATCCCTGCAGTTGAAGGTTTGGGTTAGTGAATATTGTACCCCCTGCCTACTGCCTCTTGCAGAGCCCCACCCAGGATGGGGAATTGAATTCCAGCAGTGACTGGCGGTTGGACCCCAATGAGCTGGCCAGCAAGTTCACATCTCGCACCAAAGTCCTGGTCCTCAACACGCCCAACAACCCCCTGGGAAAGGTACCTGAGAGAACCTTCTTCCTGGGACCCCTTCAGCCTGGGTTCTATTCCCATCTCTTTTACTGATTTGCTACCTCTGGGCCTCAGTTTCTTCATCTGGCAAGTGTCAGGGCTGCAGGCGATGAGCTGGGAGGACTGAAGCTGTCAAAAGTCCAAGGGACAGATCCCAGGGAAGGTATCAGGATACAGGTGATGGATTGGGCTGGGTGCCTCCATCACTTCCCCATGCTCTTGAGACAGTGACTGCCTCTCAGCATGTTTCCTCGTCTGGAAAGGGAAAACATGTCAGAACGGATTCCCAAGGTCAGTGTGATAGTGATTCAATGGGATAATGCAAGTAAAGCTTTAGTCCCTGGTTTGGCCATAACTTTTAACCTCTCTGAGTAGCAGACCCCACCCCCACCCCCCAGGATATGGGGGTATGGTCCTTGCTGTAGGCCTGTGCCCTCCTTGGGTCCCGCAGGTCTTCTCCAAGGCGGAGCTGGAGCTGGTGGCCAGGCTGTGCCAACAGCATGACGTGTTGTGCATCAGTGACGAGGTGTACCAGTGGCTGGTCTATGATGGGAGCCAGCACATCAGCATCGGTGAGCTGTGCCCACCCAGGCTCCCCCTGCCCTGGATGTTTGTTCTGGCCAGGCCTGATTCCCCGGAGGCAGGACCATGAACCCAATCTGGGAGTCAGCACAGGCCTAGCGCTAAGGACTGAGGGGGCTGAAGCCACACAGGTGGTGTAACCACCTCTGAAGATAGGATCACGCTAGCACCTGCCTCCTGGGGTGATTGTGTGGATGAGATGAAATAAGTCCTGTAAATAGCTGTCTTAGTCCATTGTGGAGTCCAGAGTGTCAAGAGCCTATGTGTGTCCCCTGGAGCCCAGGCCACCACCCCTTCCCTGCCCCCCATTCCCCTCTCAGCCCCTCTTCTCTTTGGCCTTGGGCAGCCAGCCTCCCTGACATGTGGGAACGGACCCTGACCATTGGCAGTGCTGGCAAGACCTTTAGTGTTACCGGCTGGAAGGTGAGTGGAAGAGGGTACTGCTGTGATCTCTGGCAGGTGAGGGGGGCCTGGGAATTAAGAAGGGGTTTGGCCAGGCCCTGGAGGGCCTCACCCACTACCTGTGTTCCTGGTCCAGGTGGGCTGGGTCCTGGGCCCAGATAGTCTCATGAAGCACCTGCGGACCGTGCACCAGAACTCTATCTATCACTGTCCCACGCAGGGCCAGGTGAGGAGGGGCAGGGGACCTCACTGTTGTGGGGGGACAGGAAGAAAAAGAGCCCAGGCTGGCCCCCGAGTCAAGTCACACCTGACATTATCTGTTTGTCCATCCTCCCTGCCCAGGCTGCAGTAACGGAGAGTTTCAAGCGGGAGGAACTGCACTTCGGCCAACCCAGCAGCTACTTTGTGCAGCTCCCACAGGCCATGCAGCGCAACCGTGACCACATGGTGCGCAGCCTGCAGTCAGTGGGCCTGAGACCTGTGATCCCCCAGGGCAGCTACTTCCTCATCACAGACATCTCAGACTTCAGTGAGTGACACTGGCCGGGCCAGGCAGGGTGTGGGGGCTGGAGGCTGCCCAGGGCTCAGCATGGCCTCTGTCCCCCAGAGAGCAAGATGCCCAACTTGCCTGGTGCTGCAGATGAGCCCTATGACAGACGCTTTGTCAAGTGGATGATCAAGAACAAGGTGAGCTGAGCGTCTGCCAGGGTCACTGAATATGGTTTTACGGGTTGTGCACTGCTCAAGCGTGCTTGACCAAGGGAGTAATGGGACAAAACCCAGCTCAGCCGCTGCCATGAGCCCTGGTGCAGCACTGTATCCACTTCAAGGAAAGGGAGCCTGTTTCTAATTTGCACCAAGATGCTATGTGGGGTGGCAGGAGTTTCAATCTCTCCCTGCACCTCGCTGTTCCCATCTGTACAGTGGGGAGTTGGCCCAGAATCTCTGGGGCCCCTCCAGTTCAGCTCTCTGATTCTAAATCTTATTTCTTCTCTGTCTCTGCCCTGACCTGACATGTGACCATCCCCTCTCTCAGTTTCCATTTCCCCTCCGTGTGAGGAGGGACTTGGAAGGATGCTCTGGGGTTCTTTTCCTCTGATGCATTGAAACTGATGTTCCTTCCCCCACCCCTTCGTGGGAACCTCTCTGTCCCCCTGGTCCCCAGACCTGCTGGGCCATGCGGCCATGTTGAGATATGGGCTTTCTACCTCCCCCCACTCCAGGGCTTAGTGGCCATCCCGGTATCCATCTTCTACAGCATGCCACACCAGAAATACTTTGACCATTATATCCGCTTCTGTTTTGTGAAGGTAAAGGGTGGGGATGAGGGGAGGGAGGCCTCCCCAAACTTCCCAAGACCCCTTGGGGCTGGGGATGCAGGTACAGGGGTAGGACCAATCTGTGTTGGTGCAGGATGAAGCCACGCTCCAGGCGGTGGACAAGAAGCTGCAGGAGTGGAAGACTGAGCTCAGGCCCTGAAGTCACTCCGTTGGCCCTGCCCCAGCTGGTCCACGCATGCTTTGCAGGGTCATCTTTGTCTAGTTTTCAGCTATAGATGGTACTGGGAGACCCCTTCCCTGTGAAACAGAATGTCCCCAGGGAACAGCCCCTCATCTGGGTCTTGGGGGAGCCAGGAGTCCCCTTCTTACAGTGCCAATACTTCTGTCTCTGAGGTGAGGGAGGCCTGAGGGCCTCCCTGTCCCTTCCTAAATCAGGCTGTAAATAGGGCTCCCTCTCTCCCTGGATTCAGAGGGCAGAGTCCACAGTGCATCAGACCTCGAGTCCCAGCCCTGTCCTCAGCCCTGCACTGGCCCCAGCTAGGGCTCAGGCATCCCCTCTCCCCTTTCCTTATCCAACCTTGATCTTAGGACGTTGCCTTTAGACTCCTCAAATCAGTACTCTTTGCCCACAATAAAGTTTTAAGTTACTCAAACCCTCGTTGACTGTTTCTCTATGCTTCACACTCTGGTGCCAATCAGGACTTGGTCAGAATGGAAGGAAACTTGGTGTCACAGCCTCAGCGGGCTTTGCCCATCAAAAGACCAAAGAAGATGCCACGCATTTTCTGAAATATGAACTTTATTTGGGGCTTACTCACAGGGAGGCAGAAATCAGCAGAAATTAAACTTTTTTTTTTCTTGCTGGGCAGGTACCACTTTCACAGGGAAGTTCGCCTCACAATTGAAAGAGAACAGCAAGCCAGTTATAAGGGTTTAAGGCAAAGACATTCCTAAGGGTGAGACAGCATCCTGTGACATGAGGGTGGTGCAGGGAGGAAAGAATTATAGGATGGGGCTTTGTAAATAATCACAAGAGTGTTAACACTTGGGGGCCAGGAAGCAGGTAGACTAGATTACCATTCTTGCTCTTTCAGGAGACCAAGAGTTTCTCACCTCCTCCTTACTTCCCATTTAAAGTTACAATTTACCCTTTTTCTCTTTACTGGTTTACAAAGATGATAGGTTAAAATTAGCCACCTAGGTAACACAGACTGCTGTATGCCAAGGTCCACAGGCCTGTTTTGTTCAGGCCAGGGGCTGCCACATTGGTGAGCCTCAGGTCCCATCCCTTTGTGTAGAGTAAAACTTGAGGTCCAGAGAAGGGCAGGGATTTGGGATTTGTCTGAGGTCACACAATTAGTTACTGGTAAATGCAGGACTATGTGAGAAACAAGCACTATTCCTAAAAAGGAATAAATGCTTACCCGATTGTGGAGAAGAAAAGAATTTATTCACGATCTTGCAAGAACGGGCCCAACCAAAATGTGGGGGTTGGTGCCCAGAACAATAGACCCAGCAGTATTTATTCCCTGCACCTAACCGCAAGTCCCTCCCTTGTTTCTCCAGTGGCTGGATACTTCAGAGGTTTCATTCTATTGGACAAGCCTAACTAGCCCGCACAAATTTGAAACATGCAGCCTGCCCAAATTGGAAACATTTGAAAGAAAAGTCTCCTGTGCAAACTTGGAACATTTGAAAGAAGTCTCCACCCCTCTTTCCCTTGTTCTTGAACTGTAGAGCCAGTCTGAGCTAGTTTGGTAACAACTTATGAAGCTGTTTAAGGAATCTTCCCCCTCCCCAGTCTCCACCTTGCAAGGACAGTGGGCGGATAAACAGGAGGACCGGCCACCGATTATAGCTTGGCTTCTTGACCCTCTGCCATTCCCCTGAGCTGCCCCCACCCTGTGTGAAAGCTAAACTTAATCTAATTCTCACAACTAGGACCCACTCCTCACTTTGTCAGTCAGATGGTGTCGAGGACAAGTGGTTATGGACACTTACTGGTGTTGGGCATAGTGGCTTGGCACATGTGTGGGTGGGTGTAGGAGATGGGAGGCTGAGTTGGGTGACTGACAGGTAAGACACAGTCCCACAGGGCTCCAAGAACAATCTCGGTGTGGTCCAGGAACGCCAGAGACTTAAATAATTAGAAGGGAAAGAAGTAGCTAACATTTATTGTGCAAGCCCTGCGTGCCAGTCACTTAGATGTCTGGACAGGTCACAACAACCTTACGAGACAGGAGTTATCTCCATTTTACAAGTGAGAAAACCACTTTGGAGGTGAGGCGATTTGCCCAAGCATATCCAGCTGGCAAAAGGTGGAAGGGGGATTTGATCCCTAGGCATGCATCCCCTGGAAAGCAATAGCAGCTCCTGAATTTGTTTGGAAGATGGTGCTAGGGGACTTGTCTTGAAGTAAATTTGCATAGCAAGCAATTGGTTTTTGTGCATAGCAATTGTTTGAGGGAGTGGATGAAAACACTTCCCTCCTTCCCTTTCCTAGCCACTCCTTGGTATTGCCACTGTTTCAGTCAGGATTGTGAAACAAATTATCAGCTCCAAGGCTCAGCTTTGGGTCCCCTTTGCCACACCACATAGCCTGATTTTTGTAGGAAAGCCCTTTGTGGGGCAAACCTGTAGATCTTTTGGGTAGAACCACCCTGGTCCAAGTGCTCAGGTCTCATGAACCAGTCCAGAAACTGCCCATAACTTAAATCTGTGACTCAGCAGAAGCCCATTTTAGACCAAGTAACCTCAGCATGTCCGAAGTGGAAGATTTCCCTTAAATGGGTAAATATTTTGTCTTCCCATTCAGGTACAGGAGAAAAAAAAGGGAAAATAAACACAACCCTCATGAAATTTGTTTTAAAATCATTATGATCAGCATGTATGCCTGTTATTAAGGTTTTTGAAATGTTTATGAGAATCTCATCTATTAGACGTAATTTTCAATTAAAATCTTGATTTCTATTAAGTTTATTTTAATTATAAAAACTTAAAGCGGGTTTAAACTTAAGTGGGTGGTGATTTGATTAATCTCTCTCTCTAGTAGGTCCTAAGCTCCAGACCACCAGTGTCTGCCTCGCTTTACCCTTGTTTCCCTGGGGGTTAAATCGGGGACTGCCTGGCTCAAAATAGGCTCAGTTCAATAAATATCTCTTGATTGAATGAATGAATATTGACACTTAAATTTGCTAATTTTAAAAAGAGAAAATGAATGAATCTATAAAAGAACTTGGATGAAATGATCTCCAAGGTCCTTTCCAGCTCTGAATCACACTCCAGCTCTGGGCCCCAGGGTCCTCATATATAAAACTGCTCTCCGGAGCTGGAGGGGGAGGTTCTTGGGGTCGCCGGAAGGCCCACGACAGAGACGTCACCCACTCAGTACCCTCCCGGCCCGCGGAGCCAGCCCCGCCCACGTGCACGTGCAGACACCTCGCGCCCGGGCTACGCCCCCGCGCGCCGGTGGCTCTCCGATTGGACGACCCGGTGGGGGGTGCGGCCGGAAGAGGTGGGGCTGATTGGCAGGGGCGTGACCTGCGGTGTGCGGCGGAATATGGCGGAGCGCGTTGCGAAGAGGCCTTGCGGCCCGGTAGGTAACTGGTGGTGCGTCTCCAGGGCGAGAAGGCCCTGAAAGGAAGCTGCTCAGGGTCCTGTAGAGGTCCCGGCCTCCCTCCTGCTCTGCGCCTCTCGCAGATCCGAGGCCGGAAGCCCCGAAGGTGCCTGATGCTCGTGGCCTCGCGCGCCTCAGCCCGGAAGACAACCGGTGCGGGCCGGGGTCGGAGTTGGAGCGGAGGCAGCGTCAGATAGTCCGTGGGCGGATCCCGCTGTGGGTTCTGCGGCCGGGGTTGGGGCCGGGGCCGGGTTTCAGGAGGTGGAGTGCTGCTCGCAGTCACGAGCCCCTTCGTAGCTTATCACTCATTCCTCTCCTGACTCCCAGTGCGAGTCCCTCTGAATCCCAGTTCTCTTCTGTCCAGTGGGAACTCACTCATCCTCTTACTTTGTGCTGTGTCCCGGGCACTGGGGGGACAGCAGGTCCCTGCCCTCCTGACGCTCTCTTCTGGGCATCAGCGTGTGGAGCCTCCCTGGCTGCCTCATTACCCCCATTTAGGGGAAAGACGCCCACTCCCAAGTGTGACCATTCAGTCTCACTCCCAGTCCTCTTCTCACCGCTTCTCCAGGGTGAACACGGCCAAAGGGTGGAATGGCGGAAATGGAAGCAACAGAGTAAGTGCGAGGCTGGGGAGAAAGGAGAGGGGAGCCGTGGGAGGGTGTCTGTGCTCCCCCTTACCCCGGACTACTCCAGAAGTGCACAGCTAAGCCTTGGGGGAAGCCACCAGCTTTGTTCCCTCTCAGTCCCACAGGACCCAAAGTAGCGAGGAAGGAAGGGGCCAGGAGCCCTGGAGAGGCTTCTCTCACAGCCCCCTGGCCATCCACCCCGTAGCACTCCAGAATCCAGGCTGGGACCCCTTAGAGGGGACTGCTCCTTTGAGCCCTCCATGTCCCCCACCCACCACTACCAATCAGGGTATTCTCTTATCCAGAGAAAGAGGAGAAAAAGAAGTGGAAGGATCTCAAGCTGATGAAAAAACTTGAGCGACAGCGGGCACAGGAGGAACAGGCAAAGCACCAGGAGGAGGAGGAGGCAGCTGAGCAGAGGGAGGACCGCGGTGAGTGGGCTGGGTCCTTGAAAGGAGAACGGCTGTGTGTTCTGGCCTGCAGCACCTGTCTTGTGGGAAGGACATAGAATGTCATATCTGGAAGGACCCTTAGAGAACACTGGGGCCAAACATCTTGTACTAATGCAGAAACTGAGGCCTGGAGAAGGGAAGGAATTTGCCCCAAGTCACATAGCAGCAGATTGAGTCCTAATTCCCTATTAGATTGATTTCAAGCCTCTAGAGAATAAGCATCACATCTCATAGCTTTATATCCCCAGAACCTCATAACTGTAATGATAGACATTTTGTACATTTTTATTGAGCACTTTCTGCCTGTTTTGATTTCATTTTTCACTTATTTTGATTTCATAATAAAAATGCCTTAGTTTTTTCTCATTATAAATAACACACTGCTTAAAACAAAAGCCTCCAGACAATACCAAAAAGCCATAAAGAAGAATGGAAAAATCTTCCCAGACATTGTGGTGAGAGTTTGTCCAGACACTGTGCCTGTTTGTACATGTATAGAGGAGTATATAGATACAGCTTTACAAAATGGACCCATTTTGTCCAGGATCTTCTGAAACCTGGTTTTTGTCATCCCACATTATGTCCTGGATATTCTCCCACATCAGTATGTCTGGATCTACCCTAACAAATTGTGTCTTTCCTGCTTGGCTAGACCTGAACCTCTGCAGGGTCAGGGAGCCTTGTCTATCCTGATGGAGGCCAGCAGTTACCAGTGATGCTGGTCCCAGTGGAGACAAGGACTGTGCATGGTATCTGTGCAGACACCAGGGAAGCCCCTTACAGGTGTAATCTCATATGGCTGTCTCAAAATGACCCTTGGAGGGAGGTAGGGTTATGGTCCCTCAGAGCCAGATGCCTGAACCTGTATCTCAGCTGCCCCCTACCCCGCCTTTTGTGTAACCTTTCGCCACATATTTCACCTGTCTGGGCTGCAGGTTCTCCCCTGAAAATGGGGATAAAAACAGTACCTACTTCCTAGTGTTACTGGGTTAAAGTACACACATAAGAGGCTTATTAGATATTAGCCCTCATTATTATCCCCATTTTACAGCTGGAGGACTGAGGCAGTAAGGGGTCAGGCCAATGCTTCTAATTACTCCCTGGCCTTGCACAGTGGTCTGCCCTGCTCAGAGAACCTTGTTGATCACTGAGTCCACTTTCCTCTTGGGGGTACTGAAGCCCAGTGAGGGTAATTGGATCTATTTTGCTGATCTCAAAATTCTTCCTATTTGGAAAATTCTTTAATCCTGGGCCCTGGAGGCAGAAGGGAGGGAGAATAGGGCTCTGGCTTCTCAGGCTGACCACAGTCACCCCTCCCATACCCAGGGCGGCCCTACACCCTGAGTGTGGCCCTGCCGGGCTCCATCTTGGACAACGCCCAGTCACCTGAACTTCGCACCTACCTGGCCGGCCAGATTGCCAGAGCCTGTACTATCTTCTGTGTGGATGAGATTGTGGTATTCGATGAAGACAGCCAAGATGCCAAGTGAGATACTATTCCACGAGGTGCTGGGAGTCGGAGTAGAGAGGAGCCACCAGGATTGGCTGTGGCTTCACCCTGCTTCCTGCCTCCTTGTCTGGTGTCCTTTCTGAGTGCCCTGCCTGAAATGCCCCATCATAATCACCAGTGGGTAGGGTTACAAGGCCTGGGCGCTGACTGAGGAGGGTCAGATTGGGAGGGAGGAGCTCTTGAAGGAGGCTGGGAACACGGTGGGTTCTTGAGCTCTTGTCTTTCTCTCTCCAGGACTGTGGAGGGGGAATTCATGGGAATTGGCAAGAAGGGGCAAGCAAGTATACAGCTGGCCCGGATCCTACAGTACCTGGAGTGTCCACAGTAAGGGGGATGAAGGGCAGACATCCTGAGTGAGTAGTGGTCAGGGTGCAGTTAGGTGGGAGGTGGCCTTCCCTGGGAACCCCCTGAGACCTGCGTTCTTTAATAGGTACCTGCGAAAGGCATTCTTCCCCAAGCACCAGGATCTACAGTTTGCAGGTAAGTATAGGTGGGCCTTATCCCCATTTCCTGTGTATTGTCCCCCAGGCACTGAGAAATTCACCTGCTGTATAGTTGGAAAAACCAGCCCTGGGAGGTTAGGGCTTGTGCTTTTTATCAAACGACAGATCTGTGGCAGAGGTGGAACTTGAGCCAGGAATCCCTGCCATATCCCAGTGTCCTTTAGTATCTCCCATACTTCTCCTGGCTGCTCCTCACCCACAGGGCTCCTGAACCCCTTGGATAGCCCTCACCACATGCGTCAGGATGAGGAATCTGAGTTCCGAGAAGGCATTGTGCTGGACCGGCCCACCCGGCCAGGCCATGGCTCCTTTGTCAACTGTGGAATGAAGAAGGTAGGAATGAGGAGGTGGGCTGGGACCTGCCACCTGCTTGGGCTCTCCTGGACATACCTGGGCTCTGGAGGGGAGGCAGGGGCATGTGGGTGGGGCCTTGGATGTAGGCATCTCTACCTGTGGATCCTCCACTGACGCAGATTTGGGCCAGAGAAGTGACAGACAGGCCTCAGGAAGTGAAGCCAGGAGTGAATTTACTTTTTTTAAAAAAAGCAGAACAACACAGGATGGTTCTCACATTGATACTAAACAGAACAAAAAACAAACTCTAGAAAGAAAAAGTCCAGTCACTCTGGGGCTGCTCCAGTGTGTTGAAGAGCCACGCAGGGGTTAGAAGCATTATTTTTCCACCCATTTACTCTAAAGTCTCTCCCCCACACCACCCCAATAAAAAAGGTCAGAAGTAACTAGCAAAAAGCAAAGCATAACGTAACACACATATGTGAAAGTAGGAAAAAAAACGAGAAACTCTCAAATGAGGAAGAAAGTGCCCCCAAATGTGATAAATGCAAAATTGGCACAAAACACAAACATCAGTTATTATAACAACTCCTGTGTATTGAGCTCTGACTTCATGCCGGGTGATGTGCAGTATGGCAGTAGTTATTGTTTACGGAAAGTTTTCTGCTTGTCAGGTCAGAAAACTAAGGCTCAGAGAGGTTAAGGGACCTGCTCAAATCCCTATAGCTAATCATTGGCAGAGCCATCAAAATGCAGTAAACTGGGATTTTCATCTGTTCATGAAATGTTGACTTCCTACTCTGTGCCAGGCCCTGTGCAGGCTAGAGTTCATTTTTAACCTGTGTCTTGTGTTGATAGTTGTTTTTCACAGATGGTCTCCTGTGGGCAGATCTGGCCCAGGAGCCAGTGGGGTGGGATGGAGGTGTTTACCTGGACTCCTCCCGCTCCTTGCCAACCTTGTAGTTCCCCTGGTGTTTTGGAGAGCGGTGCGCCCTGCTGGTCCGGGGGGAACAGCACCCCTCTTCTGGCTTCTTTCAGGAGGTGAAGATTGACAAGAACTTGGAGCCTGGACTTCGGGTCACGGTACAGCTGAACCAGAAGCAACTCCCAGGTATCTGAGAGTTTTCCAGGCCCTCTGGTAGCCTGGCCAGCCTGAGGGCTCAGAGCCTAGTCTTCACTGTCTCTGCTTTCCTTCTAGAAAGCAAGACTTACCGCGGAAAAGTTGTATCATCGCAGGACCCTCGCACCAAAGCTGGTCTCTACTGGGGCTACACTGTCCGACTGGCGTCTTGCCTCAGTAAGGACAGAGCTGCTTCCTGTGAATATCTGTCCATGCCTATCTGGGAGGCAGCAGAGAGCCTTGCTTGAATTGGCTGTGTCTTTGGGTCTTCTCTGGGCCTTGGCCTGTCTCCTCAGTCCAGGACGGTGGGTCCGTGTTACCTAAGTGTGCTACCTGGTGTGCTATTAGGATATCTGAGGAAAACTATCATAGTTTATTATTGTCTGTCATGGGATTGGGGTAAAAGGGTCAGATATATTACAGCTCTACCATGTGCTCTTGGAGCCCCTTCCCACTCCCACTCTCTGCTTTGTTCCCCTAATCCAGCATACTCTTGGTCTCCACCCTACCCAGTCCCCACGCAGAGATGGCTCTGACCTTCCAGCAACAGTGGAGGGTCTGGGTGTGGCTCCCTTGCCTGAGTGTCTGTCTCCCCCACAATATATACACACAGCCAGGAAGCTGTGGCTGGTAGGGAACAAGACCCCCACTGAGCTGTCCCACCCCCAGGTGCGGTGTTTGCTGAGGCCCCCTTCAAGGATGGGTATGACCTGACCATTGGGACATCAGAGCGAGGCTCAGCCGTGGCCTCTGCCCAGCTCCCCAGCTTCAGGTGGGCACAACCTGGGGAAGCAAGGGGGTGGGAGAAGTGGAGTGGGAAACTATCCATTGGGGGCAAAGTTGTCTAGATCCAGCCCCTACCATGTACGAGAGGCTGGGCCCTGGGGCCTGTGTCCACTTGGGGCTTTGATGAACAGTGAGTGATCTCCCCTTCTCCTGTGCGTACCAGGCATGCCCTTGTGGTTTTCGGGGGCCTTCAGGGGCTAGAAGCTGGAGTGGACGCTGACCCTAACCTGGAAGTGGCTGAACCCAGTGTCCTCTTTGACCTGTACATCAACACCTGCCCTAGCCAAGGCAGCCGCACCATCCGCACGGAGGTGAGCAGCCTGCCTCCCCTACTTCAGTCCCAGGCTCTTCCAAAATGGGCCTTCCCACTCTTTTGTTGTATGACTGTGGGTCTGGCAGCTCTCCTCTCTGGGCCTCACTTGCATCTCTTTTTAAGGGAGCAGTATTCCGCTAGATATGAGAGCTTTAGTCCTGGGCATCCATGGAACCTGTGAACCCACTTCTGAGGCAGCAGAGAATACTGTGCCTATGGGCACTTACCTAGGGGAAAGCTCCATTGCTTCCATCAGTCTCAGAGGATGGTGATTAAACAGGGTGGACAGCCCCAGTCTATCTGTTCCTGAGGGCCCTGCCTGGGCCAGGTGCTGTGATCCTGCCACCCTCACCCTCCCAGCAGAACTCTTGGAACACTGACATCAAAGGCTGAGAACTTCCTGCCCATCATCTTGGGAATGCCTCTCCCTGATCCCAGAAGGTGGGAATGATTACTGTCATTCTCATTTTACAGAGCAAGAGACTGAGGGGCAGAAAGGTGAGGCCCGTCCTTGGCAGGCATGTAGTTAGCCAAGTGGCAGCTCTGAAGCGTGAATCTGGGGCTGTCCTTAACCCTCCACATGGCACTGCTGAGGGTAGGAAGTTCCAAGGAGCTCAGTCTTGTGTAGTCAGTCACTGAAGACAGGCTAGGAGCCAGGGGACCCAGCCAGCCTTGGCCCTGCCCACTGTCACATTTCTCTTCCAGGAAGCCATTCTCATCTCCCTGGCTGCCCTGCAGCCTAGCCTCACCCAGGCAGGTGCCAGGCCTAGCTGAAGGTTGTATCTGGTCCAAGGCACTGAAGAAGCAATGAAGCCAGGGGTTCCTACAAGTCACCTGGGACAGAAGCAGCCAAAACTTGTCTCCAAAAATAACCACGTTTAATGCCACCCAACATCTGGATACCCACGGTCTCACCAGGCTGCTGCCATCACTTGCTGCCAGCAGTGATGGCCTTGAGGCTGCCTGCCCGTGCCAGAATGTTTGGCACAAAGAGCAGCCCCGAGGCCCGCTCAACGCTCTCGACAGGCACCAGGAAGCGCTCCAGTGGGATTGCCTCGTCCACAGGTGCATTGGGCATCACATAGGAGCGGAGCTCAATCTGCCCACCCACTGCCTCCAGGATCAGCACCTTGAAGAAGTGTGTAGGCACTGCCACGTGATTCTTGCCGATGACCTGGTACTTCACGTAGGACTTCCCATCAGCCTCTGTCCTGTGGGCAGACCCAGGCATGTGTGTTCTTTCAGGGCTCCCCAGGGGCCTGAGGCCTAGTCCAACCCAAAGCTACTGCCACCGCCACTTCCAGGAAGCCTTCCCTGACCCAAACTCCACCTCTGTCAAACGCAGGGCAGCCCCTTCAATGTGAGGTTTCTGTGCCCTGCTCAGCTCCTCCATGAGGCTGGAACTCTGCAGGGTAGGGACTACCTCTTACCCTCAGGTGTTTTCTTCATTCCTAACACTGAGCCAGGCAGAGTGGGTGGCAATAAATGCTGCTAAAAGAACCAGGCCTCCTCAACATTCACATTCCTCTCTGTGGGCATTTAATTACTGTCTCTCCCTGTGGATGGTAACCACCAAGTAAGCAAGGGCCATGATGGTTTAATCCCCAGCACCCAGCAAAGGACCTGGTGTGTAGTAGGCACCTAGAATGCTGAATGAATGATTTCCTCCATTTCAGTAAGCCCTAGGAGGAACTTCCAATTAAAGCTTATCAATTCCCCAGCTACCACCCCGGCCAGCTCATGCCGAGCCCTTACTATTGGCTGAGCAGGTGACATTCTCCATCCCACTCAGTCCCCTCAACAACCCTGAGGTAAGTAAGGGGTACAATCCTGTTAGAGGAGACCTTGGAGCTCACAAGGCACTTGCCTACCATCACCTAAGGACTAGGTGATAGGGCCTGGATTCCATCCCAGGTCTACAGATTGCAGAGCCAGCTACTTAGCCCCAATTATTGCCTTGCTCATCCCTGTCCTTAGCAGACCAGTAAAAATCAGACTGGGCACAGAGAACCTCTTTCCTTTTGACTACAAAAGGGAGGCAGGACTACAAAGGCACAAGAGTGAAGGTTCTGAATCAGGAAGATCTGAGTTCAAACACTGGCTGTAGGGGAAGGGTGCTCTGAGCAGAGGAGACCCAAGGCAAAAAGACTTGCTTGGTGCATTTAGGGACCTGCACAGGTTTCTGTCTGGGTAGAATACAGGTTTGGCTGGGGTGGGTGTGGCGAGAGGTAATGGAGAGAGGAGCAGGGCAGTTTCAGGGCCCAGGAGAGGAATGGTATAGTGGACACCCAAAAGGTCTCTGGCTATGGAAGTGGAATGGGGGGGTCCAAGGCAGGGAGAAGTTCAGACCTATCAAGAAACCAGATGAGTAGTGACTTGATGGTATTGATCCAGAGCCTGTGGCAAGTGTGAGTGGTAGGAAGGGGCTTGCAGGTAGGTGGGAGGCCCTGTTGTCCCCAGGCCCCCCAGTTCCAGCCTCACCTGGGCAGGAAGAGCGGCCCTGTGCAGACATAGACATTTTGGTAGGTGTGGGTCAAGCTGCGGCTGTACTTCTCCAGGTTGTTCCAGGCATTCTGGTTGAGGTGGGGCACCTGGGAGGAAGAAGAGGGCTAAGGGGAGGGGGGGGGGCTCTTCCCCCTTTTCCAGGAATGCCCCAAGCCCTGAGGGGACATTGGCATCAAGTGGGGAGATACCTAGCTGTGGGCATGTGAGAGCAGGAAAGTGAGGTTCACAGAGGATAGTCACTCCCCAAGGTGACGTGGCTGTAAAGGCTGAGTCCAGATAGGGCTGATGAGGCTGCTACCCACCTACCTACCCCACCCCCATCTAGAATGGGAGGACTAGCACCCATAGGTCTCAGCCTCAAAGAAGATTCCTTTACACGAAGGAAGGGGCACGTCTCTCCCATTAAGATGAAAGAAACAGGCCTGGCTGCAGAGGGTTTCACAGAAAGGCCAGCTCTCAACCATCTCTTCTAACGCTCTGAATACATGCAGAACCTAGCTGGGAACTTCTTAAATCTGCTATTGTCTCCATCACTTTAGCTAGCTCCCAGGACTAAGCACAATGTCTAATAAAATTGGTAGGGGACTGTACTGCTGGGAGAGCATAAGAAGTGAGGTTGGAAGTTCATGCCCCACAGGTCTTATCCAGAGCACCACATCACTCTCCAACCACTGGGTGCCAGGCCCTGTTGGGAGTGGGGCCAGAGTTGGGTGGCTTGTCCAGAATGCACAGTAACTAGTATTAACAGCTTGACTGCATGTCAGCTATCTTCCCTTTTACTCCTCAGACGCAGGCAGACTAGGACAATGGCTGAAAGCTTAGGCTCTTCTGGATAGACTACCTGGGTTCTCCCGCCAAGGCTCACGGTGTGACACTGCGCCAGTCGCTTTCTCTCTCTCAGCCTCAGTTTTCTCAGTATAGCTAAAAATTAACATTCACTAAATACTTGCCATGGGCCAGGAAGCGTGCTCAATACTTCTACATGCAGTATATCTTTAATTCCTCAACATTACCACAAGAGAGAATTCTCCCCATTTTACAACCGAGAACACCGAAGTTCTCTGGGGACCTCCCTTGAGGAATCTGGGGCGGTGCCCGGGACCCACGGTCAATCTGACAGCAGAGGCGGCGCTTCCCCCTCTCTCCTACAGAGCATAGCGCGATCCGCAAAGCGCCTGGCCTGAAGCGCGCGCTCAACTGCGACTCCGCTCTGCAGAGCAGCAAACCCAGGCTCAGAGAAGCGAGGCGCTACCTGGGGCGAGATGTTGCTCAAGTAGAAGGTGTCGTCCATGGCTTTCTGGCTCCAGCGGTGGTTCGCAGAGGCGGCGAGGTGGCCGCGGTCGAAGCCGCTGCCTCGGTAGTCGGCGTTGGTGGCGCGGTGGTACGCGTGCACCGAGTCGTCCTCGCGAAAATCGCAGGAGCGGCGATCGCCACTGCCGAGGAGCCGCTCGGGCCGCAGCTGCTCCATCACCCAGAGCGCGCCGCGGGTGCGCGGGTCGTAGCATAGCACGTACGACTCGCGGCTCTTGAGCTGCGCCAGCCCAGGCAGCCCGTACTTGGCCAGCTCACCGGGGCCGCCACCCGCCGGTCCCCCGGGCACCGCAGGCAGCTCGGCCGCCGCCACGGGCAGCACGGGCAGCCTGCCCAGAAGTCCCGGCGCCACTTGCGCGCAGGCCCGCCGCCGCCGCCAACTTTCGGCGGCCGCGCCGAGCCCGGCGCCCAGCGCCAGAGTTAGGCCGACCCGCAGCGCCCGCATGACCGAGGACCGTAGACCGAGCGGGATAGGAAGGCGGTCTGCGGGCCAGAGGGAACCCGATGACCTCGAATGCCCGACCCGAAGGTCTTAAAGGGGCCGCACCAGCCCGCGGGCCCACCGTGGTGACTGGGAGCGGGGAGGGGCGGGGTATGAGGAAAGATAGGAATTTGACCGCCCTTTCCTCTCACAGTCGCTCAGAAGGGCCTGGGATTCGCAACCAGAGAAATAAAACCGGCCACGGGTGGACTTCTCAGCGCTCTTTCTTTGCCCTTTTAAGACGCAGGCGTGAAGGGCGTAACACCCCTCAGCTTAAGCAGTGATTGGCCACCGCTAGATCCAGCTCCGCCCTGCCTCCCCCACGCGTCTCCGCCGAGATTACTTCAAGCAATCCTCAAGAGCCCCGAGGGAAAAAGAAAAGCCCCAAAAGAGAGCTTCTAGTTGACAGGACAAGGACAAAACCTTGGGTATGACACAAGAGCCCATCTTCCTAACCATTACACTATAAAATAAACCAAAAAACTCTACCTGAATAACACCGACTGCTAAGACAAGGAGGCAGGCAGCCTATGCGAACAGCTGGATGGAACAGAAACTAGTACAACGATTCCAGAAAGCAGTTTGGGAGGATGCATGAAAAGCCTTGAAAAGGCTCAACCATTTCAAACACGAATGCTCACCACTGTATTACTTAAATAATAGTGCTGGAATAAGCAAAATATTTAGAAGTAGGGACTCGCTACGAACATATTTTGGCATAGTAGATGGAATAGTATGTCGCCCATGAAAATATTTTATTGCAACCTTCTAACTATTTTAAGTGGAGACACTATACAAAACAGATCAAGAAAATGACAATTACGTAAAAAAAAATTACATCTGCATAAAAATAAAATGTTACCGATTTTCTCCAGATTGTGGGATAATGGGTGTCGTTTTATTTACACGTTTTTGAATTTTAAAAGTTTTTTAAACCTAAAAAATAACTTGCCATGTAACCATGTAATACCTACTTCCCCAGTCCAATTCCTTTCTACCTCCAGCTGTAAACTGCTGTAGTGGAATTAGAAGATCTGAATATGCTCTTGCAACAAGATTTCCTGGTTTTTGTTTAGACCACTCTGAGACTTCTGACTCCATTCCTGCTCAAACTTTCTTCCCTGCTCTGAGAGGTCTCACAGAGGTTTCAGTCCAGGATAGCACCAATGCCCATTGCAAAGAACACATGATTTATTAAAGACAATTTGTTATCAACAGCACTGATTCATGAAACAAAACGGAAAAGCAGACTAACATTCTGACCCCCTGTAGTGAGGCCTGCTGAACTCATACAGCCTAATCTGTAAAAGTGTCTGCAAGTCCTAGCAGCAGATTCTCAAGTAGGAAGCCTTGAGCACTCTGGCTCTCTGGGGACTTCTCTTGAAGAATCTGGGGGAGAAGGCATAGTCAAGGGTAGGTCCTTTCCTCAGGCAGTACCCTATTGGAAAGCTCAGCCTAACTAGGACATGGTCCCTATGATCTTGACCTTCATCCCAAGGTCAACAAGAGGGCACTGGACACAGGTATGCCACTAAGGCAAATTAAATGCAGTGATTCAAGTAGTATGGCCCCGGGAAGGAGGCAGGTGAACAGGCAAGAGGAGATGAATACGCCGTCCTGGGCAGTGTCTGCTGGGTCCCAGGTCATGGCCCAGACCTCAGGCTGTCGGAAGTGATCAAAGTTGGGGACTTCAATCCTGGGAAGAGGCTGGGTCAGGCTGGGGAAAGGAGTGTGTCTCTGCCCCATCCCAGGGGCCTTGGAGTCTGGCAAGGGCACCAGCTGTCTTCTCTCTACTTTCCACTCAGCTCCAGTACAGAATTCAGAACCATCCCAGCCAGGACCAGTTGGAAACCCAGGAAGGTCCCAGAGGCAAGGGGAGAGAATGCTGGCTCTGACCTTGGGAAATCAGGAGGACCATGTCTCTGACTCTACCTTTCGAGCCCCAGCCCCAGGCCCAAACTAAGCACTTGCCAATCTGCAATAAATAACCAGGAGTCTGAATAAATAGTAACTAGCTCCCAAATATTGAGTATCGGGAGAAGAGGCAGCAAAAAGGCAAGCATATAAAGTCCCAGCACAATCCAAGGTAGAGCCTGCAAGGCAGCCAGCTGGAGGGAGCTGTTTCTGGTCCACAGCTGGGCCTGGCTGCCAGATTTAGGAAGGCTTTAGAGCAAGAGGGCTCCTGGAGCTCTGTTCCTGCTGGCCAGTCCAGGAAGAAGGTAAGGACTCTTCCTACACCCACCCTTCCAGGCCAAAAGCACCTGCCTCCTCGCAAAAGAAGGGATGGGGCATGGCTGGAACAAGCCCCACTCTTCCCACAGCCCAGCACTGCAAATAGCCAGCTGCTCCTGCTCAAACTTCACCTGCCCCAAATCCTAGAACAGCTGAAGCAGGTGACCAGAAGAGAAGGGTCAGCATCTCTTTCACACTGCTTAGGAGATGATGGGGCAACACAATGGAAGAGAGACAAGGCCCTCCTGGCATGAACAGGATCCAGGGCCTTTGAGCTCAGGTATATCTGGCCCTAGGGAGGCTCCCCTTGGTTCCACTTACCCTTTTTAGGACTCACCCACCCTGGACTGAGACCTGGAAGCCAAGGGAATGACAACTCTTAGGAAGCACTTGGATTCCAACCCCTGGAATTGAATTACCTTTTCTATTCCCTTGGAGCACAGACCACCCCAAAGAAGGGCCTTTAGGGGACTCTCTGGAAAGACACAGATCTCCTTCTTCATTCCTCAGCAGCTTTTGCTTTCCAAGATTTCTGTTGTGGGGAACAGGTTGAGGGACCTCTAGTGAGGCACTGTGGATTTCCTCCCAATCTTGGGGACCCAGAGCCTAGGGCTGGGGAGCAGGGAACAAGGTACAAAGACCAAGGTTGACCTCCTGGGGCTTTGCTGAGCCAGACTCCTCCTCATTCTGTCTTACAAATTCATGGAGAGAAGCAGGGAAGGGAAGAGGCTCAAGATAAGGCACCCCAAGAGAGAAGGGCAGAGAGAAAGCAACGGAAAGGAACATACAGAGTAAGAGAGTCACTCACACCCTCGGTGAAAGAGGCGGAGGGAGAAGAGAGGGAACAAGAGATAGAAAAGTAGAAAGACAGATAGACCTAGAGGGATTCAAAGATACCTTTACATACCTACTGACTGACAGACAAGACAGAGAAGCAGAGACACCTGCAGGATTCAGACACACATACGCAACCTATGACCAGGTACTACACTCAGTGGGAGAGAGACGGTATGACCTTGGCCTGGCAGCCGCTTAGCTCCTTCATAGTGTCTCGCTTTCCCCGTGGAGAAGCCTAAGCACCAATGCCCAAAAGAAGCGGAAGCCGGGCCATCTGCCCAGTGCCTTCCCCCCTCCCCTCTACCAGAGTCCAGAAGATCAGAAGCAGGAAAGGAGAAACGGGGCCGCAAATGGAAGCAGGAAGGGACCCCTGCCAGTCTCCGAGAGCCCCCAAGCTGTCCCCAGTCCCAGGAAACAGAACTTCATGAGTTCCAGCCTTGCTCAGCAGCCTGGGCAGAGAGTCCCAGGGCTGAAGAGCAAGGAGAAAGACTGGGCTTGGTGGTTAAGGAGGGAGGACAGCACAGTGTACCCCCAGTGGGAGCAGCCTAGGTTGAGGGAGCCAGGGTGAGAAGGCCTGGAGTGTGGCCAATCCTGCAGCTTCCCCTCCGGCTGGGGATCCCACAGGCTTCTGCACATTCCAGAAGCAAGGGCAGAGGGGTCAGGTGGCTTCTCTCCCAAACCTGGGCCTCTTGCCACCAGGCTACTTTGAGTCTTGGAGTTCCTTGGCTTTCTGTAAGATCTGGCAGACATCTGTGATGGGGTAATCCTGGACATGGGAAAGGCCAACAATAAGCCTGTGCAGTCAGATGACTCTTTGCCACCCCTGTATATCCACACCCTTCCATAGGAACCTGTCACTGTGCTGGGACCCTTAGCCTCAAGGACAGGGACCACAGGATACCAGACACCCTGTGTGTTGCCCAAAGCCCTGCAGGTAGCTAACACTACACCCACTGCAACGCTAATTTAAATGACAACCAGTACCACCCAAAGGGTCATAGCTGCTTCCTTAGGACCAGACCCCATCCTGCCTTACCTCTCCCCAACCCCTTTTCTAGAACCCTGAGCTCCATTCATAACGAGCCTGGTTACTGTGTCAAACACTGTCCATGCATTAGCTCATGAATCACCACAACAGTTCTGTGATGTAGTTGATTTAGACAACAAAATTACTGAAAACTAACCCTAGGTCAGGAGTTGATGAAGAAATGGAGACCTAGAGAGGTTGTTTCTTGTCTCAAGTCACATGACTAGCACAGTAGTACAAAGACATGAATCCAAAGCTGTGTGTCCCTTGTGCACATGTTTTTAACCACGAGGCTCCACCCCTTCAATCCCAAGTCCCTCCTTTCCTGGCCCGAGCATGATTACCAGGGAGCATCACCAGAGCACCCACTGTGTCCCAGGTACATTTAACTTACAGAAAGCACTTGGTTTAGAGAAACCAAGTCATTCACTAAAGGTCACCCAACACTCAAGCCAAGATTCAAACCCAGATCTGCCTCAGGCGTTCGGACTCCTGCCACACTCCACACTCTGCTGTTCCTGCCCCTAGCCTGTTACAGTAGCAGGGACAGGGTGGATACTTGGTGTTTGCTTCAGGGCTAAAGACAGAGCTTGCCCCTCCAAACTTCCGTTACCTGCAGGAGCCGCATGTTTACAGTGAAGTCCCCTTCCAGCAACTGTTCCCGGATCAGTCTAAGAAACACAAACAACAAAAGCACTAGAACCCTGGGCCACTCTGAAGATGCAGGCACAGCCAAGCCCCTTCCCATTTCTTCCTCACCACCCACAGCAGGTATGCTTTAAAGTTCTCACAACAATGCCAGAGGCTCGCTCCAGCCCTGTGAGAGCAGCCCCCAGTCCCCTGCCCACAATTCTGGGGGTGAAGTTTCCTCCTTATTTATTCGCCTAGCAGGCGAGCAGACACCTGGTCAAGCCCACACTCACATGAGCATAGCGCAGCAGACAAGGAGCAGGAAGTCAAAGCGGTTGTCATCGGCAAAGAGGGAGTCCCAGATACGGATGACATCAGGCAGCAAGAACTCCTGGGATAACAGCAGTGTCAGCCAGCGGAAAGCGAAGAACTGGGGCTTGATGTTCTGCTCTTGCTGAGGAGAGAGGGGTACAGAGTGTTGTGCAATAATGTGTGTTGTTTGGTTGCCATGGAATATCACGCAGCCAATTAGAAATGAATTCAGATGACCGTGAGCAGCAGGGCCCAGAACCTAATGTCAAGGTGTCAGCAGGGCAGGTGGGAGTACCAGGTACACTATAGGGGGTGGAGGTGGGGCACTGGGGCTACTGGAGAGGCTTACTTGGTGAAAGGGGCAGTTGCTACTTGGCACCAGCTAATGTTATCAGATCCCCCAATTTTACAAGAGAAGCCAGAAACCCAGACTTCTATATAAACTCTCCAGATTTATAAATGATGGCTGAAATTCCTTTAAAGTTAGTTAAGCCAGTTAGTGGTTTACAACCCTGGATTTATGGGTATACATAGTGACTGTTATCAGGTACTTACTACAAACCTGATCTTGCACTCTATTTAGCATGTTACAGCTATTTAATCGTTTATTTAATCCATACTACAACCCTCTGAGGCAATTATTACCACTTTAGAGATGAGCCCAGGAGGCACTATTATTAAGTGGAAAAGCATGTTCAAAACAGCATAAACACAATTCCATGTTTGTTTAAAATGACATTTTCATATATAAATATTTTCTTTTTCACAAAACTGTTTTTATTTATATATAAGCAAGGTTTCTTATTATTGAACTATTTTCTGAAATAAACATGAATGCCACTATGATAATTTTAAAAATTATTTTTAAATTTTAAAATGAACTTAATACTTCTTACCTCAGAGGACCACTAATTGACTTAACTAACTTAGCATATGGTAAATGCCCCAGATTGTGCCTGGCACACAGTGAGCACTCAGTAACTTACCAACTGCCCCTTCCTCTGCCAGCCTGCTGGGTTCCCCCCATAGGCTGCCTCGATCTTCCCCCAGTCCCACCTCAGCAGGCTGCACAGTATTCCCAGCAGCAAAAGCCACTTTCAACCCCCATACCTCACCCTGGGCCTCGGATGTTCAGGAAGCCCACAGTCCTCTCCACTTTCTGTCTGCCTGGCCCATGTGGTCCTGGGGGTCCTCACCAGTTTCAGGTAGAGCTCTACATCCTTCTCCTTCAGAGTGGAGTACACCTTTTCCATCTTGTAGGTGATGCCACATTGCGAGTCATCCAGGCTCTTGATGAAGTTGTCCCGGATTTCAGCCATGAGGTTGGTGAAGCAGAAAAAGGTGTCTGCCTCAGCGTGCTCTGGGAGAGATGGGCAGGGTATGAGCAGAGGCAAGGAAGTGGTGTCCTCTCAAGTCCCATACCACCTTTTCTCTAAATGCAATCTTCCCCCTCCCCTCTGAGTCTTACCAAGTTGCCTCCACCTCCCTGGTCCTCTGTCCTTGACCACTTTCCACCCCCAAACCAAGCCATTGCCTCTTTCTTCTCACATCCTCTGGCAAAACTCTGTACACTCACTTAGCAATTCTTTACATGCTCTCCTAACAACATTTTTTCAAATCATTACTGTGCTGATTTGAATGTATTATGTCCCCCAGAAAAAGCCATATTCTTTGATGCAATCTTGTGGGGCAGATATATTAGTGGGGATTAAGTTAGAACATTTGGATTAGGTTGTTTGCATCGAAATGCACCCCACCCAACTGTAGGTGATGACTCTGATGAGATATTTCCATGGAGGCATGGCCCCACCCATTCAGAGTGATCAGTGGAGCCATATAAATGAGCTGACAAACAGAAGGAACTCAGTGCAGTGCAGCTGTGAGTGACATTTTGAAGACGAGCTACAGCCAAGAGGGACAATTTGAAGAAAGCATAGGAGCTGCAGATGAGAGACATTTTGAAGACGGCCATTGAAAGCAGACTCTTGCTCTGGAGAAGCTAAGAGAGGACAAACACCCCAAGTGCAACTAAGAGTGACATTTTTGAGGAACTGCAGCCTAGAGAGGAAAGTCCTGGGAGAAAACCATTTTGAAACCAGAACTTTGGAGCAGATGCCAGTCACGTGCCTTCCCAGCTAACAGGTTTTCGGGACACCATTGGCCATCCTCCAGTGGAGGTACCCGATTGCTGATGTGTTACCTTGGACACTTCATGGCCTTAAGACTGTAACTGTGTAACCAAACAAACCCCCTTTTATAAAAGCCAATCCGTCTCTGGTGTTTTGCATTCTGGCAGTATTAGAAAACTAGAACAATTACTTAAATCCTTTCTATCATTCAGCTTCCTGTGTATACATCTCATTTCTCTGACCAGGCTTTAAGTTGCAAATACCAAAAGATCAGTAAACATTCAACATTCTAGAAAGTCAGAGCCAGAAAGGATCTTAGAGATGATCCAGGCCAACCCCCTCATCAGACAGAAGGGAAATGGAGGCCCAGAGAGAGGAAAAGCTATACGACCTGATAAAGCTCATTAACCCAGCCTTCCTCAGGCTGATATTCTAGGGAGCCAGCAATGAAAGATGGGCGCGGCCAAGGGCCCTTTTACCTTTCCACTCGCTGTTGGGGTCAGTGGCAAAGGTATAGTAGAGGGGGCCAACGATCTCATTCATGCCCTGCACATAAGCAATGCCGGGGTTGAGCTTGGCATAGATGAACAGGATCCGCTCCACCACCTCCCAGTGGGCTTCACAGCCATTGGGCAGCACCTCATACTCATTCAAGGATGATGGTGCAGCGTTCTTGTGTGGGGAGCTCATCTGGGGAAGAAGAGGAAGAGCCCGGTAAGAAGGTGGTGGCATTACCAACAATGTGTTCTTGCCAAAAATGTTTACCATTAAGCCTAGACTTAACTTCCTGCTTGGAGGAAATAAAGGACATAGAGGAGCATGCCATACACCACCCTGAGGAAACAAGCAGACAAATCCAGAATGTGGGACCTTCTAAACTTAATTTATGATGGTAAAAACCAGAATAGTGGTTACCTCTAAAGTAAGGGGTACTGACTGGGAAGGGGCATGAGGAATTTTCTAGATAATAGAAATGATCTATAGCTTGATCTGGGTGGTGGATGCACAGACATATACATAAGAAAAATGTTATCTAGTTGTATTCTTAAGATTTGTGCATTTTACTGCATGTAAGTTATATTTCAATTATTAAAAAAAAAACTTTAAATATGTCAAAAACATACGAGGGCAAGACTCTTCAAAAGTCAAATGCGGCAGGTAAAAAAAGTATGGACGCCTGCTCCAGATCAAGAGACTAAAGAAACATAACATCCCAATGCAATGCATAAATCTTGAATGGACACTGGTTTGAAAGTAAAAGAATGAAAGATGTTCTTGGGGCAATTGAGGAGATTTGAACATGGACTGGATATTAGTTGATATCACAGAATTATTATTAATCTTCCTAGATGTGATAGTGGTAAGCAGGAGGATATCCTTATTTCCACGAGATGCCTGCAGAAGTACTTGGAAGTGAAGGATTGGGACATCTGCAATTTACTATCCCTATATAAAGCAACATGGGCATTTAAAATGTTAAATGTTCCATCTAGGTGCAAAGTATACATGTGTGCACCATA
Organism: Choloepus didactylus; assembly: GCF_015220235.1. Taxonomy (NCBI): domain Eukaryota; kingdom Metazoa; phylum Chordata; class Mammalia; order Pilosa; family Megalonychidae; genus Choloepus; species Choloepus didactylus. The sequence continues at coordinate 92,683,650 of NC_051316.1, forward strand.
CTGCATTTTCAACTTTTCTGAATGTTAAAAGGTTGGGTGATAGAGATGGTGATCCCCGTCCAAGACTCAAGCAACAGAGCAGGGGGCCCACACCATCTACAAGACCCCTCAGGGAGCTTTGTAAAGGTTCAGGTGCCTGGGCTCCATCCTAGACCTACTCAGTCAGAAGCTCCAGCACTGGGCTTATGTGGATTAAAAGCGTGACAGGCAAACCCAGGCACACGGTGTATGCAGCCATCCTGGAAGGGCAGGGTCCTGGGAATGTTGAACGCCCTCTCATAATACTCCATAAGCACACACAGACACATACATGTGTATTTGTGTGCACACACACACACATTGCTAACATTTACCAAGGGCTTTGTACAGGTCCAACAGCGCTCTACAAATATTCCTCCCTTTAACCTTCTCAACAGCCAATACTATCCTCTCAATATCATTTTTGAGATGAGGAAACTGAGGCTTAGAAATGATACGTCTCTCATCAAATGTCTCGTATTAAGTGGTGGAACTGGGACTTGAACCTAGACTGTCTGAGTCCAGAACCCAAGGTCTAGGTCTCTAGGCCAGGCTGTCTCTCAAGAATGTTCAATACTTTCCAACTTTCCAAGAATTTGAAGACCTTATTTCATCCTCTTGACAATTCAAAAGCAGACAGGGCAGAGACTATCATGCCCAGTTCATGAAGAGAAAACGTAAGCTCAGGAAGGAGAGTCTAGTATTCCTTGCAGAGAGTCACAAAGATGGTCAACTTTAACTCAAATCCCACAAGCATGGGTCCAGAGGGTCTAGGAATGAAGCTTCTGGTTAGGTTCTCTGCCACCAGGACCAGCCCCAAAACCTAAAAATGGGTGACAGCTCAGCTCTCAGACCCCAAATACTAAAGTCAAATAAATGACAAGGGCAGGTAGCCACCTGTCCCTTCAGTCAGGAAATCAGCAGCCAAGTAAGAGGGCTACCCACCAAACAAACAATGTAGTTAATCAAGCATTCTGCACCTCACCACACTTCCGCTAGACACCCAAATCTTGTCATAGGCACATGGAACACTGTCCACAGGGTACGCTGAAACTGTGCCCCTGCCACCCCTGTAGAGAAACATGGCTGCTCCCCGAGATGTACAGTGCCTTGATCAAAGTCATTTCACTTAAGGAAAAAAGCTTCCATAGTAGCATCTATCTCCAACTTGTTGGGGGTCACAGAGAACAATTTTTCCACTGTTGGAGGGCAGTAAAAAGTTTTGGAGAACAAGATGGAGTTCCAGGAACAAAAGCAGGAGGTGTAAATTAAGGAGTAATACACCTGTTTGGTTACGAGCAGCTTCTCAGTTACAGCAATCTGGGAGAAGATTGGAGTTCAGACACCCAGCATGTCTTGCCCAGCAGTGTTATCAATTGCTTAAAAACACATCCAGACCAGAAACCCAGATGTCACTTGTGATTTGACTGCTGTCTTCACCATCCACCCCCATAACTGATCAACAAGTCTTGTCAATTCCATCTTGTAAATCTCTCAGCTATATCCCCATTCCACCCGAGCCCAGGCCAACAACATCTCTTGCTTAGATGACTGCAGCAGCCTCCCAAGGGGTCTCTCCACTTCCATTCCTGCCCCTTCCAAGCAAATATCCACAAAGCATCCAAAGCAATCTTTTACAAAAGCAGACCAAACACGTCACTACTCTGCTTAGAATGCTCTGAGGACTCCCCATCCCTGGGGATAGAGACTTCACACAGCCTCACCACCAGGGACCTCTCCAACATCCTCCTACAACCCTCTCCTCAACCCCCACTCCCTGCCTCTTAGCCATACTGGACTCCCCTACTCCTTGAACACATCACACCTGCTCCTGCCTGTGGAATTTCCCATGGGCTCTCTCTCTACCTGGAATGCTCTTTCCTCTTCATCCTTTAGCCTCCGCTTACATGTCACTTTTCCTCAGGATGTCTTCCCTGATACCCAGACCAGGTCAGCCCACCCCCCTGCCATTATTGCTCCATTTCATATATCCTCATCACATCTGTAATTCCTTTTCCAAGAGCCATCTTCACCTTTGACTGGAAACCAGCTCACTCACTGCTCATTCACTGTAATGCAGGGCCCAGCACCCAGATGGAGTGTAATGAATGTTTGGTATCTGACTTTCAGAAAGAGCCCCAGAGGTGGATCTGGGAGGACCAGGACTATTTTTAGGCAACTGTCCAGGACAGATGGCCATGGGCGTTAGGCCAGTGGTCCAAAGGAGGCAGGAAGGGAAAGGCTGTCATGGGGTGTCCCTATGACCCCAGATTGGCTCTCACATTTGTGACCCCACTCCGGTTCCGGGCCACTGTCTGGGATTTCAGCGTTGTCTGTTCCACGCGTTTACGAAGGGTCTCAAACTCATTCTGGGGGTCCAAGATGAGGCGGCAGGGGTACTCAGTGGCCCTCTGGAAGAAGGATATGTCTGGACACAGCCTCCTGAGAGGAAGGGAAGGAGGGAGCACAGTTACTCAGGGTGGAGACTTTGGCCATTCCATCAGCGCCCTACTGTTGGGAGACTCAAAGCATTGTAAAAGGTGCTTTTTGTTTTTTGTTTTTTGTTTTTAATTAATAACATTTTATTTAAAGAAAAAAAAAAATATATATATATATATATATTTTAAACAACATTATCATTGTTTACATATATATACCCCTTTAAGGGATAAATGAGAGTCTGGCCTGGACAAGCATAGAACCCTACCACTCACTTTCCTTGCCAGCCCCATCCTCAAGCCCATCGTCAATGGGGCCTAGACCCAACTACCAAGACAACCCACAGATAGTTCCCAAACCCCCAGCCCATGGGCCTCTACTGGAAAAAAGAAAGAACAAATCTGAGAAACACCCAAGAAGTCCCATGGGTCAGTTCCCAGGCCCCAAGTTACCGAACATCTTTGTCTATTTGCAGCAGCACCTCATTGTCCTTGAAGTATGTGTTCCACCGGCTGTCAGGGTTGGGGTTGAGTGGCTGTGGGAAGAAAAGAATCTATTCCATCCTGGGCCTGCAAAGGACCTCAAGGGAAGACACTAGCTTGGAGGCCTCAGTAGTAGACACACCAACAATCCCACCAGTGACCTAGCTGGTGTTCTGAGAAAGCCTGGGAGCTACTCAAAGGCAGCAAAGGCTTTCCAACAGCCTCCAATTCATGTTCAAACTCCACAGCTAGCATCTGAGCTCTGCAGTCTGCTCTGAGTATATCCCTGTTTGGCAGGGACTCTGTTTTTTTTTTCTGTCTACTGTGGGAGCTCTAGAACTCAGCTCAATAAATGCTTGTTGAATGAATAAATGACTGTTATATGATTAAGTCTCTTCAAATCTAATTCATAATTCCTTTGAGATGCGAATTCCTCTCCACCTTCTCCATAAAGAAGTACATAGGGAGGCAGTCAGAATGCTCCACCAGGCCACAGAAAGGCAGTTTATCCTCACTCCTACCCTTCTCTGACTTTTCCTCAACAACGAAATCATAGTACCTTCCTCACAGAACTAGGAAGAGGATTAAAGGAGAAATGCACGTAAAGCACTTGGTACAGTGCTGCACCCATAGCACACCATGAACACCAGCTATCATTTATATCAATGACTGAGCCCAGGGCCTGCAATTTGGCCAGTCCTGGGGAGAAGAGGGGAGAGATGGTGGTCTTCAGGGGCTGAGTAACTGAACAAAAATGGAGGTACTGGAGGATCCCAGAGGGGACCAAAGTCAGGCTGCCACCTATCATCTGGGGAAGAGGACCTTAGCTGTTACAGAGCCTCCACCCCTCCTTACTCTGTATCCTCAGTCCCTGCTGCTGACCCCTACTCACATGGTCCTCAAAGGTCACATCCTCCCTGGACACTCCCATGTTGGCCTTGGCAATGCCAGGCTGGATAATCATTTCCCTCAGGAACTGAGAATACAGCTCCCTACAGAAAAGAAGAGGGAGACGGGGATGATTTCCAAAGATTCTGCCCAGGTAGCTCAAAGAAATAGCAACTGGAAGCAAGACAGTCTCAGCACAGCCACCCTGTCTGATAAGAATGTCCTCCCATCATCACCCTTTCTCAGGGTTTTACCTCTGCTTGGCCAGGATGGAAGTCCATGAGGCTCTCTCCAAGGGGAGGTAGTTCAAGAGAATCTGCACAAAGGGAGAGGAGTAAGGGTCTGCCAGCCCCCCCCAAACCTCAACCCTGAATAGGAGTAGAGGCTGACAGGCCTTGAAAAGAATGCCCGATAAAGCCCAGAGAAGATATGATGGGCTGAAACCCAGGAACCTGGGATAAACTCCCCTTTCCTCCCCACTACTTCCTCCTTTATCCCAAACCAGCCCTTTCCTCTGCTATTCCTCATAAAGACACTTAAAAATGATAATACAATCCCTTGCTCAAAGGGACCAGAAACCAGGACACTGAGCCTCCACTCTCCCACCTCAGCTAATAGCTTTGGGCAAAGTATGGCCTTTGTTTTGTTCCAATAAGCATCACTTTACTGCACTATGTGGACCAGAAAGCAGAGGGCTTCACTGGCATTAAAAAGTGCACCATCCCCAGGGGATCCTGGAGGATGCCAAGAGGAACAGAAAACCCATAACTGCCCAGAAAAGCTTCCTCAGGCAAGCAAGGAGAGGTGTGAGACAGGAAGAAGGGGCCGGGGGTGGGGACAGCCCATGCAGGAACCCAGGGACTCTCAGCAGAGCAGAAGCCCCATCCCAGGCACACCCACCTTCCAGCAGAGGCACCGCAGTCCGCCCTCACAGGGGATGCCTGTGGACACAGCAGGCAAAGGTCACGCCCCAGGCCAGAGTCCCAAACCCCCCCAGTCCTCCACCTCAGGAGTCAGTTGGCAGGGAATGGAATTAGCAAGAGGTACATTTTCAAGAATCATTTTCCAACAAAAAGATTACTAGACTGGATGGTAATCCTGCAGGTATTTCCTCTCCATGGCCTCAGCCTTCAGCACAAAGTGCACTCTGGAATGTTCTTCAGAGGATAACACCTTCTCATCCTTAATATTTCCTCCTCAGAGCAGCCTTATCAACCACCATCTCTTCCCAGTCAAAGTCATGTTTCCTGTTATAAACCACAATGGCTCCATGACTTCTCCTTCATAGCACCCATCACAATTAGAATTGTACAATGTATTTAACAGCTGCAACCTCTACTACCAGTTAAATCCCAGAAAGACAAGAAGCACATTTGTCTTACATTCCCAGTGCCTTGGACAGGGCATGGTACACAAAAGATATTCCAAAAATATTTGTGGGATATCAACGGAGCTATGAACACTAAGTGCTTCACAGACATTATTTCACTTAATCCTCATTATAACCCCTGTAGATATGGAAGATTAGCATCATTGTTCTCACTTTATTGATAAGGAAATTTATCTGTAAAACACAGAACAATCAAGGACTCAAACACAGGTCTGTCTGACTCTAGAGCCCAAACTCGTAACCACCACCGCAGACTGCCTCCCCGAGACCTGAGCAGATTCTTCAGTCCACCACAGAGCCCAGGATCCCTCAAGATCTTCAGGGCCTCTCTGTCAGTCCTGAACAGAAAGACAAACATCTACAATATTCACAGATGGTCACTAGAAATGCTGTTGTTATGATATCCTTAGTACCATAAATATGAGCTAACATCCCCAAGTCAGAATCTGTTTTGGAATTAAGGCACACTACACAAGAACTCCTTGTTGGCAAAGTTACAGGGACAGAGCAGTGACAAGAAGCTACAAAGAACATCTTGAGATATTTTTTAAAACAAGCAAAAAGCAGGTTATCTCCATGTTGGCAGGTTAACCATGCCAAGGAGGGCAAAGTCAAACATTGCTGAGGTTCAATTCCTTTAAGTCAGTGTCCCAAGGCTGAAGTTTCACCATTAACCGAAGTTCACCGTTGCCTCAGTTGGCTTTGATTCCAAGTCAGGGAGAAAACCAGGAACCACTCTGGGACTAACCAAATTCCACAATATAGGAAGCCTACTGAGGAATAAGGAAAGGCCAGACCTAGGCTCATAAGGTCTCCTCCCCACTCTTATCCCTTCATCCCTCTCCAGTTACTCTCAGAAATCTGGCACCTCCCTGTCTAAGGCCTACCAACCTGTTAACCATAACTATTACTTCTCTGGGAATCCCCTCCAAGCTCAGTCACTAATCCTTCAGCTCTACAGAATCTAGAGAAGGCTCCATGAGTCTTCAAAGAGTAAGGCTGGCCCCAGAACTGACAAGGGGTGGTACTGGCCACCTTCCCCTCTATCCTGGCTACAACACTGCCCTAAGGAAACCCTGAAAATGCAGAGTTGCCTCTTACCACAAAAACTGAGTTCCTGAAGCTTTTCCAAGGCAATTGTGGATTCCTTCAGGACATCCTGGAAATCTGCAATCCTAGAAGTAGAACAGGAAAGGCAAATGAAACATACCCAATAACCCAAGGTGACAGGCTTAGTGCCCAAGTCTGGGGCCCACAGTTCTCTCACACCACCAATCTCCAACCTGCCCCACCCACACTTCAGGACACAAAGATAGCAAGCTCAGTGCAGGTCCTCACCAAAGGCAGCTTTGGGGAACTAATGATGACATACTGCCATTATCACTTCTACTAAGCCCAGAGACATAGATTACCAGTAAAGAAATTTGACAGATATTCTTGTCTAGAGGTTCTCAAAGGCGCGCCATAAAATTAAGCACATGTAATAATATTTAACTAGCTGGCATTTATTGGGTACTTCCGCCAGCCAGGCCCAGCCCATAACACCTTACTACATGAACTCAATAACCCCTAGGCACCAGGAGTAATTTGATCCGCAGACAAGGGACCTGTGTAATCTGCATGCAGCCCAACATGCTCAAAAAATGTAGCCATTATAAGACCTCTCGGCCTGGCGGCAGGCAACGACAAAAGGTTTAAAAAGTAAGTCCTGAAAATGGGAGTAAAAACTAAATGACAAATAGGGTGGGATGGGGGGATGGTTTGGGTATTCTCTTTTCACTTTTATTTTTTATTCTTATTCTCATTCTTTCTGATGTAAGGAAAATGTTCAGAAATAGATTGTGGTGATGAACGCATAACTATATGATCATACTGTGAACAGTTAATTGTATACCATGGATGACTGTATGGTTTGTGAATATATTTCAATAAAACTGAATTAAAAAAAAAAAAAAAAAAAAAAAAAAGTAAGTCCTGGAGGAAAACTGAAAAGTGAGCAAAATTTAGCCAATACTGCAGGATCTGATAAGGGAGGAGAAAACGGCCTAGAAGGTCCAGGTTTTCTAGTATCTCTAGTAGGAAAGGGGACTGGGGATATCTCAAGAGGGTATCGGGGCAGCGCAGTAACAAGAAAGGGACCCGGGTCTGGGCAACGAGACCCTGGGCTAAGGAAGACACCAAAGTAGGGGGAAACCAGGTGCCCGAGTGAGAAGGAGAGAGAGAAGGGGTGACAGCGGGAGCAAGAGGTGCCCCCGCCCGGCCCTGGCCTCCCTCCTCAGGCCCCCAGGCAAAGAAGCTAGAAAGTGGCCGCCCCAGCGCCTCTGCCTGAGGTCTGGGGATCCCAGTTCCTGGCTGCACCCGCGTTCCATCCCACCCCTATGGCCCCTTACCGGCTCTTGTGCAGACTCGACATGGTGCTGACTTCCGTATCCCACCTCCGCCTCCACCGCCGCCCCCGCCCCTCCAGGGACGCGGGGCACTCCCCAAAAGCCTCCCGCCGGAAACCCGGCTACCGGAGCGCGCGTTCCGCCGCGTCCCGCTCACGTGGCACCTCCTCTTTCCACCCCACGCTGCCACGGCTGGATGGGGTGGGCGGAGCGCCCAAGCGTGAGCTCGCGTGGACTGGGTGTCTTGCCTAGGGCTAGTCCTTCGCGTCCCTGGGCCTCAGTTTCTATCTGCGCAATATACCTGACATCCTGTCCTCCTACTTACACGTACTTCGCCTGTAATTAACTGTTGCGTGATGTCTGAGTAATATCGACCTCCCGTGCGACGGGACCGCCCTGGCCTTGTGCACTGCTGAATCCTCAAGACCTTTAAAGCGTGCCTGCACCAAAGCAGATGACTCAATAAATATTGGAAGGAGTAGCAGGACGACAACTCTGAGTTTCCTTGACTTTTGGATTCATGAACAGTAAAATTTCCGTAAGTTCACCATAACCTCAGAACACTTTTACCTAAAAGAGGAGAGCCGTAATTTAAGAATCTTTCCCAAGAAATGGCAGTTGGCAGACTTACAGGATTTTCTCTACACAAATATGTGTATGTGTGCATAACTGTCTTTTTTTTTTAATCATCATTTTATTGAGATATATTCACATACCACGCAGTCATACAAAACAAATCGTACTTTCGATTGTTTACAGTACCATTACATAGTTGTACATTCATCACCTAAATCAATCCCTGACACCTTCATTAGCACACACACAAAAATAACAAGAATAATAATTAGAGTGAAAAAGAGCAATTGAAGTAAAAAAGAACACTGGGTACCTTTGTCTGTTTGTTTCCTTCCCCTATTTTTCTACTCATCCATCCAAAAACTAGACAAAGTGGAGTGTGGTCCTTATGGCTTTCCCAATCCCATTGTCACCCCTCATAAGCTACATTTTTATACAACTGTCTTCGAGATTCATGGGTTCTGGGTTGTAGTTTGATAGTTTCAGGTATCCACCACCAGCTACCCCAATTCTTCAGAACCTAAAAAGGGTTGTCTAAAGTGTGCGTAAGAGTGCCCACCAGAGTGACCTCTCGGCTCCTTTTGGAATCTCTCTGCCACTCAAGCTTATTTCATTTCCTTTCACATCCCCCTTTTGGTCAAGAAGATGTTCTCCGTCCCACGATGCCGGGTCTACATTCCTCCCCGGGAGTCATATTCCACGTTGCCAGGGAGATTCACTCCCCTGGGTGTCTGATCCCACGTAGGGGGGAGGGCAGTGATTTCACCTTTCAAGTTGGCTTAGCCAGAGAGAGAGGGCCACATCTGAGCAACCAAGAGGCATTCGGGAAGAGGCTCTTAGGCACAAATATAGGGAGGCCTAGCCTCTCCTTTGCAGCAACCGTCTTCCCAAGGGTAAAACTTATGGTAGAGGGCTCAACCCATCAAACCACCAGTCCCCTATGTCTGTGGTCATGTTAGCAACCATGGAGGTGGGGTAGGCAAATACCCCTGCATTCTCCACAGGCTCCTCAAGGGGGCACTACATCTTTTTTTTTCCTGGTTTTTCTTTTTTCTTTTTTTTTTTTTTAACTTTCCCTTCTTTTTTAAATCAACTGTATGAAAAAAAAAGTTAAAAAGAAAACAAACATACAATAAAAGAACATTTCAAAGAGACCATAACAAGGGAGTAAGAAAAAGACAACTAACCTAAGATAACTGCTTAACTTCCAACATGTTCCTACTTTACCCCAAGAAAGTTACATAATATAGCAACATTTCTGTGAACTTGTTTCTACTATATCCATCAGAAATTAACAGACCATAGTCATTTCTGGGCATCCCCAGAACGTTAAATAGCTTATTTGTTCTTCTTGGATTATTGTTCCCCCTTCCTTAATTGCTCTCTACTGCTAGTTCCCCTACATTCTACATTATAAACCATTTGTTTTACATTTTTCAAAGTTCACATTAGTGGTAGCATATAATATTTCTCTTTTTGTGCCTGGCTTATTTCGCTCAGCATTATGTCTTCAAGGTTCACCCATGTTGTCATATGTTTCACGAGATCGTTCCTTCTTACTGCCGCGTAGTATTCCATCGTGTGTATATACCACATTTTATTTATCCACTCATCTGTTGAAGGACATTTGGGTTGTTTCCATCTCTTGGCAATTGTGAATAATGCTGCTATGAACATTGGCGTGCAGATATCTGTTCGTGTCACTGCTTTCCGATCTTCCGGGTATATACCGAGAAGTGCAATCGCTGGATCGAATGGTAGCTCTATATCTAGTTTTCTAAGGAACTGCCAGACTGACTTCCAGAGTGGCTGAACCATTATACAGTCCCACCAACAATGAATAAGAGTTCCAATTTCTCCACATCCCCTCCAGCATTTGTAGTTTCCTGTTTGTTTAATGGCAGCCATTCTAACCGGTGTTAGATGGTATCTCATTGTGGTCTTAATTTGCATCTCTCTAATAGCTAGTGAAGCTGAACATTTTTTCATGTGTTTCTTGGCCATTTGTATTTCCTCTTCAGAGAACTGTCTTTTCATATCTTTTGCCCATTTTATAATTGGGCTGTCTGTACTATTGTCATTGAGTTGTAGGATTTCTTTGTATATGCAAGATATCAGTCTTTTGTCAGATACATGGTTTCCAAAAATTTTTTCCCATTGAGTTGGCTGCCTCTTTACCTTTTTGAGAAATTCCTTTGAGGTGCAGAAACTTCTAAGCTTGAGGAGTTCCCATTTATCTATTTTCTCTTTGTTGCTTGTGCTTTGGGTGTAAAGTCTAGGAAGTGGCCGCCTAATACAAGGTCTTGAAGATGTTTTCCTACATTATCTTCTAGGAGTTTTATGGTACTTTCTTTTATATTGAGATCTTTGGTCCATTTTGAGTTAATTTTTGTGTAGGGGGTGAGGTAGGGGTCCTCTTTCATTCTTTTGGATATGGATATCCAACTCTCCCAGCCCCATTTGTTGAAAAGACCATTATGGCTCAGTTCGGTGACTTTGGGGGCCTTATCAAAGATCAGTTGGCCATAGATCTGAGGGTCTATCTCTGAATTCTCAATTCGATTCCATTGATCTATATGTCTATCTTTGTGCCAGTACCATGCTGTTTTGGCAACTGTGGCTTTATAATAAGCTTCAAAGTCAGGGAGTGTAAGTCCTCCCACTTCGTTTTTCTTTTTTAGAGTGTCTTTAGCAATTCGAGGCATCTTCCCTTTCCAAATAAATTTGATAACTAGCTTTTCCAAGTCTGCAAAGTAGGTTGTTGGAATTTTGATTGGGATTGCATTGAATCTGTAGATGAGTTTGGGTAGAATTGACATCTTAATGACATTTAGCCTTCCTATCCATGAACATGGAATATTTTTCCATCTTTTAAGGTCCCCTTCTATTTCTTTTAGTAGAGTTATGTAGTTTTCTTTGTATAGGTCTTTTACATCTTTGGTTAAGTTTATTCCTAGGTACTTGATTTTTTTAGTTGCTATTGAAAATGGTATCTTTTTCTTGAGTGTCTCTTCAGTTTGTTCATTTCTAGCATATAGAAACATGACTGACTTGTGTGCATTAATCTTGTATCCCGCTACTTTGCTAAATTTGTTGATTAGCTCTAGTAGCTGTATCGTCGATTTCTCAGGGTTTTCTAGATATAAGATCATATCATCTGCAAACAATGACAGTTTTACTTCTTCTTTTCCAATTTGGATGCCTTTTATTTCTTTGTCTTGCCGGATTGCCCTGGCTAGCACTTCCAGCACAATGTTGAATAACAGTGGTGACAGCGGGCATCCTTGTCTTGTTCCTGATCTTAGAGGGAAGGCTTTCAGTCTCTCACCGTTGAGTACTATGCTGGCTGTGGGTTTTTCATATATGCTCTTTATCATGTTGAGGAAGTTTCCTTCAATTCCTACCTTTTGAAGTGTTTTTATCAAAAAGGGATGTTGGATTTTGTCAAATGCTTTTTCAGCATCTATTGAGATGATCAATTGATTTTTCCCTTTCGAATTTTTAATATGTTGTAATACATTGATTGTTTTTCTTATGTTGAACCATCCTTGCATGCCTGGAATGAACCCCACTTGGTCATGGTGTATGATTTTTTTAATGTGTCTTTGGATTCGATTTGCAAGTATTTTGTTGAGGATTTTTGCATCTATATTCATTAGGGAGATTGGCCGGTAGTTTTCCTTTTTTGTAGCATCTTTGCCTGGTTTTGGTATTAGATTGATGTTAGCTTCATAAAATGAGTTAGGTAGTGTTCCATTTTTTTCAATGTTTTGAAAGAGTTTGAGTAAGATTGGTGTCAGTTCCTTCTGGAAAGTTTGGTAGAATTCCCCTGTGAAGCCATCTGGCCCTGGGCATTTATTTGTGGGAAGATTTTTGATGACTGATTGGATCTCTTTGCTTGTGATGGGTTGGTTGAGGTCTTCTATTTCTTCTCTGGTCAGTCTAGGTTGTTCATATGTTTCCAGGAAATTGTCCATTTCTTCTACATTATCCAGTTTGTTGCCATAGAGTTGTTCATAATATCCTCTTATAATTTTTTTAATTTCTTCAGGATCTGCAGTTATGTCACCTTTTTCATTCATTATTTTGTTTATATGGGTCTTCTCTCTTTTTGATTTTGTCAGTCTAGCTAGGGGCTTGTCAATCTTGTTGATCTTCTCAAAGAACCAACTTTTGGTGATATTTATCCTCTCTATTGTTTTTTTGTTCTCTATGTCATTTATTTCTGCTTTAATCCTTGTTATTTCTTTTCTTCTACTTGGTTTGGGATTGGTTTGCTGTTCATTTTCTAGCTTCTTCAGTTGATCCATTAGTTCTTTGATTTTGGCTCTTTCTTCCTTTTTAATATATGCGTTTAGTGCTATAAATTTCCCCCTTAGCACTGCTTTTGCTGCATCCCATAGGTTTTGGTATGTTGTGTTCTCATTTTCATTCGTCTCTATATATTTAGCAATTTCTCTTGCTATTTCTTCTTTAACCCACTGATTGTTTAGGAGTGTGTTGTTTAACCTCCAGGTATTTGTGAATTTTCTAAGTCTCTGATGGTTATTGACTTCTAATTGTATTCCATTGTGGTCAGAGAATGTGCTTTGAATAATTTCAATCTTTTTAAATTTATTGAGACTTGTTTTATGTCCCAGCATATGATCTATTCTGGAGAAAGTTCTGTGAGCACTAGAAAAGTATGTGTATCCTGGTGATTTGGGATGTAATGTCCTGTATATGTCTGTTAAATCTAATTCATTTATCAGATTGTTTAGGTTTTCAATTTCCTTATTGGTCTTCTGTCTGGTTGATCTATCTATAGGAGAGAGTGATGTGTTGAATTCTCCCACAATTATTGTGGAAACATCAATTGCTTCCTTTAGTTTTGCCAGTGTTTCTCTCATGTATTTTGTGGCACCTTGATTGGGTGCATAGACATTTACGATTGTTATTTCTTCTTGCTGAATTGCCCCTTTTATTAGTATGTAGTGGCCTTCTTTGTCTCTCAAAACATCCCTGCATTTGAAGTCTATTTTATCTGAGATTAATATTGCTACACCTGCTTTCTTTTGGCTGTAGCTTGCATGAAATATTTTTTTCCATCCTTTCACTTTCAGTTTCTTTGTGTCCCTGTGTCTAAGATGAGTCTCTTGTATGCAACATATTGATGGTTCATTTTTTTTGATCCATTCTGCGAATCTATATCTTTTAATTGGGGAGTTTAATCCATTTACATTCAACGTTATAACCGTGAAGGCATTTCTTGAATCGGCCATCTTATCCTTTGGTTTATGTTTGCCATATTTTTCCCTCTCTCTATTAATGTCCTTTATTGTACCCATACTGAATCTCTTTAGTACTGAACCTTTCTCCAAGTCTCTCTGTCCTGTCTTTGTTTCTCTGTCTGTAGGGCTCCCTTTAGTATCTCCAGTATGGCAGGTCTCTTGTTAGCAAATTCTCTCAGCATTTGTTTGTCTGTGAAAAATTTAAGCTCTCCCTCAAATTTGAAGGAGAGCTTTGCTGGATAAAGTATTCTTGGCTGGAAATTTTTCTCACTCAGAATTTTAAATATATCGTGCCACTGCCTTCTTGCCTCCATGGTGGCTGCTGAGTAGTCACTAGTTAGTCTTATGCTGTTTCCTTTGTATGTGGTGAATTGCTTTTCTCTTGCTGCTTTCAGAACTTGCTCCTTCTCTTCTGTGTTTGACAGTGTGATCAGTATATGTCTCGGAGTGGGTTTATTTGGATTTATTCTATTTGGAGTTCGCTGAGCATTTATGATTTGTGTATTTATGTTGTTTAGAAGATTTGGGAAGTTTTCCCCAACAATTTCTTTGAATACTCTTCCTAGACCTTTACCTTTTTCTTCCCCTTCTGGGACACCAATGAGTCTTATATTTGGACGTTTCATATTATCTATCATATCCCTGAGGTCCATTTCGATTTTTTCAATTTTTTTCCCCATTCTTTCTTTTATGCTTTCATTTTCCATTCTGTCATCTTCCAGGTCACTGATTCGTTGTTCAACTTCCTCTAGTCTTGTACTATGAGTGTCCAGAATCTTTTTAATTTGGTCAACAGTTTCTTTAATTTCCATAAGATCATCCATTTTTTTATTTAGTCTTGCAATGTCTTCTTTATGCTCTTCTAGAGTCTTCTTGATTTCCTTCATATCCCGTACTATGGTCTCATTGTTCATCTTTAGTTCTTTGAGTAGCTGCTCTAGGTGCTGTGTCTCTTCCGGTCTTTTGATTTGGGTGCTTGGGCTTGGGTTATCCATATCGTCTGGTTTTTTCATATGCTTTATAATTTTCTGTTGTTTTTGGCCTCGTGGCATTTGCTGAACTTGATAGGGTTCTTTTAGGGTTTGTAGACCTATTGAAGTCCTTATCTCTAAATTATCAGATCTACAGCTTCGTGGAGTACACTTTCTCTAACTAACCAGCAGGTGGCGTCCACGAGCCACCTGTTCTCCACAAGCCAGTTCTCCCCAGCTTAGCCTTTTTGGTGAGTGGGGGAGTGAGTCTTGTGGGGTCCAATTGGTGTACCAAGCTTGTGTGTGTAGTTGGTGTTGCCTGCCCTGTATGTGGGGCGTGTTTCTGGGCAGTCGGGGAGGGGGGGTGGCCCTAACAATCAAATCTCCCTGGTGATCCTAGAGTTTTAAAGCTGCTGCAATAGTCTAATCCTTCAGTTCAGTCCTGCCGCAGTTTGTCTCTGCCACTGACCCACTAGTCCTTGGTATTGGCGTATGGCTCCTGAGACTTGCAAATGGGCCCCTCTTCCAGGCTGTGCACCCCGGGTCCTCTGTTGAGGTATGACTGTGCTATGTCACAGGTGAGTGCCGTCCCCCCAGGGCAGTTCTGGGCTGCTGGGCTGTGTAGGGAGGCTCCCAGTCTGCTGAAATGATGGCTGAATGGGGCTTTGTTAATTCACACTGCTCCACCTTCCCAACTCTGGGACAATCAGCTGAGGTTGCAGGGAAGGCTAATGTCCACGCCCAGTTTTGTGGTGTGTGCCTGTTATTTGAAGCACTTCCGTCACACTGGGTTGTCTGGGGCAGCTCTGGGCTATGGGGCTGGCGATGGGCAGGAGTGTTTCCTGTCCACCAGGATGGTGGCTGTGAGCGGACACCCCCCTTTTCTTGGGAAGTTGTGGTGTTTAGTGAATTTTCTCAGCCACTGGATTATTGCCTTTTGTCTCAGAGCTCTCTTAGTTCTGCTCTTGACTTGACGTGCCCAAATTGCAATTCTTTGAAGCTTTCTGTATTGGGCTTCTTAGAGTAATTGTTTTAGAAAAAGAAAAAAGGATTAAAAAAAAAAAGGGCCCTCCTCAGCGATCTAATGGGTTATTGAAATGCTAACAGACAAAGCAGCCAGGGCCATTAAGGAAAGGTCCACAGGGCAGAGAGATCAGCTTTTCTTCGGGATTTGCATATGCGCCTCAAGGCCTGAGCTCCGCCCTTCCCCTTTCTGTGTTCACCAGAACTCCAAAAATCATCTGCTTTTATTTTGGAGTTTTTCGTGTTGTTTTTTTTTCTATGCCTGTCTCCTCTCTGCTGGGCTGGCTGCTCTCAGATTCTCTGGTGTCTGGTCTCAGTCTATCTATGGTTGGAGTTTGGATCAGTAGAATGAGTTTCCGATAAGGGCTGCCACTGCAGTTCTCCCTTCTCCTTCCGGGAGCTGACAGCCCCTCCTCCCACGGGACTGAGCCTGGCAGGGAGGGGCGCGGGTCCCCTGGCTGCAAAAACTTACAGATTTCGCTGATCTCAGCAGTTCGACATTTTCATGAGTGTTGTATGAAGTATGCCCAAAGACAGATTGCTCTGTGGTGTCCAGTCCACGCAGTTCCTGGCTTTCTACCTACTTTCCTGGAGGAGTAACTAAAACATACAGCTCACCAGTCTGCCATCTTGCCCCGCCTCCTGCCATCTTGCCCCGCCTCCCATAACTGTCTTTTTTTAAAAGTTTAACCACAGATGAGTGAACACTTTGTCACTGGACTATATAATCCCTACGTCCTGTCCACTTCTCGTGTGCCTGCCCACCCAGAGTTCATTATCCAAAGGCGTAGGCACGCAGATAACTGCTCACTTAGTCACCGTTCCGCAAACAGTTTCTACTATGTGCTTGGAACTGTGCTAAATATTTCTGGAGAATACAAAGATTAAGTTTCTTTGAATGAAATACAAGAAGTGAATAAATGTTGACTTAATTGCACAGCAGAAAAGGAATATTTTTCCAGATAAAAAGAAAGCTAGGCAGCCCTTTAAAATATTGGTTAGGAAGAAAAGGGAAAAAATGCAAAAGATATGTTAAGAAAAATACAGATAGATGGTATTATTACAGTAAGCTATCATTTGGAAAAAAATTAAGTTATTCTCCTATCTTACATCCAACATAAAAATAAATTCTAGGTGAATTAAAGCTGTACATGGGAAATATCTATAAAATATTAGAAAAAAGATATATATGGAAAAATGTTTGCAACCTTGGAGAAAGAAAGATGCTTGCAAGGAAGACACAACGGCCAGAAGCTATAAACGATATGACAGATATGTAACTACATAAAACTTTCAATCTCTAAGGGTAAAATAAAAGACAAACATTAATAGGGGAAAATATTTGCATCCCTTATGATAAAACGTTACTGTCCTTAATACATAAAGAGCTCTTAAATCAACAACAACAACAAAAACAACCTTCCCTCAGGAAAAAAAAGGCATTAAATATTTAATAGTTCCTACTATGTGACAGGCATGTTCTAGGCATAGAGAATTTAGCAGGGAACAAAACACACAAAATCCCTGCCTTCCTAGAGCTGCCACATTAGTATGGGGAGACAGAAGTTAAGTAAGTTAAATAAACAAATTGAATAGTGTGCTAGCTGGTGACAAATCCTATGGAGAAAAAAAATAAAGCAGTAATAGAGAGTATGGAGGTAAAGGAGCTGCAGTTCTCGATAGGGTCAGGAAAAACCTGTCTGAGGTGACAGCTAAGCAAACACCTGAAGGAAGACAGCAGGCTTAGAAGCAGGCACTTCAAAGAGGAAATAAAAATGGCTGACCAAAACCTGAAATGTCATTTAATTAGACTAACGCAAGATTGGGAAGTGAACCATATCATGCCCTTTCATTGATAAAAGTAACCAACATTTATTACATCCACCATTGGTAGGATGTGAAGAAACAGACCTCCCTTGCACACCTTTAAAGGGAATTAAGCTGGTACAGCCTTTTCAGAGAGCAATTCAATAAGTTCTAATACAATTTTTTATGCTTCTTTTAAAAAACTTATTTTAAGATAATTATAGGTTCACAAGAAATTGCAAAGATAGTACAGAAAGGTCTCATATACTCTTCACTCAGTTTCCCACAAGTTTTTAATACAATTTTAACAGCATTACTGAGATACAACTGATTTTCAATAAACTGCACATGAAGTGTACTCTTTAATAAGTTTTGACATATACATACACCCATAAATCATGATAATTAAAATAATAAACATATTCATCGCCTCCAGAAGATTCCTCCCGCCCCTTTCCTATCTTCTCCTTTCCCCTCTTTCTGCTCTACACCACACCACCCCATGCCCAGGCAACCATTGATCGGCATTCTGTCACTATAAATTACTTTGCATTTTTGAGAATTTTATATAAAGGGAATAATACACTATGTACTCTTTTTGTATCTGGCTCCTTTTGCCCAGCCTAATTATTCTGAGATTCATCCATGCCATAGTGTACATCAACACATCATTCCTTTTTATTGCTGTGTGGTATGTGTTCCATTATATGAATATACCACAGTTTATTCTTCCATTCACCTGTAGATGGACACTGGGGTTGCTTCCAGTTTGGGGCTATTACAAATAAAGCTGCTGTGAGCATTTGTGTACAAATATTTATAGGGACACATGCTTTTATTTCTCTTGCATAAAATTCCTTGGAGTGGAATGGCTGGATAGTACAACAGAGGAATTTTTAATTATCAAGAAACAAACCATTGCATTGTATGAGAGTTCCAATTGCTCCACATCTTCACTTACACCTGGTGTGGTCAGTCTGTTAGATTTTAGACATCCTAATAGGTATGGAGTGGTAGTAGCTCTTTGTGGTTTGAGCATGCATCTCCCTAATGACTAACAAGGTTGAGAATCTTTTCACAAGTTTTCCATCCATACATCTTCTTTAAAGAAGTATCTGTTCAAATCTTTTGCCCATTTTTTTTTATTGGCCTGCTTGTTTTCTTATTTAAGTTGAATTCTGAGAATTCTTTATATATTGTCGATCCAAGTCTATTTAAGATGTCATTTGCAGGTATTTTCTCCCAGTCTGTGGTTTATCTTTTCATTCTCTTACTTAGAAGTGTTTTTTTCAAAGAGCAGAAGTTCTTAATTTGATGAAGTCCACAATTCCCTTGGTGTTATATCTAAAAAAATCTTTGCCTAGTCCAAAATCACAAAGATTTTCTCCCATGTTTTCTTTAAGATGTTCTGGAGATTTAGATTTTACCTTTGGTTCTATGCTCCCTTTTTAAAATTTTATGCCTTTTGGGTTAATTTTTGTAAATGGTGCAAGGATTAAAGTTCATTTATTTATATGAGTATCCAGTTGCTCTGACACCATTTATTGGAAAGATTATCCTTTCTCCACTGAATTGCCTTTGCACCTTTAAAAAAAATATCCATTGATCATTTATATGTGGGCTTATTTCTGAGCTCTCTTATATTTCAGTGATCTAATTTTCTATCTTTTTGCCCATACAAAACTGTCTTGATTACAGTTGCTTTATCTGAACTCTTGAAGTCAAGGAGTATAAATCCATTAATTCTATATTTTGTTTGTTTGGCTTCTCCAAGTCCTTTGCATCTCTGTATGAATTTTAGAATCAGCCTCCCAATTTCTAGAAAAAAATCATGCTGGCATTCTCATTGGTATTGTGTTGAATCTGTAGATCAGTTTGGAAATAATTGATACCTTAACATTTTTGAATCATCTGAACTATGAACATGATATATCTCTCCATTTAGTTAGGTCATCTTTAATTTCTCTCAGTAATGTTTTGTATATTTCAGTGTAATTTTCAGATTTATCCCTATCTTATATTTTGTATGCTATCCTAAATTTTTTTTAATATCAATTTCTAATTGTTCATTATCAGGATACAGAAATAAAATTGATTTTTAAATATTGATCTTGTATTCTGAAAACCTGATAAACTCACAGAAACTTTTTTGTAGATTCCACTGAATTTTCTATATAGAGGATCATGTCATTTGCAAATAAAAGCAGTTTCACTTCTTCATTTACAATCTGGATGGCTTTTTAAAATTTTTCTTGCCTTATTAAACTGGCTAGAACCTCTAGGACAATGATGAATAGAAGTGGTGAGAGTAGACATCCTGGCCTTGTTTGTAGTTTTAAAGGGAAAGAATTCTATTACCATTTTGTGAAGACAGCTACAGGTTTTGAGTAGATGCCTTTTATGAGGTTTAGGAAATTCCCTTCTATTTCTAGTTTGCTGAGAGTTTTAAACAATAATGGATGTTGGATTTTGTCAAAAAAATTTTTTTTCATCTATTGAGATGATGACATAATTTATCTTTCTCAGTCTGTTAATATGGTGAATTCCATTGATTAACTGATTGACTGATTCCATTTATTGTATTCCATTACTGAGATACATTCCACTTTGTTATGAAGAATCTTCCTTTCCATATATAATTGGATTCAATTTACTAAAATTTTCTTAGGAATTTTTGCCCCTGTATTCATTAGTCTGCAGTTTTATTTTCTTGTCATATATTTTCTTTTAGTAACACAGTAATGCTGGCATCATAGAATGAGTTGACAAGCTTCCCTCCTCTTCAATTTTCTGGAAGCATTGTTTAGAATAGGTGTTATTTGTTCCTTAAATGTTTAGTATAATTCATGAGTGAAGCCATTAAGCACTGGAGGTTTCTTTGTGGAGAAGTTTTTAAATAGTCTCATTGTTGAGGACTTTTGCAGTTCTAGCACTGAAAATTCCAGATCCTGGAAACCTCCTCTGTCTCAGGAAAACTGGAACAGTTGATCACCCTAGTTTTAAACTACAAATTCAATTTCTGTAGTAGATATAGGGGTATTTAGGTTATCTATTTCTTGTTGAGTTGGCTTTTGTAGTTTGTGTCTTTCAAGGAATTTTTCTGTTTCAGCTCTTTTGTCAAATTTATTGGCATAAAGTGGTACATAACATTCTCTTATCTTTTTAATAACTGTAGATTCTGTAGTAATGTCACCCCTCTTATTCCTATAATGTGTGTCTATCCTTTTTTTCCTAATCACTATAGGAGAGGTTTTATTGACCTTTTCAAAGAACCAGCTTTGGTTTCATTGATTTCCTCTGTTGTTTTTCTTTTTTTATATTTCATTATTCTTTGCTATGATCTTTTTTGTTTCATTTCTTCTTATCTAATTTCTTAGATAAACATGGAAGCTGAGGTCATTGATTTTGATTTGACACTTTTCTTCTTTTCTAATATAGGCATTCAGTACTATAAATTTCCCTCTTAACACTGTTTTAAATGACTCCCACAAATTTTGCTATGTTGTTTTCATTTTCATTCAACTAAAGTACTTTCTAATTTCCATTTTTTATTTTTCTTTAAACTGTGGGCTACTTAGAAGTATGTTATTTCGTTTCTGAATATTTGGGGATTTTTCCAGATATCTTTCTATTACTCAGTTCTAATTTAATTCCATTGCAATCAGAAAACTTACTTTGTATGATTTGAATCATTTAAAATTTATTGAGACAAGTTTTATGGCCCAGAATACAGTCTATGTTGGTCAGTGTTCCTTATGCTGTTGTTGAATGGAGTGTTCTATAAATATTAATTAGGTCAAGTTGGTTGATAGTGTTGCTCAACTCTTCTAAATCCTTACTGATTTTTTGAGTACCTGTTCTATCAATTATTGAGAGTAGAGTGTTAAAAACAACAACTATAATTGTGGATTTGTCTATTTCTCCTTGTGATTCTTTCCTCTGTTTTTTTTTTCATTTATTTTGAAGCTGTTATTAGGTGCATAAACATCCAGGATTATTATATCTCTTGGTGATGACAATTTTATCATTTTGAATTGACCCTTTTTATTCCTGGTAATATTCTTTGCTCCAAAATCTACTTTCTCTGATATTAATATAGCCACTGCAACTTTCATTTCATTAATGTTAGCATGGTATATCAGTCAGGATCCAATCAGGAGAGAGAAGCCATGTAGTAATTTGAATAGGGAAAGTTTAATACAAAGATTTATTAACAAAAACAGGAAATTAGAGTTCAAGAGACTGGCTGCTAAGAAATAAAGAGAACTCTAAAGAATGTATGAATAGTAGATATTAGAAGCAGCCAATACTCTGCTGAAATACTGTGCCTACAGAAGAGGCTCTCCCCAAAGCTGAGATCCAGCCTTTGTTGGAAAGGACATGGTCATGGCTCACTGATTGGCAGAGAAGTCTATGTAACCGTCCTGATGGAACTTTCTGGACATCCTACTTCTGGAACTTGCTGAAAAAATCAGCTGTGGTGCCATGCACAGAACTTGCTGAAAATCTGCTCTCCAGAACTTGCCAGAAATCAGCCTTCTAAAATGCCTGGGAAAACTTCACAGGAAGGTGCCTCACCAGAGATTTCCTCTCAGCAACTGCCTGAGCCAGGTAAGGGTGAAGTTTTTCACTGCCTGCACAGCAGGAAGCAGGCACTGATGAAGCCTGCCTAAGGAGTGCACCAGAACCAGAAAGGAGAATTCTCTCCTTCTGCAGAAAAAATACCTAAAGTGCCCAGATCCACTTTCTCAGAGTAGGCAATGCAAAGTGAATTTGGATCTGAAAGGCAATAAATTGATGACTGGCAAAGAAGGTATATCTTTTTCCATCCTTTGACTTTTAACCTATTTGTGTCTTTATATTAAAGGTGGGTTTCTTTAGGCAGCATATTGTTAGGGCTTGCTTTTTTACCTGATTTGACAATCTCTGCAGATTGTCTAGACAATTTACATTTAATTTTAGACCATTTTCATCATCCCCAAAAGAAACCCCATACCTATTGGCAGTCACTCCCTAATCACCCCTGCCTTAGCCCTAGGCAACCAATAACCTACTTTGTGTCTATATAGGTTTGCCTATTCTGAACATATGAATAAAATAACATAATACAACATATGGTCTTTGTGACTTTTCTTTCACTTAGCATAATCTTTCCAAAGAACATCCATGTTGTAGCATGTATCAGCACTTCTTTCCTTTTTACTGCCAAATAATATTCCATTGTATGAATATACCATTCCATATCATATCCATTCACTAGTTGATGGACATTTGAGTTGTTTCCACTTTGGGGCTAGTCTGAATAATGGTGCTATGGACATTTGAGTACAGATTTTATGTAGACATATGTTTCCATTTCTCTTGAGAGTAGAATTTCTGTGTCATATGGTAACTCTCTATTTAACTTTTTGAGGAACAAGCAGTGTATAAGGGTTCCAATCTCTCCTCAATCTCATAAATACTTTTTATTATCTGTCCTTTTCATTATATCTATCCTACTAACAGTGAAGTGGTTTTAATTTGCATTTCTCTAAAGACTAATGATATTGAGCATCTTTTCATGTGCTCATTGGCCATTCATATACCTTCTTTGGAGAAATGTATATTCAAATCCTTTACCCATTTATAATTGGATTACCTTTTAACTATTTGTAAGTTCTTTTTATATTCTACATACTAAGTCTTTATCAGATATAAGATTTGCAAATGTTTTCTCCCATTCTGAGTTGTTTCACTTGATGGTGTCCTTTGAAGCACAAAAGATTTTAATTTTGATGAAATTCAATTTATCTATTTTTTCTTTTGTCCCTTGTGTTTGGGTATTATATCTAAGAAACCACTGCCTAACCCAAGATCATAAAAACTTGCTCCTATATTTTTTCCCAAGAGTTTTACAGTTTTAGTTCTTACATAAACATGCTTTTTATTTTCTTAAAAAAAAAAAAACTAAGAGGATTCTCCCCAAACTCTTCACATCTGGGGAAGAGAATGCGGTTGGAGTTGGTGAGGATTTGAAGGGAGATTTTCATTTTTTCTTCCATATATTAATGTATTTTTTTAAAAACAATTCTGTCTTACTTTGGTAATTTAAAATCATCAATAGAATTGTTAAATGATTAAAATTGTATGAACATAGTTGCACATAGGAGATACTAAAAGATATTATGCAAAACAACAACAGCAACAAAACCTAGTTATTAGAATAGGGAAGCGGATGTGGTGTCAGAGTTCCTCAAGAACGTAACATCTAAACTGAGACCAGAAGGTGGAGCAGAAGTGTGCTAGATATAGATGGAGCAGGAAGAGTATTTGAACCTACGGGAGAGAAAGGGATCATTAAAAGTACTAAAACTGCTTTCAACTGTCTGGATCCGAAAAAGGAAGGGGGAAGAAGGGTGGGGGGGACAAGAGGCTGAAGAAGGAGACAGGATCATTAAAGTCCTCGTCCGATAAGAATGGTAAGAGGGGCGGGGTGGGGTGAGGGTAGAGTACCCTGGTCAGATTTATGTATTGGAAAAATCTGGGGCTGTGGTGCATATGAATGGAAGTAGGGAGTTCTGTTAGGAAGCTGGAAGAAATCCAGACAAGAAATGCTGACGTGCAGAAGTCGGGCACTGTCGTTGGCGAGAAGCAGCTGATTTGAGAGATCCTTAGGATTTGGAAACTGGACAAAGAACTGAGGGAAAAGCAGGGGCGCAGGCCGACTTCCAGTTTTCTGATAGCCGAAGTGCTTGGGGCCCATTTACTAAGATGGAGATGTAGGAGCAGGTTGGGGGTGGGGGAGGGGGTAAGGGGAGGAGATGACTACTGTGTTTTGAACGTGGGAGTGCAACCAAGAGGAGCTGTCCAACAGGCTGCTGGATGTAGGGAGCTGGTGCTCAGAGGGAGGTCTGCACTGGCAGTGGAATGTAGAGTCAGTCCTGCTCTTAACCACAGCCTGGGCTCTGGAGAACGACACGGCCAAAACAGGAACTGAACCTGTGTTTCACGCGAACGGGCCCCTCAGAGACGAGGGAGAGAACCCTGGAAGTCGTGTTCTCTGGGTCGGGGTGGAGGACTAACTCGCGCCCTCCTCCAACCCTAGACCCGACCGGTATTCGGGAGAAGAAATGCCCGCGGAGCTCCGGAACCTTCTGCCACCGCTGTCCGCATTCGCCGCGGGACCAGTTTGGGGAACCCGTTCGCTGTTGCTAAGGGGCGGCCCCGGAAGTGACGCACCCGGGGTTTGTTGACAGCGGAGGCGGCGGCGGTTGCAGACTGTGAGCCTTAGGAGCCGGATCGGGGGAGGGGCCGGGCCCTGGAGCCAGCACCTGGCGGCCCTCAGCCCCGCCGGCAGCCCTAAGGGCAAGGTAACGGCCACGGGGTCTCCCGTCGCGAACACCCTCCCGCTTGGGGCTCCAGTCCCCAATCCCAAGCTCCGCCCCGCCGACCCCTGTCTCCCCGGACCCCGGCCCTATCCTGGCGAGATCCCCTGCCTCTCGAGGCGCTCTGGCCCTGGATTCTCCCCGGCCTCATCCTCCGCTCCTCTCCGACGAAGCATCCCATCCGCTCCCCAACGCTGAAGGCATCCCCATCCCAGGGTAGGTCCCAGAACCCAGGCCAAGGGATAGACTCCCCCCTCCCCTCTTTCCCTACTACCTCCAGGGCCTCAGCATCGCCGCTGCTGCAACCACTTGCATAGATCCATTTCGGCCTACGGTGGGAGAGCTCCCTTCTCTACCCCTGCCCCTAAGACTGAGAAACGTGCCTTTAAAACTAAGCTCCCTTCAAAAAGACAATGACGCCCTGGCGGATGCCCCTCCAAGATGGGGGATCGATGTAGGGCTGAAAGGGCCAGCCATTGCCCCTCCTACCTGTTGGATGAGCTCAAATTCCCCCAGAGCAGTGCTTAAAAGCTCAGGAACCTCTTGGATTCTGGATCAGTTCAGGGATGACAAGGTGCAGGGAAATCCAACAGGGTGGGAAAGGGATGGGGTAGGATTGCAACCTGAGGGCCAAAGGAGTCCGATCCCGATAGGTGAGTTAAAAGTGAAACTGACTCTGCTGGCCACACCAGCAAGTGTGGAATTGGAATTGGCTGCTTTTAGGATAAAAGAGAACAAGATTTCCAATCTTTGCCTGTGCTTGTCATTGCATTTGGTTTTTAAGGGGGAGAGGAATGCCTGAGGCCTCAGGAAAATCACCCCAGATGATCTTTCCCAAAGACTGTTTCTCTTCAGGGTTCAAATGAGCATGCAAGACAACTTTGAAAAGGGTCACAGGAGGCTGCACTTAGAGCAGGAGGTAGTTGTCAGGGGTGAGGGGTCTCTCTGCTTTGATTCATTCATTCATTCAGCAAATAATAAACATAATGTGTCTAGTAGTAATAAATGCTATGGAGAAAATAAAGCAGGGAAGAGCCATGGGGAGGGCCTGAGATGGGGTGGGGGGTGTGTGCCTTTTTAGAGAGGGTGGTCAGGGAAGTTCTCTCTAAGGTGTTATTTGAGCAGAGACCTAAAGGAAGTGAGGGAGTGAGCTCTGCAGCTCTGCAGTGGCAGAGCCTTCCTCCCAGGAGGACAGCAAGTGCAAAGGTCCAGAGGTAGTAGTATACTTGATGTTTTTAAGAAACAGTGAGACCACAGTGGGACTGGTGCAGGGTAAAGGAGGAGAAGAGTGTTGGTGAGGAGGTCAGAGAACAGTGAGGACCAGATAATGCTGGGGATGTCAAGAGCTGTTCATGCAATGCAGGGTTATGGGGTACCTAATGGGCACCCTTTCAGAACTGTACTAACTTGTTGAAGTGTCCAATGACTAGAAAAAATACTGATTTGTTGTAGATGACAAATAGCCATTGTGTTCGGACCTTGTGCGGTAAGTACCCTTTTTCCATCTTTGTAATGACCATTGATGGAATAAACACAGAAAGGATGGCCGTAGAGCACTGTGGTTAAATCAGGTCATGCCTCTGCTTCCTGGTTGTGAGAACTTGGGCAAGGGGATTTCCTCCACTTCAGTTTCCACATCTGTAAAATGGGTTAAATGAGATCCTGCACTGAAGTGCTTAGTGCAGAATTTGGCGTGTAGCAAGTACTCACTACATAGCAGTCATGATGATGACAAGACGATGATGAACTGTTTGCATGTGGTCTGTTTAGAGCCTTTCTTTTTAGAACCAGCTAGTGGTATCACCATCTCTGGCTGCCCCTGTGAGCTAGTAGAATTTGGGGGAACAGTGTGAGGGACAAGATGGAAACTTACTAACATCTGTCAGTGGTAATAGAGTGGTTGTGTATCCTACAAGGAGGATGGCAGTTTGGGCCTGGCTTTTTTGGTGCCAGTGAATGGTGATGGGGGCTTTTTTTAAGAGCCCAGCAAGTCTGCATTCTGCCACATAAAATAGGCAAAATAATGGTGTCAAAATAATTGTGATTTGGAGACCGGTTGGAAAAGGCAGTGTATGTTGGGCCTAGATGTGTGGCTGGGGTCTGTGTTTTGCTAATCTCTGGTAAAAGCTGTTGGTCTTGGAAGTTCCCCGGCAAAGGCTGAGATTTTGCAGCATGCTCTAAAGGGCCAGAACGGTGATTGATCTCCCTTCTCACCCCCCAAGCCTGACTACATTACTCAGGTTTGGGTCACAGGCTGAGTAGGGCAACTGGGCCCAGAGGATTTGAAAATGAAAAGTCAGAACACTTGGAGGCTGAGAGGCAGCATGTTAGAGCAGGCTTTTGTGGAAAGAACCAACTAGGGACCTGGGTTCAAGCCCCAGCTTTGCTGCTGGCTTGCTATGTGACCTTGGGCAAGTCCCAACCCTTCTCTGGGCCTTAGTTTTCCTATCTTTACATTGAGAATAACGGCCTTGCTCTCCACCCTCCCACCCCCCATACCTCTGAAGGCTATCCAGAGGATGAAATGAGACACTGGTTGTGAAAGAATTTGGTGCAATCTAAAGCTCTCCACAAAGGGAAAGAATTCTTGTTATTATTACTACCACCAGGATTCTGCAGACACATTGTGGGGGGAGGGGGCACCAAGCAGAGGATTGCTCTTGGCACCAGAGTCGTTTTTTTGGCTTTAGTACCTCAGCTGTTCTTGACTCCTGAAATGTGAGTTCAGAGACCCCTGTTGGGTCGTTATTTTGGGACCAATGTCCTATACATGATTCAATCACTGAAGCTGATTTTCCAGCTTCAGAAATGAGCAGAAGGGTCTGCAAGCATTATTCTTAGGAACATCGTTCTTCATAATTATTGGTTACCAGTTTTCTGCCGTTTCATGGCATCTCCTTGGCAACTTATCATGTAGGTGCCATTTGCAATGTTTTGACAGATAAGGACCCTGGTGAATGGCTAATAAATATTGGCTGGGGACCTCAAAGAGCTGAGGCTCCTTCACTCCGACTAACCAAGTCAGACACTCACTGTGTCAGGGAGATCCCATGGATCTGGGCCTTAGTTTTCCTATCTTTACATTGCGAATAACGGCCTTGCTCTCCACCCTTGCCCTCAGGAAAAGTGAAGTATGCTCATGTAACACTTAGTAGCAATACCTGATCATTGTGGAGGCTCATGCTACAAGGAAAAGCTGAGGCTTAGAAGAAAGGTTTCTGCCGTGAGAAAATGATAAAGAGCTTGAGCTTTAGAATTAGGCACTACTGGGGGACCTTGGACAAGTCATTGCACATCTTTGAACCATTGTTTCTTCATCTGGAAAACAAAATGATAATATGTTCTTCATAGGTTATCATGTGGCTTCAGTGAGAACATGCATGTAGAGCTCAAAACACAGTGTGTGGAACTAATGAACACGTGTGCATATCTGTATATACATATATACCTATGTACATATACATATGGCCATGGCAAATTACTTAGTCACTCAGCCCCTCAGCTATTTCATATGTGAGTTGTAGATTATAACTCCAGCCTCATGATTGTTCAAAAAATTGAGTTAACACGTCAAGTACTTAGAATAGTTCTTTTTTGAAAAATTTTTTATTGTGGTAACATACATACAACATAATGTTTCTCATTTTAACCACTTTCAAGTATGCAATTCAGTGGTGTTAATTACAGTCACACTATTGTGCTACCATCACCACCAAACATTACCAAAACTCTTCCACCACCCCAAACAGAAACTCTGTACCCATTAAGAATTAACTCTCCATTCCCCACCCCTTGCTCTGCCCCTTGTAGCCTATAATTTACTTTTTATCTGTATGAAATTGGATATTCTATTTATTTCAGATAAGAGAAATCATATACTATTTGTCCTTTTCTGTCTGGCCGATTTTACTTAACATGATGTCTTCAGGGTTCATCCATGTTGTCGCATGTACCAGAACTTCATAACTTTTTTATGGCTGAATAACATTCCGTTGTATGTATGTACCAAATTTTGTTTATCCATTCATCAGTCCATGGACACTTGGGTTGCTTCCACCTTTTGGCTATTATGAATAAGAAGTGCTATGCTTGGCATAGTTCTTGCTACATACTTAGTGCTCAGTATGGGTATGATTATTAGTAAGTTTAATTGCAAGAATAGAACCCAGGCAGTTTGATTCCTAGGATAATCCAGCATCCTAAGGTCTCTCTTTTCCAAGTGGCACCAGTACCTGCCCCATGATGAGGTGTCCTCTTCTCTCATTCTCTTTCTACATCTTCCTAACATAACCCGCCCTATGGATTTAGTCTCTGCAAGCACTTCGGGTTAGGTGACATCTGGCGTGTCCTCTGACCCTTATTGCAGCCCTGCCCCCAGCAGACTCCTGGAGCTCGCCCCTACTCCCGTCACAACAGCCTTCCATGCCCAGTCTCTGGCCCATGATTGGCTTCCTCCTGGAGAGCTTCCAGCCTCTGTAAATAGGGCATTTGTTTGCGTTTACCCGTAGCTCCAGGATTAATATTTCACAGGGTGGGTGCTGCTCCAAGGCTTAGAACTTTTGGATGCTGCCAGGGTCCCACTGATCCCTCCTCTGGACCTCAGTTTCTCTTTCCCGCTCTGTTGGATGGATGGAGGACTGAATGATTTGGTGAGAACCATGGGTTTGGTTTAGGATTGCATTACACCCTTATTAGTTGTGTAACCTTGAGCAAGCTTCTTGTCAGTTGTGGGATCCTCAGTGTCCTCATCAAAAAATGGAATAACAACCACTCCCTCGTAGTGCTATTGTAAGGTCTTTCAGGCAAAAGCAAACCTTTATTCTGGTAAGTGCCAGGCATGGGGCAGGCACTGAGGGTACAGGAGTATCTGAACGTACATGGTTCCTGTCCTCCCAGAACCCATGGGCTGGCAGGGGTGGGGGTGATTAGACACATTAGTATACAAATGATTCATCACCCACAAGTACTGGTACCAGGAGACATTGTTTTTTGTTGGTTAGCTAAAAGAATATACGAAATTAAATGTTAAAGAACATAGTACCATGTCTATATACCATAGTACCATGGAGGTAGCATGGCAGCTGCTGCTGTTGATGCTGTTCTTGTTTTTTCCCTCTTCTCCCCACTGCTCTTCCCTCTTGGATATCATAGGCTCATGATGGATCCAGTTTTTAGAGAACCTGCAAGAAAAGGGATGGAGAAAGATGCATAGTTCTTTCTATGTGACATTCTGTCATAATCAGAGTTCTCTCTGCCCCAATTGCCAGAATTCCAGAAGGTCAGTGCCTGTCACAAGGATGAGGGTCCCCAGGAGGTGGGACGGGCAGAGTTACCTTTGGTGGTGCCAGGCACTGCAGCTGGATGTGGCACAAGTGGCAGGGTATTCCAGCCCCCAGGCCTCTCAGCCTTGGTGCCAAGATGAGGACAGCTCCTTCCTCCTACAGCTCATCCCAGCCCCATGCAGCCAGGGTTGTCATGGCCAAGGAATGGTTAGCAGATGGTGCTATCTGCCTGCTTTATCTTGGGGGAGGGGGCTTTTGGTGACCTTGGTGCCTGGTATGGTGATATTTCTTCCACTTGGGGAGCAAAGTTACAGTGGAGCAGCTATCTTGGTAATTGGGCTCAAACCTGCAGGAAAGGCAAAGCCCCAGTGACTTCCTCTCAGAGTTGTGAGGCTTCATCACATTGTGTGACCCCTGGGTGTCCAGCAATGTCCTGTGCACAGAGGGCCAGGAAGATACAAGAGCGTGTGTGATGCAAACTACAAGGCCCTACTCTTCCCTTCCACAGGAAGCTATTGAACCCCTCTTATGTGTCAGGCCCCACAAGGGTGCTTAGTCCTTCCTTTGTTCATTCAACAAATAGTCATTATAGAATTGGGTCCAAAATGCCAACGTCTCACACACCCTCTCTCCTTGCAGCCTTTGCACATCTTTTCCTTCTTCCTGGAATGCCATTCCCTTCTCTCCTCACCACCAGAGTTAACTGTGATTCATCCTTTAGGTCTCAGCTAAAAATGTCACTTCCAAGGAGGCCTGTTCTGACTCCCTTATCCCGGGCAGGTCCCCTGGTAGGGGCGCCTGGAGCCCCAGGTTCCTCCCCCTCTTTCAGAACACTGGTCCCATTATGACTGGACATGCATTTGTGTGTGATTCCTAGGTGGATGTCTGTCTCCCTCTGGTGCTGTGTGACCCTTGTCTGCTTTTGCTCATTGTTAGACCCTCAATGCTCAATAGATAGTTATTGAATGAATAAATAAACAACCTGGGCTAGGCCCAGGACTCAGTGCCAAGCAAGACCAACCTGGTCCCTGCCCCTCATGGAGCTGACAGGCAGGAAAGGAAGACAGTTAATTAAACAAGCATCCATACAAAATGTTAGCTGATGTGGTAGGGCCTACGGGGGCATAAGCAGGAGCTCCCTGGCAAGTCACGGAAGCATCCAGAGAAAGCGCTGAGGGTGAGTAGGCATTAGCCAAATAAAGAGGAGAATTCAAAGATAGTGTGGACTGGAGTGGTCAGGGGATGTCTCTTGGAAGAGGTTCAGGTATGTTTATTTGGGGAAGCAGGCAGTATTTAGCATAGAAAGTGGAATTTATTAGTTGAATTCGGACAGCCCCAGTTGAAAGAGAACAGACTGGGTAAAGAGCTGAAAGTGACCCTGTGTTATGTTGTGTATTTCCAATACCATGAGGGAGCTCAGGCTGGCTGGAGGAAGGGCTCAGTAGGACCAAATAGGACAGAAAGCTGGTTCTAATTCTGGAGGCCTTGAGTGATTAGTAAAAGAGATTGGATTTGTCAGTTTCCACAGGGTGCTCCCTCTGGCTCATTTCCCAGGCAGGGGAGGCGGCTGGGCTCTTGATGATCTAGAAGTAAGTGAAGACAAAGGAAGGCCATGCCCAGGGCTGAAGCAGACTGGTTATTGTGCCCTCCCTCAAGGGTGTCACATTGTCAGTGGGACAACTGCCACAATGGGCCTGGTTGTGCTGAGACTTGAAATTAGGGCTGCCTGACTCCAGAGCTCCTAGATCATGGTCATCAGTAAGCGGTGGGGTCAGAACTTGAACTCACAACTGGCTAACTCCAAAGCCTAGATGCTCTGTGGTCTCCCACTGGATTTCCTGAGCAGCCTGGAAGGCTCATGGGTAGACATGGAGGCTCTCAGAAGCCAGGTGCAATGCTGGGCACTATACTCTTGTCAGAACCCTCCAAGAGATGGCATGGTGGAGTCAGAGACCAGGTTCAAATCCTGGTTCGGACCAAGTAATCTCTCTCTGAGCCTGAGTTTCCTCATCTATGAGATGGGATCCTAACTACCATTCATTGTGACCTTAGCCAGTGTCAGGCCTGGGAATAAGCATTTTCCTGACAATCTCTTCACCCCAGCAGCCCTGGGAGGTGGAGGGATTCTTATCCCCATTTTCTGGAAGAGGAAACTGAGATCCAGAGAGGTTAAGTAGTTTACCAGCGAGTTGTGGAACGAGGTTAAACATAGATCTATATCTGTCTGACCACAGAGACGCTTTACAAAAAAAAAAAAAAAAAAACTTTTTTTGAAGTATAACATACAAGGAAAGGCACACAAACCGTGAGTGCATGGTTCGATGAATTTTCAAAAGTGAACACACCTATTCCAGCCTTCCCAGAAGCCTCCTCTGCCGCTTTCTCATTATCTCTTCCCTGCAAAGGTAATCCCTGCCCTGACTTCTGACACCATAGATTAGTGATACCTGTTTTTTCCCTCTCTCTGATGTAGACTCTGATAGGAAAATGTTGGTTTGGGATTAGTTCCTGGCTGTCTTTGGTTCTATAAATGGTTGATCATTTTCTGTCTTATTCACTTGATTTCAATGTGAAGGTTCAATTTACATTCTCTGTAGCCATTTATCTTAGCACTATCAGATTTTCACTTGACTGAATGCCAAATCCCTTTTAAACATTGGAGCTCTTTGCTCTCCAGGCCATTTTCTTAAGTGCACACATCATGAGTGTACAACTCAACGAATTTTCACAGTGAACACACCTGTGTATGCAGCACTCAGCTAAGGACTAGAAGCTTACCAGCCCCAGAAACCCTCTCACATGCCCCTGCCAAAAGTAACCACAGATCAGAGGATACATCCCAATGTCATGCTATGTTCAAAGAAAATTTTCATTCACCCTTGTGAACAAAGTGAAAGGAGGTAATAGTCATGCATCCAAAAAGCCAGTGAGAGAGAAAAACTCAACATCATCTGAAGTGGAAAACACGAGTATCTATCCAGGAATGACATTTGGGAATAAATGTTCCCCTGTTGGATCACATATATTTTATCCCTCCCTCTTAAATTTTGGAATTATGCTATAAATTCTGGACAGTGAGGCAAATTTACTAACCCAGATGCTGTGACAGCATGAGGATTGCACTGCCTCTTAGAAGTTGCACTAGTGCCTGTGGATATCGTATTTTCCAACTTAAAAATGTTCTTTTTAAATGAAGAACTAGTTCTGTTGGCCATATTTATGAATGCTTTATGTGGGGGAAAAGAGCCTCCCCAGATTTTAACTTTGTAATGAAGGCATTTTTTAAAATAAAATTTTGTGTATTGTTTAAAAAAAAAAAGTAACCACAGTCTTGCTCTACCACAGATTAGTTTTTCCTGGTTTTGAACTTGTGGAGTAATATATAAATAGATTAATACAGTATATACTGTTTTGTGTCTGGTTCCTTTCACTGAACATTGTGAGGTCATCCAAGCTGTTAACAGTAGTTTGTGCATTCTCTCATTACCATGTAGTATTTCACTGGTAAATATACACAATTACCTATTGTCTGTGAACATTCAGGTTCTTTTCTGTGTGGGGCTATTACAAATAGTGCTTGCATGAACATTCTGATATATGTCTTTTGATGAGCATTTGTATATGCATTTTTGAGTATATACCTAGGAGTGGAATTGCTGAACATGCAACAGCTTTAGTAGATATGGTCAGTTTCCCAATTACACTCCCAATTTACCCCAGTTTACACTCCCACTAGCAGTGTGTGTGACTTCCTCCTGTTCATATCTTCACCTTTGCTTGTTATTGTCTAAATTGTGCTTGTTGCTTGCAATTGAGTCATTCCAGTGGCTGTGAAATACTATCTCATTGTGGTTTTACAACACATTTCCCTGATGGTGATGAAGCTGAGTCATTGACCTTCACTTTTATGAAATGCCTGTTCAAGTCTTGTGGCTATTCTTTAGTTGGATGCTATGTGGGCTTTTTAAATTTTAACTGATTTATAGAAGTTATTTATATATTCTGAATATGAGTCCTTTATTGGACATATTATTGCAAGTATCTTCTGGTCAGTGGCTTGCCCTTTTTCTTTCTCTTTCCCTTTTTTTTTTTTTTTTTAATTTTTATTCTGGGAACATCTAAAATTCCCCATTTTATCAGCTTTCAATTATACAATTCACTGGTAAATTACATTCACAGCCACAATCACCACCAAAACTCTTTCATTACCCCAAAGAGAAACTCTGTACCAATTAAGCATTAACTCCCCGTTTCCCTCCACCCCCACCCCAGTAACCTGTATTCTAGTTTCTGTCCTTGTGAAGCTGTATATTCTGATTATTTCATATAAATGAGATCATATAATATTTTTCCTTTTCTCTTTTTTCTTTCTTAATGGTCTCTTTTGATGAACCGTTTTTAATTTTGACAAAGTCCAGTTTATCAGTTTCTTTTTCCTTATGATTTGTGGGACATTTTTGTTTTGTGTGTGTATGTGTGACTGAAAAAATCATTGCCTACTCCAAAGTCATAAAGATATATGCATGTGTTTTCTTCTAGAAGCTTTATTGTATTACCTTTCACATTTGTATGATCCATCTCAAATTAATTTTCATGTATGTATGAAGAGAAGTTTCTTCATTTCAGTACAGATCACTTTATCATTTTCCCCTTACGATTAGCACTTTTTAAATCTATTTAAGGAATCTTTGTCTACCATAAGGTCATGAAGACAATAGGAGCCTTCACCTTTTTTTAATAACAGTTTAAATGAAATATAGTTTACATGCCATACAGTTCCCCTATTTAAAGCATACAAGTCAATGGTTTTTTAGTATATTCACAGTTGTACAACCATCACCACAATCAATTTTAGAACATTTTCATCACCTCAGAAAGACCCTGTACCTATTAGTGGTACTCACTATTTTCCCCTAACATCCCAGCCTTAGACAACCACTAATCTATTTCTGTGTTCATAGATTTGTTTATTCTGGACATTTCATATACAAAGAATCATATAACATTTGTCCTTCTGTTTCTGGCTTCTTTCACTTAGCATAATATTTTCAAAGTTCATCCATGTTGTAGCATGTATCAGTACTAATTCCTTTTATGACTGAAAAATATTCCATTGTATGGATATTCCACATTTTGTTTATTCATTTATGAGTTGATAGACATTTGGTTGCTTCCACTTTCTGGCTATTTATGAATATTGCTGCTATGAAC
This sequence comes from Choloepus didactylus, assembly GCF_015220235.1. NCBI lineage: Eukaryota > Metazoa > Chordata > Mammalia > Pilosa > Megalonychidae > Choloepus > Choloepus didactylus. Next base: position 92,718,757 of record NC_051316.1, read on the forward strand.
ATTTAAGTGAAAGTTTTTAGTTGGGTATATGTTTTCATTTCTCTTGGGAGGAGCCTTCATTTTAAATTCAGGAATATCATGTCTACAAAGCCCTAGCACATACTAAGTGCTCAATAGGTGATAGCTATGTACAAATTAGGAACTACCCCATAGCAAGAGACACCTCAGAATAGCTGCTAAGAGAAGGAATGAAGTCGTATGGCACACAAGTAGGTGAATGAACCTTGAGGACGTTATGTTGAGTGAAATAAGCCAGAGATGAAGGGACAAATAATGTATAGGCTCATTAATATAAACTAACTATAATGAGCAAAATCTGAGAATTGAATTCAAGTGCACAGGTTATCGGGACAGAAAGTGGGCAGCGATTGGGCAGTTGATTAAGAATACAGAAAGTTCAAATAAGGCTCATTGTAAAGGTTACTAGATTGTAAGCTCTTACAGCAGTCACATCTGTTCCTGAGTTTGAACTGTTGAGATGCTGTGCTCTTTGTGTATAACCTGGTAGTTCCCTGAAACATTGGGTATCTGTGTGACACCCGAGACTCAGAGTTAGAATTCTGCAGCTCTGAAAGTCAGTATTACTCCATACAGCAGCTGTTAAAGCAGCTGAATAAGAGGTCAGACTCCAATTTGAGATATGAATGAAATGGACCTAGTTAGGACTAAGGTAAATCAGAATACAGGGTAAAGGATGATATTGTCTGTATTTTAAAACTTCAACTTCTGTGTGAGACCAAAGGGAAGCAATGTTTTTGTGTAAAATTTTAATTTTCTGTAGCACACTTACCCTGTCTGATCAGTTTATTAAAACAACCTAATTACATGGAACCTAAAATAGGGAATGAGATCTTGTTATTCTGTACAGGTTAATGTAATACCCTGATACATTCCAGAGTAATTTGGGCAGAAAATAAAAAAAAGTATTTGCAAAGTCCCTTGAGGGACTGGAGGAAAAAGGTGGAACTATTAAACTTCCCCAACTCGGAAATTCCTGATATTCTCTCAGGCACTAGGAATTCACAATTGAATAAGCCAAGCCCTCTATCTTGAGGCTTGCCCTTATGAAATTTATTTCTGCAATAGCGAAGATAGGCCTGCATGTAATTATGCCTAAGAGTCATCCCTAGAGAGCCTCTTTTGTTGCTGAGATGTGGTCTCTCTCTTTGAGCAACTCTGCAAATAAACTTACTATCTTCTCCCCTACATGGGACATGACTCCCAGGGATGTAAGTCTCCCTGACAGGGTGGGACATAACTCCCAGGGTGAGCTTGGCCCTGGCGTTGTGGGATTGAGAATGCCTTCTGAACCAAAAGCGGGAAAAGAAATGGAAGAAAATGAGTTTCAGTGCTAAGAGAATTCAAATAGAGTCAAGAGGTCATTCTGGAGGTTATACTCTTATGCAAGCTGTAACCAGATATTGCAAACTACCACAGTATGCCAAGCCCCAACCAACAGTATTCCTGAAAACTCTAGGGAATGCACTGGGCTCTATCTAAGTCTCTATGAAAGTTTTTCTTAGTAAGTTTATTTTTTTAGAAATTTAAGGCCCCCAGATTGATCCTATGCCAGATAAGCCCTGAAACCCAGAGGTACCAGTCTCCCCAAGAACATCAACCAGTTTCATTCTTCTGCCCCATAAGATCAACAATCATTACCCCCTTTCCAGCATGAAGAAGGTAAAATGGTAATTGCCCAGATATCTGTGAAGACTGAGAGAAAGATCAAGTGAGAGGGAGGAGATGTAACTGAGAAATTAGAACGTAACAAATGACCATGACCACTGACTCATTATGTAGTCGGTTTTTGTTGTGGTGGTGGTGGTGGTGGTGATGGTGGTGTCTGGTGTTTTAGAAGAGCCAGAAGGAAATACCTGAAGTTGTTGAACTGTAATCCAGTAGCCCTGATCATTGATAATGATTGTATAACTATACAGCAAAAGAAAAATTCAGTTGCCCATGTTTGTATGGATCTACTTCTGGATGTTTTGTTCTGTTTCACTCATCTATATCTATCTCTGACAATACTACATTTGTTTAACCTACCTCAATTGAAAGTCTTAAAATTGGGTAGAGTGCAATACTAGTAGTCAATAAGAGGGAGGAGTAAGGGGTAACGGATGTTTGGAGTCTTCTTTTTCTTTTTATTTCTTTTTCTGGAATAATGCAAATGTTCTAAAGATGATCATGGTGATGAATGCACAACTATGTGATGAATACTGTGAACCATTGACTGTATACTTTGGATGGATTATATGGTATGTAAATATATCTCAATAAAATTATGTTAATAAAGAATTAAATTATTAAAAAAATATGGCTTCTACGGTTGTAAGGAGCAGGTGGTGAAAATTCCTGTCAAGCATTTTGTCCCCACCACAAATATGTCTGCCCACTGGCATTTTGAAGCCATAGAGATGCCTGGACAAGGCCCCGTCCATGCTCTTTGTAGGTCAAATCATGCTTAGATGGTGGCACAGCAGCGAGGGAAGGAGTCAGGAGTCCTGGAATCTAGCCCTGCTGAGCTGCCAATTCAAATATGATCTCCAAGTTTCCCTGCTTGGAGAATGGATATAGCTCAACTGGTGGTTCTGGGCCTTTTGTGTGGCTCACTTGGCTTCTCTCCGATTCCCCAGGATCTGACTCTGCCAATGATTCTGTGAGTGCTGGGACCTCCCTGCTATCCCTGAGGGCCCCTGTGCAGGAGTGGCCCACCTGCCTGCCCCCAGCATGGCGTCTGACACTCCCGAGTCCCTGATGGCCCTCTGCACTGACTTCTGCCTACGCAACCTGGATGGCACCCTGGGCTATCTGCTGGACAAGGAGACCCTGCGGCTACATCCAGACATTTTCCTGCCCAGTGAGATCTGTGATCGGCTTGTCAATGAGTGAGCAGGCCCAGGGAATGGGGCAGGGTGCATGTCTTAGCATGAGCGTGTGTGGAGAGAGAGGGACTGTGTCTGTGCACCATGTGGTGGTTTGGATGTGTACACATATGTGCGAGGGTGTGCGTGCACATGTTGTCTGTGGCTGTGAGAGAATATTGGTGTATTCATAATCGTAAAAGTATATGTGGTTATCCATAACCATAAAAGTTGTAGAGCTGTGACCCATGACATTCTTTGAGGTTTGTTCTCTGTCTGCTTGTTGGATCATACTTTGAAAGTTGTCACTGTTATATATATATGTTAAAGTTCACAATGAAAAAAATGCATTTAAAAAAAGGTATATGTATGCATGATGGTATGTGTGTGGGTATTTACACATGAAGGAATCAGTGTGTATACACATGTGGGCTTCTGAAACACAACGGTATGTTTGAGTGTGAGAGTGCATGTGTGCATTTGAGTCTGTGTGAGAGAGCACACATGCACAAGAGAACAGGCTAATGTGTGTGCTTGTGAGCTAAATGAGCATGGATGTATAGGTGTATATGCCAGTGCTGGAATAATGGATTCGTGATCAGGGATTGAATCTTTTGGAAAATCTTTATGTGCCCTCCCCACTCCCTGCCCCCTACTGACAGGGGCCTCTGAGAAGCAGGTGTGCATTTGCTGGCTGCCAGGAGTGCTGTCTGGATGCCCAGAAGGGAGATTGTTAGACCAGACAGCTGCATATGAAAGTGGGAACCTGTGTGTGACCTGAGGACAGAGCCACACTTGTAATAATGTTTTTATTCTGAGCATTTGATGTGGGGCAAGCACTAAGTTGGACACTTTGCAGACCAATGTTAGGTTGGTTTTACAGATGAAATCTGTGCAGATGAAGAAACAGGACTGGAGGTGTTCATTTACCTGCATGCAGTTTCCTGGGAGTTGAAGTTTAAACTCCATAATGTTTGACTCCAGAGAGAATTCTTTCCACCAGATCAGAATTCTTGCATGAGCTAGTACCTCAGAGTTTTATCGAGGGCTTGCCCTGTACCCAGCTGGAAACTCCAACCACTTAGCTTCATTTTCCTGTTTGAAAGGGCCCTGGGAGGGATGATAAAGAAACCAGAAGCTAGCTTAAAGAAGATGATGAGCATGGACATGGCAGTGGAGCTACTGCTCCATCTGTGGAGAAGTGTGTAACGGGTGTGCATTTGGACAGGAGGTGTATGTGTTTGTATTGGGAATGTCTAGGATTTGGGGGGTGGGAAGGGCTTGGGATTTGCTATTGAGAAGTAGTCCCTTCATCACCAGTAGGTCACTCAGAGAGCTACCTTTGGGCTCCCGCTTCCTGGGGTACCCTTACTCAAAGAGTCTCACCTGTAGTGTAGTCAGGATCTATTAGGAGAAGGACGAAGAGGTTCAGAAACGGAGGGCCTTGTGCTGGGCCTTGGAGGGAGAACGAAGGTCCCTGGGCTGCTTCCCTGAGCCTTTCTTCTCTCCCAGGTATGTGGAGCTGGTCAATGCTGCCTGCAACTTTGAGCCACATGAAAGCTTCTTCAGCCTCTTTTCAGACCCCCGCAGCACACGTCTCACCCGTATCCATCTCCGTGAGGACTTGGTGCAGGACCAGGACCTGGAAGCCATTCGCAAGCAGGTGAGGCCTGCATCTCCAGGGCACTGGGGATAGCCATGGGGAGGCTGGCCCAAAATGGCTCAAACAGTGAGCCAGGGCTGGGGCCATTAACCTCCCACCCAGGGATCCCAAAGCCACTCTTCCCTCACTGTGCAACCCCACCATGCCCACCTGTAAGCCTGGGTCAAGGCCTAGGGCAGGGGTGGGCAGGAGTGATGACAGAGCCATGCCTGCTACCAGGACCTGGTGGAGCTGTATCTGACCAACTGCGAGAAGCTGTCCGCCAAGAGCCTGCAGACACTGAGGAGCTTTAGCCACACCTTGGTATCACTGAGCCTCTTTGGCTGTGCAAACATTTTCTACGAGGAGGAAAATCCAGGGGGCTGCGAAGACGAGTGCCTTGTCAACCCCACATGCCAGGTGCTGGTCAAGGATTTCACCTTTGAAGGTTTTAGCCGCCTACGTTTCCTCAACTTGGGCCGCATGATTGATGGTGTCCCTGTGGAGTCCCTGCTGCGGCCCCTCAACTCGCTTGCCGCCTTGGACCTCTCAGGCATTCAGACAAGTGACGCAGCCTTCCTAACCCAGTGGAAAGACAGTCTAGTATCCCTTGTACTCTACAATATGGACCTGTCAGATGACCACATCCGTGTCATTGTCCAGCTGCACAAGCTGCGGTGAGTTGCCCAGCCCAGAGGTCACCAGGGATGGGAAGTGGGGAGGGGCAGGGAGGCAGGGATGTGGGAGTTACCAGTCCCAGAGGGTTTATGAGCCCCTGGCCAGGCAGAGCATGGGGATAGAAAAGACAGTCCTAGACCTTAAACCCAGTGCTTCAGCTGGATTGAGGCTGTTCAGGGCACTTGGGTCCTGGCAAGTTTTTTTCCAGAATGCTCTGGATCAGTTGTGGTAGAAATGGACTCTCACCTGTTATGGACTGAGGGAGCAAGCGTCTATGAGTTAGCCCCACCTGTGCCCAGATTCTGACCTGTGGCCCCCACCCCAATCTCCAGACACCTGGACATCTCCCGAGACCGCCTCTCCAGCTACTACAAGTTCAAGCTGACTAGGAAGGTGCTGAGCCTCTTTGTGCAGAAGCTAGGGAACCTGATGTCCCTGGACATCTCTGGCCACATGATCCTGGAGAACTGCAGTATTTCCAAGATGGATGAGGAAGTGGGACAGACCAGGTAGGGCCACAGGCAGGGGAGCTTTGGGAAGCCACGCTTTATTGTTGCAAGCGGGGAGTCATTCAACAGCATTTACCAAGTGCCTTCACTGCCAAGGGCTGTGCTGGGTGCTGGAGATAAAGAAATGAATCATGCCCTGCCCTCTCAGAGTGCATGTGAGATAGTGGGAGACAGACCAGTAAGTAGGTCATGATAAGGGCTGTTTTCAGGGAAGCACAGGGCTCTGGGGTTGCCCTGAGGCTCTGGAAGGAGGAAGGAGGAGGAATGACATCCAGGTTATCTTGAAGGATCATTATGAGTTTGCCAGAGGAAACTCTAGCAGAGGAAACAGCAGGCACATGGGCTGGTAGATGAAGGCAAAAGCAGTGCTTGGGGAATTACCAGACACTCAGACCCACTGGAGCACAGCATGAAGATGGTGTTAAGAGATGGGGCTGAAGAATGCCTTTCTGTCTTAAGCCATTTTTCATGTTTTAATTTTTGTTCTTCGTACTGTTTATCTATATGCTTGTTCTTCACTGATTCAAAGTTGAAATAAATTTATTTTTTGATATTGAAAAAAAAAAGAGAGAGATGAGGCTGGAACATCTAAAAGAGGACACCCCAGGGAGAGGCCCTCTTTATGTTGAGCCCAGGGCAGCCCCAGGCCCCACACCGCTGACCCCAACATCCTCTTTCCCTAGCATCGAGCCTTCTAAGAGCAGCATCATGCCTTTCCGGGCTCTGAAGAGGCCACTGCAGTTTCTCGGGCTCTTCGAGACCTCCCTGTGCCGCCTCACGCACATTCCGGCCTACAAAGTGAGAGGGGAGATAGGGAGGACCAGGGAGCCCTGGGAGAAAGGGGGTGGCAGAGCTGGAGGCACCAGGGTGTCTGCCCTGGGCCTAGAGCACCAAGCTGGGATGGGGGATCCCACCATTCAGCCTCTATGGGCTTTTCTGAGCATGCCCCATCCCCAGGTAAGTGGTGACAAAAATGAGGAGCAGGTTCTCAACGCCATCGAGGCCTACACGGAGCACCGGCCTGAGATCACATCGCGGGCCATCAACCTGCTTTTTGACATTGCGCGCATCGAGCGCTGCAACCAGCTTCTGCGGGCCCTGAAGGTCAGCCCCAATCCTGGTGGCCCCTCGGGCTCTTGTCCACTCCCATCTAGAGGAAGCTTGACTGTCTGAGACATGTCCTTAGAGCCCCAGCCCTGCCTCTGGGTCCTGTCCCTCCTCTACATTGCCCTCTATCCCCAGGGCACTGGCACACCTACCTCTGGAACCTCACCTCTGCCCTCGCAGTACCTGACTTGCTGTAGCACTGGCCTTCTTCACACCCAGCCTGGAGCTCTGGCCTTCAGGCCTCGCTCCACACAGGGCCCTGGAGCACAACAGCGGGGCCTCCAGAACCATGGCCCTATCCTAGTTTCTGCTTCCCAATCCTAGTTTCCATCCTCATACAGCTTTAGGCCTGTCCCAGCACAACTTTAATGGGTTTTCCCAACCTGGGCCCCTGTCCTGTCTCCATATAGCTGGTCATCACAGCTCTCAAGTGCCACAAGTATGACAAGAACATTCAAGTGACAGGCAGTGCTGCCCTCTTCTATCTAACCAATTCCGAGTACCGCTCAGAGCAGAGTGTCAAGCTGCGCCGGCAGGTCATCCAAGTGGTGCTGAATGGCATGGAATCCTACCAGGAGGTGACGGTGAGCCCCCAACCTGCCAAGGCCCTGCATGCTCTCACCCCAACCACCCGTTTTCCTGCTTACCCTGGGCCCCAGCCATGCTGACTGGCTCATAGGTCCCTTAGAGTGCCACATATGCTCTCACCCTTTCCCACCTTCTGTACTGCCTCCCTCTCCAACTCCCCATCCCACTGCAACATTCCCAGACTCCCCAGACACAGCCTTCAGGTCCCCCATTACCCAGCCCCATTTTTTTTAATATATATTTATATATAAATTTATATATTTACAGATATTAAAAAATTTATATATTTACAGATATAAAAAATAAAAGAAAATAAAAATCACCCACTTCCCACCACCATTAACATTGACTGTCTATTGCTCTGGAATTTAGTCTTTGCATATATATTTAGTAAATCTGTTCAGATTTGGATCATACTGTGTGTACTATTTGTGTCACATGGATTTTTAATTTAACAGTGTCTTGTGAACATCTGCCATATCAACAAATACATTTCTACAACATTTTTAACAGGATTTTTTTTCTGATTACAAAAGTAAGATGTTTAATGCTTAAAAAACAAAACAAAACAAAACAAATGTCAAGGAATAAGAAAATATATTGACTGGAAAGTAAAAGTCAGTCACATTCTCATCTCTCCTGCCAATAGTCAGTTCTAAGAGCTTACTTTCATAGTTGTCAGTGCCAGCACAGTGTGCAGCACCTGTGGAGCGGCCAGTCTGTAGCAGACTGCACACTGGAGCCCGAGGTGGCGGTCCAGCCCTGTGCTCATGGACTCCCAGGGCAGGACCCTGCCACACGCACGGGCTGCAGTTATTCAGTCAGTCCCTTCCTATTGAACATTTTGGTTGCTTTTTGTTTTTTCTGCTATTTCAAACCATGCTTTGCCAACTATATTTAATTGATCATCCTTATAATACATTTCTAGAAGTAGAATTGCTGGGGCCACAGGTATGTGTATTTTCAAAGCGTTTGGTACATATTATCCTCCAGAAAGGCTACGGTATGCTGTCCTCCCTCTGTAGGAATGAGTACGCCCGCTTCCCCACTGCCTTGCCAACTCCAGTGATTTTTCCTACATAGAGATTGATTTTATAATCAGGTAAAAGGGGTGTCTCTTTTTCTTTTACTGAAAAAAAAATGCTAGTTTAAGACTTCCAAACAAATTAATAAATCCTATTAGAGAAATGGAAATTAAAACAAGAAGACACCACGCTTCATCTCAAGAGATCGACGATACCCAGCATCGATAAGGTTCAGGGGAAGAGTACTCGTACACTTTCTACCGGGCCGGGAGGGTGTGAACTGTACGACCTTTTGGAGGGCAATTGTCAGAACCTACCAAAATTGTAAAAATAAGTATCTTTTGACCTAAGCATTCCACACTTAGAAAATGTTCTTAGAGGAAAAAACTATACATACTTCCACCCTTGTTTGATTAGGTAGAAATCTGAGGAAACCAAAATGCCTTAGCAACAGGGACCTGGAGAAGTAACTTGCAGTCCACCCACACAGTTGGATACTCTGGCAGGTCTATACATCCTAACATGGAAAGATGTCCACTGCATATTACTAAGTGAAGAGAAGCAAATTTGGACAAATATGTATAATACCTTTTTTCATCCCCCCTCTTCCCCAAATGTATGTTTGAATTTGTATGAGAGAAAACTCTGGGAGAATGTACACCAAACTTTTAATAGTGAATACTTCTGGGGAACCATATAGGGTGAGGGAGTTTAACTTTCTGTTCGGATAGTATTATTTGAACTTTTTATAGTAAATATTGCTTTTATAGTTAAAAAATAGGTTTTTTTCTCAAATTGAAAAAATCTGTGTTTATTGGAGAGAAAAAAGACAAAAAGGTAACCAAGAGTGATGTCTCTAAATTATATGATTAATAAAGAATGGCAAACCTTTAATATCTACAAAGGAAGGAAGGAAATTAAATTACATGAAAAGTACTGAAAACACTGTAAAAAAAAATAATAAGCCTGCAGACAATGCAAAGAGAAGGTTTTAGAGCAACTAGAACTGTCCTACACTGCTGGTAGGAGTGTAAATTGGTACAACTACTTGGGAAAACAGTACTATCTAGTAAAGTTGAAGACACACAAACCTTGTGACCTAGCAGTTCCATGCCCTAGAGAAACCCAACACACTTGGACACCAGGGCACATGTGTAAAAAATTGTCCATGGTATCCAAAAATTCAGGCATCCCAAATGTCCATCAGCAGCCATAGACCAGATGAATAAAGTGGGGTAATATCACAGTGGAATACTATACTGCAATTAAAAAGGAATGAATTCCAGCTATCTATGACCACATGGTTGATCTTACAAATCTGTGATTGAAAAAAAGCAGCAAGATGCCAAAGAATAATTCACCTGGTAAAGCAAGGAGGGTGGTTATTTCTAGTGGGGAGGGAGGGGTTTATGATGGGAAGGAACATATGGGGGCTTCGGGGAATTGATGATGTTCTGTTTCATTACCCGGGTGGTGGTTACATGGGTGTTGGCTTTACAGAAATTTGTAAAATGGTATGTTTGTGTTTTTGCACTCTTCTGTATGAATATTACACTTCACATTTGTTTTAAAAATATTTTTTCAAATGAAGATGAAGGCTTGCAGTCTCCCCTTCCAGGAAGCTTTCCTGGACCACCACAGCTCTGGATGCATCTCCTGCCTCTGGAGCGTTCCTCAACTGGCTGCTGAGGCGCACCCTGAATGTGGTCCACTTGTCTCCTGTACCGGCCCAGGTCCAGCGGAACTGCTGCTTGACCCTCTGCAACTTCAGCATCCCTGAGGAGCTGGAATTCCAGTACCGCCGGGTCAACGAGCTCCTTCTCAGCATCCTCAACCCCACGAGGCAGGACGAGTCAATCCAGCGTATCGCCGTGCACCTGTGCAATGCCCTGGTATGCCAGGTGGACAATGACCACAAGGAGGCCGTGGGCAAGATGGGCTTTGTTGTGGTACGTGCAGGGCGAGCCGCCCCCTCCCTCCTTACTTTCTCCATAGTCCCACTTCCTGGGTTCACTTCCAGTAACTACGGAGCCACCCCCACCCCCCCACCATATTCCACTACCTCTCCATTTTAGGTGAGAGTCTCAGAGGAGGGCTTGGGGTGGGGTAAGGGAAGGTGAGCTTATGCTGAAGCATGAAGGATTTAGGCTAGACCAAAGGAAAATTTTCCTAACAGTGAATGTTGCCACAACCCCTGTAGATTTCCTCTCCCAGCGCCCTTCACTCATCCATTAGGTTCTACTTAGGAAGTCACTCCCTGTCTCCTCAGACCTGGTTGGGTGCCCCTGTTATACCATCTCAATTGTGGATTAAGTAAGTATTTAAGGGACCATCTGTTAATTTCAGTCTCCCCATTTGATTGTCAGCTCCATAGGGAAAGACACCTCATTTCATCACTGTGGCCCCAGCACTTCCTAGCACGGGCCCTGTTGCACAGTGGAAAGATGATAAATATTTGCTGAAGAAAGGAAGGAAAGAAAGAGGAAGGGACTCAAGAGTATCCAGTCTTCCTCCTCCTATTTTTTTGCTGGGGAAGCTGAAGCCCAGAGAGGGGAAGGGCCATGCCCAAAGACACAGAGGTTGGTCAAACCAGGGCCAGCACCCAGCCTCCTGGTGTCAAACACTAAGGGTCTATGCATTGAATTTCTTCAAATAGCCTCCCAAATAGATATGGAGATTTGGTCTGATCAGAATGTTTTAACCAGGAAGTGAATCACTGATTCTCAAGATCTTCTGTCCATTCTGGGTTCCTGGGAGATATGGTAGTTCTTGGGCCCTGGCCCCCAGCAAGCCCTCTTTGCCCACAGACCATGCTGAAGCTGATTCAGAAGAAGCTGCTGGACAAGATAGTAAGTCGGGTCTTCATGGAGCCATTCTGCCCTTTCCCTACCCTGGGAGGGGACTGGTTTGTCCCTGGGGGATATCCGTGTTTTGTCAGGGGACCCCCTCGCCAGTGCCAGGAGCCTGCAGGGCCCGTCCAGGCGAGCCTTTGCTGAGCCCTGCCCTGCCGCTCGCAGTGCGACCAGGTGATGGAGTTCTCCTGGAGCGCCCTATGGAACATCACGGATGAGACGCCTGACAACTGCGAGATGTTCCTCAACTTCAATGGCATGAAGCTCTTCCTAGACTGCCTGAAGGTAGCACTGACCTCCAGTGCAGCAGCCTCCTTGATGTCCACATGGTCATTTTTCTGTCCCTAGGCTCCCCACCAACCAAATCCATCAGCACCCCCCTCACCGCATAGTTCCCGCCGAAGGGCAGTGGAACCAACTCACGGGTCCACCAGCCCAGGCTTCGCTGCTAACGGAAGCTCCACAGACCTCCCCTGACCCAGACGGCCTGGCTGGGTCCTCTCTTAAGAGCCCTCCAAGGGAAAACCTGGTCCCTTCCTTCTCAGCAGTGATTTCTCAGGCTGCCTAGAGCTGGCTGGCGTCCATTGGGATATCAGCTGGACAGAGGACAGAATTCTGTCCGGTAGGATTGTCTGTTCATCCTAAAACTCTTCCTTTATTTCCCTTGCTCCAGTCTCGGTTATGGGGGTCCCCTTAAATTAATATTTTGAGCTTTGGTAAACAGAACCACATTTGTGCCATTCACAACCGTATAGGTCATATCTCCACTCCACCTTTGTCTTGGTTGCAGGGAGCCTCCACCTTTTTAAATCCCTTATAGTCTGTACCCAGCACTGTCCTAGGTTCACTGAAAGGTATGTGGGCAGCATATTGCACCCCCTCTTTGTCTAGCTGGAATGGCCAGACAGAAGCCCAAAAAGCTTTTAGGTACTAAGGGACAAAGTAATTAAAATCTAATTGAGGTGGCCCCAATGGCCCTCATTTTGCCAGGAATTCCCAGAGAAGCAGGAACTGCATCGGAATATGCTGGGACTCCTAGGGAATGTGGCAGAGGTGAAGGAGCTGCGGCCCCAGCTCATGACCTCCCAATTCATCAGTGTCTTCAGGTTGGTACTTCCCTCCTTTCCCTTTTGCCTTGGCCACCAGGATGCTCAGCACTTTTAACTAGCCTGTGCTCGGTTGTAGCAACTCCTCTTAGCCTAGGTTTCTGTTAGAAATACCACTTTCCCTCTATAATATTGTTTTTATTCTTTCAACCGTCCATTAAAGGGTCTTCTTGTAGCTGTATCTTAAGTGATTTCATCTCCCTTTTAGAAGTAGTCTGGATGTAGATAATAAGTGATAAAGAAATAAATAGTATTCTGGCATCTGGTTTGTGAGTTGGGGTCCAGCAGCTGGTATTGGAAGAGGGACTGGGGGAATGGGACTCTATTTCACTCTCTTCCCCCTGTCAGCAATCTGCTGGAGAGCAAGGCAGATGGGATTGAGGTTTCCTACAACGCCTGTGGCGTCCTATCCCACATCATGTTTGACGGGCCTGAGGCCTGGGGCATCTGCGAACCCCAGCGGGAGGAGGTAGAGGAGCGCATGTGGGCAGCCATCCAAAGCTGGGACATCAACTCTCGGAGAAACATCAATTACAGGTGCCGGGTGGGTAGGGGGTGGTATAGAACTGGGGAGGGGGCTGGGGCAAGGTCTGGACAGAGCTTATTGCCTTTCTTCTAGTCCTCTGCTGTTCTTATTTATTGAGGTATAGTTCACAAATAATAAAGATCATAATGTGCACAGATCTTATGTGTACATTTTTTATGCACATCAACACCTGTATATACCCGAAACCTGCTCTTTACAAATATTTTTTGAGTATTTACTTTGCTACACATTTGACTTTTTTGGGGGGGTGGGAATGGAGAAAATACAGATAGGAAAATAGGAAGTAAAACAGAAATCGCTCCTGGTCATATCTCCTGTAAGAGATGCCCTGTTAACATTCTGGTGTCTATCTTTATGCACAGATTTAATTACTTCAATTCAAATTGGTAACAATTTTCACTATATTGTTAGCTGACTTTCCAGTCAAAAGTATGGGTCTCCCTCGTTGTTTTGTAACAACTGAGCCATTTTCCATGTGTGGATGGGCTTAGGCCATCTTGTACTGACTGACATTTAAATTGAACATCCATATTAGGAGAAATGAGCTTATGCTTGTAGCTTTGTCCATGCTCCAGTTACTAAAATTCCTGAGAAGAGATGAAGTGGAATTGCTGGGCCAGAGGGTTTGAATGTACATTCTTCAGGTTTTTGAACCATGTCTCCAGATGGCCCATAGAAGGCCCTTGTAAGAGTGCAGCCATGTTTTCTTATGCTTCCCATTGCATCCCCCCACCTATCCCCACACACCAAGGCTGGGTCTCTCCTCCTTGCCCAGATCCCCTGCTTCCTCTGCCACCTTATCCATGCCCCTCCTACCTCCCGTACCTGCCCATTCTTTTGACCTCTCACAAGGGAGCTTCCCATGTGGAGTCCGGATCCAAGGTGTCAAGGAACCTGACAGTGGGATGAAGAACCTGATGCCCTTTCTTCCTGTATGTGACTGGACTGCTTAGGGTTTGTCCTTAGGACGTTTCAGGGAGGAGAAACCTTGAACAAGAGAAGTTGCCCCTCCCCACTCATCCCAGGAAGTGACCTTGATTTCTCTTTTCACAGGTCCTTTGAGCCAATCCTCCGCCTCCTTCCCCAGGGCATCTCCCCTGTAAGCCAGCACTGGGCAACCTGGGCCCTGTACAACCTTGTATCTGTCTACCGTGAGTACCCACTTGCCTTTTGTTCAGACACAGGGACAGTCCCCCAGCTGAAAGCACACCTGCCCTTGGGGAGCTTATAATCCATTTGAAGAGCACTAAGAGAGCGGGTCTAAGAATTTGTGCCTAGAGCAAAGCTCTCCACTTTCCAGCATTTGTGGGACACCCTGTCTAATGTCTGGCTCCCCACCTTACTGCCCAGAAGCAGGCCTGGTAGGTAAGAAGGTCCACCCAGAATTCCCAGATAGCTTTCTTAATGCTTCCTGCATCATTGAGTGAATAGTCAAAAATCTCCATGCCTTCTGCATGACAGGGGCAGACCATAAGACCAAGCAAAGGGAAGAATTAATCCCTGTGGAAACAGATATCAGAGAGAACAGGCAAGAACTTTAAAATAACTCTAACTTGTATCCTTAAGGAGAGTCCCTTGAGGAGAGCCTGAACTTTCTTCTGCTTGGTGGCTTTTGAGGGAGAAGAAAAAGAGGATGCAGTGCTAAGAGATTTTGATGGCAGACCAGGTTTGACCCTTAGTTCTCTCTCTAACTGGTTATATGACCTCTCTGTGCCTTGGTTTCCTCATCTTTAGAATGGGGATAACAATGCACCTGCCTCCTAAGACTGATGTGAAAAGAGAACCAATGTATAGTGTCTAGTCCAGTGCCTGCCAACACTGTCGGCACTGTTCAGTTATGCTAACAGGCTGAGTGGAAAAGAGTGTAGGCTCTGGAATCAGCTACCTGGATTTCAAACCTGGTTCCACCATTTCCTGTGTTACTCTGGTCAGGTTTCTTAAACTTTCTGTGTCTCAATTTCCTCATCTTTAAAATGAGACTTAATCTTATAGGCTTGCTGTGAAATAAGACACACAGAGTACTTAAAACAGTGCTGGGCACATACTACATGTTCAATAGAAGTTAACCTTTTTTATTATTACTGTGACATTAGTCTTAGTAAATAGTACCTGACCTCAAAGAGGCAGCACAGCATAGAGGAAAGAGTCCTAAGCTGGGACTCTCTTAGACAAGCCTCTAGGGTGATAAATTACTTCACCTCTCTGAACCTCAGTTCCTTCATCTGTAAAATGGAAATGATAAAAATATTTACTATTTTTAATTATATTTTCAATATAATGAACACCAATGAAAGTGGTTAAAATGGGAAATTTTATGTTGTACATATACCACAATAAAAATTTTGGAAGAAAGCTCCTACTGCAAATTGCTGCTGGAAGTTGCAAATAAGATGTCCATGTTCTCTGTGTAGTGGAAAGCTCTGGATACTATTCTTTAATGGAGTATGAGCATGAAACCACCCAACCCCCCAGTAGGAAGTCATGGTGGTTCCACCTGTTTGACATCTCCTAGTCAATGATCTCCAACCTGGCTGGTCACCAGAATCACCTGATGGTGTTTTGCTAAAAATGCGAATAAATACAAGTCCCCGGATCTGCTGAATCAGAATACTCAGGAACACGGCTTAGGAATCTGTATTTTTACAAAAACTTCTCAGAGGATCCTCATGTTTAGGAGCCAGTGGATTGGGTGATATTTTCTATAGGGTGACCTCTGGAAAACAAACGCAGCAACTTTAAACCAGAGTAGGGAATTGCCCTTTCCAAGGACTCACCACCTGCTTCTTCCCCAGTGGACACAGGAACTCTGGCCCTGGTGGCTGGGTAAACATGGTTCATCCCCTGGCTCCAGAGGTGCCCCTCCACCCAGGCCTGCGTCTTCATCTGCACCCTTGGGAGGGCAATCCTGCAGCAGTGGGTGGGTTTCTAGGTCAGAGGCTGATAGAAGACTCATCGGGATTATCCACTTGGCTACCCTCACCCCACAGCGGACAAGTACTGCCCTCTACTGATCAAAGAAGGTGGGATGCCCCTTCTGAGGAACATGATCAAGATGGTGACTGCCCGGCAGGAGACCAAGGAAATGGCGCGGTAAGAGGCAGGCAATATTTTTCTCTTGGAGCCTTGATTTAGGGGAGTTGAGGGACTCAGCAGTGGCACTCTGATAATAAGGAATCACTGAAACTTCCAGAGGCAACCTGGAGTTGAGTTGTGGAGGTGGACAGTGTACTGATGTCAGGCTGGGGCTCCCCTGACTGTCATCTTAATGATGGAGCTTTGAATGGAGCATTATTGCCCGTATAAGTTTAGTTTCTTTAATTCCAAACAGATTCCTTCATCTCATTTCTGAGCATTAAGCTGATCAGGTCAGAATTTTTCATTACTTTTTTCAAAGACATTCCATCCAAAGAGAGGACAAAGTGTGGTAAAATACAGTATGGAGATCAAAACAGCAGAGTGCAAGCAAGTTTCTGATTGTGAAAGTCACTGACATGGCAAGGTTGTCAGGCCTTTCATTGCTATATGGTTTTAACTACAGTGTCTAAAATAACATCAGTTCTGATTCTTGCACCCATTAGTGAACCAGAAAGACTCTCAGACTTAACATGTCGGAATCAGCAGTAACTAACTTGCTTTTTCCAGGACTCATTTTAAAAGAGACAGTACTTAAGTTTACCCCAACAAAATTTTGGTATAGTCCTAAACACAGTCTAGAATAAAAAGTAACATGGAGGAGGAGCCTGAAACTGAGAGGCTCCCCAGATAATGACTCATTGGATGGGAAGACGTCAGCTGGTTCTGCCATTATTTTGAGCAAAAGCTGCTGCTTAGAGATTGGGAGATTGTCTCCATTTACGAATGGTAAAATGAGTGGTTCTCAAACTCAGTCTCCTTAAAGAATAACCTGAACAGAATGTTCAAGATGTACAGGCCCCACTCCTTAGATTTTTTTTTTCCAATGAGCCTGGGAATATTCATTTTTAAAATGTATTCCAGGAAATTTGAGAAGCATTGGGTAAGACAGACCAGTAACCTACCCCAGTCACTTTCAATCTTTCTCTAAGATCTGAAGTATATTTCTGAACTGGCAGGCCTATTTGACAATGAGTTTTGAATGGCATTTAAGTCATGTAGGTAGCTGCTTGGGATCATTCTTAGAAGGCAGTCCACTTGTCCATGACTCCCTACCACACCCCAGGTATCCCTTATTGCTTAAAAGGCGTTAGAGCACCTCTTTGGTGCCATGAGGCTGCAGTAAACACTCACCACCACAACCCAGAGTCTTGGTATTGAACAAGAAGGCTGGGCTATCCAGGGTAAGATTACACTTGACAGCAGTGGGGCAGTAGTGCCAAGGATCAGTCTGGAGTGGGCAAGAGACTTGAGATGCGAGCATGAGTGATGGTTCCCAAATGCTGCACTGGGGCCTGGGGCCTGGGGCCTGGCAGCTGCAGGGAGTGTAGAGCCCTTGTGCAAGCACAGCTTCCTTAGCCCTACCCCTGCTGAATCCGGATCTCTGCATGAATCTGATGTACAGCCAGTTTGGGGGTCTGCTGGTGGACTTTTGGAAAGAAAAAGGTCTAGGGATGTGGGGGGAAATGAAGAAGGAAGACATTGCTAAAGAAAGAACCAAAGGGTTTTGGAGGTTAGACCTGAGCTGATTCGAGGAATCCCCTAACCACAGATGCTCTGGAATTATAGGCAGAGAAACGGGGTATGGAGAGGAAGGAAGGGAGGACAAGGTGGTGATGATATTCAGGGCCACAGGTACCATTTCTAGGTGCTTTGCATATGCTGGCCACTCCACCATCCACTTTATATACATCATCTCAATCAGCTTCAGCATCACTATTAACATTTGCTGATCCAGCTGCCTGATCACCCAAGAGGGACCAAGCTACCCTGGGCCCAAGCTCACCCTCCAATCCTCTCTCTCCCATTGTCTCCAGCAAGGTGATTGAGCACTGCAGTAACTTTAAAGAGGAGAACATGGACACATCCAGATAGAAGCCTCTGCCCCCACGGCCACCATTGCTCTGGACCACGAGGCCAGGAGGAAGCACTCTGAAGCAGCCCAGCTGGCAGACCCCCTTCTGGGGAGTCTCCCACCAGATGAAGAGGCATGGGGGAACTTTTGCACAACCGACGCTTTTCCTTAACATTAGTGAGATATATATATATTATATATATATATATTATTTTTTTTTTTTTTTGGTTAGGAAGTGTGAAGTTTTGTGTGTATGATTTCTGTACAAAAACAAAAGAAATATTCCCTGAGTCCTTGCAGCTTCCTTGGCCATTCTCAAACCCCAAATGAAAGCCTTCATTGCTGCCACGCTCGTTCCTATCCCAACCAGGCTAAACGCCTCTAACATTGTGAGTGTCTGGTCCTTTCCCGTTAAAATCAGATCCTGCCCTCACTTTCTATTTGACAGGCAACAGACCTTTAACAGCCTACTCCAGCACCCCAACCTACCTGCCAAAGCCTGAGGACCCCATGTAGGCTCCTGGGCTTGGACAGTGGGGTTGGGAGATTAAAACTAACCCCATTGGGTCTCCCAAATGCCTTGGTGCTCCCAGCTGTGGGCCATCTGGGGCAAGAAATTGAGCCATTCTAGGCCTAGGACTGGGCAGCCCCAGCCACAGAGGCCCCTCAAGGAGCAGGGTTCACAGTGACCCTGCTGCTCTCCGGCCAGGCCTGCCTGAGGCCACGCTGCTATGGAGGCTGTCTCGTAGTCTCCCACCAGGTCCCAGGTTGTTGAAGGTCCCCACCCCAGGGATGGTTAGAATTCAAGGGCAGAGTCCACTGCCCCTTCTGCCAAACATACTTGGAACCTGCCCTCAGCCCTAGAAGCCAGCACCTTCTGGGGCCAGGGGCTTGCTCCCTCATCTGCCCACAAACACCCAAGGTGCCCAGGCACTCCCACCAGCAGAACTGAGCCTGCCACTCCCCCTTGCCTACCCCGCTGCCTGGGAGGACCCCACACTTCTCTCAGAGGCAGGTGGTCCCACCCTCCCACGCCAGCCTCGCACTGTGGCAACAGGCAGACACGCCTCCAGACCAGCACTTGGAACACCTTTCAGTGGCACCACTTGGCCCCTCCCTCGCCCATTCTGCCCTACCCTGAGGCTTTACCTTGGAAATCTCCGTGCTGTGTTTCAGAGAAGTGAGACACAGGTGTATCTCTAAATGTCTTGTGGGTCCTCCCTTGATATAACCCTGATTTGCTTCTCATAGGGACAGATGGGTGGTGAGAGGGCCCATCCTGAACAAACGGGCCCGGAAGGCAGAGCCGACCCTGACGGCAGCCCTGGGGGAATGTCTTCTCTTCCCTCCTCCTGCCCTGGGCCTCTATTTGGATTCTCCCAGCATTTCTCCTCCAGCCAGAACAAGCTGGGTAGCAGCCTCAGGGGAGAGGCACCGGGCCTTTATCTCCTGAAGCGTTTCCATCCCAGCCTTGGGAAGGTGGCAGCTGCCTTGTCATGTTCCACCACCTTGGCAGGTGGGCTGCATCTGCCTTTTTGTTCCATGCTCACCTGCCAGAGCCAGATCCCAGGCAGAGCTCAATCGTATTGCTTTACCACCTGGGGCCTGGGTAAATGTCTGTAATTTGGGATGTCATAGAAATACATTTTTGTGCAAAGTGAAGAAGAGCAGAGCGTCTTTTTTGCAGAAGGGATGGAGGTTGCTAGCTACCTGGAGTTAGCCAGACTGTGAGGTTAAGGACCCAGTCCTCCAGGCTGCCAAGACTGTCCAAGACTGCTGACTCCAACTGCAAGGAGTTAGGGCCCAACTACAAAGTTAGAGGGAAGAGTCCACAGGAGACCACCCTCAATCTCACACCAATTTTAAGTTCAAGCATTTCACAAAGCCACCCTCAGTTTAGAAAATTCACTATAAAGACTCACAGAACTCCCTGAGAACTATTATACTCATAGTTACGATTTATTATAGGGAAAGGATACAGATAATCAGCCAAAGAAGACATGCTTAGGATAGTCTTGGAAAGTTCCAAACACACAGGGAAGGAGGGGGTCAAGCTTCTGTTGTCCTCAGAACTCGGTATCCTCCCGGTATCAATGTGTAACAGTAAGCACCGAATATTGCCAACCTGGAACATGTGCATGAGCTTCACTATCCAGAGATTTTACTGGGGCTTCCTTTATGTAGACATTGAATGACGGATTGCCCATGTGGCTGAACTCAGTCTTCAGCACCATCCCCACTCCAGAGGTTGGGCTGATACCATGTGACCCAAGGGGTCCACCTTGTTGGCACACACTGTCAGGTCACAGGTGTGGTCTGAGGGACCCACCATGAATAGCAAAGACACTCTTAGCACTGGGGAAATTTCAAGGATTTAGAGGGTAACTCCCAGGAACTGGGGACAAAGGTCGGACCTCTCTTTGGACACAGCCACATTCTTTACTACATACTTGCCTGGCTTCCAAGGTCAGGAGAGAGGCTTGGGCAGTGGGCCTTGAGTGTGTGTAAATTCTATGGCTGGGAAGGGTGTATTGGTTCAGTTTTTGTGCCAACACACAGGGCCAATCAACTGCAGGCCCAGGACAGATGGCAGAGTGGGTTGAAGTTCCTGTTCCCTCTATGTTCTCTTCACACGCATGTGCCTAGACACTGAGCACACAGCGGGCAACCTGACCGTGGAGGCCCCTGCCCTGGACGGCTCAGTCTGGAAGTGGAGGTGGATATTAAATATGAGATTGCAACCCAATATGCAATGTGCAGAGGGAGGGGAACACAGAGAAGGTACCTTCTGCAGGCTGGTTGGTGGGTGTAGTGGGGTCAGGGAATAATGGAGAAAGAAGAGCACCTGTCAAGATGAGAAACTGCATGGTGTTCCTGAGGCAGTCAAGGGAGGCTTCTCATAGAAGAAACATTTGAGCCGAATCCAGCAATAAGATACAGGCTGCCAGGCCTGGCCCTAGGGGTCTAGGGAAAGAGCATTCCAAGACAGAGGGCCCTACTAGAAGGGCCTTGCAGGGAACCCTGTGTGGCAGCAGGAGGGTGAAGGAATGACAGAGGGAACAGGAGTCCCCGGCCAGAGAAGCAGTTGTGGCCAAATTGTGAGGTAACCAGACCTCCCCAGCTTTGCAAAAAACCAAGACAGTCCTGGTTTACACCTGCTGTCCCAGTGAAACTATTAACAGTGCCCTCTTTTACTTTCAAAGGTGACCCAGATGGAATAATAAATTGTATGGTCGCGTTCCTCAAAGGCCACAACGAGGGTGTGGATTTTATTCTCTGTGAGGGAAAACTAGTAGATGATCTTAAGCCAGGGAGCATCAAGAATCAATTAAACACATTCCTGCAAACACAGCATTCTGGCTCCTCTCCCCGGCCCCTCCCCTGTGGGTCCAATCCCCACTTCCTGCCCCCTGAGCAGGACTCAGGGCCAGGCCTCTCTCTCCCCTGGGTGTGACCCCACCCCTAGCCTCCTGCCACTGGTCACCTGTGAGACCTGGGCAGAAAGGATGTTAGGAACAAGGATTTGGCTTTGGAGCCTGGGGGGAATAGTGTCTGGGAGGGAACAAGGATAGTGCCTGAAAGGAGCCTATCAAATGGCATTCACCTGCCAGGTCCTGTGCTAAATGCCCTATGTACATTCTACACCCTTGTTAAAAATCTTCACAACCCATTTTAAAGATAAGAATGCTGAGGCTCAGAATGGTGAAGTGACTTGCCTAATGGTTACCACAGTAAAGGAGGGAAAAATTAGAATTCCCCAAATGTGCCACGATCTCCTCCCCTAGCTCGCCAGTCCTGGTACATGCCATTTCCTTTTGTCTGGGACACTTTTCCCCTCTGTTTTTTGCCTGGCTAATTCCTACTCACCCCCTCACAGCACTTACTCACAGGGCTAAATGACCTTTTCTGCCTCCTCTATTGGACTGTGAGCAACATCAAGATTCCACTCTGGCCCATCACACAGTACAGGGCCTGTCATGTTGAGGGCATTCCTTAAAAACTTACTAGATGAATGGAAGGGAGAGAGTGAGGGAAAGCTGGACTTTGGAGCATTCATTACATACAGCCCAGGATTCAATCCTGTTTCACAGGTTACGAATTTATATTTTGTAATCGGTAACCTCAGAGGTGACCCACTCCTCCAGAAGAAGGCTGAAGTCTAAACCAGAAAGGTCATTTTGTTGATTCTCCGTAAGAAATGTGACCTCTGACGGGAACCAGAATCCTCCTATGGACTTATCAGGGCAAATCTCTATGTGAAGCTGAGTGTTAGATGGGAGGTATACAGACAACAGTCTCTGAGCAAAAGGGTTTTGGGTGATTCCGCTAGTCATGGCCATCAAACTGCAATCACCTGATGCCACCCTATCCACTGTGGGGAAAGACCTGCACAAACTTCCACCCTGGATGAACCCATCTGCCTGCCTGCCCTGTTGCCACTATGAACTGTAACTGACTTATTTCTCATCTCTTCCTCAGCAAGATGTGAATTCCCAAAGGCAAGGATCAATCTGGACTGCAGAACCCGTCAGGGTGCCTTAGATGCAGATGTGGTAGTTTGAAGCTGTTATGTACCCCATTCCTGTGGGTATAGACCTATTGTGGGTGGGAACCTTTTGATCAAGTTATTTCAATTGATACGTGACTGCCTCATTAAGGCAGGTGTTGATCCTCTTGCTGGAGTCCTTTATAAGAGGATAAAACACATACAGAAGCTGAGATTTGAAATTTAAAGACGCTCACGGAAAAAGCCAGAAGAGAAGAGAAGCTCTCTCAGAAGAGAAGCTGAGAGGAAGCTACTGAAGCCAGAAGCTGGAAGCAATCAAATCTGGGAGAGAAGGACTGGGAGACTTTGCCATGTACCTGGCCATGTGACAGGAGCCCAGACTGCCAGCAGCCTTTCTTCAGAGAAGGTATCATCCTGTTAATGCCTTAATTTGGACATTTTTCACGGCCTAAGAACTGTAAGCTTGTAAGTTAATAAATCCCCATTGTAAAAGCCAACCCATTTCTGGTAAGTTGCATTTTAGCAGGAAAAAGAAACCCGTGCTAGATAACCTCAGGATGTAGCAAAGCCTACATCCTGGTACCAAGGGACAGGCTGGTCAGCCACGTCTCCAGAGGGATGCACACCAGAGTGGCTCAGGGACTCTGGGTAAAGGCCAGTGGCTGATTGGCTACTCTCCTTTTCTGTGTCCCTCTGCTCAAGAAAGAGTGATTGGCCAGCTCAGGTACCTTGTTGGAGACAGGAAGGTCAGAGCAGTCTGACTGATTGTACCATCATGGCCACACCCAATGGGGAAGAGAGAGTCTGTGTGCTGGTACAAATCAAGGGGGAATAGATGCCAAGCAGGTGTGTGCACAATGTCCAGAACAGTGCCTGACTCATGGAAGCTTCAAAATTATTTGTTGAATGGAAAATGTGCACTTGGCACAGTTGTGCATCCCTTGCAGTAATCAACACCAAGTTGCATGTGACAGATAGCCAACTCAAAACCCTACCCAGCTTAGAACATCGTTGACTAATGTGACTGGGAAACCCAGGGGTAGGATCAGCTTCAGGCATAGCTGGATCCAGGATGTTCAAACAATGTTGTTAAGACTGTCTCTTGCTCCCTCTATCAATGGTGCTCATCTCTATATATCTTTACAAGTTGGCCTCATTTTCTCCTGCCACAGACAGACTCTATTCACAGTCTAAAGATGGCTGCTGGTTGCCCTTATATCCTATTCTTTATGCTTGATCCAAAAGAAAGGTATATCCTTTTCTCTCTCAGCATCTATTTAGTAAATTTCATGGAATGAGTCTAATTGGCCCTGCTGAGCCCACCACCTAGGGTTATGATTGGCCTCACTGAATCACATGCCCATTCCCTGCTTCCCACTTCACTATGGGGTGAGGGATCTTCCCACCAGAACCACAGGGGATAGGGAAAATAGGTCCCTATAACAACAAATTTCAGGTTAGGCTATAAGGTCTGAGTGGGGAGCCCATCTGATATAGGAAGAAGGTGATATTGGTATCAATGGGAGGTGTGGGTGGAGAAGAGAGAGGCAGGGCCGAATGGGAAAGACACTGAGGATCAGTTGATGGAGTTTGAGCAACGCAGGATAAGGTTTCATCTTAGAAAAGCCTGAAGCCTCCGGTTGGGAAAGTCGGTCTGATGGGGTATATACATGGTGGTTTACAGCAGGGGAGACTCCATTATTTAATTCCTCCCAACCACCTTAGGAGGTGGGTACTATCGTCATTGCCATTATATAGATAGAAAACAGAGCTCAGGAGTCCAGTAACTTACCCAAGATCACACAAGTAGGAAGGGGCAGTGCTGGTATTTGTGACTGTCTGACCCGTTGAACCCCCATAGCCAGAATCACCACACCACAAACCTCCAGTTTGTCTTTTCTGATTCCGTTTTCCAGTAGCTGAGCACGAATATCAGATATAAAGTTTCACTACGGAGCAACCTTGAGCGAGTCCTGCCCGTCTTGAGGCCTCAGTTACCACAACTTTGAGACCGACAAAAGGCGGCAGCCTGGACTGAGAAGAGCCCCTGGATCATTGAAGCGCCAATGTTGCTGAACGCATGCGCGAGACTGGGGCGTGGGGCGGGGGCGGAGCCGAGACACACCTTACTCTCGGGCTTTCGAAAGTTACCTGGCTGCTGGGGGCTGGGATTGAGGGAGTAACCGGCTGCGCGCGCGCCGGCCCCGCCTCAGCCTCTTCAGGCACCTGTTGGCTCGAGGGCCCACTCGCCCGCAGTTGCTATCCAATAGGCAGCCTCCCTGACCCAATCCAGCCCCGCCCACTCTCCGGATCCGCCAATCCCCGGGTGGCCACCACCCCCCTACCCTTTCTCTCTCACTCTCCCTCTGGCAAGGGCCCACCCCCCCGGCGCTTCTTCCGGGTAGGGCCCGAGGCCGAGGCAATGGCGCCCTGGGCGCTCTTCGGCCCTGGGGTCCTGGTGCGGACCGGGCACACCGTGCTGACCTGGGGGATCACGCTGGTACTCTTCTTGCACGATACCGGTGAGCCGGACCCCGCGTGAACCCGGACCCACCCGATCCCGCGTGGTTCCCCAGACGTTTGGGACTCGCTTGGTCCACTCTAATTCCACCAGCTCCTGAAGCCCCCTCCATATTTGTCATTTCTAGAGCCACCTGCTTTCCGCCTGATACCCAGTGGATCCTTAATTAATCCCGGCATCTTTCTAATCCCTGCCGGATGCCCTAGCCATCCAGGACCCATCCGGTGCCCACCAGATCCGAGGACCGACTCAAGTCCCCATCTCCCTGATCCTAACCGTAAATTGACTCTCAATCTTCCCTATCAGTAAAATCCTGAGGATCAACTGGATTCAAGAACCGTCATCCCACCCACTTCCATGGCCACTAACTGCCCAATCCAGACTCCCCACCCCAAGTCAAGAGAGCACCAGATCAGGGAGCGGCCAGTCACCCACCTTTCCCTCCATCCTCTTTGCCCTCCTAGCACCCGCTGACACGACACACCTCCAGCCCTTCACTCCCCTGAAGTAGTCCTCTACCCAGCCCTTCACCTGCCATATTGGCCTCCAGGAAAGTTCTCCCCCTTCCCCACTACGGGCCACAGCAGCCCAACCCCCACCCTTTCCTCTAGGGTCCAGCCTGAGCCCCTGGGGCCAGGACTGAGGGCCGTTCTTACTTTCCTCCCAAGACTCCCTCAAATCTCTTCAGCCGCCTTGGCACTTCAGCCTAAAAGCCTGTTCAGGTCTCTCCATCAGAAAACGACCACCCCGCAACCATTCTTCCTTCTCTGCTCCCTTTAAGGGATACCAGAGTTGTCCACACTCTGCTGTCTGGTTGTCTTATGCCCCCTTACTCCTCAGCGCCCAACATCCCCCAAATCCTGTCACCTCCATTGGCATAAACCCACTGTACCCTTCCCTGACCTGGGCTCCCCTCATGTCCCTCTGCAGCATCCGGGCTTGCCAGCCCCACCGTCCTGCGTTTCTGTCTCGTGGACACCTCAGACCTGGCCAGTCTCTCCCTGCTGCGGTCCTCATGACAGACCCCAGAGATCCAGGAGACAGTCTGGACCCCTCCTCCCTCTCCCTCCACATCCAGTCAAATCTGGCTCCTACGACCTCCATAACCCCCTCTATCCATCCTTTCCCCTTCACCCTCCTTGCCAGTGCCCTTGTCCACCCGCCTTGCTCTCCCACCTGGACAGGACTCTCTGCTTCCAGAGGGAGAGCTTTCAGAAACAGGAATATGACCCTGTAACCTCCCATGGTTCCCTTTGCCCTCTGGATAAAGTGCACACTGCTTTTTTGACTGAGCCCCACCTTCTCCCTCCTGTAAGCCCATGCTGCAGCTGCACCTGACCACTCATTGAACCCCATCCCCAGGCCTCTGCTCTGTCAGAAACACCCAGTCTTACCTCCAACTGTACCCCACCCCTACACCCTCCCGTTCTGCCCAGACCCTGGCCTCACTCTCCTCCTCTGGCTTCTCCAGAGCTGCGGCAGTGGGAAGAGCAGGGAGAGCTGCTCCTGCCCCTCACCTTCCTTCTCCTCGTGCTGGGCTCCCTGTTGCTCTACCTGGCTGTGTCACTCATGGACCCAGGCTACGTGAACACTCAGCCCCAGCCCCAGCCCCAGGTAACCGGTGGGGACCCTGGGGCCTGAATCTCTCCTACCCAAGGCCCCAGGAACAGTCTAGATGCCAGACTCTGTGCTGAGGTCTTTTGTGGAGCATCTCTGTAAATCCTTCTGCTAGCCCTGTGTGGCAGGAACAGCTAAAACCCCATCCTGCAAATGAGATCACCAAGCTCAGAGAAGTGAGTTGCAAGGGTCATGCATCCACCCCTCAGTCCCTGGCACTCTGCTCCACCCACTGCCAGCATTCTACGTGGGATGGGCCCCGAACTGTCCATGCCTAGAGCTAAGCCCAGCCCATCACTGCCTTCCAAGGGGAACCCCACCTTATGCTCTGTCCCTCCCATTTCAGGTGGAGCCCAAGGAGGAGCAGATGGCCATGGTTCCTCAGGCCTTCCCCCTTCGGTGCTGCAGATGCTGCCTGGTGGTGGTGAGTGACGCAGGGAACCCTGTGGGAAGGGCCGGGGTTGGGGGGCAGAATGAGACTCCCCGACCTCCTCCTGCCCTAGGACCCTGGGTCTTGGGGCCAAGCCCTGGCCTCACCCCTCCTCCAGGAAGGCCTCCCAGATTCAGGCCCTCATCCATGCCCACAGCAGCCCCTGCGGGCCCGGCACTGCCGTGAGTGCGGCCACTGTGTCCGCCGCTACGACCACCACTGCCCCTGGATGGAGAACTGCGTGGGGGAGCGCAACCACCCGCTCTTTGTGGCCTACCTGGCATTGCAGCTGGTGGTGCTTCTGTGGGGCCTGAACCTGGCATGGTAGGTGCTGCCGTGGGCAAGGGGGGAGGGTGGCCAGCATGCTCCTGCAAGGTGTATGGCATGCCAGGTCTCCCTTGGCTGAGGGAGGCTCCCTCTTCAGAAGCCTGGGACTCTCTCCCAAGTGATCTGCTGACCCAGGCTCCCTGGGGCCCAGCCGAGGGAGAGAGGCACCCCTGCCCCCTACCATCTCTGGGTCCCCTGTCCCTGTCCTGCAGGTCAGGCCTCCGGTTCTTCCAGCCCTGGGGGCTGTGGCTACGGTCCAGTGGGCTCCTGTTTGCCACCTTCCTGCTGCTGTCCCTCTTCTCCTTTGTGGCCGGCCTGCTCCTGGCTTCACACCTCTACCTGGTGGCCAGCAACACCACCACCTGGGAGTTCATCTCCTCACACCGCATTGCCTACCTCCGCCAGCGCTCTGGCAACCCCTTTGACCGCGGCCTGATCCGCAATTTGGCCCACTTCTTCTGTGGATGGCCTTCAGGGTCCTGGGAGACCCTCTGGGCCGAGGAGGAGGAAGAGGGCAGCAGCCAAACTGTTTAGGATTGTTGGGAGACAGGGCTGCCATCTTGGGCCTGAAAACCAGAGGGGCTGCCTCCAGCTGGGGTCTGCCCTCGGAGAGCGTGGGGCTCTTCACTCCTGCCCACTCCTCCTAGACCTCAGGGCAGAGCGTAAAGACAATGCCTGCCTCAGTGGGCACTTCTGCCCTCCAAAGGAAGAAGGGAAGGAAGAGGACTCGCAGGGGACTTGGACCCCTCGATTCTTAGCCCTCCACCACCACCACCACCCCAAGCCAAGCTGCCTCTGTCAAGCACAGTTTTACAAATTTAATAATCCATAAAGCAAGTCAAGTATTAAAAAAATAAAACAAACCGCTCCGCCCTATGGCGCCCTTTCTGGTCCAGGTCTCACTGGGAAGCAGAGAAGGGTTGGGTGAGAGGGGGAGGGCAAGCACTTGGCCCAGTGACACTGAGCAGCCCCAGGACAGAGCAGCCCCATGGCCGCACCACACAGAGCCCCAAGGGCTCATAAATACCAGGCAAGGCCTGGACATCCAGAACAGGGCACACAGGCATACAGGCAGGAGGGCAGCAGCTACAAGAGTCTGGGGCCAGGGATAGCTGGAGATGCCGGGAGAGGCCCTCATGGTTCCAGGAATTGCTCAGACACGAAATCAAAGTCCCGGAAGGCAGCTTGTTGGCGGGCAGTGAGTGGGCTGCGGGGGTCCGGTGGGGTCAGGGCAGGCGGCAACCCCGTGAACTCGCCTTCGAAGTAGCGCAGGTCTGTAGGGCCCCAGAAGGTGGGCACAAAGGGGGGCCGGACAGTGCGGGTGAGCAGGGCATGCCAGTCTGTGGTCTACGAGCACAGGGCAGAGGGACCTGAGACGGGAACAGCGGCCCCCAGGGATCACCCCACACCTCCCACTCTGGCCAGGTGCTGCTGGGCACCCTTGCCACCCAGCCACTCACCCTGAAGAAAGGCTGTGTCTTGATCTCCTCAGCATCCTGCTCGCCCGCCCCCAGGCGCTTCTCCGGGCACTTTTGGAGGAGCTGGGGAAGAGGACAGGGCTCACTTTAAGCATGCAGCCCAGGCACTGCCCACCTCCTCAGGTGCCCCAAGCGAG
Organism: Choloepus didactylus; assembly: GCF_015220235.1. Taxonomy (NCBI): domain Eukaryota; kingdom Metazoa; phylum Chordata; class Mammalia; order Pilosa; family Megalonychidae; genus Choloepus; species Choloepus didactylus. The sequence goes on from NC_051316.1 coordinate 92,747,679, forward strand.
CTGGGCCTCGGCTCCAAGGAGGATGGCAGAGAGCACGTGAGCCATGAGCAGCCGTCTGCCCCAGCCCTGGACCTGGTAGTACTTACTTTCTGAATGAGCTCTAGTCCTTGCACTGACAGAAAACAGGGGTACGAGGCATCCGCATTGACGATGCAGTCAAACACCTCCTCCTCAGTGTCCCCCGGGAACGGGCACTGTGGAGATGGGGGCTCAGCAGGGTCCCTGGGCACCCCCCACCCCACCCCACCCTGACCAATGCCCCAGCAGCCTGGGCCCAGTGCTCACCTCACCCACCAGCATCTCGTAGAGCAACACACCCAGCCCCCACCAGTCCACCGCCCGTGTGTAGGCCTCTTGGGTCAGCACCTCAGGAGCCAGGAACTCTGGGGTGCCACAGAAGGTGCTTGTCCGGTCCCCAAAGCCGATCCCTGCAAAAACGACATCCATTTGTGTGCTCTGATCACAACAACCTGTGTGGTTGTCAGAATCAACAGCCAACCCTTATGATCCCATGTACAGGACCCCATGCCAAGCTCTTACCCCGCCCCCTGGCCCTAGGAGGTGGAAACAGTTATTATTGCCATGTGACTGAATGAGGAAGCTCCGTCTCAGAGAGCCAAGCTCACATGCCAAGGTCACACAGAAAGCAGAACCCAATTCCTTCTACCAGCCGAGACCATGGGCTTTCCCTCTCCAGCCAAGTGCAAGCTGGGGCTTTTTAAGAGCATCTGAGGTTGGGAAGGAAAAGCCAATGTGCCCAGCTGTCCCCAAGAAAAAGCCGGAGTGGGGGAACCAGGCCATCAGTGGGTAGAAAGAGGATTGTCTGGGAGATGCCACTTGCCCACTGACTGGGCTGGGTGGGCAAGCCTGGACAGGGGATCCTGCACCGGCAGCACCCACCTTCCTTACAGAGCCCAAAGTCTGCAATCTTCAGGAAACCCTGGGCATCCAGCAGGAGATTATCCAACTTCAGGTCCCTGAGGGCAAGGGAAACAGATCAAGGGGATGACAAGGGCAGAGACCCAGGGAACAGCAACCCACTCCAGAGCTGCCTGAGAAGGGCAGCATCTCCCTTTTCCTCCCCTGCTAGCACCTCTGGGGCAAGTTACCTGTAAATGATCTTCTTCTCATGTAAGAACTGCAGCCCCAGGACCACACAGGCCAGGTAGAACCTGGGGCAGTGGAGTGGGGGAGAGGTCAGGCCCAGGACTGCGAGGGGCTGGGTAGGGAGGCACTAGGCTACCCGTGGCCTGGGGACCCCTGGATGTCCCAACCAGAGTCGGGTGGGTGACAGAGACTTGACAAGCCTCATGCCCCTGTTGGGGGGTCTCCTCCAGGTGACTGTCCCAAGGTTGCTGTGGACTACCCTCCCTGGTGTCTTAATTGTGCCAGGAGTTCCACACACCTTATTCTCCCAGCAGCCTCTGTGACTGATAATCAACATGCCTATTTGTCAGGAGAGGATCTGAGACTCCAGGTAAGTGACCTGCCCAGGGGAAGTCACTGTGGGTAGGAAACAGCTGATATGCAAACCCAGGTATTTTGCCTCCTGAGCCTGTATTTGGATGGGCAAAAATAAAACAGCTCCAGCTGTCACCCATCTTGTATTTAGTATTCACCAGTCCCTGTGCTGGGCAATTTACAAATGCTCCTCTCATCTATGCAACAATTCTATAAGATAGATGCCTTAGCCCAATTCACAGCTACATAAGCTGAGGACCAGTGGGGTCACAAACCCTGTGCAAACTGGAGCCAGGATTTGCACCAAGACCTCTCTGACTCCATGCTTTTTGTGATGAAGGAAGTCTGACACAGGGAAGCAGCAAAACTGCTGGCAGAGACAAAGAGGAGGGTTGGGAACCCACCGGGCCTGGGGCTCAGGGAAGACATCCTCATGGATTTGCATCATGAGGTCACCGCCAGGCACAAACTCAGTCACGAAGCAGGCATGGCTGGGGGTCTGGAAGCAGGCAAGGAGGGAGAGGAGGAAGGGGTGCCCCGTGTGGGCCACAGCCTCCAGGATCCGCTTCTCGCAGTACAGGCTGCAGGGGAGGGTGTGGGTTTTAGAGGGAAGAAAAACTCCACTGGCTGTGCCCTGCCACCCACACAACACCCCTCACCCGTGGGTTTTCAGTCAAAGTGCCAGGCAGGTAGTGATGGCTTCTATGTATTGAGGGTCCCTGCGGGTCACTGAACCCACAAAACCACCACTGTCCCCATTTTACAGATGAGGAGACTGAGGTTCAGAAAGGTCACCTGCCTAAGGACACACAGTTAATAATTACAGGGTCTAAAAAGAGAACCCAGGCCTGACTGGCCCCAGAGCCTGCACCCTCAGCCCTCACTGGGACACCTCTCCAAAGCCCTTTGGAGTGCCTGCCTTTGCGGTGCCTGCAGCCTTTGGGGTGCCTGCAGTCCTGGCTACAGCCATTCTGGGCATCCTCTGGGGTCAGGTGGCTGGGGAAGGCCTGGCAGACCCCACTGGCCCAGCCACACACCTCTCTATCTCATCCCGGCCAAGCACTTCCTGCTTCTTCAGTGCTTTGATGGCGTAGTATTTCCCTGTCCCCTTGAACTGGACCAGGAGGACCTGGGGATCAGAGAGAGGCTGGGCTCCAGGTGGGCAGTACAGGGGAGCCCCCCTGAGCTTTCACCCCCTATCCACTTCCCCCGCAGAATTCCAGCATCCTGCCCAACCCCCTCCACTGCACCCGCCTCAGCCCACTACCTTCCCAAAGTGTCCCCGGCCCAGCACGGCCAAACAGCGGAAGTCCTGAAGCCGGGGGGGTTTCCTGTAAGAGAAAAAAGACACGGGAAGCTCCTAGAACAAGTGCGAGCCCCCAACAGGAGCTGCTCCAAACCTCCATGCCCAGTCCTGAGCTGTCCCCACCTACGGGGCTCGCAGAGGAGGGGATGGAGAACCAAAGGTGGGGGCTCCTAGACAGCAGTTTCCTGGGGTCTGGGAAACAGCCGGGACTCAGTAAGGTGAGCTCAGCAAGGTAAGAACCTGAGAGCGAGCCAGTGAACACACCAAGGGGCTGAAGAGTGATCGCTGAAAGGGGATACAAACACTCAAGCAGAGGGCCAGATTGCTCAAGCACACATGTGGGGTCTGACGGAGGTACCTGGTGGGGGAGGCTGCTGGAAACGGCCGGACTCTGGTCGTGGGCTCCACATGGGGGCGTTTGGTGCACTGTGAGGGGAGAGGGCAATCAGGGCAGAGCTGGGCTTCCTTTCCTCTCTCTCCGTGAGCCCCACCCCTATCCCCCATGTAGCCCCCAGGGGCTACAAGCTCTGTCGTCCCCCTGCCCCTCACCGGAGTCTCCTCAGGGATGGGCTCCTGGGGCAGGTAGAGGCGTGGGGGCTTGGGAGGGGGCTTCATCTCTTCTCCCACAGGGGCTTTCCTGGATGGGAAATTAGTGTGGGGAGGAAACAGAAGATACACAACCGGGCACAGCAGATGGAATGGCTGGTGCGGACAGACACACAGCCGTACAGAGACAGAGGCAGGGCTGACAGTGAGCAATGGGGACAGAAAGACAGCTATGGACTTAGCCTAGAGAGAGGGGGACCCACAGAGAGGCAAGCAGTCTGGAGTGAAGGGCTCCTCACCTGGGGGAGGCAGGGTCAGTGGACCCCCGGGGCATGGCTGGGGTCTGGGGGCATCCTCTAGAGGGGCTGATGGTGCTTGGGGAGCTGCAGGGGGGCAGCAGGTTCATGACCAAGCGCCCCCAGGCTGCCATGCTGAGGTTCATCTGGGACGCCCTCAGGAAGTCCCGGCCTGAGGGGCAAAGTTGGGGGGCTCAGTCCCAGGGCACCCTAACAGCCCCAGCCCTGCTCCCTACAGACACAGCCCTCACCCCCTCCACACCTCTGCGTTTAGAGAATATGCGTTTCTGCCTCTGCAGCCGCGGCCTCCTCTCAATGACAGGGTCACAGAAGGTCACCTGTGGGGTCAGGGGTCAGGGCTAAGGACCCGTCCCCCCCCGTCTGCCATCCTATCAGCCATGACATCTCCTCAGCCTCCAGCATCCCAGCCTGAGCTCCCAACATCAATGAATACAGGAGCCAGAAGGGCCCAGAGAGATGGATTCAAGGCCCTCATTGGTACCAGTGGGGAAACTGAGGCCCAGAGAAGCCGTGTTTGTCCAGGGTCACACATGCCTCAGGGGCAGAGTCAGGATAAGGACATAGGCCTCCAGACTCCTGTGAAGTGCTCTTTCCACTGCTCCTCCAAGAAGGGCTGGGAATCCTTCAGACATTCCCAGAGACCCCCTTCCTCTGGCCTCAAATAAGGGGGTGGGTCACACAGTCTACCTCTTCCAGCTCTGACAGATCCAGGGCCTGTGAGGGCAGGGGGCAGTGAGCACCTGGGCAAAGAGAAGCCCCTGTGGCACCAGGCTGAGGGAGAGATGGTGACAGGCATTGTCCAGGAAGTCCTCGAGCCTCAGAAAGGCCACGCCACACAGCTGCCGCCAGTCCCGCCAATGCACCCCAATCTCCAGCTCACGGGCCTACAGTGGGGAAGGCCAGGTTGTGGCAGGGAGCCACAGCATCAGGCCCAATCTGGTTAGCCTCCACCCCATGGCTAAGGTTACCCCTAAGAGCACACAAGGCCAGATTTACCCGCTCCAGGGGGATGATGAAAGTCTGGTCCCAGGACTGCCTGGCCACTGGCCCCCAGCCTGTCTGGCCCACGATGCGGTTGTCCACTTTCAGCACAGCCAGCACCTCACCTGCGGGACCAGAGTTGGGGCTCAGGGCAGGCCACGAGCAGGAGATCCCTTGCTGCCCACCCCACCAACCCCCGCTCCCTAAAGCCCCTACTTACTGGCCAGCTCACCCCCACCACGCTGCTTGGCTCTGGCCCAAAGCCAGCCTTCGGAGGGGCTCCCAGCCAGTGCGGCCGCTGGAGAACGTCCAGGCACGATGGTTAGCAGCCGCTCACAGCCCAGGAGATGGACTTGCAGTGTCCCTGTGGAGATGCATGGGGGTAGATGCATTGTCAGGTGCCATCCTCCCACCACCACCACCAATGTGCCCCTGAGACCCCAGGAATGCCATCCTCTCCTGGAGGTGGCTGAAACCAGACCCCAACCACATTAGGCCTTGGCAGCCATCTGTCATCCTTGGAGCAAAACAACTGGCAGACCTCCTGAGCATCCCCCATATGCAGGGGGACAGGGGGGTGGCTGCAGGGACACAGGCAGAGGAGCCAGAGGCTCAGGCCTCAGCCTAGGCCACATGAAGCCATAGTACACGATGAGATGCCCAGGGACCGGGGCCTGGAAAGCACCATGGCAGGGACAAGAGCTTGGGTCAGGGAACAAGAGGCCTGGCTTCCTGTCCCACTTCCTTCTTGGACCCCAGTTTCCCATCTGTACAGTGGGGATGAGTCCCAGCTCTGCCCCCACCTCCCACAATGGGTGCAAATTGTGTTTTGTCAACCGAGAGTGTTCATTGTTAGGGTCACTAGAGTTCTGTCTCTCAAAGGGTAGAGGAAGCAGTAGGAATCAAGCAGATTTTGAGGACACAAACTGGGCCCAAGTACACAATTTAGGGAGTCCAGGCCTGGAAGTTACACTCAGAGACTTCATAAACAAATGCAGATGCCCATGGTGGGAAGATTATCTTAGGAAGAACGACTGGAAGAACTGGGGTGTTTAGCCAGGAGACAGGATATGAGGTGGCCCCAAATAGTTGAATTCCAGGCCTTTTAACCTGCTATCCCCTCTGCCTTCCCCAGCTTCTGTACCTGAACAATGCCTGCAGGTCCTTCAAGACCAAGCTCAGATGCCACCTCCCGCAGGAAGCATTCCCTGATTCCCCAAGGCCAGGTGAGAGGTCCCACCTAGCCCTGCTCACCATGAAATGCTGCCTCCCTGCACACTCCCCCACCCCAGCGAGTGCTCTGTGCCAGCATGGGCTGGGCCCTCTAGATCCTACTGTATCCCAGTGGGGAATCTCAGGGCCCAGCAGAAAGCCAGTGCTCTCAGATTATTTGTTGATTGCAATTCAGCTGCTGCTTCAAGGAGATAGCTCTCAGTTCTATAAGAAATAATTTTCTATTAGTTTGAGCTGCCCAGGCCTGGGACTGGGAACCAAGGCCCCCAGGGCTGTAAGCTCCCCAACACTGGTGCTTTAACCATTATTATAGTTACCAATGCAAAAAATAGCTACATTGATCAAGTGCTGACCGTGCCAGGCACTATACCGTACCTCCAACAATTCACTGCTTCTGCACAGCAACCCTATAAACTGAGGTTCAGAGAGGGGATGTCAGCTGCCGGATTGGAACCCAGGTACACCGGACTCCAAAGTTCTTCCCCACCGTGCTTCAGGGTCCTCCCCCACCAGGGAGGAGGGCTCTGAAGGGAGAGGGAATCCTGGCTACCTGTCATGGCGGTGGGCTTCACAAGTATCCCTGAAGGCTGGGGGTTCTCAGGCACAGCAGTCCGCAACTCCCGGGCCACCCTGCCACGCAGTGGGTGGGCAGGAGGCAGTCCCTCCAGCAGCTGCTCCAAGGCCAGCCGCAGGAGGTCCAGTTTCTGGGAGGACTCCTGGAGCTGGGCCTGAGCCTGCAGGAGTGGATACAGGCAGGTGCAGGCCCTTGGGGCATCAGCAAGGGGCTGCTCAGCAGCCCAGGCCACTTTGAGACCCCTCCCTGCTCCCTCCTTTCCACCCCCGCATGGCCATCCAGCAGTGCCTCCCACCACTGCAGAGGGTGGCATGGGAACAAGCAGACCCTCAGAGAAGAGCGGGAAGGGGAGGCGGTCATGGTCTGACCTCGGCCAGTGCCTTGCGGTCCTGTGTTCGCCGGCTGCCAAGCAGCTTCACCACGTTCTTGGCACCCTCAGCCACAGCAGCTTCAATCCGCAGTCGATGCCGCAGCTCCTCTGCCAGCAGCTCAGGACCTGAGGAGGACAGAAGGGGTCAGGCAGGATTCCTCCCAGTCCTAAGGCCCATCCCCATTTCTCAAGGCCTCACCTGGCTCCGGGGATCCACTGGCCTCCAGGCTGCTGATTTTCATCCGCAGCAGGGCCACCTTCAGCTGGCTGTCCCGCAGCATCTGCTGGGCAGCTGCCAGGAGTTTCCTCTCCTATGGGGCCATAGCACATACCCCATCAGACCAGGACTGAGCCAGAGCCTCCTCCCTCAGGGCTGGAAGGAGTCAAGCCTTCCCATCAGAATTGGGCTGGAGCCAAACTTTCTCCATCAGGTCAAGGTTGGTGCTAGTCCTCCCCTATAAGATGTGGTCTGGGGCTGCGCTCCCTACATCATGCTGGGAGTCGGGACTATGGCTGGGCCTTCTCAACTTGGACTGGGATTCCCGCATTAGACCAGTGTTGTGCCTTCTTTGTTAGATTAGAGGTTAGAGCCATGTCTTCCCCACCAAATTGGAATTTGGGGCTTTGCCTCCCCCATCAGACTAAGGGTTGGAACTGTGTCTCCCCTATGGCGTCAAAGGCTGGGTTGCATTTCTTTATCATAATAGGGGAAATAGTTACACCTCCTCTTATAATTGAGAGTTTATGCCTCCCCCCTTAGATAGGAGGCTGGAGCCTTGCCTCCCTATCAGTCTCCAGGGGCCTTACCTTGGGGGTGCCACTGGCATAAGTGTGGGTCATATTCTCAGCCCCCTGCTTGACCTTCAGTTCCACCTGCAGTTGCCTCTGTAGAGCCTCCAGATGCCGAGCCCTTGACTGCTCTGCCCGTGGCTGGGGTCCTGAGGCTGCAGATTCTGTGTGCAGGGAATGTGGGGCACATGAGCCCCTTACCAGGAACCAAGATTTCACCCCTTCACTCCTTCCGTAGCCTAGCGTTCTCCTCCTCTCCCCTCCAAAGAGGTATCGGCAGAGAATGTCCTGAGGAGGCTCAGAGAGGTGAGGCAGCCTGCCTGGGGCCACACGGTGGTCAGGCACAAGGCCCAGGAACCAGGTCACCCTGGTGCCGCCTGTCCTGAGGGGTCTGCTCAGATTCCTCACTCACCAGCTGGGCTGGGCAGCTGGATGCGGGCATGCAGCTCCCGCAGCTCCCCATGCAGCTGTTCCAGACGGCGGTTAGAGGACCTCAGCAGCTGCTGCACATGGCCCAGGTGGCGGCGGTCTGTGGCCACACGACGCAGGTTTTCCACACCTTCCTTGATCTTCAGCTCCTTCTGGATGGCCCGGCGGATCAGTTCTTTCTCATCCTCTGGGGGCCGGTGGCCCACCCCATGCTGTGGAAGAATGGGAAGGAGTCACACCAGGCAGCTCTTCCCATGGGCCTTTGTTCACCACAGGTGGAGGAACAGAAGGAGAAGTACACAGCAGCCGGGACCGACACAGAAGGTTTGGGAAATTTCTCTGAACTTAGAGCTCAATACCCCTACACCAGATGGAATCCCAAAGTCCACTTATCCAGCCCATGCTCCTTCCTCTGCCATTCAGAAAAAGAGAAGGGTGAAGAAAAAACTTGCTAATGCTTATACAGTGCTTACTGGATGCCAGGTTCTGTTCTAAGACCATTACATATATTCGCTCATTTAATCCTTAAAGCAACCCCACAAGGAAGGTGCAGTTATTATCCCCATTTTACAGATGAGGAAACTGAGGCAAAGAAAGGTTAAGTAACTTGCCCAATGTCAGTCACAGCCATACAGAAAGAGATGCCACCATCTGTTGGGTCCCAGTCTCTCTCTCTCAAGCACCTTAATCAAGCTGCATTTTCTAAATCTGGGCACCAGGGTAGGTGGGAAAAGAAGCTCGGAACTGAGAAGGGATTCTCCCAAGATCACATGGAGAGGGCAGCTGGAGGCCTGAGTAAGAGGCCAAGGCTTGCTCCTCTGATGTCCCAGTGCTACAGGTGCCAAGGCAGGGCACGGAGAGGAGCTGAGGAGGACTCCAAGGGCCCACTCCCAGCTCAGCTCCTGGGAGGAAGTAGAAGTCTCTCTCACTACTTTACCCCAGCCTAGAACAAGGAAAAGGAAAACCTCCTCCCCAGGAGCCATTTCAAAGTAATCTGTGCCAAAGCTGTCCTCAGCTTTTATAGGGCCCCCAGGCCCCTCACCTTACCTCTTGGCTCTCCATCTCCTGAGCCTGGTAGAAGGTGTGACCACCCCAGCCTCAGGGACTCTCACCCCAGGCCTCTGCTGGCCAGCTGGGCCTGGCTCTCAGAGGGCAGGGGCGAGGCTCAGGAAATCCTTTGACCGCCCTAGGAGAGAGGGCCAGAGCCAAAGGCCTGAGCAAACAAAGATCTCATGGAGCTGGGGGCCCGGCCACCAGGGTCCTGAGTCACCCTTCTGCCACTGGGTGGAGGTTCAGAGGAAATCGGAAAATGTGTACAAGTCACTGCTGGAACAGGCAGACAGACCTCCGGAGGAAGGGGGTGGGAGGGGGTGGACTGCAGGCCTGAGGGCTCCCTGAGCAATTGGACTCTCTACCATATCCCACACTGAACTTAAATCCCAAGGTCCTATCTCTCTCAACTGGAATCCCGCCATGTATACACACACCTTCTTTCTGCTCTGATCTGGGACCTTATCTTGTACATACTTGCCCCCTCTTATTTGTTCTGGGTTAGGACGCCTCCCGTCCCTAATAACAGACACACACACACAACCTTGGTCTCTGTGCCCACTTGCACCGATTGCCAGCTCTGCCCAAGGACCCCGCATCCCTCAGCATTTGAAACTGGAACCCTCTGTATACCGGAAGGTTCCCACTCCGCGTGGGCTAGGCCCCACCCCCTCGCGTACACACACCCCACGTGCCTTGTGCGTTCTGGGAAGGACCCTTCAAAAGTGCACGGATAGGACCCCTGCCAGTGCACACACAGCCTTCTCCCACCAGGACCCCCTCCCCATGTGCACCCACGGGCCCCCACCTTTGCTTTCCCGGCTAATTCCCATCGGCCTTACATTCCCGCCTGAAGAACAGATTTTAGGAAACTTTGGAGCCCACCCTGGTGGCCCTGACTGTGGATTCGGAAAAAATCCTAAACTGGCTCTGAGTCATCCTGACGACTCCTTTGGGGCAATTTCCAAGAGCCATAAACAGCCTAAGCCCAGTACTCAGGTCCTCCCTGAGAAGGTATAGTGGGGATCCCAGGGGCTGGGAGAGACGCGCGGCAGGGTTGGGGTCGCGGATTTAGCGGGCAGGGCTTGGGGACGCGGCCGAAGCTTGGGGCACCCGCGGTAAGAGTGAAGCTTTCACCGCACCCCCTTGGCCCCCGGCCACAGTCGGGTCTCTCCCGGCGCCGTTCACCTGCTGCGGCGCCCCCTCCTCCATGGCGCCGCTCGGACCGTTCGGGCCCTTCCTCCTGACCACTCGGGTTCCGGAAGCCCCGGTCCCTCCGCCAGGACGTTCAAACTTGAAACTTCCCGGGAAGCTGCGCCCAAGACGCGGGATCGGGCGCCCCCTCCCGAGAACCGCTGGCCCTTCCGGGACCTTGGAATCAGCGCCGCCTTTCGGATGAGCCGGTCAGGGCCCCCGATTGCACTCCTGAATTCTGAAGCCCCAGTGCCTCGTCCGGATCCGAAAATCCGCCGGACCTGGGACCCAGCACCCTCTTCTGGGTCCAGTTCCCGCTGACATTGACCATGCCAAGCGCAAGATGGAAAAGCAGAAGTTTGTAGCGTTGCCCCGCGGAACGCTCTGAGGGGCAGGCCCGGGTGGAGACAGCACCCGCTGCCAACGGCGGGGCGGGGCGCTAAGTCGCCATGTCGGGGTCGCAGCCTGTGTGGCGGGTCCACTCCTCTTCCTCCTCGCTCTGCCAGGACCTGGCTTCCCCCCGCCCCCCAACGCTCTGGGTCTCCTGGGTCAAGTCCCTCCGTCTCTGAGTCTAGGTTGTTGTGGTGTAAAATGGGTTAATCTCAAACTATTGCCCCCACGGAGTGGTTGGCCCTTTCTGAAAGATATTAGTCACTGTAAGAACATGTGTGTGGAAAAAAGTAAAACCTCACCCCAATTATAAATTACAGAGGAAAGAGCCAAACGTCTCTTGACCCCCACCATTTAACCTGATAGCTTTATGGTCAGCCAGAACCACTGTTCCACTTTTGAACTCGAGTCCATCTAAACATTAGAAAAGCATTTAGTTCTTGTGAAATTGGGCAAGTCACTTGACCTTTCTTTGCCTCAGGAAAGTGATAACTAGTCTGCACAATTTGCCCAGCGTTGGCTTGCCTGTCAGGGGGAATCCTGGTTCTTTACTGCCTAGCCTAAGGCCTTTTCACCAATACTGGGCATACTGTGCTTACGAGTAGTTTGCGCCAGGTCTTCACCAGGGGCCTCCTACAAGGAACCAAAAGGAAAAGGTACTTTTAACTTCCGAAGTGAAGGAGCAAGGATATCAAGGGTGGCTTATTTGCTGCCTTGGAAGAGGCGCCCTCCAGTGCTTTCACTGAACGAAACGATGTCAGTTGCACTTTGCTTTGACCACCTCCCTCACAATGGACTGGAAAAGAAATTGGCAAGCCATGGCAATCCTGGGTTATCCTAACAATGGGAAATCAAAGTGTTATCAATATATGTGGAGACAACTTGGTTCAGCAGGACATGCCTGTCCAGATGTTTTAATTAGAGGCAAACTGTTTACGCCTATCAGAATTATTATACATTAGAGAACCTTAAGACAAACACCAGGCATATAGAGCACATAGATGCTTCAAAATGGAGCTCACCATCCAGCTGTCCAGAGCAGAATGTAAAGACTCTCAGCTTCTGACTGCAGTTCATAGGTTTAAAAAAAAATCCATGAATCAAATTAGCAAGCTCCCCCTTTCAAGGAATTCCCCCATAGTGCAAACAGTCATACCAACAACACTAATTAACACTTTAAAAATGTATTTGAATTGATGGGTGAATGCCACTTCTGGAAGTCAAATGGGTAACCTGATTCAAGTAACTCTCCACAGGAAGGTATTTATTGTCCATCTCAAGGGTCATTTATCTACTCCCTGAGCCAAGAAGCTGAATTATGTGGAAGAATAAGTCAAGATAGCTTTGAGTCTGCTATGAAGTGTTTCACTGCCTCACATATTACATTAAGGGAGAGTAGATCAGAATTAACAGAACCTATTCACCTCTTTCCTAATGCACACAGGCTGGGCAAAAGCAAAGTTTCCATGGCCTCCAGAGTACAAACTATAGGGAACTTAAGTCCTGGGCTTATGGAAGCCTGAGCAGATAACTACATTTATCTGCATTTTACATATTTGATGGTGATGGCAATTTATGGGATTGCAAATCTTAGGAAAACTGAAGTTCAAGTTTAACATCCAGCAGATAGTGCAAATTCCAGCTAATTGGCTGTTAAAATGTCTGTATAAACATTCAGTCTGAAAGGAACCTAAAACTTTCTAGCAGGCCACATAATGAAACTTTCCTCCTTCCCATAAACTTTGGAAACATCAACCCATAAGACATTTAGACTTGCCTCCCTTGTGTAGATCTGAGTACACAATGTCACCAATCAAGGTGGCACACCCCCACTCCATTTTCAATGTCTTCACTATTCTTGTTATAACTAGACCTGGTAAAAAGTAAACCCGTAACCCTTCATAAACACTGGTTGCTGCTAGGGGTGGGGGGAGGACAGACTTTTCAAAATGCAAAACTGTTGTCCTCTTTAAACAATTGGAGTGGGTATTAACTCATCTCCTAAAGAACTTGTCTTGGTCTTCAGAAAATCCTGAGTCTTCATTCTTTGCAACAGAATTCCTTTTTTTTCCCCCCCAACAGCCAGAAAGGATTCATATCAAAATCTAACAAAAAAGGCAGACAAACCTAGTATTGGGACCAGCTGAGACCATGAAACTCGTGGCATTATAAAGCAGTAATGATTACCAAATGGATTAAAAAAAATTGTTCAGAAATCCTCTTAAGTCCAAAGGCCCCCAAACTCCATGCAACAGTTAAAAACTCATGCCTTTTAGAAACCAAGCAGCCAACTTAGGTAAAGCAATCTGGCCAGATGTAAAGCAAATTTGTCAGCAGGTAAGATGTCCAGTTATCCTGTGAGTCATTTGAATTTTAAATTTGAATCAAAATTGGCTTATGAACACCTGAGTGTTAGCCTGCTATGGAAGTAGGGGAGTCCAGTTTAAGATGCAAATCAAGTAACCTCATCAACTGCAGGGATGGTCTAGAATAGAGCATTCCTTTAGGTTTTGAAAACAAGTGTAAGGACGCATTATAAGTTACAGTCCCAAATCATGAAGTTATTAAATTCCCCTCATAAGCAGAGTATGGCACAGCTTTAGAAGAGTATGTGCTTCCTATAGAAAAACTACCTAGAAGTCACTATTTGTTTTGCTCTTCTTAAATGTCCTTGTAGCAAAGGAGCTTTAAGCCATTCATTCAACCCTTTCCAATATTAAAGACCATCAGAGAACCACCTAGCACTCTTTTACAGGATTTGAGACATTAGTCTAGAGCATATTACCTTAAGGGATCCACATCCAAAAGATAAATCAACATTTATAATATAACAGCCCTACAACTCACCATAACATGCAGTTATGGTCAACTGTCTTTGTACGACACAAGACTTACTTAATGGTTATTTATTCAGTTGTTGTTTTACCCAGTGAAAATCCTTTAAATCAAAATACAGAATCCCCCTCAGGAACTATTAACTGCATTCCAAACAAGGTTTGAGCCAGCAATTTGCCTATGACTTACAATGGACCAACTCTAGCCTCTTCATATAGATCTATGCTCCACTTACTGTCAGACCCTATTTAAAGAGCAGTTTCCCCACCATCCCATAGAGCAATTTTCCCCCTTCCCAGTCACTAAAAATGCAAAAAACAGACAAAAAACAAACAAAAAACTTTACCATCTAAATCCAAAAGCAAGTAACATTTCTCTACAAAACAAGGAGAATGACCCCAGTCAAAAAAAAAATCTTTATGTTCCTTTATTGGAGCAAGATTCCTGACCGATATACAGTGATGTATTCACTCAACAGAGACCTGTGCAGAAAAATTACATACTATCCATCTAAACAGGTTTTGATACACTTTGCCTCTTGATGGAATAGTTCCATTTATAAAGTTTTATACATCAAAAGCTTTGAATTTGACCAGGCTGGCCATTAAATTCATCTCTGAAAAAGTTAAGTGGCATTGAATTTTAGCTATTATATTTTACAGCATTAAAAGCTTATGCATTAGGTAGCTTCTCAAATTGTTATATGCACAGTGGCATATAGCAGACCAAGCAGAGTCCATCATCTCACCCAGATTCACAAAGATGAGTCTCATTTGAGAAAGCTTTGTTAGATAGCTGGTACTTCAGACAAAAAGTAATCCTAACCTGAGTTTCTCACCAACATGACTTCCTACACGGAGCCCTTCTTCTTGGTCACATTTTAGTGCCAGTGAAGACATGCCAGCAACTGCCCCACATGTAACTTGGCCTTAGAGCACCAGGTCTGGCTGACGGTGGTGGCAGGCACTATTTTCATTATTATATCCAGATAAATAAAAGCCCATTTAAAAAAATGCCAACTAGACATTTTAAAAACAAGGGTACAAACCCTCAAACTGAATTTTGAGCAATCTGATATCACCAATGATGTCTTTTCAGAAATTGATGGCAAATTGTTCCCACAATGTTTCCCAGCTATGGAGACATTAATACATTGACTCAAATCCCTTTATTCAATCCACATAGCCCTGAGGTCATCCTGCAAAGTGCGTATCAAAAAATTTGGAGATAGGGTGACAAAGTTTGACAATGATGTGTTAAAAAAGTCAAACTTGGAACATCTACATTGTATCTGTTCTGAGAGAAAAGCATCAAATCCTCTGTGTACACATTTAGTTTTATTGTAACAAAGCAACTTGTACACTTTTAACGTTTAAAACTGAGCATCATCTTTCCTTTCCAGTGAAACAAAAAGAAAATTTAAAAATAAACAGGAACAAAATTACAATAGAGAAATGTCAATTCCAAATAAGATCCTACAGGTTCTGCTGATTCTCCCATCGAGTGGCAGGGCAAGTCATCATTAGGAGAGAATTTTATTTTAAAAGTGTCATCTTAAACTGCAAGGATGTCCATTAAACATCACAATTAAACATGCCAAAGGAGAAGCCATGTTGTCAAAATGCCCACTTAACCCACCCAAACATCTCAAACCCACCCTTTGCTGACCTTCTATAACCCCATTTTTTTAAGTTTTTTTTTTCTTTTTTTAAACAAGAGAAAGTAGACAGATACATGTTGGTAAATGCTAACTGTCCATATTCACATAGAGACACAGTGTAATCTCTGAGCCCAATATACAGAGAAAGAAGGAAAAAAGCTAGAATTCTATGCACTACTACACAGGGGCCTAGCACCCTCCAGCTTCCAGCTGAGTGAAGGAAGCAGAAGGTTTCTCTTTTTTCCCACAGAGCACGGTGGTGTGTTGATTCCATAAAGTTTTTTGTTGTTGTTGCCAAGACAGGAAGGTATAAAAACGAATTTGGAACAGAAATGGGTAGAGATTCTTTTCCCACTGTATTCTGCGCAAGGTATTTCCCCCAAAATAAGTTGAGAATCATGGTGTAAAGGAGAGAAAAGAGATCTCAAAAACAGGGCGACTGAGCACAAGAGGGAAAAAAAAAAAAAAAAAAGACTGCAACTTGCTCCCAGGGACTGGAGAAAATTAAAAAGGTTGGAATCCATCAGTGTTCTATTAGTCATCTTCTCCTTCATCCTCCTGTAAGAAAAAAGTGGGCGGTTAAATCTTCAGGGTTAATACTCACTAGTTTTCATATGCTCTACAGACCATGATGGATCCCATAGAACATAAGGAAAACAATATGGGCACCCAATTTCTGAACCTATACATCAATCTGCATTGACTCTATGTTGAAAAAGCCCAGTGACATTCTTCCAGATAAATTAGTAACTTTTCAGCACTAACCACATCATTGGACACATTTCATACCAAACAATTCAAACCAAATGAAAACTAATCTATTCCAATCTGACTAGTCAAGAATCCTAAAGTTTGCAGGTTTTTGTTATTTGGGAGATTTCCTAGGACTGTAACCAGCTGCACAGCCTATCACTTTCATTAAGTACTGGTTAGAAAGACAGGCTTGAGAAACCATAAAAACTAAATCCAAAAGCAGAACTAGTCAAATTATGGATACAATGCGATTATCAAAATTTTTATTGATTCTTGAGACAGAGAAGGGTTTATATCACCCACACAATCAGTTCTGGGTCAGTTCCATTACACAATCAAGTAACACGGCGAATTCTTTAAGAATCAGTTCAGCTCTGAATGGGCATAAAGATTCTAGTCTTCTAAGATTTAGCCAATTTTTCTTTTACCTCTCCTTCCTCTCCCTCATCATCATCTTCATCTTCTTCCCCTTCATCCTCATCCCCTTCTTCATCAATATCTTCCAATCCTTCTTCTTCTTCATCATCATCATCATCTTCTTCTCCTTCCCCTTCCTCATCATCCATATCAGGAACCTTAAAAAAACAAAAAATTACCTTAAACACTCATTTTTTATCAAATGACACATGTGCAACACTGAATACAAGAGCATTTGCCACTCACCAAATAGTACTGTAATGGATTTGGCCAAATATCATCTTTGATGACCTCTCCTAACTCATCTGCACCGGCATCAGAATGGTCAGTAAACCAGGTAAAGAAGCTCTCTGGCTCCTCATGCTGCCTCTTCCTGCTGGCTTTATTCTGTGTTTGACTTGAACGTTTCGTCAAGTCCTAAATGAAGATGGAAAGAACTTTTGATATAGGCTGTCTGCAATATTAAATTCCCTGTAATCTAAAATAACAAATTTTCCCTCAAAGCAGAACCAAATATAGACATCAGTATATTATCTACATTATCATTGTCTAAAATTGTAATTATAAAATTTACAGGGGGTCTGTAAAGAGCAAGCTCTAAAATCCTAGATCCACAAGATTGCGCCCTCTTAATTTGATGACAAGTTTTTGAAGACAAGGCCACACCTGAATTTTTTTCATAAAATTAGTTCCACTTTAAAAAAATGCCATTACACAGTATGATAATTAATAAATATACCTTAACTTAAATGCAGGCATAAATGGGTTTTGGGGAAAGGGCAAACCATTTGAAGAACTCAATTACCAATATAGAAATCCCCAAGTTTGCCTAATTCTTAAAACAAACTTGCATTATAATTTTAATGAGAGCTCTAAATTTTATCACATTGGTACATTTTATATTTTCACATTTTGTATTTAGCTTATTACCAGGGCACCAAGAATTGGTTAAGTTCCACTAAGCCAAAATACACAAAATATCCTGTCCAATTCCTAAATGCATACCTTTCCAGATTTCCATTTGATTTCAGTCGACTTTGAGGATGGATCACCACTCTCATTCAGATGAAATTCTTTGGAGAGAACTTTATTTTCAAAGTAAGGATTTTCATCAAAATACTAGGATAAATGATTAAAGGGTTAGAAATCAATTTTTAAAAAGCTCTTCTAAACAAAGCTGAGATTAATTTCCATAGTGGCAAACAACATGAATTATTGATACTTACAAAATCTATTCTGTAACCTGATTTAATATCTTCAAATTCTGTCACTTCAACTCTGGTCAAATAATGCAGTGCCTCTTCATCCTCCTCCCCAAGAAGTGCAGACACTAGACCAACAAATTACAGGTTAAGTGAAGTTTAAACAAATGAACATTAATAACAATCCAATTTAGTGAGCATCTTTGGTTTCAGAAATCCATTATTAACTGAAGAAAATCAAAGAGCTCTTAACTACTTAAGAGTGTCAAAGCTGTCACCATCTATTATCAAATAATTAAACAATTCAAAGTTAAAATACAGTCTCTTCCAAATAGATAGAAAGCATTTACTTTCACGTCTTTTTCTCTTTTGTGTGTTTCATCCTCTATGTGCAATCCAGTATGAGGTCTCTTCATTCACTAACATGCTAGCATCTTCCTTTTAGTAATACCCTTCCACTCACTGGGGGGAAATCATACCTTGTGGATGGTTGACAAATGTTGTTACCCAAAAATTTGGGATTTTGGCGATCAATTCTGACCTCTTCTGAAAGAATGGTTGGCGGAGTTTATTATATTTCTGTTCTACTTTCAAAATCTCCTCACTGGCTTGCTCATTAAGTCTGGAGCAAATGAAAAGACATGTTGACAATGGGATTTGACAACCACAAAAATTGATGAGGCTACAGAGTGAATATTCTTACTGGCTTTATAACAATACCTATTTATCATAAACAAATCATCTTTTTTTGTAGATGTAGATGCCAAAATCATGATGGCTATTAGCAAGAAATTCAGCCTGATTTACAATAAGCACCAGTAAGACAGTTCTCAAACTGAGCATACTGGTAACATTGTATATTTACTTCATCTACTACTCTATTACCAGGACATCAATTGTTTCTCTCAGGCAGGATTTTTTCTTAAGCTGCTAATCAAGTAACAAAGTTATAAGGTAAGCCAGAGCAACACTGATGCCTAATGCTGAACAGTAAGAAGTCTACACATAGCAATTGAAGCAATTTGTAGCCTCTGAAAGAAACCCAATCTTTCAAAAGGTCAATATACTTTCACCAAATATTTTTTGGTGACTATACAAATATCTGACAAATAATTTTCATACCATTTCTAACCAAGTTACAATCATCTCCCTGCTTAATAGACACAGATTTAATTGACCATATTTTTAATGACTACCAGGCCAGTAAACACTTCATAGAGAATATCGCCAAAGGAAATTAGGAAAATCTTTACCTGTCTATTTCATTTTGTACTTCATCAATATGTTCAATTGCTTCCTGCTGTTCTTTTTCTGCAAGAAAAAGTTGCGTAAGACTCAATACTAATCAGAAAACGCTAGTTTTCCCAATGTTAAGAAACACTGTTTATGGTATGTTAATTACATCTCAATAAAACTGTTTTTAAAGAGGGGGTTGTCTACTATACGGCATGCTTTCCACGTGTTCATTCATTTAGTTGACAAATTACTTTTAATTAAAGGGCCATTCACCAATCACGCTATCTTACTAGGCTACTTAGAAAATGGTTTTGACTGTAGCACTTTTTAAGAGTTCCATTACTGGGGAAAAAAAGAGGCCAATTATCACAGTTCTATTACAAAAAGAAGAAAAACCTCATTAGGAGATTTTTATTTATCACATTAGATACTTGCTACAGAATACCAGCTGAACAGAAGAATATAAGGAAACTAATCTCTCCATTAGGCTATCAATACACCAATGGTAGAAACACTTTTTCTAGAAAGTTGAAAATTCTGTTCAATATCTATTGCATTAGTGCAACAGACACACCTACAAAGGGAAGCCACGCGGAACTACTTCACCAACCTAAACACTCTACTTAGAGTAAGGTGAACCCCAGGACTTGAATGTGACCTTTCTCACCTCCCCCCAACCCAATTTCAGGCGAGCTGCTGGCTTCAAGTGCGACACCACACGGTTCTGTAGTACACAGGGAGCAACTACCAAGTCAGAAAACTATGAAGCACAAAAAGAGGAGAGGAGGAAAAGGGGGTGTGCTATGAAAAGGTGTCCTTTTTGCCCTGTAAAGACTGCAAAGCCTACAAAGCTAAGTGGGCGTGAAGGGGTTTGATCCAACGGTTCATTTCCGGTGACCATCCCGGGATTTGCAGCACCTCCCCCCATTGCCGAAAAAGCCTCCACGAAAAGGTTAGTATGTTTTCTAACAGTCATTTTAAAGACCCTCCGACACTCCGGCTGCTCGCGCTAGACTTCTCAGCACGCCGCCGCGAAGGGGTAGCCACTCCACGTGGGGACCGTGTCCGGGGCCGGCCGGAGCATCCTCGCACCCGGACTAGGCCCAGTGCGCGGCCCGCCGCGTGGTTCCCCGCACCCCCACCCCGCCCAACCTCGCGGCAGAAGGCCGCGCGGTAGCCAGCCTCCGGGTGGGGGCGCCGGGGGCGCCGCCCGCGGGGGGGGCCGAAAGGGGGAGCCGCGCGGGAGGCCCGGGCGCGGGGCCGCGTCCGGCCGCACCATGTGGTGGCGGCGGCGGCTGATGGGAGCGAGGCATCATGGCGGAGCACAATAAAGAGAGGCTTCTCGGGAGGGAGGGAGGGGGAGGAGAGCGAGAGAGGGGGGAGAGGAAGGGGGGTCTCCTCCGCCCGCGCCGAGGAGGCCTGCAGCGCCCCCGCCTCGCATCGCAGTCCGCCGCGGCGGCGCCACCCAGGCCCCCGGCCCCGCCGCGCACAAAAAAGGGCGCCGAGGCCTGTGGCCACCCCGCGCCCAGCCCGCCCGCCGCCCCCCTCCGCCCAGCGCCCCCCGCGCGCGTCCGAGACTCCGCCGGCGACTGCGGGCCGGGGCGGGCGGCGAAAATGGCGGCGCGGGCCGGCCCCCGGCCTCGCCTCCTCCTCACCTGAGGTCTCGTCGGCCCCGTCGTGGTTGGAGTTGAGCTCCTTTTTACTGACTTTGGCCGCCGGCGCCGACATGGTGCTGCTCCGCGGTCGGGGGGGGAGCGGGGAGGGGGAGAGAAGGGAAGGCGAAGGGGGCGGGCAGGCGGCTTTCCCTCAAGCCACACGCGCTGGCGCTCACTCGGTCCGGCCGCCTCCTCCTGGCGCTTGCTCTCCCTCCCCCTCGCTCTCGCTGCCCTCGCGGCCTAACGACGAGGGAGGCGCTGGGGCTAGGGCAGGATGCCGGGCCCCGGTTGGGGCTCCTGCTTACGGAGAGGAGGCGGCAGCGGCGACAGAAGCTGGCGGGCAGGCGACTGGGCTCCCTCACTCACGCTCCGCGCTGTAGCTCGCTGCTCGCTCTCCGCGAGCCGCCTCCTCCTCCACCACCTCCTCCTCACGGCGAGGGGCGGGCGGCAGAGCGCAGGCGCGCCAGTCCTCGCGCGCACGCCCCACCCCCAACCGGAGAGGCTCGCGCTGCCTCGCCATTGGCTGGAGCGCCGGGGCGAGGGGGCGGAGCCGCGGCGGGGAGACACAGGGCCTGGCGAAGAGGCGGGAGGAAGGAGCGCAGCGACGTAGGGGCCAGCCCTCCGCGCTGCGCTCCCCTCCCCCTCTTTCCCCTTCTGCAGCCCGACCCGGGACATTCGCGCGCGACGGGCGCGCGGCGGCCCAAGGGGCGGGGCCTCGCCTGGCAGTGCGCGGGCCCCCCGCGCGGGCGTGTCACGTGGTGGCGGCGCGGCTACCTTACTGTGTTGGGCAGCGCGGCGCGCGTGGAAGAGGGATCTTCTCAACCCTCCGCGCCCCACCCCCCAAAAGTGCAGGCCTCAGTAGCCAATCTTCGTATCCAGGCCCGAAGGGCGCTGGAAATCCACCTGTCCCGTGTAGTGTACCCTAGAACATTGCTGGGACATCTCAGAGCCTCCCTTTTCGAAGGGGGAAGTGGCACCTCCATCCCATTTTCCAGATGAGGAAACCATCATTCAGACTCAAAGTCAGGCTTATTTGCAAAACCCAAAGCTGTCCAATCCATTCACAGGGTCACTTCCTGGTTTTAGTTCAAACCCTGCGGAGAGGGCTGTGTACCCTTAGGCAAGCCAATTTCTCTTTCTGGATCCCTTTCTGCTCTGAGATTTTATAAAATTCAAAAAAGGCCAATAAATGGGAACGTTGTATCTGCTGGTGCTGAAGCAGAGCCACACTTAAGTAGAAGCCCTCTGAAAGCAGGAAGGTGCCACATTTATCCTTTGACCTAACTCAGTATTGGAATGCTTGCAAGAAAGAAACTACACTTCATACTAAATGCCAGTCCAAGCAGCACATGGCCCACAGTATCTTCACTGAGGCCCCACAATCATTCTATGGCCAAGGCAGTATCACATTCATTACACCACTCAGAGGTGAAATGGAAGAACAAGACCTGCTTCAGCATTTAAATAATGCTTTCCAGGTAGTGCAGATGCACCAAGCTCTACTACCTCCTCCAAGGAACCAAGATATGGACCACAAAACCCTGAAATCTCTCCCAAGGTGTTTGTAACCAGAATTTGGGATTGGCCTAGATGCCTTCCAGCACTCAAAGTGCACTCAAAGTGTATTCAAAGTGCAGGCAGTGTCTTTAACGTTCAAGACAGTCTATAGTGGGTGATCAATAAAATGTTAAATACATAGCATGCAGTCCATGGGCAGAGAATACAAATGTCTTCTTGGGACTTTCCCCCAAACTCAGAAATTCATCCAATCCTTCCCTTCAAACCTTATTCCCAATTGAGTCCAGCTCAATTCATACCTACCCCAATTGTACAGGTTTTTTGAAGGAAGAATAATTCGTACTAATGATAAGCTTTTAAGTGTTCAACCAGCTCTTCGGGGGGGTGGGGAGAGAGCTGATTTGTAGCATTTGCTGATTTCAGTGGCATAAATTCTCTGACCATGGTCAATTTCAAGCTACCACTGCGATGTCATTGAGCAGAGTTGGAAAGAAATACCACAATCAGCTCTTATGAGCAGGCTCTACACCTCTGAAAAATGACCATGGGCCACAGGCTATGGCAAATACTTTACACGCATTTTTCTCACTTGATCCTCACAAAAAATACAAGGGAGGTATTAATATTCTCATTTCACAGATAAAGAAATTGATCCCTGTTGCAAGTGGCAGAACCGTGATTCTGAACCAGGCTAGCAGATGAAAAGCCCTTGCCTCAAGAGTGTTTTTTCAATTATTTGACAGGACCTACATTTTACATTATGACCTAGTATGTACCTACACGCAGAATGATACGTGCCCTTACTAAATGTAATGTGACTCTGTAATTTTCTATTCTATTTTATTTTTTCAAATGCTGGTTGCACCCACTAAATTGATTTCATGACCTGCTAATGAGATGACACTGAAAAGCACTGCACCCTGATCTGCTTTCATTTGCAAACCTGCTGATAGGCTGGTACTGTAGACCCACAGCATCTCCCACACAACTGACCCATCTGTTTTCCGAGCATCTGTAGAGGCCCCAGGGAACCTTTTAATGCCTTCTGACCGGACTATTGCCTTCAAGGTTTCCCTCCACCATTCCTAGCCCTTAGAACCATCCTTGCTCCCCTTCCAGACCTTTCCCACAAGTACATTCAAGATGAATGTAAGGAGTATGCTAGGACGTTGGAAGAGAAAGAGAAAGCAAAAGGGCCAGAGGTTCAGTAAACAAGGGAGTGTCATGGGCACGCCAAGGAGATAATGCACCCACTCAAAGTACTGTGGTCTCTCACCCTCCCCCAAAGTCATGAGTTCAGCATTCTCTCCTTGGCCTCTCACCTCCCTCTTGGGATTCCTCCCTCTCCTCTCCTTCTCATTGTCCTTTGAGGGGAGAAAACCCCCACAGCTGAATAACTGGACCACAGAGATGCCGACATTTCCGTGTGGCTCACTGTCCCAAGCGGGACATCTTAGCTCAGGTAGCCTTGGACACAGCCTCTCCCACCTCGAGCCTCCTTTGCCTCATTCATAAAAGGGGGATAACACCTGGGCACGGTGCTGAGGACTGATGGAGACACGTGCTCAGCACTGCCCCTGGCAGGTCATAGGTGCTCAGTGAGTGGCATGTGCCACTTGGTTTTAGATAAAGAGCCTGGGAGGGACTGTGGTTGCACCTTCAGATTCCTTCTGGAGGAATCTGTTAATTCTCTCAGGGAGAGAACCAGAAGATCAGGGGAAACACATCCACATTTTGCTGCTCATGGGTGGAGAGGAACTTACTGTCCATCTCAAGAGCACTGATTATGCACCAGTCACTGTCTTAAGTGCGTTACTTATATTTAAGCCTCACAGCAACCCTAAGAGACCAGTACTGTTGAACCCATTTTATAAAAGAGGAAATAAGCACAGGTTAATGTAACTTCCCTAATAGGGTCACACCAGACAGAGATAGGTTTCAAACTCTGGTAGTGGAGCTTTACCACACTGGGATAGCAACAGAGCAGGAATTCTTTGCCTCTCCATTGGGAATGCCAGGGGACTAAGACTCAGTAAAGTTAAAAAATTTGCCAAGGTCACACTCAGCAGGTCTGCAGGAGCACTGAAATGATGACTCCTTGCCCAGTGCTCCTTCAACAAGCATGACTGGGCCTCAGCCATGTCGGTTCCAAGCCGCCTCTGCCCTCAAAGCCAGCCTGCTATCACATTTTCCTGGGGCACGCCTTTCAGCCTGCTTTCCTGCCTTGTACCTGTCCAAACCCACCCCTTGCCAAGGCCCCCCCACATGCCTACTCTTTTAGACTTAATCACCAGAACAAACCAACTTCGTAGGTGAGTCCAAGTTCTGTGTCTTGAGAAATGCGGCCCCGGCTGAGTTAATGGTTTAATGGCTTGGGGTGAGGGGGTGATCAGACATGAAACTGACAATTACAGTGTAATGACAGAAGGGCTGGGATGGGGTGATTCTGGGAGTCCCAAGGAGGAGGATCCTGGCAGAAGGAGCTGTGGTTCAAAGGAGAACGCTTGCAACAGAGAGCTTTTCAACTGAAAGCTGGAGGACAGGGATGAGGGAAAGTAGAGAGAAGAAAATGATCCAGGTAGAGGAAAAGTGGGTGTCTGGCCAGAGAAGGTGAGGAAACAGGAGGTGCCGAGAGGTTAGGGGTGCTGGAGGGAGGCCTCCCGGCGGGGAGTGTCAGGAGCGTGGACCTGGAGAAGTGGTGGTGGGGGGCGACGGCAAACGAATGGAGCAGGATCCCGGAAGCCTCTAGATCTTTACCTTCAGGGCAATGGAGAGGCTAGAAAGTTTTAAGCCAAAGAGTCACGTGACCAGCTTTGCTCAATCTAGGTGGGAGGAGGAAGCTGGAAGCCAGAGGAGGAAGAGAAAGTCATCTGGGCCAGAGTTTCGGCAGGCTGTCAGAAGCAGGAAGGAGAGAGGTAGTCAGATGAGAGGTTCTGAGGAGGCAGAACCACCCGAACCCCGAACATGGGGATTTCACTTGATGTGGAGGGTGAAGTTGCGGCAGGGGTTATGTATCACTCCAGCCTCAGGCTGGCTGAGATGGTCCCACTCACAAACCCAGGGAACCCAAAAGGAGTGGGTTTGGGGGATGGGGGGTGGGGGTGAGCTCAGCATTGGGGTGGGGACCATGGTGTGTTTCCATGTGCCCCCAGTCTCCCAGTTTTGCATCTTCTGTTTTTTTCTTCACACAAACCTAATATCCCCTCACCGTGTGCCGAAAGCCGTTCAAGGGAGTTCCTTACTCCCTCTTGTGGTGTGATTCACAAGAGGGAGTAGGGAGACAAAATCACAAATAGTCAACTCTTGCGAATCCCTTAAATTGCCAATAAAACGTAGTGCAGGGACGTACCTCCTTTTGGCACGTCCAGAGCGGCTGATGTTTCCTCTGGCTTGGGGACAGGAAGCAGCTTTACTTTCTTTATTTGAGGCAGGAGTGAAGACTGGCGTTTGGGGGCCATGCTGTCAGAAAAGTCCAGTAACCAGAAGCTAAGACAGATGCTCACCAGGAAGAAGCTCAGAGAACTGAGAGTTCCCGGGCCAAAGGGGGTTTAAATCTGCCCTGGAGACACTCCGCCTGGGAGGGATATTTACATGACCTTGGGACACAGGTCCCCTGCCCCCTTCCCCACCCTCATCTCTTCTCACTTCCCTCCAATCAGGATAAATGCTTTTTAGTTGCTATCTCTGTGTTTCTCTGCAGGGGTGCTTTTGGCATGGGGGAGGGTCTTCCTTGTCGGGAGCAGTTCTGCACCCAGTAGGAGTCTCCTAGTCTTGGACATGAAACCACACCAACAGCCCATCCCCCAGTCCTTTTCCAAACCCCTAGGTAGGGAGTCCTGCCCCTGTTGAGAACTTGTCCTCTTTTTTCTCTTTGGCTACCAGAAGAAGAAGGTTGTTGCCTCACCTCAGCCTGGAACATTCTTCACCCCCCACCAAGTCTGGCTAAACTCCTTCCCAACCTCCAGGTCTCAGCTTGGAGGACTCCGGTTAAATGAATGTTGAACTAAAGAGATTCCCAATCCAGAATTCCAAAGGCAGAGGAAGAGAACAGGTACCCTTGAGAACACTTGGCTCATCCATTCATTCTTCACTTAGAGTTAACAATTAGATAGGGAATTTCAGAGAAGGATAGAAAGTTAGAGTTAGAAGAACCCTTAGAAGGCATCTTGTTTGCAAGTCACAAATATCAATGCCTGTGTGGGGCTTGTCAGGTAATAACAATGAATAAGGCAAGCAACTAGAACCCACAACAGTTAGTGAAAAGGTTAAATTGGTTCAACTGCTCTGGAAAACTGTGGCTGGGTCTACCAAAGTTGAATGTGTGCACACTCTATTACCCAGAAATGCAAACATGTGCATCAACATGTGTGATAAATGTGTACAAGAATGTTCATAGCATCAAGATTCATAATTGCCCCAATCTAGAAACAATATAAATGTCCGTCAACAGTAGAATGAAGATATTATGGGATATTTGTACAAAGGAACACTATAAAACAATGAAAATAAATGAACTACAGCTATACTGCATTGTCATGAATGAAGCCTACAAACATAATGTTGAGTGAAAGACACATGACACAAAATAGTGTACACTGTATGATTTCATCTGTATAAAATACAAAAACAAGCAAGCAACACTAATATATGCTGTTAGAAATCCAGAGCTTGGTTACCCCTGCATTGGACAGGAACTGGGGAGCATCCCTGAAAGGAGGCATGAGGGTCCTCTGGGATACTGGTGATGCTCAGTTTCTGCATCTGGAGCTGATGCAGGGGGCCACTCTCAACTCCAGCCAATCATTGCCAAATAGCAGAGTGAACCCTCTGTTGCTAAATCTTTGATTTTTTTTTTTTTTTTTTTTTTTTACAGAACACAGAGATGCAAATTTTCATATAAAGTCTCTGGATTTTTAAATGTTGGCAACTAATTAAATATTTTAACAAATACTGAATGGGCCAGACATCAGCCCTCTTCCAGCCAGTGGACCACAATTTTACAATTTCTGAGATAGTCCAAGGATTTTCCATTTTTTTCCTGTTTGTTTTTCCCAATTAATTACCTTCTTATCAAAATAAAGCATAAATTAATGATGTCAAAACTGATAAAAAGTTGAGCTCTGCTAGAAGCACAAGTGGGAAACACCACCACCACCACCACCACCACTACCACTTCTTGCTTCTGTCTATCTCCTTCATTCTTTGGCAGCTTCTGAGGGAGTTTTGGCTTCACTGAACACAGTTTGAAAGTCACAAGTTGAGCCTAGTGTCTTGATTTTACAGATAGGCAAACTGAGGCCCTGAGAGAAGTGATTTGTCTAAGGCCCTAGAGAAGAATAACTGAGTTATAGCTAGAACTCACATTCTGGGATCACTTTACCACAGGGACATGCTTTCTAACCTGTCTTAGTGTTTAGATCTACAAAATGCATGATAATAATACCTGCTTCTAAGGAGAGGTTAGGCCTGCTTATAACTGTGCCTAAGAGCCTCCTCCTGAATGCCTCTTTGTTGCTCAGATGTGGCCCTCTCTCTCTAGCTAAGCCAACTTGAAAGGTGAAATCACTGCCCTCCCCCGTACAAGGGATCTGACACCCAGGGGAGTAAATACCCCTGGCAACACAGGATATGACTCCCAGGGAGGAATCTGGACTAGGCATCATGGGATGAAGAACATCTACTTGACCAAAAGGGGGATGTGAAATGAAATGAAATAAGTTTCAGTGGCTGAGAGATTCCAAAAAGAGTCGAGAGGTCACTCTGGTGGGCACTCTAACGCACAATATAGATAACCCTTTTTAGGTTCTAATGAATTGGAATAGCTAGCAGTAAATAACTGAAACTATCATACTGCAACCCAGAACCCTTGAATCTTGAAGACGATTGTATAAAAATGTAGCTTATGAGGGGTGACTATGTGATTGGGAAAGCCATGTGGATCACACTCCCCTTTGTCCAGTGTATGGATGGATGAGTAGAAAAACAGGGGCAAAAAAAAAAAGCACCCAGTGATCTTTTTTACTTTAATTGTTCTTTTTCACTTTAATTTTTATTCTTATTATTTTTGTGTGTGTGCTGATGAAAATGTTCAAAAATTAATTTTGGTGATGGATGCACAACTATATGGTGATACTGTGAACAATTGATTGTACCCTTTGCATGACTGCATGGTATGTGAATATATCTCAATAAAATTGAAAAAAAATAATACCTGCTTCTGTTTTATTGTAAGATTGCCCGGAGGGCTTTCAATTTGAAGACAAAGGGTCATCTTTTTCCTGTTTCCCTCCAGAAATTATCTTAAAGCAGAATGGGAAACAAAAATGAAAATTCCATTTTTGATGAAACCAGGAGACAGCTAAACCCCAAACCATGAAGTAGATGCTGGGAATGCCAGAAGCAGGGGAGAAGAAGGAGTGTGTGCGGGAGAAGACCTAGAGAGCCCTGGCTAGATTTCTAAGACGCTTTTGGAGGGTGAGGGGGCCAACCAAATCTTTTGCTTGCAGCAGCCAGAACAGGGTGTACCTACAGGAGGCAGGAGCTTCCCTTGACCTGGTCGGTTCCTAGAAACAAAAGAGAGGAGCTTTATGAAACAAATGCAAATTAGAACTACCCTGAGATTCCATTTTTGCCCCACCATCTTCCCCCTTGAGATCCAGGCTTTTGATAACTCCCTTCTTGGCAGAGGGTGTGAGGAGCAGAGACATTCTCACTGCTAGTGGAAATGTCAGTGATGCAGCCCACTTGGAGGGCAATTTAGTGATCAGTCTATCAAAAGTGCCAAGCAAATGCCCTTGACTCAGAAATTCTACATCTAGGGATTTATCCTACAAATTCACTGCATAGATGGCAGGGTGGCACCTGCACAGGGCAATTCATTGCAACATTGTAAGAGCAAATGCTTGGAAACAAAGTAACTGAACTTCAGTGGGGCTTTGGGTTGCAAAGGGTAGTGGAACACTGCAACCATGAAAACAAATGGGACACAACAGCTTACCGGGAAGTGAAAAAAGCAAAGTCCCAAGCCATTTGAGTTAGTATGTTACCATTTGTGTTCTCTTATTTGCTTTTATACCTATAATACATGTCCTGAAGCATTCCCATAGTTGTCCCTGAGGAGGGGTCTGGGTGATGAAAGCTAAGAGGACAGTCATAAAAGGGAGATGTTTTACTCTCTGCCCTGCTTTACATTTTGAATTTTAAATCTTGTGAATATATTACACACGGGAAAAAAAAAAAAAAAGGATGACCTGGGCTCCATCCACTACTTGGAATCATTTAGATCACTAAGTACAGTTCCCACCTGGCACATACTAGCTTACATTCAAACATGCAAGGCCCCACCTTTCCTTTCCTCTATAGCTTCCAAAATTTTAACTTCCTGGATTCACAGGGGTGTTACTACACTACTGTGGCAACTAGTCTATTCCAGAACAGCCTGCAGGGGAAGTGGGGCATGGGGGTGGGGGGTGGGGGAATGGTCTCCCTCCACCCTACCCAAAAGTTGACAGAGTTCTTGAGGGAGTCTCTGGGAACCAGTGGTTTCAAAAACGTCATATTGTTCAGTTGTCCGTTTGGGTATTTGTTGTCTCTCTCTCTGTATGTCTAAGGCATGTACTGTGTATTATCTTTTTGAACCCTCCCGGTAGCCTTTCCAGGATGATATTATGTCCTCATTTTACAGATGGGAGAATCAAGATTGATACCAAATGATATGAAGAATCAAGGCTCAAAGAGGCGACTTGCTCAGAAGTCAAAGGGCTAGGAGTAGCAGAGTCAGGATTCAAACCTGTATCTTTTGACCACAGTATAATGCAAACAAGGTGATTCCCAGAGTCTGATGGCCAAGTGAGCCCCAAGAACACCAAGGATGTGGCTGCACAATGGATTATCTATAATAGACAGTTTTATTAAAATTTAGAAAATTAAAATAAGAAAAAAAAAGATATACAAGTATCCCAATACCCAGAGATAGCAATTACTAACATAACCTACATAAAGTGACCTGTGTGATAATTAATTTCATGTGTTACCTTGGTTAGGTTATGGTGTCCAGTTGTTTGTTCAAGCACTGTAAATGAGATTCGCATCTATAATCATTTGATTGCACCTATAATCAACAAAGAAGATGGCCGTCAACAAGGTGGAGAGGCTCCTTATCCAATCAGTTGGAATTCTTAAAAGCCAAAACTGAGGGTTTCAGAGGTCAGAAGAATTTCTGCCTCAACTTTAGCGTTGGCTTTGCTGGAACTTCAGCCAGCCAGCTTCCCCTGGGGAATTCAGACTAAGGACTCTACTATGGCCTTTATTGGAGTTTCTAGTTGGCAGCCTGCCCTATGTAGTTGAGATTCGCCAGCCCCCAAGTCATGTGAGGCAATTCCTTATAATAAATCATATATATATGATTTATTTTATATATACATATCCTGATATATATATCCTGTTGGTTCTGTTTTTTTGGAAAGCCCTGACTAATACAACCTATATGTCATATAAATGGGGATTATAATATAAAACTGCTTTTTAATCTAATTTTCCCATTAACAATTTTCTTTAACATCTTTTCATGCCACTATATATTCTTCTGTGACAACATTTTTCATTGCTGCATTGTTTTCTGTTGGGTAGATGTGTTGTATTTTATTTAACCAAGCCCCCACAGTGGAAATTTAAGATGTTCCTACCATTTGGTCATTAGAAGCAATGCTGTGACGCAAATCCTGGTAGCTAAATCTTGGCACACATGCATCATTATTTCCTTAGGATGCATTCCTGAAACTGTATTAGTTGAATGAAAAAGTCTGTAAAAAAAGGGTTTTTTAACATGTTGCCAAAGTTGGCCAATTGTGCCACTGCAGGATTATTGGTATATTTCTGTGTGTGTGTGTGTGTGTGTGTGTGTGTGTGTGTGTATTTCACTGAACCCAGCCTCATTCCTTCAACATTGTATTTAGTAGGTGGAAAATTTTATCTTGGAGGTGGTATTACTAGTGAGATTGAACAGTTTTTCATATGCGTTTTTTTTAATTGAGGTGAATTTTACATGGCATAAAAATTAACAATTTGTACAATCATCACCTCTATCCAATTCCACAAATTTGTATCACCCCAAAAGGAAACCCATATCTTTTAAGTAATCGTTCCTCATTCCTTCCTCCCCCAGACCCTGGAAACCCCTAATCTGGGTTTTGTCTCTATGGATTTAGCTATTCTGAATAATTCATATAAATGGAATCATGTACTATGTGGCCTTTTGTATCAGACTTCTTTCACTTAGTATAATGTTTTTGAGTTTCACCCTAGATGTAGCATGTATCACTACTTCATTCCTTTTCATGGTCTTATAATATTCCATTGTATGTATATAACACAATTTGTTTATCATTCCATTCCTTAATGAGCATTTGGGTTATTTCTACTTTTCAGCTTTTGTGAATAGTTCTGCTATGAACATGTGTGTAGGTGTATTTGTTTGAGTTCCTGTTTCCAGTTCTTTTGGTTATGTATCTAAGAGTAGAATTGCTGGTTCACATGCTAATTCTATGTTTAACTTTTTGAGGAACCATCAAACTATTTTCCACTGCAGCTGCACCATTTTACATTCCCCAAAATGCATGAGGGTTCTGATTTCTCTATGTCTTTGCCAAGACTTGTTATTTTCTCTTTTTTCATAATAGCCTGCCCAGCGGACATGAGGTGGTATCTCATTGTAGTTTTGATTGGCATTTTCTTAATGACTAATGATGTTAGTATCATTTCATGTGCTTATTGGCTATTTGTATATGTTCTTTGGAGAAATGTCTATTAAAGTCCTTTGCCTGTTTTTAAATTGGTTTGTCTTTTTGTTGCTGAGCTGTGTGAGTGCTTTATATCTGGGTACTAGACCTTTGTCAGATATATCATTTGCAGATATTTTCATCCATTCTATGGGCTGTCTTTTCACTTTCTTGATGGCGTCCTTTGAAACACAAAAATTTTGTTTTGTTTTAATTTTGGTGAAGTCTAGTTTTTCTGTTTTTTTCTTTTGTTGTCCATGCATTTGATGTCATATGTAAGAATCCATTGCCAAATCCAATCCAGGATCATGAAGACAGTATGTATTCTTTCTTATATATTGAAAAATATATTTCTCTAGATTCTTATTTGCTTTTTATTGTATTATTAGTGATTTTTAAATTTTTGGACTCACAAAAGTATGTTTGTGTGGTCAAAACTCTCAATCTTTTTTTTTTTTAATGGTTTCTGCCTTTGATGATGCTTAGAGAGAACTCCTCCATTCCAAAATAATGTAAATAATAATTTGACTTTTTTTCCTGTGTTGCCATATCTTCCTTTTAACAACATCTATAACCCACCTGAATTCATCCTGGACTACGATGTGAGGCAGGGATATACTGTGACTTTTTTCCAAAATGAATGATAATTGACCCCATACATTTTTTTCATTCAATTCATGTTTATAAAATACTTTTTAATGTGAACGCTGTAGTTAAATGTGATGGCAAATGTAACAATGAATTGAACATGGTCTATCTCTCACTGTATAACTTTTAGGTTCATAAGGTATTTTTTACCCAAATAACTTAACATATATTCAATAAAATTGGTGCTGCAATTCATATGGTTGACAAAAGAAATAATGGAATTGACATATCTATAAGAAAATTTGCTTGCATAGAACTATGTTCATTCACCCAGTCAATCAATATTTATCTAGTGTCTAACACATGCCAAGTACCATGAACCAAACTATCTGACAAAAATATATTGTCAGATAATGATAAGTGCTATAAGCAAACTGTTACCATCTGGGGTAAGAACATTCTAGACAGAGAAACGGGAAGGGCAAAGACCTAAGGCAAGAGCATGCTTGATGTACGCCTCAAGAAGCAAGGAAGCCAGGTGTTTGGAATGGGGTAAATCAGGGACGATGAGTTCAGGAAGGTGTTGGAGACTCAGGTCTTATAGGACTTGGGGGCTGTGATATGGTCTCTAGATTTTTCTATACTGGGCATAAAAATGTAAATCTGATTAAGACACACCTATGCTTTGATGAGATCATAGTACATATCCAAAACTGTAATAGCTATGAATGAAATTCTACAAGAATAGAAAAAATGCAATAAATAAATCTACTGGCAGAAATTAGAGAAAGTGAACTTTAAACTGGGTCATCAAGAATGAGTCAGTGCTAAGGAGTTCATGGTTTCTTTTTGGGGGGTGATGAAAATGTTCTGGAATTGATTGTGGTGATGGTTGCACAGTTCTGGGAATATACTACAAATCACTGAATTGCACATTTTAAACTGGTGAATTGTATAGTATGTAAAGTATTATCTTGATAAAGCTGTTATATTAAAAAAAAGAAGAATGACTTGAAGTTCCAAGTAGTATGGAAGAATGAACATTTTAGGTTATCGGGAGGTTTTGGTTTGGGGACAGTATTTGTGAGGGACTTTCTCTTTAAGAAATGGGAGTTATCTTGTTCTGAGTCTTGGAAAATTGCAAGGAATTGACAACTCAGGCATTTATGGAATGCATATTATATGTTGCCAGGCACTGAGCTAGGGCTTAGGGTTGCAAATATGAAAATGATATAGCCCCATCACTCATATCTCATAGACTAGTGGGGGTGGGGTAGGACGAGTTGGCATCACCAATTATTGAACAATTTAACTATTCCATTCTATTTCGAAATGCCACCTTGACATACATTAAAAATATCAATGCCACATTCTTTAAATTATTGTACTTTTCTTGAGAGCTTCATTTAGGTATAACTGACATTCCATAAAATTCACTCATTTTATGAATACAATGTAATGATTGTTAATAAATATACAAAGTTGTGTAACTATCACCACAATCTGATTTTAGAACTTTTCATTACCCCAAAAAGAAACCTCATGCCCATTCTCATCCTCATCCCAGCAAACACCAATCCACTTTGTCTTTATAGATTTGCATATTGTGGACATGTCATATAAATGGAATAATGTAACATGTGGTCTTTTACATCTGACTACTTTGTTTATTTCTTAATATGTGGTTGGATCTGTCTTCTTTCATTGTTCTTCACTGAAAAAATTTTATTGATATTTTCATGTGTTTATTTTTCCCAATGAACTTTAAAAGCCAGGTTCATGGTTCATTTTATACATCAAAAGGTATCACCCAGCTAGTTTCCAACTTAGTCATTTGATTTGGCTCTGAAAAAATTTTGATCTAAAAATCAAATTCATCTTCAAGGGACAGAGAGTATTTTTATTTTTATTTTAGCTATCAGACTAAAAAGATAGTTCCAGAATATTCTTTCAGACTAAGTTAAGCAGTAGCTCCAGAATAGATACATCATAATTTTACAGGTAACTACTTTGAAGGGCACTTTGTGTGTAAGTTCTGTTTTGCTTCCTAAAAACAAAACAAAATGATATATAGTTTTTTCTATATAGTTTTTTCTATATCTGTATAATGGGAACTATAACATAGTTATCTAGTTGCTTTATATCCACTATCTGTCTTTAGGGTCTTGCTGTCACCAAACCACAAAGAGTGTGCAAAGAACAGACATTTGAGTTATGGCTCCCTCTTACTGAGCTTTTGGCCACTGCCAGACACATTTTTTTTTTTTTTTAATTCAGTTTTATTGAAATATATTCACAAACCATACAGTCATCCATGGTATACAATCAACTGTTCACAGTATGATCATATAGTTATGCGTTCATCACCACAATCTATTTCTGAACATTTTCCTTACATCAGAAAGAATCAGAATAAGAATAAAAAATAAAAGTGAAAAGAGAATACCCAAACCATCCCCCCATCCCACCCTATTTGTCATTTAGTTTTTACTCCCATTTTTCTACTGATTTTTTTTCAATTTTTTAACTTTGTTTATCAAAAAATTAAAAACAAACAGGCAAACAACAACCAAAAAAACCCCACAACATTTCAAACAAAGCAATGGATTAAGGAAAACAAATAACCTAAAATAATTACTTTGCTTCCAATATGTTCCTACCATACCCCAAGAAAATTAATAAACCATGTCCAAACAGAGGAGTAAGAAAAACAAATAATCTAAAATAACTACATTGCTTCCAACATGTTCCTACCATACCCCAAGAAAATGAACAAACCCTAAGAAAACAAAGGAATAAGAGAAAAAAAAACCTAAAATAACTCTATTGCTTCCAACATGATCTTACTATATCCAAGAAAGTTTACAAACCATAATCATTCCTGAGCATTCCCATAACATTGAGATTACCCTCCATAGTTTATCTGTTCTTATTGCCAGACACATTTAATCCTCCCAACGACCAGGTATGGTAAGTATTGTTATCATCCCCACTTTGCATAGTCATTCAAAGAGGGCACACATTTATTAGGCAAAGGGGACAACAGTCCCAGCCCATGGTTGAGTGGGAAGATGCAGCCCATAAAGGGGGAAACAAATGGTAAATATGTAATCAGAAGATGAGAAGGCCACTGAGAAGGCAGCCAACCACGGTCGCAATGGAGAATAATAATAACAAAGGCATCTTTCAATCAATTCTTCAGGGAAAGTGAGTTTAAGAAGAGGATCTTCAATCTTAGACTTAAAAGATCAAAAGGAGTCAACTCCTTGCAGAGCTGGGAGATAAGCATTCCAGGCAGAGGAAACTGAGGCACAGAGAGGGACAGGAGGGCATGAGGTCATGAGGTCATGCAGCGACTACGCAGAAAAGCCAGGAGTTGAAAACTGGTGATTCTAATGCCAGAGCCAAACTCCCATCCAAGACACTCTAATAACTGTTCATTTCCTTGCATTATCCTCTTCCCTTAAAGCGATCCAACGTGGGATCTCACACACAGTAGTCCTGAATAAAAATTGTGCTTGGTTCATCTTGGCTGGCTGACTGGCTGCTGAGGGTTGGGACTCAGCCTATGGCAGAGCTGGTGAATTCCAAAGGATTTATCTTTCTGGGCCCCAGTTGGGAAAGGAGGCGGGGAGACATGACCAGGGGAGTTTTACCCCATTGTCCTCCCTTCCTTCCCGGCTCTCCAACTCCAGCTCTGACAAAGCTGTTTTAATGAGTTTATTAAGGGCCCCTTTGTCTTCACTCCACCTTTGAGCTGAAGCCTTTCCGGCTGGGGTCAGGCTGGGGCCTGGGGGAGGGCTTGCAGAACAAAGGCCACAGGATGGAGAGAGGACAGGGAAGGAAGGGAATCTTGGGGCCTGGAGGAATTGAATTCATTTCTTAATTGTCACCTCCTCCAAGAGGCCTTCCTTGCCTGCCTTGGATAAAATAGTTGTTTCCTTCTCTGGCCCCTTCCCCTGCTTTATTTATTTATTTATTTTACTACTTTATTTCTTAATCATATTATTTATTGTAGAATATAACATATACACATAGACTTAATAAATTTCCAAGTGCAATTTAACAAGTAGTTAGAGAGCAAATTCCAAAGAATGTTATGGGTTACAATTCCACAGTTTCAGTTATTTTCCTATTGTGAAATATAACATATATACAAAAAGGTAATATCTTTCAAAGTATGATTTAACAAGTAGTTACATAGGCAGTTTCCAAAAATGTTGAGTTACAATACCATAGTTTCAGTTGTTTCATTATTGTGAAATGTAACATATTCAAAAAGGTGATAACTTTCAAATTACAATTTAACAGTAGCTATAGAACAAATTTCAAAGGATGCTATGGGTTACAGTTCCATCATTTCAATTCTTTCCTTCTAGCTATTCTAATACCCTAAGAAAAAGAAAATTATATAGAGATTCAGGATTCATAATCCTTCGTTAAATTCTATCTTGTCTGTTGTTACCCCTTCCTTTACTTTAATCACTTTCCTGAGCTTCATCACCTGCTTTATTGTTCTTCTGGTGTTTGACACATAGTAGGCATTCAATTAGTACTTGGTAAATAAACAAATATTTATTTGTGCACTTCATGTGAGAGGCATGACCTTGGGTCATTTTTCATCCCTTCCTTCCCACCCTATCCTCCATCTCCACAGTGGTGAACACTGCCCTGCTATAATAACCCTAGGTTCTTCCAAGCACCTTTCACTCTGTATTTATTTATTTGTGCAATGTCAATTCTCAGGGTGTAAATTCCAAGAAAGCAGGGCCACTCAGTGGCATAGCCCCCTCCCCAGCCCAGTGCCTGACTTATGGTGGGTGTGAGGTAATTATTTGCTTAGTGAGAGGATGAATCCATGCATGGCTGGTAATGGCTTTCTGGGCCTTGGATACCTGCTATGTGAATTCAGGGGCAACTCAGCTAACCAGAACACTCCAAGTAGTTCTGGGGTGGGGGCTGGCTCTGCTCTTATTTCTTTAATACCACCTTTACCTAAATAGTTCTGGAATTCCTCTTGAGTAAGTGGGAACTTCAGAGCATAAAAGAATCACCAGGGGTGCTAGGGTCCCAGAGCCCACCTCAGAGGTAATGAATTAATGGTCTTGTAGACTAAGGGAGTCTAGAATATTCGCAATCCATTCTCTACTCTGCAGCCGAGTGTCTTCTTAAAATACATAAATCTGATTTAGGTCACTCACTTGGTGAAAACCCTTCAAAGGTTCCCTAGCGTCCTGGTGATCAAATCCCATTTCCTCGTCTCTTTAGTGCCTGCCTGATCTAGCCCCTCTCTACCTGCTGCATCCGAGGCACCATGTTCTCTCACTTCTTGGGGCCTCCTCAGTGCTATTCCTTGAAGACTCTCCTCCCTCCCCACTCCTATCTTCACTCTCAAGTTGTCTTTACCTGGCTGACTTCTCTTTCTTCACATCATAGACTTACATGTGCTTTCCTCCCAGAGGTCCTTCCTGAATCCCAATTTCATGAGTACCCTCTTCTCGCCCCACAGCTCCTGTCCATCACCTACAGCAACCCAGCTCACAGGGTTTGGTAATTGTCCATGTACTTGCCTGTCCATTTACTTGTTCAACTGTCAGTTCATTGAGGGCAGAAACCAAATCAGTCCCCAGCATTTGGCACATAGTTGGTGGCAACTTGGGGGAAGACAGTACTTATTTGTAAGAACTGTATTAAGAACCTAAGCTGTACCTGGTGTTATCTAGTCTTAATCCTTCCTATCTCTTAAGTCTCCTTTTGTGAAGTCTCCCTGATTCCCTATGGCTTTGGTGGTAATAATCATGTTATTAATTAAGAAGTTTTAGGTAAGATAACATGAGGTTGCTGCATTGTGTGCTTTTCACATGCTAACTCATGCTAACTCCCTCAATCCTATTTCAAAACGAAGAGACAGACCCTAATATCCAAATTTTACAAACAAGAAAATTGAGATACAGAGTGACTTAAAGAAGACAGGAGCGTAGGCTTTTGTAATAGGCTGTCCTGGGTTCTAATCCAATCTCCACCACTGACCAGCTCTGGGAGACCTTGGGCGAGTCACTAAATGTCTTTGAGTCCTTGTTCTTTTCTACATCTGTAAAATGTGGATAAGAATAATACTATCCATGTCGGTTGTCATGAGGATTCATGTAAAGTGCTTAGTACATGGTGAGAACACTAGGAGGTGTTATTGTATTATAATTAGTTTTTCCATCTTTGGCACATGGTACAGGCATTCAAAGGTTATTTACTAAATAGTACTGAGTATTCCTACAACAATTGCCACCAGGGTTTTTAAATGGGGATGCTTTCTTTTTT
The DNA here is from genome assembly GCF_015220235.1 of Choloepus didactylus. Lineage (NCBI taxonomy): Eukaryota > Metazoa > Chordata > Mammalia > Pilosa > Megalonychidae > Choloepus > Choloepus didactylus. Next base: position 92,786,274 of record NC_051316.1, read on the forward strand.
TGCCCCTGTGCCAGAGCCTCCTTGAATGCATTTGAACATTCTCTGAAAAGACATTGAACTTTTTGTGAGGTAAGAAGTGGAGGTAAGAAACAGGAGGCCTCTAGGAAATGGCCTGATAGGTAGGGTGAGGCCCAGTCAAGATATACAAGGGGCTCTGCCCTGCTGATAAAGACAGAAACAGTACTGAGTGATGGTTAGTCAGTCATTCAACTTGTCTTTATGGTGTGCCAGGCACAGTGCTGGGCTCTGGAGTCAGACACAGTCCCTCTGTTGGTGGAACTGACTCACCAGGGCAAAAACAGGCATTATCAACACTTGTTACTTAATTACAATCCTGAGGAGTGAGTGCTCCAGAGGAGAGGTACACAGTGCCCTTAGAACTAGTAACAGGGGCTCCAAATCTGGTTTCCTGAGGAAGTAACAATTCCCAGGAGCCCTGAGAATAGAGAGGGCAGGAGGAGCCAGGTGGAGAGAGGATGCATGAAGGTCAGAGGCTTGGCCTGCTGTCAGGATACCTGGGAATGGGCCAGTGTGCCTGTTGCCCTGAGATGGAGAGGAGGGCTGAGAAACTCTGCAGAGCTACTTCCTGTATGGCCACTCCACCTTGGTGAGCCTGCTTTTCCCTTCAGCCTCCTCTGGGGCATAGATATCTGCTCAAGACTCTCCCATCTGGAAGTATTTCCCCTTCTGTCCTGCCTTCCCATGGTATAGTACTCTCTCCTCTCCAGCATAGCTAAGCCATTCAGTGGTCATGAATTCATTAATTAATTAATTCACTCCTCTCTATTCACAAATAAGCCATATAAAACTTGAAAGAAAGAAAGATAAAATTTAAATTACCCAGAGGTAATTGCTATTAATATTTTGGATCTATCCTTCCAGGTTTTGTTCCAAACATATTTTTATTCATTAAAAAAATAAAAAGTAGATACACTACATTTAAAACACTTTAAGATGCTACAAACATTTTTGCCACATTTAAACATCTATAAACAATGCTTTTAGTGGCTACCTGGGGTTCTGTACCATGGGTCAAAAACATGCAACCAAATGCCTCCTCTCCATGTATACCCAAATGTGTAGTGAACACCTGTTGGTCGTGTGCCAGGCCTTTGCTTAGACATTTAGGCTGACTGCACTATCTTATTATTATACTAGCAGTACTGTCACAAATGATGTGTTGCTGAATATCCTTAAGGCTTAATGTCTGTGTAAATCTGTAGTTTTTGTTTTGGAAAAAATTCCCAGAAGTAGGATTTCTGGATTAAAGAGGAGGCACACTTTAAGGCCAAATTATCCTTAAATTAAGTTTTACCAATTTACACTTAACACCATCTTCCTGTGTTTAGCTTCCCAATAGCATCCAGTACTTACTTTACTGCCTCCTCTCATTCCTCAACCCTCTGCAGTCTGGCTTTTGCCCCGACTACTCCATGGAAATCCTTCTCTGAAGAGGCCACCAGATTATCACCCAAAATGCCAATTACAGTGATTTCTTTTCTGGCCTTATCTTTATTGATCTGTCTGTGGCATTTAATACCTGGGACCAACCTTCTCTTCCTGAGAGGCTCTTCTTCCTTGGTCAGGTAAAGCAAATACAGTCTTGCTAACTTCATTTTACAGCTAATCTCTAAATGGGACTTCAAACCCAGGCCTCCTGACTTCCACAGCCTTTTCTTTTATTTATTTTTTTAGTCTTTTCTTTTCTTTTTCTGAGTGTGATTTTTGGAACCCTGGTGATGTCTGCAAATCTTCAAATGTTAAGGAGAGTTACAACATTTTACTTTCTTTCTAGAAAGAAATTTCTAGTGCATTCTATTTCCAGTGTTGCTAATCTAATCAATCCTTATGGCCTTGGCTGCAACAGAGTCCTAATAATGAGGGCTCCACCGCGGGAGGGGCAGAGGGGCCCCTAACTGGGCAAGTTTCCATCTTTAACTGTTAGGGATAGGAGTAAAACGGCCTAGAGGTCTGCGGGGAGATTCCCGCCGAGGCTCAGACGGAGCTTTGGAGCTAGGCAGCCTATCTGCAGGATCTTGGGCAAATGTGATGTCGGCTTTACTGGGTGACTGGGGGCTCTCACTCCTCGACCATCAGCATTCTCATGCGACATATGTATAATTAACAGTTGCTTTCTTGGGGCGTTGTTGTGAGGCTTTAGTAAAATAATCATGCATAAAGTTCTGGGCTCTTTGCCTGATATACAGTGGGAACTCAATAATCGATAGTTATTGAGGTCTTTAATTTCAATTTAACAAGGATTTTTCTGTATACGACCTCATTTGGGCCTTCTAACTATTCAACCACATTTGGGATCCGCATATGGATATTTTTAATCACATTCCACTGAAGCAGAAACTAAGGACCAGAGGGTGAGGACTTGGCCTCGAAGCCACAGCCAACCGGAGTAGGACGGTTACTCAATCTGCAAAATACTTCGAGCAGCTCTGAAAGCTCTGTGCCCCTAGATCCCAGAACTCTCTCGGCCGCCGCTTCGGCAGCCTCCCGCCCACACTTCCGCGACGGGTAGCTCAGCCCCATCTTTGAGCCTGGCACCCGCATCTCACCCTGCGCTTCCCTGTACCCAGGAGTAGCCACGCCTGTCCAAGCATGCCCGTCCTGGATACAGGGTATCCAAAACTGGTCACGCCTGTCGCACCGGCCAAAAAGAATCATTAATCCCTTTTTCTCGAGCCATGGAGAAGGCGGTGCGACCAATTAAAAAATGGCGCCGCCAGTCTCACCCACCCAGTCTTCTGCTCTCGGAGGCGCGGGGGCGAAGGTCGCGGCGCAGTGCGCAGGTGCTAAAGGGAGGAGCCGTTTCCATGGCAACCCGCGCGCAGCCGGGCTGTTCATTAGGCTGGGAGCGCGGGTGCTGCGGCGCTGGCGACAGGAGTGGCTACGAGTGCCGAGGGGTCTGGACGGCCCGGGCCGCTGCAGGATGAGGCCCTGGGCGTGGTGTCGGTGCCCTCACAGTGGAGGGGCGCCCAGGGCATCCGCGGGGAGACGGTGAGGGGTCTGGCCCGATGCGGGGCGACGCAGGCGGGAGTGAGAGCTGGGGGCGCCGCGCGGCGGTAGGGTGAAGTTATTGACATCCGGCCGTGTTGGTTTTATGTTTAATCCCCAGAAACTAGCCCTTTATATCCTCTTGTCCAGCGATTCCCCAGTCTTTCAACTAAAAAAGAATAAAGAAGTTGTTAAACTTCCCAGGACCCCACCTTTGAAAGATTTTGTGCGAACTGCAGTTGTTAGACATTTCAAACTAACTTTCATTTTAAGAAATGACCAAACTGCGTCGTAAGGTCCAGATAGGCTGGTTTTTAGGTTGTTTAATCAATAGTACACAAAACCAGGTGCTCTGATGGGCTGTGGGGCGGTCTACTTGGTGCCAAGTCCTCTCCAGAGGCGCCTGTGTAGACTGAGTGCAGCCATGTGCCTGGTACTGTTTTGGTGCTGGGGATTCATCAGTGAAGAAGACAGAGGTCTCCTTTGTGGAGCTTACATGGGGTGGTTGCAGGAGATAGAAAATAAACAGTGTATGAAATAGATAAGTAAATTATGTAGTGTGTTAGAAGGTGACTAGTGCCATGGACAAAAGAAGAAGGGCGAGGTATTGGAAGGACTGGCTTGGGGAATGGGAGGGTGGATTGCAGTGTGGCAAGGTTGGGTTTCCTTGGGAGTGGAACATTTGAGCAAAAACTAGGAGGAGTGAGAGATTTGGTACAGAGGTCCAGGCAGAGTGAAGGGCAAGTGCAAGGGTCCTGGGGCTAGGGCAAATCTGGTGTGTTTGAGGAGGCAGGTGGGGATGGTGAGAACAAAGGGAAGGGGAGAGTGGTCCTAGTTGAGGCCAGAAAAGATAAGAAGAGGCAGGTCAAGTAGGGCTTCCTAGATTCTTGTAAGGACTTTGGCTTTTTCTGAGTGAAAGTGAGCATTGCAGGATGCTGCACATTGTCTAGAAGAGAAAACTGAGGCTTAGTTTGCCACACAGATAGCAGAACCTGCAGAAAGCACAGGTCCTCTCCAATTACCGAGGAGGTTTGCATGAAGTCTAGGACAGGTTTCTTGCCTCAGTCTGCAGGTCTTGAGCCAGGATGTGATCTGGCTTCAGAATTCTTCCCACTTCCTCATGTTGCATAGGAATGGTTTTAGTCAACAGCAAAGGCAGAGAACATTTTAGTTAAATCTGTCTCTCCTTATCACAGGTAGAGGTATATTTCCCATACCCTGTCCTTTAAAGAATAACTCTTGCTTGCTGAAGATTCAGATTTCAGAATACCCCAGGTTTGGGAACCACTGTTTTAGTCTAACACTTTTTTTTGCAGAGAATGAGATTAAAGCTTGTTAATTTTCTTGTAGATACAGTTTTAACCTCTAGGGTTCTACACACTGATTTTAATACTTGAAGGTATAAAGGTATATACTTGTAGATAATTGTTTATCATAGATACTTGTTTATCTATGAGTGTGGTTCATTTTGAATCAGAGCCTCTCCTATCTCGTCAAATGAGGGGCAGATTCTTGTTTAAGTTGTAAAAATGTTGCAGGAGCCCGAAAAAGTGGTAAGTTGCTTTTTCCAAATTAACTTTTTATCTCTGTATAAAAGTAATCTGTGTCCAAAATTTAGAAAAAACGATAAAAAACTGGAAGTAAAAGTCACCAGCCATTTGTCTATTCAATCTGGTTTTTTTTTGTTTTTTTCTCCCCATCTTCCCCCACATTTTTTTCTTTTCTTTCTTTATTATTATTTTAAACAAAAATGGAATCACTGTACATAACATCTTATGAAACCACTTTTTTCACTTAATACATCCTGAATGTGTTTCTGTGTTTTAAAATATTTTTCTGTAACTCCATTTTGTTTGACTAGTCTAGTTTGAAGGACCTTTAGGTTGTTTCCAGTTTTCCTCTATTATCAACAGCCTGTGATAAGTGTTGTAGCTAAAATTTGATATGTTTCTTAGCTATTTTTAAAGTTGTTTTGGAAAAGTTGAATGGTGATCTTGGCTTAACACATTAGCAGTGCATATATTGGAATATACTTTCATGTTGCAGTGATGGATTTTTAAAAAATATTAATGCTCTTTCACCTAACTTGACTTTTCTTGTTATATCTGGATCTGTTCACAGAGAGACAAGGTCCTGGATTTAGAGACGATAGACCTGGGTTTAATGTGTGGTCCCTTCTTATTGGGGGCTTCTGCAAAGTGGGTATTGTTACAATACTTCTTGTGGGATTTAATGAGATTATTGATAATAAAGCAATTTAAAAGTAAAGTGCTGTTCAGGTGGAAGGGATTGTGAGTCGACCAGTCCAGCTGTTTCAGATACAAGGCTCCTAATCACCCCTTACCCCGCTCAGCCATGCTGGAATGCCCTAGAGAAGTTTGAATATTATGGATGCCTGGGTCCTTCCTGCAGAGATTGACTTAATTGGTATGTGGTGTGACTTGGGTGTCTGGGTTTGTAAAAGCTTCCAGGTGTTTTTAATAGCAAAATTTGAGAACCACTAATTTAATCCATCCTCTGTTCCAGCAGAGTTATATTTTTAAAGCACGATTTTGATCCTATCAGAATGTGGGGGGCATTTTTGATGTTCTGGGATGTCTCTTTTGATGGATCGTTAGCTCCCTGAGGGAAGGGAGGAGGTCTTGTGTATTTTTATTTTGATTGAATAATTTCCTTGTGTCCTTTAATCCCAAGTGCTTCATCATTTCTCCCTTTCTGCTTTGACTTAAACCTGGCTGCCTCCTCGCCTGACAATATTCCTTTAGGTGAGCACCCTCCCTCCTAGACCTGGCAGCACCTTCCTCGCCTCTTTGGTTCTCCAGCATAGGGCACTCCTTGCTGGAACGTGTTTTTCTTTAACCTGGGGTCTGGCCTTTTTGAGATTTTCAAGGGAGAGTTAAGTCGGTGGCACTCAACCTTTTTGACTTTGCTGAACAGTTTTGTTTTTTTTTTTTTCAATTAAATTAGTTTTGTTGAGATATTTTCACATACCATACAGTCACCCATGGTATACAATCAGCTGTTCATAGTACCATCATATAGTTGTGCATTCATTGCCCCAGTCTATTTTTGAACATTTTCCTTATACCAGAAAGAATAAGAATAAGAATAAAAATAAAAGTAAAAAAGGACACCCAAACCAACCCCCCCCATCCTACCCTACTTTTCTACTCATCCATCCGTACGCTGGATAAAGGGAGTGCGATCCACAAGGTTTTCACAATCACACTGTTACTTCTTCTAAGCTACATTGTTATACAAACATCTTCAAGAGTCAAGGCTACTGGGGTGGAGTTTAATAGTTTCAGGTATTTACTTCTAGTTATTCCAATACCTTAAAACCTAAAAAGGATCATCTGTATAATGCATAAGAATGTCCATCAGAGTGACCTCTTGATTCCATTTGGAATCTCTCAGTCACTGACACTTTATTTCGTTTCATTTCGCATCCCCTTTTTGTTCAAGAAAATGTTCTCAATCCCGCGTTGCCAGGTCCAGATTCATCCCTGGGAGTCATGTCCTGCGTTGCCAGGGAGATTTACATCCCTGGGAGTCAGGTCCCATGTAGGGAGGAGGGCAGTGAGTTCACCTACTGAGTTGGCTTAGCTAGAGAGAGAGAGGGCCACATCTGCGCAACAAAGAGGTACTCAGGGGGAGTCTTAGGCATAATTACAAGCAGGTTTTAGCCTCTCCTTGACTTTGCTGGACAGTTTTGATCCTAGATTTTTTTCAGTGCACATGCAAAGGGATTAAAATATTTAGGATAACATCGAAATAGTCTGCAGTAATTACAACACAAAGGTGACTGTATAACATTGCCTCCTAACTTCTGTGAAAACTTACAATTATTGCCCTCTTCACTTGATTGTCTTTCAACTCCAAATGATTCCTTGAGTAGCTGTTTGTTGCCCTCATATACTCAACATGGCAAGTAGGTTGTACCTTCACACTCTTAGAGATGTCACATGATGACTTAATTGTCCATATCACATCCCAGAAACTCAGCTCCACATTGCATCTGTTGAGATATTCCTGTCACATTTTATCTGCTCAAGAATTCATGGTCAGATTTTGACTGCATACCCTTGTGGGTTTGCAGGGTGTTGATTGAGAGCCATTGAATTGTGTCACTGAATCGCCATTCCTGTAACACCAGCATGTTCCTCAGGTGGGTGTACAGGACCTGGAAGGGAATTGAGCATGGGAGGGAGGGCTTGGGAATGAAGGAAGCCAGAGGAAAAAGGGGAAGTGGCAAGGTAATGACAATGGCCAGCTACTCCCACACGGGTCAGGCAGTTTGTGGATTCTACTTCAGCAGTGTTCTTCAGCCTCTAGGGAGGAGCCCTATTCCATTCCTACCCTACCCCAGGTGGAACCCTGGCCCACAGAGTGGTGGATGACACGAGGATGCAGTCAGGAGGGAGATGATAGGAGTATTGTCTGCATCATGGAAGGTATGGGATTGAGTCACCAGACTAAGGAGGGGGAAGGGTGCAGCGGAGCTTTAGAGTTGATGAGCTCTGAGCTCTGGCCTGAAGAGGCATATAAATGAGGGGCTCAGCCTGTATCAGGGGATCTGAGTGTAGGTCCCTTGCACCTGTAGCATCAGCATTGCCTGGTAGTTTGTTAGCAAAGCAAATTCTCTGTCCATCCCAAACCTCCCAGATCTGAAGAAGTGGGGTGGGTGGGAGGGCAGAAATTTGTGATTCTGAGGCTGGTGGTCTACAGTGGTGTCTGAGGTTCCTTTCCACTCTGGAGTCTGGTGTGCCAGCTCAGGCTGGTTCGGAGGATGGAATGAGAAAGTGTGAGCTTAGGCCAGAAGCTGGCTCCTGGGCAGTGGTCAGTGTTTGGTAGTGTTGGGGAGGTAAACTGGGAACTTGGCCTTCAGTGGCAAATCAGTGCACATTCACAAGCACTGTATGGTACTGTATTTCCTCTGTCCCCACCACATTTTGACAGATCTTAGAAAAAGGAGGTATCACACTGATATTTAATATAGTTTTTACCTTCAGAGGTATTACTAAATAACTGTGTTTTACACTTTTTCGAGGACTTGTTTTAATTTTTCTTGGATATATGTGCTGTTATTTTTTTAATAGACATTTATTTTTTTTAGAGCAGTTTTAGGATCACAGAAAAATTGCCTAGAAAGTACAGAGTTCCCATATAACCCATAACCTTCTCTACTATCCCCCTAGGTTCCCCTATTATTAACATCTTGCATTAGTGTGGTACAATTGATGAGCCAATATTGATACACTATTATTAACTAAAGCCCATAATGTACCTTAGGGTTCACTCTTTGTGTTGTACAGTTCTATGAGTTTTGACAAATGCATAATGTTACGTGTCCACCATTCCAATATCATACAGAATAATTTCATTGTTCCCGATTACCCTTGGCTCCAGCTATTCATCCTTTCCTTCCCTCACCTGAACCTCTGGCAACCACTGATCTTTTTACTGGCTTTGTAGTTTTGCTGTTTCCAGAGTGTCATGTAGTTGGAATCATACAGTATGTAGCCTTTTCAGACTGGCTTCTTTTACTCAGCAATATGCATTTAAGTTTCCTCCATGTCTTTTTGTGGCTGGATAGCTCATTTCCTTTATTTATTTATTTTTTCTTTCCTTAACAATTTATTTATTTTTAGTTGTGGTAAAATATATGTAACATAAAAATAATTTTAACTATTTTAAGTGGATAATTCTTCGACATTAACTACATTGAGCATACAGTGTAACTTTCACTACTATTTCCAGACTATTTTCATCATCCCGAACCAAAATTCGTATCATTTAGCAATAAACTCCTCTTTCTCCTCTCTCCTCATCCCTGGAAATCCCTCTTCTGCTTTCAGTTTCTATGAATTTGCTTATTCAGAGTACTTCCTATAAAAGAAATCGTACAATATTTGTCCTTTTCTGTCAGATTTATTTCACTCAGCATGATGTCTTCAAGGTTCATCCATGTTTTAGTATGTACCACTTCTTTTTATGGCTGAATAATATTCTGTTGTATGGATATGCCACATTTTGTTTATCCATTCATCTGTTGATGGTCACCTGGGTTGCTTTCTCCTTTCAGCTTTTGTGAATAATGCGGCAGTGGTGTACAGAAATCTTTGTGAATCCCTGCTTTCACTTCTTTTGGATATATACCTAGAAGTGAAATTGCTGTGTAATATGGAAACTCTATGTTTAATTTTCTGAGGAAGCACCAAACTATTTTCCACAGTGGTTACATCTTTTTACATTCCCACCAGCAGTGTACAAGGGTTCCCATTTTCTCCACATTCTTGCCAACAGGTATATTCTGTTTTCCTAATAATAGCCATTCTAGTGGGTGTATCTCATTATAGTTTTAATTTGCATTTCTCTAATGGCTAATGATGTTGAGCATCTATTCATATACTTACTGGCCTTTTGAATATTGTCTTTGGAGAAATGCCTATTTAAATACTTGGTCCATGTTTAAATTGGGTTTGTCTTTTGGTTGTTGAGTTCTAAGAGTCCTTAATATATTTTGGATATTAAACCCTTATCAGATGTATATGGTTTCCAAATATTTGCTCCCATTCAGTAGGTTGTATTTTCACTTTCTTGATAATGTTCTTTGCACAGAAGTTTTTAATTTTAATGAAATCTATTTTAACTATTTTTTTTCTTCTGTGGCTTGTACTTTTGGTGTAAAATCTAGAAATCCACTGACTACTAGAAGGTCCTGAAGATATTTCCCTATGTTTCCTTGTAAGAATTTTATAGTATTAGCTCTTAAATTTAGGTTGTTGATCCATTTTGAATTAATTTTTGTATATGGTGAGAGGAGGAATCCTCATTCATTCTTTTGCATGTGGATTTCCAGTTGTCCCAGCACTATTTGTTGAAGAGACTATTCTTTCCTCATTGAGTGGACCTGGTACCCTTGTTGAAAAACAACCAGCCATAGATGTGTGGACTTAACTCTGGACTCTCAATTCTATTCTATTGGTCTATATGTCTATCCTATGCCAGCACTGCACTATTTTAATTACTGTAGTTTTGTAGTAAGTTCTTATTTTTTTATTAGAGAAGTTGTAGGTTTACAGAAAAATATAGAATTCCCATACACTACCCTATTATTAACACCTTGCATTGGTATGATACATTTGTATCACACATGAAAACACATTTTTATAATTGTGCTATTAACTATAGTCCATGGTTTTCATTAGGGTTCACTGTTTGTGTTGTAGTGTTCTACGTTTTTTTTAATTTAAATTTTTATTCTAGTAACATGTATACAACCCAAAATTTCTCCTTTTAACAATATTCAAGTATATAATTCAGTGCTGTTAATTATGTTCAAAATGTTGTGCTACCATCATCACCACCCATTACCAAAACTTTTCCGTTGTTCCAAATAGAAACTGTACAATTGAAGCATTGACTCCCCATTTCTTATTTCCACCCCAGCCTGTGTTTGTACTCAGTTTTGAAATCAGGAAGTGTGAGTCCTCCAACTTTGTTCTTTTTCACGATTGTTTTTGGCTATTTGGGGTGCCTTGCAATTCCATCTGAATTTGAGGATTGGGTTTTCCATTTCTGGGAAAAAAAAAAAAAAAGAGGCTGCTTGAATTTTGTTTGTGTTTGCTAAAACCTGCCGGAATGCAATATGCCAGAAATGGATTGGCTTTTACAATGGGGGTTTATTAGTTCACAGATTTACAGTTCTAAGGCCATGAAAATGTCCCTATTAAGGCATTAACAGGATGATACCTTCTTTGAAGAAAGTCCAGTGGCATCTGGGGTTCCTCTGTCACATGGGAAGGCACATGGCCAGAGCCTGCTGGTCCTCTCCCAGGTTTAGCTTCTGGTTTCCTAGGCTTTCTCCAAAATGTCACTGGGCTTCTGTCTTAGCTTCTCCTGGGGACAAACCCTGGGTTACATATTTTAGCTTCTCTGAGCTCTTTCCAAAATGTCTGTCTTTTATCCTCTCATAAAGGACTCCAGCAAGGGAACTAAGACCCACCTTGAATGGGTGGGGTCACATCTCCATGGAAACAACCTAATCAAAAGGCCCCACCCACAATAGGTCTGTCCCCACAAGATTAGATTAAAAGAATGTGGGTTTTCTGTGGTGCATAACAGATTCAAACCACAAATTTTGATAAGGATTGCATTGAATTTGTAGATCATTTTAGGGAGTATTGACATTTAACAATGTTAAGTCTTCCGAGCCATGAACACTGGATGCCTTTCCGTTTATTTAGGTTTTCTTTAATTTCTTTCAGCAATGTTTTGTAGTTTGCAGTGTACAAATCTTTCACCTCTTTGGATAAATTTATTCCTTGGTGTTTGATTCTTTTAGATGTTATTGTAAATGGAATTATTTTCTTGATTTCCTTTTCAGATTGTTCGTTACTGCTGTGTAAGAACCCAGGTGACTTCTGCATGTCTATCTTTTATTCTACAACTTTGCTGAATTCAATTATTAGTTCTAGAAGCTTTTTTTTGGATTCTTTGGAATTTCCTTGATACAGGATCATGTCCCCTGTGAAAAGGGATAATTTAACTTCTCCTTTTCCAATTTGGATGCCTTTTATTTCTTTCTTTTGTCTTATTGCTCTTGCTAGAACTTCCAGTAAAATGTTGAATAACAGTGGTGACAGTGGGCATCCTTGTATCCTTGTCTTGTTACTGATCTTAGGGGCAAGCTTTCAGTTTTTCACCATTCAGTTTATTTGTTATGGTTTTTTCAATAATGCCCTTTATCATGTTGAGAAAGTTTCCTTCTATTTTTAGTTTTCTGAGTGTTGTTATCATGAAGGGATGTTGGCTTTTGTCAAATGCCTTTTCCCCATCGACTGAGATGATCATGTAGTTTTTTTTTCCTTCATTCTATTAATGTGATGTATTACATTGATTGATTTTTCTCATGTTGAATCATGTTTACATTCCTGGAATAAAGCTCACTTGGTCATGGTGCATAATCCCATTAATATACTGTTGGATTTGGTTTGCCAGTATTTTGTTGGGGATATTTACATTTGTATCTGTAAGGGATATTGGTCTGTAATTTTCTTTTTGTGTGTGTATGTGTGTGTGCTTTTTCTGATTTTAATATCAGGGTAATGCTGGCCTTATGGAATGAGTAAAGAAGTAATCCATCCTCTTTGAATTTTCAGAAGTGTTTGATAGAATTCAGCAGTGAAACCCTTCAGTCCTGGACTTTCCTTTGTTGGAAGGTTTTCAATTACTGATTGTTCTAGTTTACTAATGCTGCTGGAATGCAAAACACCAGAGATGGATTGGCTTTTATAAAAGGGGGTTTATTTGGTTACACAGTTACAGTCTTAAGGCCATAAAGTGTCCAAGGTAACACATCGGCAATCGGATACCTTCACTGGAGGATGGCCAATGGTGTCTGGAAAACCTCTGTTAGCTGGGAAGGCACGGGGCTGGCATCTGCTCCAAAGTTCTGGTTTCAAAATGGCTTTCTCCCAGGATTTTCCTCTCTAGGCTGCAGTTCCTCAAATATGTCACTCTTAGTTGCACTTGGGGTATTTGTTCTCTCTTAGCTTCTCCGGAGCAAGAGTCTGCTTTCAATGGCCATCTTCAAAATGCCTCTCATCTGCAGCTCCTGTGCTTTCTTCAAAGTGTCCCTCTTGGCTGTAGCAAACTCACTCCTTCTGTCTGATCTTTATAGTGCTCCAGTAATTTAATTCAGACCCACCCAATGGGCGGGCCAACACCTCCTTGGAAATTATTCAATCAGAGTCGTCATCCACAGTTGGGTGGGGCGCATCTCCATGGGAACACTCAAAGAATTACAATCTAATTAACACTGATAGGTCTGCTCACACAAGATTACATCAAAGATAATGGCGTTTGGGGGGACATAATACATTCAACCTGGCACACTGATTCAATCTTTGTACTTGTTATAGTTCTGTTGACATTGTCTATTTCTTCTTGTGTCAGATTAGGTAATTTGTATGCTTCAAGGAATTTATCCATTTCATCCAGATTTTCTAATTCATTGACATATAATTGTTCATAGTAGTCTCTTATAATCCTTTATTTCTGTAAGGTTGGTAGTAATGTCCCCACTTGCATTCCTGATTTTAGTTATATGTGTCCTCTCTCTTTTTTTTGGTTAGTCTGGCTAAATGTTTGTTGATTTTATTGATCTTTTTAAAAAAACATTTGGTTTTGTTGATTCTCTATATTGTTTTTCTATTCTTTATTTCATTTACCCTAGCTCTAATCTTTACTATTTCCTTCCTTTTACTAACTTTGTGTAGTTAGGTTATTGATTTGTGATCTTTCTTTTTTTAATGTAGGTATTTAGAGCTATAAATTTCCTTCTGAGCACTGTTTTTGCTGCATCCCATAAGGTTTGGTATTTTCTATTTTCATTTTTGTTTGTTTCAAGATATTTCCTAATTTTCCTTGTGATTTCTCCTTTGACCCACTGGTTGTTTAATAGTGTGTTGTTTAATTTCCAGATACTTGTAGGTTTTCTAGTTTTCCTTCTGTTACTGATTTCTAGGTTTATTCCCTTTTAGTCTGAGAGGACACTCTGTATGATTTCAGTGTTTTTAAATTTATTAAGATTTGATTTGTGACCTTTCATATGCGCTATCCTAGAAAATGTTCCATGTGCACTTGAGAAGAATGTGTATTCTGTTGTTGGGTGGAGTTTTATATGTATGTCCATTATATATATAATGGATGTATATGTATGTCTAATATATAGGTCTAATTGGCTAATAGTGTTGTTCAAGACCTCTATTTCCTTATTGATTCTCTGTTTATGTGTTCTATCAATTATCAAAAGTGGTGTATTGAACTCTCCAACTGTTGATGTAGAATTATGTTTCTCCCTTAATTCTGTCATATTTGACAGAATTTTTTTTGCTTCGTATTTGAGACTCTGTTATGAGGTGCATATATGTTTATAACCATTATGTATTCTTGCTACATTGAACCTTTTATCAATATATAATATCCTTCTTTGTCTCTTACAGTCTTTTTTGTCTTAAAGTGTGTTTTGTCTGAAAGTAATTGTGGTGGTTTGGAGCACTATGTACTGCAGAAAACATCTTAAATATGTATCTGTTCCTGTGGATGTGAACCATTGTAAGTAGGGCTTTTTGATGAGGTTACTTCAGTTAAGGTGTGGCTCAGGAAGGGTCTTAATCCTATTACTGGTGTCCTTTATAAGCAGAATGAAACTCAGACAGATAGAAAGCCATGGGAAGCAAGAATCTGAAATTCATTGGAATCTGGAAGAGAGCTGAGAGGTCAGGAGAGACCACCATGAACATTGCCATGTGTCAGAGGAGCCAAGAACCAAGGATCGCCAGCAGCCAAACCCAGAATGCCATTCTTTGGGAAGAAAGCGTTGCCTTGATGACAGCTAGATTTGGACTTTCTCTTAGCCTCAACACTGTGAGCTAATAATTTCCTATTGTTTACACCAACCCATTGCATAGTATTTGCTTGAGCAGCCAAGGAAACTACAATAGTAATTTAGCCACTCTGGCTCTCTTTTGATTACTTTTTGTATAGAATATCTTTTCCCACTCTTTTACTTTCAACCTCTTTGCGTCTTTGTACCTAAAATGAGTCTCTTGTAGAGAGCATGTAGGTGGATCATGCTTTTTCATCCAATCTGCCAAACTGCATTCTAATAGAGAGTTTAATTCATTGACATTTAAAGTAATAATTGAGAAGGAAAGATTTACTTTTGCCATTCAGCCATTTGTTTTGTGTGTCTTGTATGCTTTTTGTTCCTCAAATACTCCATTACTGCCCTTTTTTTGGTATTTAGTTCCTTTTTTTGTAGTGGACCATTTTGAACTCCTTTTTCTTTCCTTTTCTCTCTATATTTTTTAGTTTTTGTTTGTTTGTTTGTTTGTTTTTTAGCACAAACTACCTTTGTGATTACAGTTAACACCTTAATCTAAAAGCAAATTGTTTGGACTAGTACCAACCTAGTTTAAATAGTGTGGAAACTCGCTACTCCTATATCTCTGTCCTTCCCACTTTATACTGTTATTGTCTCAGAGTACGTGTTTATACATTGTATTCTCATTAGGATAGATTTATAATGTTACTTTCTACATTTGCCTGTGAAGTCATATAGGGCAGAAAAAGGCAGTTTCAAAGCAAAGGTGCCATAATACAGGATTTTATATTTTACTGTCTAGTTACCTTTACCAGTGTTCTTTATTTCTTCTTATGGCTTCCAGTTGCTGTCTAGTATCTTTGTATTTCAACCTGAAGGACTTCCTTTAGCATTTTTTAAAGGGTAGGTCTTCTGGTAGTGAACTCTTTGAGCTTTTGTTTACCTATAAATGTCTTCATTTCTCCTTCATTTAAAAAAATTTTGGAATAGAACATACATACCTAGAAGTGATAACTTTCCAAGTGTAATTTAACAAGTAATTTAGAGAGCAAATACCAAAGAATGTTATGGGTTACAGTGTCACAGTTTCAGGTATTTCCTTATTGTGAAGTATAACATATATGCAAAAAAATAATAACTTTCAATGTATCATTTAACAAGAAGTTATATAGGAAATTTCCAAAAATGTTAATGAGTTACAGCACCATAGTTTAAGTTTTCTTTACTGTGAAATATGTATACAAAAAGGTGGTAACTTTCAAATTACAATTTAACAAGTAACTATAGAGCAAATTTCAAAGGATGCTATGAGTTACAGTTCCACCATTTCAATTCTTTCCTTCTAGCTATTCTAGTACCCTAGCAATTAAGAAAAAGAAAATTATATAGAGATTCAGGATTCATAATCCTTTGTTAAATTCCGTCTCGTCTGTTGCTATTCCTTCTTCTGGTTTAATCACGTTCCCAGTCTACAGGGATGTCTAGGCTGTGACCACCCTAACTAGTTCATGTTGAAAAGGGGTGTTGACCTTATGGGAAAAAGGGACATATCTGGTTGATGTTCTTGAAGAGGCTATAGCCTCTGGGATTTGGGACTTAGCTGGAATAGGGGTTCTCTGGAGGATTAAAGTTACTGAAGAATAAACTTATTGAGTGAAACTTTTCTAGAGTCTCAAATAGGGATCCAGGTATTCCTTAGGGTTTTTGGGACTACTGTTGACTTGGGCTTATCATACTGTAGCCATTTGGCATATCTAGCTGAAGCTTGCATAGGAGTGACCTCCACGACAGCTTCTCGACTCTACTTGAATTCTTTTAACCACTGAAACCTTATTTTGTTGCCTTTGTTTTCCTCCATTTGGTCAAAAAGTCTTTCTCAACCCCTTGATGCCAGGCTCAGGCTCATTCCTAGAATCTGGGTCCCATGTCGCCAGGGAGACTCATTCACCTGGGGGGTCCTGTTCCATGTTGTGGGGAGGGTGATGAATTTATTTGCAAAGTTGGGCTTAGAAGAGAAAGTTCACACTTGAGCAACAAAAGAGGTTCTCTGGAGGTGACTCCTAGGCATATTATAGATGGGCTTAGCTTCCCCTTTACAACCATAAGTCTCACAAGAGCAAGCCTCAAGATCTAGGACTTGACTTTTGAAGTAGGGTGTTCCTAAGTTCACATAGCATCTCTTATATCCACATAATCCATCCGTCTCTCACATTATCATCACTTAGTTGTACAGTCCTCATCACTCTCCATTTTAAGCAGTTCTCATGACCTAAAACATCCCCTAGCTCTTTTCAGCCCTTAGTTATTTGTGTGGTATTGGTAAGGTATTCCTATTAATTATTGTCCCTAGTAGGCAATAGGTAGATTTTCCCCATAAACCATTCTGTTGTCAACTATCTGTATCAGTGTCATACCTTAGAAGTATATCATGCAAACACCTATCTATATTATATGAGACCCCCAGGCCCAGGACCTTCCCTAAGGGCCTTGAAGACTGTGCACACAGCAGCTTGCATGACCTATGTCAGTTAAAGTTTGACCTACTCTCCTTGTAAAATCAGACCTCTGGCACTAAATGGAATCTATAGCTTTCCTCTTTCCTGAAACTCCCCGAGACACTGTTATGTACAAGATAGCCTATATCCTCCTCTCTTTTCTGTTGACTACAATTGATCCTTCCCTGTGTCACAAAACCCCGTTCCTGCGCTTATGCTCTCATACCCATTGGAATGTTTTTGTCTCAAGCCCCTATAACCGGCTTGATCAGCTCCCCCAATGTGCAGAGTGCCTACACACTGAGCTCTGAACTCACCGCCATTCAGAGCAGTTTCTGACTTCCATTTCCTTGTAAGTAAGCCCTGAATAAAAGCTCACATCTCAGAACTTGCCCAGTGTCTTCTTTAGTCCTTTGGTCTCAAAAGCCTCCTTGGACCATGACATATTTGTCATGCTGATCTGTGGCATATATGCCTTTCAACATCCCCTTTCAATCCTATTCTCCTTCAATGAAGCTCTAATACTTATTATCCCATTAACAAACAATCATCACCCCATCCGTTCCCATACCTTTGTATTCATATTCACCCTTATTAACATATCTGAACATATTAGGTTATCATTTCCCCTCCAGTAGCTTCTGTTTATCTCTAGGTCCCCAGTATTCTACATTATAACACATTGATTTTACATTGTTCACGGAGTTCAAAGTAGTGGTAACACAATATCTCTCTTTTTGTGTCTAATTTATTTCACTCAGCATTATATCTTCAAGGTTCAGCCATGTTGCCATATGTTTCAGGAGCTTGTTTCTTCTTACTGCTGCACAGTATTTCATCATATGTATATACCAATTTTGTTTTATACACTCGTCTGTTGAAGGACGCTTGGGTTCTTTCTATGTTTGGCAGTTGTGAACAATGCTGCTCTGAACATCGGTGTACAAATGTCTGTTCATGTCAGTGATTTCAGAGCTTCTGGGTATATACCAAGAAGTGGAATTGACAGACTGTAGGGTAATTCGATATCTATTTTTCTGAGAAGCCACCAAACTATCTTCCACAGCAGCTGTACCATTATACATTACCACCAACAATGAATAAGAGCCTAGAAACATTTTGGAGAAAGCCATTTTGAAACACAGTCTGGGAACAAAGGACCAGCAGACGCCAGCATTGTGCCTTCCCAGCTGACAGAGGTGTTCCAGACGCCATTGGCCATTCTTCAGTGAAGGTATCTTCTTGTTGATGCCTTTGTTTGGACACTTGTGGGCTTAGGACTGTAAATTTGTAACCAAATAAACCCCCTTTATAAAAGCCAATCCATTTGTGGTATTTTGCATAATGGCAGCTCTAGCAAACTGGAGCAGATTTTGGTACCAAGAGTGGCGTGCTGCTGAGTTTGCATATACCAAATATGTTGGAATGGCTTTTTAAATGGATAAGGTGAACATTCTGGGAGAATTGTGAGGAGCTTGATGAATAAGTCCTTAATTGCTTTGAAGAGACTGTTGGTGGAAATATGGACTCTAAAGATACTTCTGATGTTGAGGCCTTGAGCAGAAATGATGAATGTGTTGTTGCAAACTGGAAGAAAGATGATCCTTGTTTTAAAGTGGTAGAGAATTTGGCAAAATTGAGTTCTGGTGTCAGATGGGAGGCAAAATTTGAAAGTGACAACCTGGGATACTTAGCTGAAGAGATCTCCAAACTACTTGTGGAAGATGTAGCCTGGTTTCCCCTTGCAGCTTATAGTAAAATGTGAGAGGAAATAGATAAACTGAGAACTGAACCCTTGGGTACAAGGAAACCAGAAACCTATAGTTTGGGAAATTCTGGACTTCCAGAAAGTGAGATTCCAGAGGCTACAGCCCCATGTGAGTATTTAACCAAGCATGGAACCTGACTGCCATTTCAGTACAAGCCAGGATTGGAGATGGTGTTATCCATAAAGGATCTGTGGAAAGTCCTATTGTCTGATGGTTTTGATCCCTGTATGCTGCATGCCAAGCTAGCAAACTTTTTGTGAGATCTGTATAAACGGGATCACTGCCAGTCTGGACTGGAGAGGATGTGAAAGGAACAAATGGTAGGAAAAATTTCCTCAAAGACAGAACCATGGAAATTGAAATCTGGAGTCAAGAACTCTCGGGCAAGGAGAGCAGAGCAACCCATGTACATGGAAAAGGTAAGTTTGTCCCAGAGATGGAGGGCAGGTCTTTAGTCTAGATGTTCAGGGAGAATGCTGCTGCCCCAGGCCTCAGAGAGGGTGGAGCACATTCCCTGAGGATTGGGGAGAGCCTGGCCACCACCCCACTGTTCAGAGAGGGGAGAGCTTTTGCCCTGGAGAGGCAGAGTCTGGGTGGCACCCCGTGCTTGAGGAGGTGGTCTCCCCAATGCGTGGATAATGTTGGAGCACTCACCGAAGCATTTGGAGAGAAAAGGGCTGCCACATAAGCCTTTGGAAGGTGTGGGACTGTCTTTCTCAAGCCCCAAGGATACAACGTCATTCTATAAATGACTCTCAGAATTTGAAATCTAATGGAGTTTGCCTTGTGATTTTTAGGAACTATTTTGGTCCAGTGAACCCTGTTTTCCTTTCAATTTCTCCCTATGGCGATGGGAACGTTTATCCTATAACTGTCTCTCCTTTGTATATTAACAGCAGATAACTTGTTCTAAGTTTCACAGGTCCACAGCCAGAGGGGAATTTTGCCTTTAGGACACACCACGCCTGTAACTGATGTTGATAAGATCTTGTACTTAGTGATTTTTACTGAAATGATTTAAGTTTTTGTGATACTGTGATGGGATGAATGCATTTTTTATTTGGAAAGAATATGTCTTTTTGGGGTCAGTTTGAATATATTATGTGCTGGTTTGGATATATTATGTCTCCCCAAAAGCCATATTCTTTAATGCAATCTTGTGAGGGTAGATGTTAATCTTTTGATCGAGTGTTTCCATGGAGATGTAATTCAATCAACTGTGAGGAGTAGAACTTTGATTAAATTATCTCCATGGATATATGGACCCAACTTATTCAGGGTGGGTCTTAATTAAACTACTGTAGTCCTATAAAAGAGAGACATTTTGGAAAAGGCCGTTGAAAGCTGATGCTTAGAGATGCGGACAGGAGGACATTTGTAGATGCTAAGCTAAGAGATGCTAGCTCAGGGTTTGCTCCAGAGAAGCTAAGAGAGGACCCCCAAGATGGTTAGATGCACAGAAGCTGAAGAGGCTAAGAGAGACAAGCCCAGAAACATTTTGGAGAAAGCTATTTTGAAACACAACCCGGGAACAAAGGACCAGCAGACGCTAGCCTCGTGCCTTCTCAGCTGACAGGTGTTCCGGATGCCATTGGCCATTCTTCAGTGAAGGTATCTTCTTGTTGATGTCTTAGTTTGAACACTTTTATGGCCTTAGGACTGTAAATTTGTAACCCAATAAACCCCTTTTATAAAAGCCAACCCATTTCTGGTATTTTGCATAATGGCAGCTCTAGCAAACTGGAACACTGCCACTCTGCTGAAATTGTTTATTAGCTCAAGTAGCTTTGTCTTTGAATTCTCTGGATTTTCCAAATATAGGATCATCTCATCTGCAAATAATGACGGTTTTACTTTTTCCTTTCCAATTTGGATACCTTTTATTTCTTTGTCTTTGAATTCTCAGGATTTTCCAAATATAGGATCATCTCATCTGCAAATAATGACGGTTTTACTTCTTCCTTTCCAATTTGGATACCTTTTATTTCTTTATCTCAGCGAATATATCTGGCTACAACTTCTAGCACAGTGTTGAATAATAGTGGTGACAGTGGACATCCTTGTCTCATTCCCGATCTTAGGGGAAAGGCTTTTAGCCTGTCACCATTGAGTACTATGCTGGCTGTGGGTTTTTCATATATGCCCTTTATCATATTGAAGAAGTTTCCTTTAATTCCTACCTTTTGGAGTGTTTTATCAAAAAGGATGTTGAAATTTGTCAAATGCTTTTTCAGTGTCTATTGAGATGATCATTTGATTTTTCCCTTTTGATTTGTTAATGTGTTATATTACATTGATTTTCTTATGTTGAACCACCCTTGCGTGCCAGGAACGAACCCCACTTGGTTGTGGTTTATGATTCTTCAAATGTGCCTTTGGATTCGATTTGCAAGTATTTTGTTGAGAATTTTTGCGTCTGTATTCATTGGTGAGATTTGCTACAAAAAAGGGAAACTATAGGCATCTTTTTCTGGTTTTAGTATCAGAGTGCTATTAGCTTCATAAAATGAGTTAGGTAGTATTCCTTTTTCTTCAGTTTTTTGAAAGAGTTGGAGCAGGGTTGGTGTCAATTCTGTTTGGAAAGTTTGGTAAAATTCCCCTGTGAAGCCATCTTGCTCTGGACTTTTATTTGTAGGTAGATTTTTTTTTTTTCCCTTTTTTATTTTTTTCATTTTTATTGAGATTGTTCAGATACCATACAATTATCCAAAGATCCAAAGTGTATAATCACTTGCCCCTGGGTACCCTCATACAGCTGTGCATCCATCACACTTAATTTTTGTTCAATTTTTAGAAACTTTTCATTACTCCAGACAAGAAATAAAGTGAAAGATGAAAAAAGAAAAAAAGAAAAGGAAACTCTAATCCTCCCCATCCCTAACCAACCCCCCTCAATTGTTGACTCCTAGTATTGATATAGTACATTTGTTACTGTTTATGAAAAAATGTTGAAATACTACTAACTGTAGTATATAGTTTGTAATAGGTATATAGTTCTTTCCTATATGTCCCTCTATCATTAACTTCTAATTGTATTGTCATACATTTGTTCTGGTTCATGAAGTGATTTCTAGTATTTGTACAGTTGATCATGGACATTGCCCACCATAGGATTCAGTTTTATACATTTCCATCTTTTGACCTCCAGCTTTCCTTCTGGTGACATATATGACTCTGAGCTTCCCCTTTCCACCTCATTCACACACCATTCGGCGCTGTTAGTTATTCTCACATCTTGCTACCAACACCCCTGTTCATTTCCAAACATTTAAGTTCATCCTAATTGAACATTCTGCTCATACTAAGCAACCACTCCCCATTCTTAAGCCTCATCCTATATCCTGGTACCTTATATTTCATGTCTGTGAGTTTACATATTGTAATTAGTTCCTATCAGTGAGACCCTGCAATAATTGTCCTAATGTGTCTGGCTTATTTCACTCAGTATATTGCCCTCGAGGTTTTGTCATCAACCCATTTTTTTTTAATATGGTTTTGTTCACTCACCATACATTCCATCCCAAGTAAATAATCGATGGTTTTCTGCATGGTCATACATTTATGTGTTCACCACCTTCACCACTATCTATATAAGAGCATCTACATTTCTTCCACAAGGCAGGAGGGAGAGTCAAAGAAGGTAGAGAGGCAAAAGAAAGAGGAAAAAAAAATGACAGCTAGGAAGCAGCAAAAGGAAAAATAACCTTAAATCAAAGTAGAATAAAGAATCAGACAATACCACCAATGTCAAGTGTCTAACATGTTTCTCCTATCCCCCCCTCTTATCTGATTCACCTTGGTATATCACCTTTGTTACATTAAAGGAAGCATAATACAATGATTCTATTAGTTACAGTCTCTGGTTTATGCTGATTGCATCCCTCCCCCAATGCCTCCTCATTTTTAACACCTTGCAAGGTTGACATTTGCTTGTTCTCCCTCGTAAAAGAACATATTTGTACATTTTATCACAATTGTTGAATACTCTAGATTTCACCAAGTTACACAGTCCCAGTCGTTATCTTTCCTCCTTTCTTGTGGTGTCTCACGTGCTCCCCATCTTCCTCTCTCAACCGTATTCATAGTTACCTTTGTTCAGTGTACTTACATTGTTGTGCTACTATCTCCCAAAATTGTGTTCCAAACCACACACTCCTGTCTTCTATCACCCTGTAGTGCTCCCTTTAGTATTTCCTGTAGGGCAGGTGTCTTGTTCACAAAGTCTCTCATTGTCTGTTTGTCAGAAAATATTTTGAGCTGTCTCTCATATTTGAAGGACAGCTTTGCTGGATACAGGATTCTTGGTTGGTGGTTTTTCTCTTTCAGTATCTTGAATATATCACACCACTTCCTTCTTGCCTCCATGGTTTCTGCTGAGAGATCCGCACATAGTCTTATTAAGCTTCCTTTGTATGTAATGGATTGCTTTTCTCTTGCTGCTTTCAGGATTCTCTCTTTGTCTTTGACATTTGATAATCTAATTATTAAGTGTCTTGGCGTAGGCCTATTCATATCTCTTCTGTTTGGAGTACGCTGTGCTTCTTGGATCTGTAATTTTATGTCTTTCATAAGAGATGGGAAATTTTCATTAATTATTTCCTCTATTATTGCTTCTGCCCCCTTTCCATTCTCTTCTCCTTCTGGGACACCAATGATATGTACATTATTGTACTTTGTTTCATCCTTGAGTTCCCAGAGACGTTGCTCATATTTTTTCATTCTTTTCTCCATCTGCTCCTTTGCGTGTAGGCTTTCAGGTGTTTTGTTCTCCAGTTCCTGAGTGTTTTCTTCTGCCTCTTGAGATCTGCTGTTGTATGTTTCCATTGTGTCTTTCATCTCTTGTGTTGTGCCTTTCATTTCCATAGATTCTACTAGTAGGTTTTTTGAACTTTTGATTTCTGCCGTATACATGTCCAGTGCTTCCTTTACAGCCTCTATCTCTTTTGCAATATCTTCTCTAAACTTTTTGAATTGATTTAGCATTAGTTGTTTAAATTCCTGTATCTCAGTTGAAGTGTACGTTTGTTCCTTTGACTGGGCCATAACTTTGTTTTTCTTAGTGTAGGTTGTAATTTTCTGTTGTCTAGGCATGGTTTCCTTGTTTATCCAAATCAGGTTTTCCCAGACCAGAACAGGCTCAGGTCCCAGAGGGAAGAAATATTCAGTATCTGGTTTCCCTGCGGGTATGTCTTAGAAAATTGCTCCAGCCTTTGATGCCTCAGGTCACTGTGCTTTTCTGCCCAGCAGGTGACGCCTCTTAGCCTATAATTCTTTTTTTTTTTTTTTTTTTAATCTTCATTTTATTGAGATATATTCACATACCACGCAGTCATACAAAACAAATTGTACTTTCGATTGTTTACAGTACCATTACATAGTTGTACATTCATCACCTAAATCAATCCCTGACACCTTCATTAGCACACACACAAAAATAACAAGAATAATAATTAGAGTGAAAAAGAGCAATTGAAGTAAAAAAGAACACTGGGTACCTTTGTCTGTTTGTTTCCTTCCCCTACTTTTCTACACATCCATCCATAAACTAGACAAAGTGGAGTTTGGTCCTTATGGCTTTCCCAATCCCATTGTCACCCCTCATAAGCTACATTTTTATACAACTGTCTTCGAGATTCATGGGTTCTGGGTTGTAGTTTGATAGTTTCAGGTATCCACCACCAGCTACCCCAATTCTTTAGAACCTAAAAAGGGTTGTCTAAAGTGTGCGTAAGAGTGCCCACCAGAGTGACCTCTCAGCTCGTTTTGGAATCTCTCTGCCACTGAAGCTTATTTCATTTCCTTTCACATCCCCCTTTTGGTCAAGAAGATGTTCTCCATCCCACGATGCCGGGTCTACATTCCTCCCCGGGAGTCATATTCCACGTTGCCAGGGAGATTCACTCCCCTGGGTGTCTGATTAGCCTATAATTCTTGACTGGTGTGAGGAGGTACGGCTGTGTTCCCCCAGGCTCTGGGGTCTGGTTCTGAATGGAAAGGGCCCCACCCCTTTCCTCCTAGAGAAGACAGACCCCTCAGGTGGAGGTCATTAGCATTTCAATGGTCTCGCTCTCTGGAAACTGCCTGTCACAGCCCTGGAAACTGAAAATGACTGGTCACAGCCCTGGAAACTGAAAATGACTGGGGCTTTCTCCACTGAGCCAAAAAAGAAACAGATAGTCCCCTTCAGACCCAGTCCAAGACAACCCTCCGGCTCTCCCAGGTCAGTCGTCACCCAAAGTCTCTGTCTGTTTTTTGGGGCTGCGTACCTGTAGTGAGCAGTTCACACTCGCTACTTAAAACCCCAGTTGGAGCTCAGCTGAGCTGTATTCGCTTGCTGGGAGAGAGCTTCTCTGTGGCACCACGCAGCTCTGCAGCTCAGGCTATGGGGGAGAGGGTCTCCCGACCTGGTTCCGCAGGTTTTACTTACAGATTTTATGCTGTGTTCTTGGGCATTCCTCCCAATTCAGGTTGGTGTATGATGAATGGATGGTCTCGTTTGTCCCCCCGCAGTTATTCTGGATTATTTACTAGTTGTTTCTGGTTTTTTGTAGTTGTTCCAGGGGGACTACTTAGCTTCCACTCCTCTCTATGCCGCCATCTTGCCCGAGTCCCTTGTAGGTAGATTTTTGATGACTGATTGGATTGCTTTGCTTGTGATTGGTTTGTTGAGGTCTTCTGTTTCATCTTGGGTCAGTCTAGGTTGTTCATGTGTTTCTAGGAAGAAACATGGAAATTGAAATCTGGAGTCATTTCCTCTAAATTGTCTAGCTTGTGGCGTACAGTTGTTCATAGTTTCCTTTTATGATTTTTTTCAATTACTTCAGGATCCTTAGTAATTACCCTGCTTTCATTTCTGATTCTGTTTATTTGGGTCTTCTCTCTTTTTGACTTTCTCAGTCTAGTTAAGGGTCTGTCAATCTAATTGATCTTCTCAGAGAACCAACTTTTGGTTTTATTTATTCTCTCTGTTGTTTTTTTTTTGTTCTCCAGCTCATTTATTTCTGCTTTAATCTTTGTTAATTCTTTTCTTCTATTTGCTTTATGGTTAGTTTGCTTATCATTCTCTAGCCTTTTCAGTTGTTCAGTTAGGTCTTTGATTTTCACTCTTTCTTGCTTTTTGATTTATGCATTTAAAACTATAAATTTCCCTCTCAGCACCACCTTCATTGCATCCCATAAGTTTGATACATCATGTTCTCATTTTCATTCGTCTCTAGATATTTACCTGTTTCTCTTGCAATTTCCTCTTTGACCCACTGGTTGTTTAGGAGTGTGTTTAACCTACATATATTTGTGAAAGATCTGGTTCTTTGGTGGATATTGATTTCTAATTGCATTCTATATAGTCAGAGAATGTGCTTTGGAGAATTTCAGTCTTTTAAAATTTATTAAGACTTGTTTTGTGCCCCAGCACTTGATCTATCTTGGAGAACATTCCGTGGGCAGTAGAGAAGAATGTATAGCCTGGTTCTTTGGGATGTAATGATCTATATACGTCTATTAAGTCTAATTCATTTATCATATTGTTTAGGTTTTCAGTTTCCTTATTGGCTTGTCCATATCTTCTAGATTCTTCAAGTGCTTTATGATTTTCTGTCTCTTTGAATTTTTATGTATTCTAGTTATTTTAGATAAGAGGAATCATACAGTATTTGTCCTTCCTTTATTGTCTAGCTTATTTCACTGAAACACCTGTCATCTTGTCAATTAAGTTTTGTCTCACCATACATATTTTCTCTTCCCGTGTCCATACGTTAATTCCGCAAGCATTGACCAAGAGTTCTCTCTGTGTACATACTCCCTCTGGGGCCTCCTTCAGGCTTGTGGCTTCAAATCATATCTCTGTTGAGGTGCTTTCCAGCATCATGAGGTCATGTCTCGTGACCTCTTGGGAATAGTTGATGCCTTCATGTGGATGTCTAAGAGGCATCTCTATAGAGGTGTTGTCCAATAGAATTGCCCCAGTGTTCTCTTCTCCTGGAATTTGCCATCACCTTCAGACACACCTCCATCTACCCGGTTCTCAAGGCAGACACCCTGGAGTTTCCCTGGATCCCTTTCTTTCCACACCCCATCCCTGATTTCCAACCCATCAAGTCCTTTCAACTTACCTTCTAAAACATCTCGAAGCCACCCATGTCTCCCTATCTCTGCAACCATTTTCCTATTAGCCACCCTCACCTCTCACTGGGACTGCAAACCTCTTGCCACCTGGGCTTATGCTCTCTTGCCATTCACTCTTCCTGCCCAAGAGATCTGTCAGTTTTATATGTCATACCCATGCTTGCAACCATTCCGTGGGTTGTAAAATCCCATCTCTTCATCTTCGCTCTCATTATGTCCTGGACCTGGCCCAGGCCTAGGGTACCACCCTACCCCCACCCATGTGTCTTGGCATGCCAACATGCTGTCTAGCGTCTGATATGTGGACCCTTTTCACAGTAAAGTTTTGATTCCCTTGCCTGCCCAAGATGCTCTTTCTCACAGCTCTTTACTTGGCCAGCTTCTTCTTGCCCTTTATGTCTCAGCTCAAGTTCCATCTCCCTAGAGAGGCCTCCCTCACCATCCCATCCAAGTAGCCTCCCTAGCTGTTCTCTCTCCTTCCTTGTAAACTGCATTGCATTCAGCATGTGTGCCAGTTTGAATATATTGTGGTCCCCAAATGGCATTATCTTTGATGTAATCTTGTGTGGGCAGATGTTATCAGTGTTGATTAGATTATAATTCTTTGAGTGTTTCTTTAGAATGTGCTCCACCCAGCTGTGGGTGATGACTTGGGATAATTTCCATGGAGGTGTTGCTCCTCCGCCCATTCGGGGTAGGTCTAAGTTTATCAGTGGAGCCATATAAATGAGCTGACATAACAGAAGGAACTCAGTGCAGCTGTGAGTGATGTTTTGAAGAGGAGCTACAGCCAAGAGGGACACTTAGAAGAAAGCACAGGAGCTGCAGATGAGAGACAGTTTGAAGACTGACGTTGAAAGCAGACTTTTGCTCCGGAGAAGCTGAGAGAGGACAAATACCCCAAGTGCAACTAAGAGTGACATTTTTGAGGAACTGCAGCCTAGAGAGAAACGTCCTGGAAGAAAGCCATTTTGAAACCAGAACTTTGGAGCAGATGCCAGCCACGTGCCTTCCCAGCTAACAGAGGTTTTCCAGACCCATTGGCCATCCTCCAGTGAAGGTACCCGATTGCCAATGTGTTATCTTGCACACTTTACGGCCTTAAGACTGTAACTGTGTAACCAAATAAACCCCCTTTTATAAAAGCCAGTCCATCTCTGGTGTTTTGCATTCCAGCAGCATTAGCAAACTAGAACAGCATGGTTTGTATTTGACATCTTTTCTTGTTCATTAGTTTGATGTCTCTCCCTCATCCCCATATGAGCACAGGAATCTTGCCTGTTTTGTTTTCTGCTATATCCTCAGTACCTAGAACAATGCCTGGCAAGTAGCATCTATTTTGTGCCAAATATGGTGCTAGATGTTGAGGGTACCAGCATAGTTCTGGCAGAGTGCCTGTGCTGGAGGATCTCACAGTTTAGCAGGGAGAGGACAAACAGAGAGAGAACTAAGTGTATGAAGGTGAGGTTGGGGTTCAAGTGCTGAGTACTCCATGTTCTGAAGGGAGCTGGCCCTGTGTGGGGCCAGGTACCTTCCTTTGGGTTCATTAAGATGGTCAGACTGGTCCTGTTACTGGCCATCATTCCCAGCACCATCCCCCAAGCCTGAGTGAGCTGGGGTGGAGGGTGAGCAAGCAGTGTCCAGGGACTTGTCCTGGCCATGGGAGTACAGGGGCCTTATGTGTGACCAAGTGGGGGATGTCTTAAACAACCCTAGTCACCACACTAGCTTACAAACTCATTTGGTAAAGATTGGATACACCTGTAAGAAAGGGAGGCCAGCATCTCCTTCCCAGAACCAGTGTCCGTCCCTGTGCCCATCTGAGCAGGGGAAGAGGACGTGGATCATGTGGGCACCTTGGAAGGTACCCCTGCCGGAGAAGGTCTCCTGCCAAGGGAGGGACTTAATGTTCTGCTCGTGGCCAGGTCTGAAGTTTTACCTACACACTGGCTAAGGTGGCTACTGCTGGTTGTAAGCTTACATGATTCTTACAGCTGTGGGTCTCTTCAGAAGGGTCACTGTCCTTTCCCTGCCCTCTGAATAGTTTTCCCAAAAGTCCTGGTGCAGGCTCCTCCTGGCCTGTTTGGGTCATGTGGCCATTCCTGAAGCAGTCACTGTGGCTAGGGGAGGGCTGCAGTACTCTGGCCAGCTGGAGGTCATATGTCCGCCACCGAGGAACATAGGAAGGTTGAAGGCTTATCTCCACCTATTTTGGGGTCCTCTTAAGGAAGATAGGTTGTTACATGAGAAAGAGGACAATCTTTGGGCAAACAAAATGAATAGAGGTCCTTAGCCTGAGGATAGCAGCAGCATCAAAGGTGAATTGTTGAGTAGAGGGGAGGTCTGTGAGTGCCTTGGGCTATCAGTGAGTGATGCTGGAAGTATAACTGGGTGGTGACTGCTGTGTTTTGATCTTTCCCTCCAGAAAAGTTGCCAGACAGCCAGTATTGCCACAGCTGAAGTATCTGTCCAGACCCGGAAGCATGCAGATGCTGAAGTGCAGACTGAGCCCCCTGTGCCCATCAGAGTGCTGTCTGTGTCCTGGCAGGACAGCCCCCAGCTTGCAGCCTTTCTTCGGAGAGTGGAGGGCATGGTCATCCGAGAACTGAATAAGAATTGGCAGAGCCATGCGTTTGATGGCTTCGAGGTGAACTGGACTGAGCAGCAGCAGACGGTAAGGAGTAGAGCTGGTGCATGGGTGCAAGAGGCCACACCTCTACTCCGAATTACATCCTTCTTTTGTTTTACCCAAAGAATAACAATACCAAATAATGCCAGGCAGCATTAATCGAGCTCTTGCTTTTTGCTAGGGACTGCGCTGAGTTTTATAAGAATAAGTCATTGACCCTTCACTACTGTCCTTTTGAAGTAGGCATCATTGTTGTTGCCATTTTACAGTTTGTGAAGTGGAGGCCCAGATTTGCAGTAATTTTTCCAGAATCAAACAGAGCTAATAAGTGGTGGAGGCAGGATTTGTTCCTGGGTAATCTGACTCTGGATCTTACTCTCTCAACTGCTCTGCTCTGCCTTTTCTTAGTCACTTTGTAGGAGGCTTTCTCTGTGCCAGGTACTGTTCAAAGAACTTATCCTGTGTTTCCTTTTCTTATCCTCAGAACAACTTTAGGAGTTATTTTAGAGATCAGGAAACAGGCTCAGAGAGGCTTGTAGCTTGTCCAAGGTCACACAGCTATAAACTGGCCAAGCTGGGATTTGAACTCTGGTCTGATTTCACCACTATGTATGCTTCAGTGACTTCAGCATCTCTAAGTCTTCTCACTCTTAAGGTACAGTTCAGAATGTAAATGCAGCCCTCCAGGGGACAGATCTCCTAGGCTTTGAGGTCAGGGTGCCTTCGAATGGGCTCTGTTTTGCTCCATACTGGCCTAAGGTAGGGAGTTGGGTGCTCCAGCAAATCTGCAGGGCTGATACTTCATCATTGGAGGTGGGTCATCCTCCCCTACCATGGGAGGGACAGGCTGTTCCTCTAGCCCTAAGTGCCCCCGGCTGCAAAGCATTTTGAGTTCTGGTGTAAACTTTTTTTTTTTTTTAATACAGTGTTTTCTTCCTTTAGAAATTGAGATGAGGTAATTACTTATTCAGATTTATAAACTACTTCTCTTGAGCCTTCCCTCCCATCTATTTCTGTTGCTATATAGTACCCTTGTTCCCAGAAAAAGATTAGTGGGTATGGGAGAGTTGATTTATTTGAGAGAAATTGTCATAATTGCTCTGAAAAATAGTTGCCAGGTGCTCCACCAAAGTGTGGAGTCATGTCTTTTTAAGCAAGGCACAAGAAAAAGAATGCAATGAATATTAAAACCTAAACACCTTATATTCTCTCTTTGTCATTGTTTCTGCCCCCTTTAACAAATGCATTCAGCCATGTTAAACTTTAAGCTTTTATTCTTTATTATTAAGCCTTTTCCAAATTTCTGTGGATTAATTTGGTCCACATGTGTTTCATGTTTCCCCCCTTTTAATATCTTTATCTTTTTCTGATTACTAAAGTAATACATATTCAATTTGATAAATTCAGTTGTTACAGAAGTACTTTACATGCTGACAGTGAAAGTTCTCGCTTTGGTTCAGAGTCCTCTAGAGCCTTCCTTGTGCTGGATCAGCACATAGCATTACAGTC
Source organism: Choloepus didactylus (assembly GCF_015220235.1). Lineage (NCBI taxonomy): Eukaryota > Metazoa > Chordata > Mammalia > Pilosa > Megalonychidae > Choloepus > Choloepus didactylus. Next base: position 92,817,198 of record NC_051316.1, read on the forward strand.
ATTAAGCACAGTGTACCAAGAGGTGGAATGGGTTCTACATTTTGTTTTGTGGCTTTTCTTACTGTAGCTTTTCATGTCAGTACCCATAGTGTCTTTTCAGCTGCTGCTTCATGTCCTGCTGCGCACACACACCATCGTTTCATTTCTTTTGGGTATATACATAGGAGTGGAATTGCTGGGTCATGTGGTAATTCTATGTTTAACTTTTTGAGGAACTGACAGACTGTTTTCTAATATGCTTTTTTTTTTTTTTTAATTACATTCACAATAATTTTCTACCATCACCTCTATTCATTTCCAAACATTTACAATCCACCTTATTAAAAATTCTTTACAAATTAAGCATCAGCTCCCCATTCTCTACTCTCATTCTATCTTCTGATAACCTATAGTCTAGATATTAACTCTGTGAGTTTGCTCATTATATTCAGTTCATATTAGTGAGCTCATACACTATTTGTCCTTTTGTGTTTGGCTTATTTCACTTAACATAATGTCGCATACTTCAGAAATTCATTTCTTCTTTTTTTTTTAATAATTTTTTTTTATAAACAGTACAAGTGAAAAATTAACTCAAACAAAGGAACACTAACAATTAACACCCAGTGTATAGTATACATAAAAACAGAACAGAAAATTTCATGTCAAACAACAGTATCTAACAAGAAGTGGAGGATACTACTGAATTCTTTGAGAATTGTTAAAAACTGGCTTTTTATGTTGAAATCAAAGTTGCTAAAAATTAAACACACTTATAAAATTCTGGCACTAGAAAGAATGTTGCTAAGCCATTGGGTTCATCCCTCTGTACTTTGTTCAGTACTGTAATGACCTAGTTCACACAGATACAAATATTAAAAAAAAAAATACGAATGAGTAACTCCCTCAGTAATAGTCCAAAATTTAACAACCTTTGCTTTTCAAGAAGTCACTACCTTTGAAAAACATTTTATTTCACAGTCATCAGAGTACTTGGATTAAGAAGGTCATTTCAGAGAACTAAAACTAGAAAAGCCAAAAGGTATGGTGAGCCGGAGTCCAAATGAAATAGAGTGAAAAAAGAGAAAGACCAGATAATTCTAATTAGAATGGATAGATAAAAATCATGAGACATGTCAACAGGACTAGGTATCCCACTGTTTCTCAAACTCATAAGAATCATCTGGAAAGGCTTAAGACATAGATTTCTGGACTCTGCCTCCAGGGATTTTGACTCTGAAGGAATGAGGTGGAGCTTGAGATTTCTAACAAGCACCAAAGTGATGATGATACTGCTAGTCCAATGACCACCTGTTAAGGAGCACTAAAGTAGCTAATATCCAATAGGATTGAATTCCAGCAGCTTGGAAACTTAGGCAATTTGCCTCTACTCTATCTTTCTGCCCTTCCTCCTTTCTAGATTAAGGGTCCATTCATTCAGTGGTTAGGATCGCAGTCCTCAAGGTTACCCTGGGGCAGAGGGGTTTCAGAGTATCCCACTGGATAACTATTTCCAACATCTCTTTTAAGAGTTATGTGGAATATAAAGATCTGTTCCTGTTTTGGGAGTATTCCAGTCAGGACCCACCGCATAAGCATGGATTATAAAAAGACCTGAACCCTTCTAATCACAGAGTAAAAAAATGGGCTGATTTGTGTATAGAATCATATACTTAGATTAAAACAAAAATACAATTCATTAGTTCTCTTACATAATGTTTTTGGTATGCTTACAAAACGGAATCCTAACTAGTAAATATGAGGTGTGCTGTGGTTGAAAAGCTTTCTGGAACACAATCACTATTTCCCTAGTTGACTCCTAAATAATATAATCATTGTCAGTGTCGTTCAAAACAAGCTTCCAAAGTAGAGGTTTAGTAAGTTAAAATCCATCCAATGACCTTTTGATGTACACCTTAAGACAGTCAAATGATGCTGCCTTTACCTGTAATTCACGCCTTCTTACAAATACTTTCTTTTTTTTAAAAATGCAACTCAACTGATGCACCATATAATACATCCAAAGTATACAATCAGTGGATCACAGTGTCATCATATAGTTGTGCATTCATCACCACAGTTAATTTTAGAACAATAAATACTTTCTTAATCTAAATAGCTGCAGTCATTTTCCTTGATTTCCCTTAGGGAAGGGGCAATTTCTCTCTCTTTCTTTTCAATTTTACTGAGATATTGTGACGGTTAGGTTCCTGTGTCAACTTGGCCAGGTGATAGTGTCCAGGTGTCTGGTCAAGCAAGCACTGGCGTAACCGTGACTGCATGGACATTGTGGCTGGTGAATAAGCCAGAAGGCTGGTTTATTAAATCATCAGTCAGTTGACTGCACCTGTGACCAATTATATCAGTGAAGGGCGTGTCTTCAGCAATGAGAGAATTCAGTCAACTGGATTTAATCCAACCAGTTGAGGTTTTTTAAGGAAGAGAGAGAGAGGACCTTTACTTCTTCGGCTAGCCAGTGTCTCCTGAGGAGTTCATCGAACACCTTTGGAGTTGCCAGTTTGCTGCCTGCCCTACAGAATTTGGACTTGTACATCCTGCCCTACGGAATGTGGACTAGTGCATCCCCATGGTTGCTTGAGACACTTTTATAAAATTATATATTTACAGATATCTTTTGTTTGTTCTGTTTCCCTAGAGAACCTTAACTAATACAGCTTGGTACTGGGAGTGGTTCTTGAGAAACAGAATCTTAAAATGGGCTTTTACAACTGGTTTTCTACTCTGATTAGATTCAAAGGCACTAATGAGTCCATTTCCAATAATCAAGATGGAACTGACAGTCCATGGTGTTTGTTGGCAGTGGTTATAAACAAAATATCACCATTTGATTCTCCTAATCATACTGTTATATGAAGCAAGGCTCTGGATGACAGTGTTTTTGACACCTTAACAGAATTTTATGGAGTTAAGAGGTATCATGATGTTGGCTGGTTGCTCTTAGATATTCTGGATAAAGTTGTAAGAGAAAGGGATGAACTAAAGTTTTCAAATTTGAAACTTAAGTGCCGTATGACAGATGTAAAGGTTTGTACATGTGCCTTGAAAGAAAATCTTATTTTCTTTGGCCACAGACTTGAGATTTCTGAAAACCAGACCCAGAATCTCATTGTGTGAGTAGCAGATTTACAATATAAACTAAAATCTCAACCTCACAGGGTATCTGCCGTTAAAGTAAAGGCATTGATTGGAAAAGAATGGGATCCTGAAACTTTGGATGGTGACATGTGGATTGATAATAATGGCACTGAGGACACTGGAGCCCTGGATTCTGCTGAGTCTTTGCTAGATTGACCTGTAATGGTCTGTCCTAAGGAAACTGTCCCCCTACCTCCAGTCTGCTCTGAGGAGACAGCTTCCAGACCTCTAGTCTGCCCTGAGGAGCCTTCCATCCAACCTCCACCAAAAGAGATGAACCCTTCAGTGCCTGCTAAACCTGTAATCACCTTGCCTGAGGAAGCAACCCCCACTCCTCTGTCTGGAGAGATTAATCCTGTTTCACAAGATGAAACTGCAACAGAATGTCCTGAGGTAAATGGCTTGAGGGATATATACAGACTGGCAGAATGGATTAAAAATTATGACCTGTGAATATGCTGTTTACAAGAGACTCACATTAGACCGTGGGGCACAAAGAGACTGAAAGTGAAACGACGGGAAAAAATAGTCTACACAGGCTGCAAGCAAAATAAAGCAGGGGTAGCTATACTAATATCAGACAAGATGGACTTTAAATGCAAAGAGGGAGGTCATGAGAGAGAAAAGAAGGAAACTATATATTAATAAAAGGGACAATTCACCAAGAAGAAATAACAATCATAAATGTTTATAAACCCAATCAAGGAGCTCCAAAGCTCATGAGAAAAACATTGGCTAAACTGAAGGGAGCAATAGACATTTCTTCAATAAAAGTGGTAGACTTAAATACACCAAATACACCACTCTTTTCCATAAATAGAACAACTAGAGAGAGGACCAATAAGGAAATTGAGAACCTAAACAATGTGATGTATGAATTAGGCTCAACAGACATATATAGATCATTTTATCTCAAAGTACCAGGATATACATTCTTCTCTGGCGCCCATGGAACGTTCTCCAGGATCGATCATGTGCTGGGACTAAATCTTAATAAATGTAAAAAGATTGAAATTATTCAAAGCACATTCTCTGACCATATGGAATGAATTAGAAATCAATACCACCAGAAGGCCAGATCTTTCACAAATTAAAAAACACACCTCTAAACAACTAGTGGGTCAAAGAAGAAATTACAAGGGAAATAGGTAAATATCTAGACATGAATGAAAACAAGAACACAACATATCAAAACCTATAGGATATAGCAAAGGTGGTGCTGAGAGGGAAATTCAGACTCTAAATGCGTACATCAAAAAGCAAGAAAGGAGTTGATGTCATCAACATGGTGACATAAACAGCTACTGAAAACTTCTCTTCAGAGATTCAATGAAAAAAAGGACAATTTTGAATTGTTTGGATCTCTGGGGGAGGATATTGACTGGAAGAGGACCCTGTATATGCTGATTTGAAGAAAGAGAAGAAATATCAGGTATGAATCTTCCGTCCTGGACCAGCTGGTCCTCTCCTCTCCCACCATAGACCCAACCTACAAAAATCTCTCAGAGCAGTGAGACATATCCCCAACGTTTTAAGACCCAGGTGGCAGGGGATTGACATTTCAAGGCCCAGATCAGTGAGGGACAAAGAGACTGAGAAAACTTAGACAGAGACTGTTTCCAGCTCTGGGTCTGAAAGCACTTCTCCCATCCTTAAGGGAAGCAGCAGCCGGTGGCCCTTTCCTTGCCCAGGGGATGGCTGGAGTGCTGGGTTGGCTGAGGGAATACTTTGCCACAGGTGGAGCCCTGTGCCAGGTTTTGGCCAACAAAGTGAGGGCATAGGAATCCTGCAGTTTGAGCTCACCCGTGTAGATGTAGCCTGTGCTTGGTGGCAAAACAGCGTCTGAGGTCAAATAAATTACCGAACAGTGCCATCTTGACTGTCCGGAAGGTGCAAAGGAGTGAAAACCTTTTTAAAAGATGCTCCAGACCCTTTCTTAAGATGACAGAAGCTGGTCTACACTCCCTGTATGGAAACATGGCCCTGTTTGGGCTGAGAAATATAGAAGACCCAACTGTTAAAGCAGGGCTCTAAAACTAACCTAGGTCTTGCCAGCCAGCAGAAAGCAGAGCACCACTGGAAGCCAGCATATTTGTATTACCACACACAGTGAACTTGCTGGGGTGCCCAGTGCCTACCTCCCATCCCTGTGGCAGGCCACAGTGGGCGCCTGATTTTGAGGAGAAGACTGGGGGCAGAGCCATTCTGACAACTGACCGGTGAGAGAGACAAAGAAAAGATAGAGATCAGAGTCAACCAACAAGAAAATCCTAGAAAAAGAAATCAACCTCCAGAATAAACTAATCAAGAAGATCAGATGCCTATACAGCAAAAAATCACAAGCCACACCGGGAAACATGAAGACATGGCCCAGACAAAAGAAGAAACTAACACCTTAGCTCAGATTCAGGAGTTGAAACAATTAATTAAAGGTGTTCAAACAAATCTTCTAAATCAAATCAATGAGTTGAAAGAAAATATGACGAGAGATGAAAGATATAAAGAAGATACTGGGTTACCATAAGGAAGAATTTGTAAACTTGAAAAAATAAATGACAGAATTTATAGGAACGAAAGGCACAATAGAAGAGATGAAAAACACAATGGAGATATACAATAGCAGATGTGGAGAGGCAGAAGAAAGGATCAGTGTACCAAAAGACAGGACATCTGAAATCCTACACACAAAAGAACAGAAAGGGAGAAGAATGGGAAAATATAAGCAGGGTCTCGGGGAACTGAATAACATATGTATAGGATGCATTGGACTATACAAATGATAGGTGCCCCAGAAAGAGAAGAGAAGGGAAAAGGGGCAGAAAGAATAATAGAGGAAATAATCAATGAAAATTTCCCAACTTTTATGAAAGACAAAATTACAAGTCCAAGAAGTGCAGCATACCCCAAATAGAATTAATCCAAATAGACCTTCTCCAATACACTTACTAATCAGGTTTTCAAATGTCAAGGACAATGAGAGAATTCTGAAAGCAGCAAGAGAAAAGCAATCTATCACATATAAGGGAAGCTCGCTAAGACTAAGTGCGGATCCCTCAGAAACCATGGAGATGAGAAGGCAGTGGTATGATATATTCAAGATACTGAAAGAGAAAAACTGCCAACCAAGAATCCTATATCTGGCAAACGTGTCCTTCAAAAACCATGGAGAGTTGAATATATTCAAGACCTCCACACAGAAAAAACGAATTGTTATTAAAAGAAATCAAAGGAGACATAAAGAGGTGGAAAAATATTCCATGTTCATGGATAGGAAGATGTCAGTTCTATTACCCAAACTCATCTACAGATTCAACTCAATTCCAATAGAAATTCCAACAACCTACTTTGCAGACTCTGAAAAGATAGTTGTTGTGCTGATTTGGATGTATTATGTCCCCCCAAATGACATTATATTTGATGCGGTTTTGTATGGGCAGGAAACGTATTGGTGTTGATTGTGTTGGAGATGTGATCACTCAACTGTGGGCGGTATCTTTCATTGGATGGTTTCCATGGAGGCATGGCCCCACCCATTCAGCATGGGCTTGATTAGTTCACTGGAGCCCTGTATAAGCTCAGACAGAAGGAGTGAGCTTGCTACAACCAAGAGGGACAGTTTTAAGAATGCACAGGAGCTAAGAGAGGAGCTGCAGATGAGAGATAGTTTGAAGATGGCCGTTGAAAGCAGACTCTTGCTCCGGAGAAGCTAAGAGAGGACAAATACCCCAAGAGCAACTGAGAGTGACATTTTGAAGAGGAGCTGAGGCCTAGAGAGGAACTTCCTGGGAGAAAGCCATTTTGAAACCAGAACTTGGAGCAGACCCCAGCCGCATGCCTTCCCAGCTAACAGGTTTTCCGGACACCATTGGCCATCCTCCAGTGAAGGTACCCGATTGTTAATGTGTTACCTTGGACACTTAATGGCCTTAAGACTGTAACTTTGTAACCAAATAAACCCCCTTTTATAAAAGCTAATCCATTTCTGGTATTTTGCAAAAAAGGCAGCATTAGCAGACTGGAACAGTTGTCAAATTTATGTAGAAGCAAAAGGGGCCTCAAATTGCCAACAACATCCAAAAAAAGAAGAACGAAGTGGGAGGACTTAAACTTCCAGACTTTGAAGCCTACTATAAAGCCACAGTGGTTGAAACAGCATGGTATTGGTACAAAGACAGACATATTGATCAATGGAATTGAATCGAGAGTTCGGAAATAAACCCCTAGATCTATGGTCATTTGATTTTTGATAAAGTCCCCAAATCCATTTGAACTGGGACAGAACAATTTCTTCAACAAATAGATTGGGAGAACTGGATATCCATAACCAAAAGAATGAAAGAGGACCCCTACTTACACCCTATACAAAAATTAACTCAACATGGATCAAAGACCTCAATATAAGACACAGAAAATAAAACTCAGAAGATAACGTAGGGAAACATCTTCAGGACCTAGTAATAGGAGGTAGCTTCTTCAACCTTACACCCGAAGCACAAACAACAAAAGGAAAATAGATAAATGGTAACTCCTCAAAATCAAAAGCTTCTGTGCCTCAAAAGACTTTGTCAAAAAGGTGAAGAGGCAACCAACTCAATGGGAGAAAATATTTGGAATATATAAAGAAATCCTATGACTGAACAATAGTACAAGCAGCCCAATTATAAAATGGGCAAAAGATATGAAAAGGCATTTTTCTGAAGTGGAAATACAAATGGTTAAAAAACGTATGAAAAAATGTTCATCTTCACTAGCTATTAGGGAAATGCAAATCAAAACCGCAATGACATACTATCTCCCACTAGTACGAATGGCTGCCATTAAACAAACAGGGAACAATATATGCTGGAGAGGATGTAGAGAAATTGGAACTCTTGTTCATTGCTTGTGGGAATGTATAGTGGTACAGCCACTGTGGAAGACAGTTTGGCAGTGTGCTGGTTTGGATGTATTATATCCGCCATTATTTTTGATGCAGTCTTGTGTGGGCAGGAAATGTATTGGTGTTGATTGGGTTGGAGACTTTTGATCGGATGTTTCTGTGGAGATGTGGCCCCGCCCATTCAGCATGGGCATTGATATAGTTTACTGGAGCACTATATAAGCTCAGACTGAAGGAGTGAGCTTGCTACAACCAAGAGGGACACTTTGAAGAACACACAGGAGCTGAGAGAGAAGCTGCAGCTTACAGAGACATTTTGGAGATGGCCTTTGAAAGCAGACTTTTGCTCTGGAGAAACTGAGAGAGGATAAATGCCCCAAGAGCAACTGAGAGTGACATTTTGAAGAGGAGCTGCGATCTAGAGAGGAACATCCTGGAAGAAAGTCATTTTGAAACCAGAACTTGGAGCAGATGCCAGCCACTTGCCTTCCCAGCTAACAAAAGGTTTTCTGGACACCATTGGCCATTCTCCAGTGAAGATACCATTTGTTGATGGACACTTAATGGCCTTAAGACTGTAACTTTGTAACCAAATAAACTCTCTTTTATAAAAGCCAATCCATTTTTGGTGTTTTGTATTCTGGCAGCATTAGCAAACTAGAACAGGCAGTTTCTCAGAGAACTAGATATCGATTTACCCTATGATCTGTCTGTTCCAGTTCTTGGTATGTACCCAGAATATCTGAAAGCAGTGATACAAACAGACATTTGTACACTGATGTTCATAGCAGCATTGCTCACAGTTGCCAAGTGATGGAAATAACCCGAGTGTCCTTCAACAACAGATGAATGGATTAACAAAATGTGGTGTGTGTATATATATATATATATATATATATATGTATGTATGATGGAATACTGTTCTAGTTTGCTAATGCTGCAGAATGCAAAACACCAGAGATGGACTGGCTTTTATAAAAAGGGGGTTTATTTGGCTATACAGTTACAGTCTTAAGGCCATTAAGTGTCCAAGGTAACACATTAACAATCGGGTACCTTCACTGGAGAATGGCAAATGGCATCCGGAAAACCTCTGTTAGCTGGGAAGGCACATGGCTGGCGTCTGCTCCAAAGTTCTGGTTTCAAAATGGCTTTCTCCCAGGACATTCCTCTCTAGCAAGCTTGCTCTTCTTCAAAACGTCACTCACAGCTGCACTCCGTTCAGTCTCTTTGAGTCAGCATGTTTTATATGGCTCCACTGATCAAGGCCCACCCTGAATGGGTGGGGTCACGCCTCCATGGAAGTATCCCATCAGTTACCATCTACAGTTGGGTAGGGCGCATCTCCATGCAAACAACCTAATTCAAACGTTCCAACTTAATCCCCACTATTCTGTCTGCCCCACAAGATTGCATCAAAGAATATGGCCTTTTCTGGGGGACATAACACATTCAAACCGGCACAAATACTATGCAGCAGTAAGAAGGAACAAGTTCCTGAAACATATGGCAACATAGATGAGCCTTGAAGATGTAATGCTGAGTGAAATAAATCAGACATAAAAGGATAGATATTGTATGTTACCACTACTTTCAACTCCTTGAACAATGTAAAATCATTGTCTTATCATATAGAATATTGAACACCTAGAGATAGACAGAAGCTATTGAAGGGGAAATGATAACTGAATATGTTCAGATATGTTAATGAGGGTGAATCTAAAGGTATGGGAATGGATAGGGGTGATGATTTTTAATGGGATTATAAGTATCAGAGCTGCACTGAAGGTGAACAGTATTGAAAGGGGATGTTTAAAGTCATGTATCCCACAGATCAGCACTACACTTACAGATAGGTGCTTGCATGATATACTTCTAAGGTATGATACTGGTACAGAGTTGACAACAGAGTGGTATATGGGAGAAATCTACCTATTGCATACTAGGGGCAGTAATTAATAGAAATATCTTACTGGTACCACACAAGTACTAGGGACAAATAATTGAGGGCCTAAAAGAGCTATGGGTTGTTTTGGGTCATGAGTATTGAGTGATGATGATCATACAACTAAGTGATGATGATGTGAGATATTGATTATCATGGACTGAACATACTCTATGTGAAAGTAGGAACCCCTTATGTTATAATTCAAGCCCTTGACCTTGAGTCTTGCTCTTGTGAAACTTATGGTTGTAAAGGGGATGCTAAGCCCACCTATAATTATGCCTAGGTGTCATCTCCAGAGAACCTCTTTTGTTGCTCAGATGTGGACTTTCTCTCTCTAAGCCAACTCTACAAATAAATTCATCACCCTCCTGCCAATATTGGACAGGACTCCCTAGGTGAATGAGTCTCCCTGGCAATGTGGGACAGATTCCAGAAGTGAGCCTGACCCTGGCATCAAGGGGTTAAGAATGCCTTTTGATCAAAAAGGGGCAAAGAAAGGCAACAAAATAAGGTTTCAGTGACTAAGATATTTCAAATAGAGTCTAGAGGCTGTTCTGGGAGGTTATTCCTATACAGGCTTCAGCTAGATATGCCAAATGGCCACAGTATGATAAGCCCTAGTCAACAGTAGTCCTGAAAACCCTAAAGAATATCCGGATCCCTATCTGAGACTCTATAAATGTTTCACTCACTAAGTTTATTCTTCAAAAACCTAAATCCTCTAGAGAGGTCCTGTGCCAGCTAAGTCCCAAAACCCAGAAGCAACAACCGTTTCAAGAACATCAACCAGTTGTGTCCCCTTTTCCCATAATGTTGACACCCCTTTTCAACATATACAAGATAGGATCCTCACTGCCTAGACATCCCTGAAGATTAGAAATGTGATCAAACTAGAGGAAGGGGTAGCAACAGACAAGATAGAATTTAACAAAGGATTATGAATACTGAATCTCTTCATATAAACTCTCTTTTTCTTAGTTCCTAGGGTATTAGAATAGCTAGAAGGAAAGAACTGAAATGGTGGAACTGTAACCCATAATATTCTTTGAAATTTGCTCTATAGCTTCTTATTAAATTGTAATTTGAAAGTTATCACCTTTTTGTATATTTATTTCACAAAATAATTGGAACTATGGTACTGTAACCCACAATATTCGTGGACATTTCCTATATAACTGCTTGTTAAATCGTACTTTGAAAGTTATCACCTTTTTGCATATATGTTATATTTCATAATAAGGAAATAACAAACTGAATCTGTAACCCATAACATTCTTTGAAGTTCTCTAATGACTTGTTAAATTGCACTTGGAAAGTTATCACCTCTTTGTGAATATGTTATATTCCACAATAAATAAAAAATAAAATAAATCAATTGACCATAGATCTGAGTCTATTTCTGAACTCTAAGTTTGATTTCATTGAATTATATCTTTCTCTCTATGCCAAAACCATGATGTTTTGATCACTACAGCTTTATAGTATGCTTTAAACTCTGGAAGTGTGAGTCCTCCAACTTCATTCTTCTTTTTCAAGATGTTTTTGGCTATTTGAGGCCCCTTGCCCTTCCAAATTTGATAATTAGCTTTTTCATTTCTGCAAAGTAGGCTGTTGGAATTTTGATTGGTATTGCATTGAATCTGTAAATCAATTTGGGTAGAATTGACATCTTAATGACATTAGCCTTTCAGTCCGTGAACACGGAATATCCTTCCATTTATTTAGGTCTTCTTTGATTTCTTTTAGCAACATTCTGTAGTTCTCTGAATATAGGCCCTTTACATTCTTGGTTAAGTTTATTCACAAATATTTGAATCTTTTAGTTGCTTTTTAAAGGAATTTTTTTTCTTGATTTCCTCCTCATATAGCTTATTACTAGTGTTTAGAAATACTGCTGATTTTTTTGTGTTGATCTTGTATCCTGCCAGTTTGCTGAACTGGTTTATTAGCTATGGTAGCTTTCTTTTAGTTTTTCTGGGTCTTTCTAAATATAGGATCATGTTGTCTGCAAATATTGAATGTTTTACTTCTTCCTTTCTGATTTGGATGCCTTTTATTTCCTTTTCTTGCCTAATTGCTCTCTTTAGGATGTCTAGCACAGTGTTGAGTAACAGTGGAGGTAGTGGGCTTCCTTATCTTATTCCCGATCTTAGAGGGAAAGCTTTCAGTCTCTCACATTGAGGACGATGTTAGCTGTGGGTTTTTCATATATGCCCTTTATTATGTTGACGAAGTTTCCTTCAATTCCTACCTTTTGAATTGTTTTTTATCACGAAAGTATGCTGGGTTTTGTCAAATGCCTTTTCTGTGTCAATTGAAATGACTATGTGGTTTTTCCCTTTCAATTTGTTAATGTGGTGTATTACATTAATTGATTTTCTTGTGTTGAAGCACCCTTGCATACCTGGAGTAAAACCCACTTGGTCATGGTATATAACTCTTTTCATATGTTGTTGGATTCAGTTTGCAAGTATTTTGTTGAGGATTTTTGCATCTATATTCTTTAGAGAAATTGGTCTATAATTTTTTTTCCATTTAGTATCTTTTTCAGGCTTTGCTGTTAGAGTAATGTTGGCTTCATAGAATAAGTTAGGTAGTGTTCCCTCCTCTTCAATTTTTGGAAGAGTTTGAGCAGAATTTGTATTAATTCTTCTTGGAATTGGTAAACTTCACCAGTGAAGCCATCTGGTCCTGGGTTTTTCTTTATTGGTAGGTTTTTGATGATGGATTCAGTCTCTTTACTTAGGATTGGTTTGTTGAGGTCTTCTATTCCTTCTAGAGTTAATGTAGGTTTTGTGTGTTTCTAGGAAATTTTCCATTTCATCTAAATTGTCTAATTTGTTGGCATACAGTTGTTCATAGTATCCTCTTATGATTTTTTTTTTTTTTCCATTTCTGTGGGGGCAGTTGTAATGTCTGTCCCCCCCATTTCTGATTTTATTTGCATCTTCTTTCTTTTCCTTTTTCAGTCTAGCTAATGGTTTGCCAATGTTATTGATCTTATCATACAACCAACTTTTGGCTTTGGTGACTCTGTATTGTTTTTCTTATCCTCAGTTTCATTTATTTCTGCTATAATCTTTGTTCTTTCTTTCTGCTTCCTTTGGGATTAGTTTGCTGTTCTTTTTCTAGTTCCTCCAGGTGTGCAGTTAGGTCTTTGATCTTAGTTCTTTCTTCATTTTTAATATAGACATTTAAAGCCATAAATTTCCCTCAGCACTACCTTCTCTGCATACCGTAAATTTTGTTTTTATTTTATTTTTCTTCTCTTTTTCTATTTTTTCTCCTCTCCCCATAAATTTTGATGTCATGTTCTTGTTTTCGTTCATCTTGAGATATTTACTGATTTCTCTTGCAATTTCTTCTTTAACCCACTGATTGTTTAAGCATGTGTTGTTTAACCTACATGTATTTGTGAGTTTTCTAGTTCCCTGCCTGTTATTGATTTCCAGCTTTATTCCATTATGATCAGGGAAATTTCTTCATATACTTTCAGTCTTTTAAAGTTTATTGAGAATTTTTTGTGACCCAACATGTGGTCTATCCTTGAGAATGATTCATGAGCTCTTGAGAAGAATGTATATCCTGTGGTGCAATGTTCTGTATATGTCTGTTAGGTCTAGTTCATGTATCATATTATTCAAGTTCCCAATTTAGTTACTGATCCTCTATCTAGATGTTCTGTCTGTTGATGAGAGTGGTGTATTCAAGTCTCTAAGTATTATTGTAGAGATGTGTATTATCCCAGTGTTGTCAGTGTTTGCCTCGTGTATTTTGGGGCACCCTGGTTAGGTGCATAAATACTTGATTGTTATTTCTTCTTGGCATGCCCCTTTTATTAATATATAATGTCCTTTGATAATTTTTTCATTTAAAGTCTATTTTGTCTGATATTAATATAGCTACTCCAGCTCTTTTTTGGTTACTGTTTGCATGGAATACCTTTTTCCAGTCTTTCACTTTCAACCTATTTATAACCTTGGATCTAAGGTGAGTCTCTTGTGGACAGTATATAGATGGATCGTATTTTTAAAATCCATTCTGCTAATCTGTTGTCTTTTGATTGGCGAGTTTCATCTGTTAACATTCAATATTATTACTGTAAAAGCAGTACTTACTTTAGCCATTTTATCCTTTGGCTTTTAAATGTCACGTCTTGTTTTTGTCTCTCTCTTTAACCTTTTAGTTACCCTTACTGATAATGTTCATTTTCTACACTCTCCTCCAAGCCTCTTTTCTGTCTTTTCTTTTCAGCCTCCAGAACTACCTCTACTATTTCATGTCGGGCAGGTCTCTTGTTAACAAACTCTTTCAGCTTCTGTTTATCTGTGACTATTTTAAACTCTCTCTCATTTTTGAAGGGCAGTTTTTCTGGATAAAGAATTCTTGGCTTGCAGTTTTTTTCTTTCAGTACCTTGAATATATCATACCACTGCTTTCTGGCCTCCATGGTTTCTGATGAGAAATTAGCATTTAATACAAGTTCCCTTGTATGTGTGAAATTGCTTTTCTCTGCTGCTTTCAGGATTCTCTCTTTGTCTTTGGCATTTGACATTCTAATTAGTATGTGTTTTGGAGTAGGGCTATTAGGATTTATTCCGTTTGGAGTACGCTGTACTTGTTGTACATGTATATTTATGTCTTTCATAAGAATTGGGAAATTTTTGACCATTATTTCCTCAAATATTCTTTCTGCCCCTTTTCCCTCTCTTCTCCTTCCTGGACACCCATAACATGCATGTTTGACACTTCTTGCGTTCATTCAATTCCCTGAGACCATGTTCAGTTTTTTCCATTCTTTTTTTCTATCTGTTCTTTTGTCTATTTGATTTCTGATGTCTTGTCTTCTAGGTGCAGATCCTTTCTTCTGCCTGTTCAAATCTGCTGTTTTATGCCTCTAGCGTATTTTAAATCTCATCTACTGTGCCTTCCATTCCCATAAGTTCTGTTATTTTTGTTTGCTTGCTTTCACATTCCTCTCTCTCCTCACCCTGTGCCTTCTTAATATCCTTTATCTCTTTAGCCATATTTTCCTTCATTTCCTTGAATTGATTTAGATTTGTTTGAACATCTTTGATTACTTCCAAATTCTGTATCTCCTCTTTTTTAATTTGTTCCTTTGACTGGGCCATATCTTCCTGTTTCTTAATATGGCTTGTAATTTTTTTGCTGATATCTGGGCAGCTGATTATCCTAATGAGATTATTCTGAAGGTTGGTTTTTCTCTCTCTTGTCTCAGATTTTGTTGTTGATTGGGTTTGTGTTAAGGCTCTTCTTTGACCCTTGGTTTGTGTTTCCCAGCCAAATCAGGGCCAGGGACCCATGCTGGGACTGCAGATCAGTTCCAAAGCATCCTGGGGAGAGGGTCAGAAAAGACACCAAAAACCTTTTTTTCAGCTGTGCTTTCCTGGCCTGCCAAGCAGGTGGCGCTCTTGGCCAAGAAGCCTTTTAGACATTTCCCCACAGGTGCACTTTCCTGGCTTGCCTAGCAGATGGCGCTCTTTGGCAACCGCAGCCCTAAGAAGGGAGGGATTTTTAGCATTCTGCCAGCTCTGCCTCTGAAGCAGGTGGAAACAATGGCATGGTGGTGTCTGTCTGGGGAGGGCCAAAGCAGCTGGACCCAGCAGCCTAAATTTGCTGGCCAATAGCTGGGTCAGTACTGGGCCATGTCCCCCTCTGTTCTTGCCTAGCAGCCTGTTAGGCAGGGACCAGACCACCCAAGGCTGCTACCTTGCGGGTGCGAGAGGGGCCCCAGGGGCTGTGGCAGAGTGAGTTACATTCAGTTCTTCACCACAGATTCTCAGTTTCTTCAACCTGCTCTTCCCTGGATGCTGTGCAGCACTTCCCTGGTCTCTGAAGCCCCAGAACAGTTGTTTTGGACAGTTTATGCCTGTACACCAGGTTTTTGGGAGATGAGTGAGCCCTGCAACTCCCTATTCGGCCATCTTCCTGGAATTCTCCTCCAAAATACTTTTTTATGTGAAGCCTTTATTGGACAGTTTTAGATTATTTTCATCACCCTAAAAAGCAAACCTGTATCCATTTGCATCTTCTCTCCCCTTATCCCTGCCAACCACTAATCTACTTTCTGTCTCTCTTGATTTGTCTGTTCTACACGTTTCATATAAAAAGAATCATTCAATATGTGGTGATTGACTTCTTTCACTTAATAGAAGGCTTCCATTGTTGGTCCTTGTTGTGGCATGTGTCAGGACTTCATTCCTTTTTATTGCGGAATCATATTATATAGACATGTCACATTTTGTTCACTCATCCTTGACATTTGGGTTGCTTCCACTTTTTGACACTATGAACAAAGCAGTTTGGAACACTTGTGTACAAGTCTCTGCGTGGACAGATGTTTTAAGTTCTCTTGACTGTGTGCCTAGGAGTGGAGTGGCTGGGTCAGGAGATAACTCCATGGTAACCATTTTGGGGAATTGCCAGGCTCTTTTTCCAAAGTGGCTATATCAGTTTACATTTCCCCCTGCAGCGTATGAGGGTTCCTGTTGAGTAGCTTTTTACAGATTTTAGATTTTTTCCATTGAATAGCTCTGTACCTGAGGTCTAGAGATATGAACATTTTTAGGTAAGTTTTGACCTGTGCTGCATGCATAGCACCTCTTGGAAGGTTGTGCTGATCCCCTCACTGTTACCAGCTTTGTCAGCCCTTCTCATTTACTGCTCCCATCTGCTATGGGCTGAGAAAAAAGATGCCAAAGCTTTTGAAATTGTGTGTAGAACAGATTTGAGGAAAGGACACAGCTCTGGTATGGAGCCTGGTGTCTGTTTTTTTTTTTTTTTTTTTTGGTTAAGGCTCTTCCTTCTGGGTTTCCAGAAGTATCCTTGCAGGGGAGATGTCAGGATGATGCTCCAGGTTTTCCATTAAGGCTGGGCTTCAGGCTGCCCCAGACAGTGTGTAGTTTTATCAGGTGCTGTGGGTGGTTCTTGGGGCTTGGGGTTGAGAGTGGCCTGTCTCTTGCAGGTGTCCTGCCTGTACACCCTGTGCTACCCCCCAGCCCAGGCGCAGGCTCTGCATGTGACCAGCATCTCCTGGAACAGCACCGGCTCTGTGGTGGCCTGTGCTTATGGCCGGTGAGTGGCAACAGGGTGGGGAGGTGGGGCAATGGGAGACCCTTAGACTAGGCATTAAGGGGCTTGTCCTGACCCTCATCTGGGCCTCGGTCTCCCCATCTGCAGCAAAGGGTTGACCCAGAGAACTTGGTCATTGGTGGTGGTGGTGGTGGTATCTCTGTCTTCTCAAGGCTGCCTGGGCAGGGTTGGCAAAGGGTTGCCAGGAAAAGAGCATGGGTGGGAGGGCCTGAGAGCCCACCAGGCCTTCTGGTACCCACCTGCCAGCATGGGACAGCCCTGGGCCTCCCTCGCCTTCTTGAGCCATTTCCCTATTCCTTGATGCACTGGGGTTCCCCCTCCCTTCCTAACACATAGACCCATCCTTGGTTCCTGGGGACCCCTTTTCCAGAGAAAGTCATGCCTTTGGGCTGCCACCTCAATACCCACAGTACAGTGTCTGGCTGTGATGAGCACATAGAGGTTAATCTTGTTTGGGGTTAGTGGGGGAAGAAGTGGGTTAGGTTTTAGGAGTGAGGTGGGGAGAGGGCAGGTTGGCACAAAGCTCCTGGCTTGAGGGCTGTGCCAGCTCAGGCACATCCTTGTGCAGACTTGATGACGGGGACTGGAGCACGCTGAAGTCCTTCGTGTGTGCCTGGAACCTGGACCGGCGAGGCCTGAGTCCCCGGCAGCCGTCGGCAGTGGTGGAGGTGCCCAGTGCTGTCATGTGCCTGGCCTTCCACCCCACACAGCCGTCCCATGTTGCAGGTGAGTCCACCCCCTGCTCGTCATTGGCCTGATTCACCTCTTCTCAGACCTCTGTGCTTTCCACCCTGCCCAGAGGGAGGCCAAAGGGAAGCCCAAACTTCAGCTCTTCTCTGAGCACAACCAGGGCAGGGTCCACTGGGAGGCAGAGAAACAAGGCCATCACTGGCCTCCTGAACTCAAGAGCCAGGCAAAGAGATAGTGGGCACTGCCGGGCGTGGGAGCAGCAGGGAGAGGCAGGAGTGTCCTTAGCTGTGTCTCAAAGGGGTAGGGGGTGTGAGCCAGGGCAGAGGTGCAGTCTGGTCAAGGTAAGAAACAGGAAGTGGCAGGGGAGCGCTGAGTGGTGTGAAATGAGTACTGGGCAAAGCAGCAGATGAGGCTGGAGGGACTGGCAGGAGGAAACCAGCCTGACAATGGGATGCAAGGTGCTGGGCCAAGGAGCAAAGAGGGATTGAGTTTGAGGCCTGGGGGGCCGGGACTTTTCCTCCTCAGGGATAGTTTTTGGGGAAGTGGCTTTAAGGCCTGGCTCAGTGGGCAGGAGGGGGTAAGTGCTTGGCCAGGATGGCAGGCTGCAGGGTGTTGAGGAGCTCCTGCCCAGGCCCACTTGGTCTCCACAGGGGGGCTGTACAATGGCGAAGTGATGGTGTGGGACATGAGCCGGTCCGAGGACTCGTTGCTCTGGCGCACAGGCCTGACCGATGACACCCACACAGACCCCGTGTACCAGGTCAGGTGGTGGGGCTGGGCCGGATCCTTCTTCCTCCTGTGTGTGTGGGCCCTTGCTATTGTGGGCCTTTCCCTGGAAGCAGCGTGGGAGAGAAGGCAGCCGCTTGGCATAGTTGCGGGCCCACTCTCCAAGGAAAGTCGCCTGGGAGCTGGCAGTTGGACTTTCTGCATTCTTGGTGCTCCTGTGGCCTGAGTCAGACCTCTCCATCCCTGTTGGAGCCACCCCCAGAGCCCTGTGGCCACTCCCAGCCTCCAACACAGGAGCTGCAGTGAGTGGCTCCCAGTTGTCCCAGCTTTCTGCTGGCAGTGGGATTCTAGGTCTTGGGGAGGGACTTCAGAACCCTCTGTGACTGCACCTGGTGGGTAAGGCTGGTCTCCCCCAGAATTCTCCCTTCTTTTTCTAGAAAAGAAGGGGAGGGTGGAAGTGGATCCTGAGACCCAGCCAAGGAAGACATGTGATTTTGCTGGGAGGTGTGGGGTAGGCTGGGATCAGGCATCCCTCTTTTTAGATATTGTCACTGTCTCTCTGTTGTCCCAGGTGGCTTGGCTGCCTGATCCTCGACACAACCACCGCTTCCAGTTGCTTAGTGTGGCCACTGATGGGAAGGTGCTGCTCTGGCAGGGGGTTGGGGCAGGCCAGCTGCAGCTTACGGAGGGCTTCGCCCTGGTCGTGCAGCAGCTCCCACGCAACACCAAGCTAAAGAAGGTATGCTGGGGGCTGTGCTGCTGTACCTGGAGACAGGTTCTGAAGGCAGCCCCTGGCTTGGGGGACTTTGGGGCACATAAGAGTCTGCTTCCCTGCACGAGTGAGCCTTGGTGGTGGGGAGTGGTGGGAAGGCAAGAGTACCGACCACCCGGGTTATTGTGGCCAGTGCTGTTGGCTGAGCTGTGACTGGCTGCACGACCTTCTTGGGGCCACAGCCTCCTTGCCCCCCATACATTGGCCTTGGTGGGACAGAGAGATCTGGAATTCCTTTGGCTCTGACCCTGGTGCTGCCATTTCTCCACAGCCTACCCGGGGTGAGACTGAGGTGGGTGTCACGACTGTGGCTTTCTCCAGCTTTGACCCCAGCCTTTTTGTTCTGGGCACCGAAGGTGGCTTCCCCCTCAAGTGTTCCCTGTCAGCGGAAGAGGCTGCTCTCACGAGGATGCCCAGCTCCGTGCCCCTGCGGGCACCTGCACAGTTTACCTTCTCTCCCCATGGTGGTCCCATCTACTCTGTGAGCTTTTCCCCCTACCACAGGTAAGAAAGGCCCAGGCTGGGAGCTCCTTTTCCTCCGTCAGCCAAAGGGCCTCTTGGACAGGGACAGGAAAAATGACCTCCCAACACAGCTCTAACCCAACAGGCCATACACTAGAACCTGCTTTTTACTGATTCTGAGTCCACATCTTCCCCACTCGCGCTGTCGTATTCAGACCTTTGCTGCCCTCTTCACTGTGGAGGACAGACCCCAGGATGCCCAGCACTGATCCCCTTGCCTTGTTCTCTGCCCTGCCTCCATCTCCTCCAGGAATCTCTTCCTGAGTGCAGGGACCGATGGGCATGTGCACCTGTACTCCATGCTGCAGGCCCAGCCCCTGACTTCACTGCAGCTGTCCCACAAGTACCTGTTTGCTGTACGCTGGTCTCCAGTGCGCCCCTTGGTTTTTGCAGCTGCTTCTGGGGAAGGTAAGAAATGGGCCTAGCCTCTTAACAGGAATTTTCCACATGGACCTAGGATGCCTTCCCACCAGAAACCCAACTGCAAAAAACATGGTTGCACAGACTGCAGACTGGTTTTTTAAAAATTAGTGCACTTGTTAACTTTAAGAGGTTCAGAGGCCACTATTTTGGGCCCCTCTTACCCCACAACTTGCTCTCCCTTAAGGTGATGTACAGCTGTTTGATCTCCAGAGAAGCTCCCAGAAACCCAGAGTTTCTATCAAGCAAACCCAGGATGAAAGCCCTGTCTACTGTCTGGAATTTAACAGCCAACAGACTCAGCTTTTGGCTGCTGGTGATGCCAAGGGCACAGTGAAGATCTGGCAGCTGAGCACTGAGTTCACAGAACAGGGACCCCGGGAAACAGAGGACTTGGACCAGCTAGCAACAGAGGTAGCCACCTGATGTGCTCCTGCAGCTTAGCTCCCTCCAGCAGGGACATGGCTGACGGGGGTCCCTGGAGACGTTGGCTAGGGGGAAGGGGTCCCCAAACACAGAGGCAGCAGAAATGAGCCTTGGTTTGTTGAGCTCTGTATTTCTGATGTAAGTCAAATGAAGAAAAGAAAAACTTTAGGGGGAGAGTCAAGTCATTTATTTGTCTTTTATGTGAAAACAGGAATTGGGGAGAGGGAGGGAGAACAAGAAAGGAACTAACTATCCAGCTTGTAGATTTTTCTGAAGGCAGAATGAAGGCAGCAGCTTCAAGACATGAATCTGGGTCCCCACAGCAACAGGGCAATTGTGATTGGACCAGAAGCGTTTAACTGAAGCACCGTTTTCTACTAAGTCTTATCCCAAGCTAAGCAGTTTTAAAGTTATGTCAAAAAGTAACACTGTCTGGAATATTTTTCTTAAGAGCACAAACATGAACTGACATGCAAGGTGACAACAAGCAGCGTGGGGCCAAGCTAACCCTAGAGGCTGAGGATCAATTCACAAAGAGTGAGCGGGTAAACTCAATGTAGTCAAAAGCAGTGGGCAGCTCCCGGCCCTTGCCATCCACGTAGGGCTTCATGTGGGAGACGCAGTAGTCTGCTTGTTCCCGGGTCAGGTTCTGAGGGGAAAGAAGCAGGGATAGACAGCCTGACTTCAAACATTTCTTAACTCCAATTTTCAGGAAGGAACAACAGAGTGTACAGCACAACCAGGCTGTCAAGGCCCATTCCAACAGCTGTGGGACCCTGGCCGGCTACTATATTTCACTTGTAAATGGGGAAAAACTGACAGGTGGGGTCTAGATGGCTCAGGTAAGCTTGAGCACCCAGCACAGAGCAGGACTCAAAACTGGGACTTGTCACTCTAGACTTGGCTCTTCCACTAATTCAGAGTCAACCTTCAGCTTGAGTTTTCAAAGGGACACCTCAACTTGCCTCCCAAAGGACAAGGGAAGGTCTTGGATAAACTGATTCTAATTCACTTCTCAGTTCCCAGAGCTCACTTACCTGGTATAACTCCTCCTTGGTCACGTAAGGCTTTCCCTCAGAGCTGAGGGCCCGGAAGGCGCTCTCAATCTCCTCGCTGGACTTCACATTCTCAGTTTCACGGCTGATCATGAAAGCCATGTACTCTTGCAGGGAGACATGGCCATCCCTGGGAGAGGGCAGGGAAGCAAGTGGAGTGAGCAGGGAGGACAGACCAGTGCCAAGGGCAGAGGATGCTTCAATACCTTTCCTGAAGCGCACCTGTTTGGATCCACAGTGTCCAGGATTGCCTCAAACTCAGGGTCTGGTTCTCCTTCCTCCACCATGGGCAGGTCATAGCCCAGGGAGCGTAGGCAGGATTTGAACTCCTGGTGGTTCAGTCTGCCAGACTTGTCCTTGTCAAAGTGTCTGCAGCACAAAGCCAAGAGCTGCTCAGCACACAGGCCCTGCTGCAGAGCCCGCCTCCTCTGTATCCAGGAGTGGGAGGGGTATACTCACTTAAACATCATGCTGAACTCTTTGAGGGCCTCCTCAGTCACACCTGTTGTGTTCCTGGAAGTAAGTAGAGAATTAGGGACCAGCCCCTCCACAGCAGCTGCCATTCTTTTCCTGTTGTCCTAAGGCTTTACTATCCACTGGACTCTAGGGTGACTTTTACTCCCACTGTCAGTGCCCACACAGCTCAAGGTGCAGGTACCTGGCTTGGATCTGCTGCTCCAGGTTGTGTTGCATGCGCATGCCCAGCTGGTCCAGCTGGTCCCACTGCTGGGCGAGGCCCACGGTGCTGTGCTCTGTGTACTTGTTGTCCAGGATAAGTGCTTCCTCCATGGCAGCCCCCAGGTCCTCAATCTTCTTGAGCTGACTCCTCATGGCTCGAATCTCTTGGTGCTTGCGCTGTAGGGGGTGGGAGAGCAAAAATGCATGGGACAGGAGCTCTTGCCTCGGTCACTAGGCCCTGGAGCCTGCTTAATTGCCCTCACTCTCCTCCCACCCAGCCTGGCCTGAGGCCTCCAGGACCCAGTGTGTTGCTGCTAACTAGAAGGTGGGCTGGGGTGAAGATGAAGAAATCCAAAACAGCCTCAGAACAGGGCAAGACTTTCAATGTAATGAGTCACAAAACAGTGGTGGACTTCCCAGGAAATAGTATATATTGAAGACAAAAGGAGATCCTTCCTTTATAAGTAGGGCTCCAGGTAGCAACTATCATCTTTAAAATGACAGGGTCTCGGACTGCTTTAAGCCAAGGGACAAGATTTAACCAGTCCATTTCATTCTTTTGACTTTAAGCCAAGAAAAAACTAGCAGGCCTGCTCAGGGGTGGCTGGGGGTTAAGGGTCTTAGTTGGGCCAGAAGCCCTAGGGTCACTTACTTTGGTAGCTTCAAGCTGGGATTCAAGGGTCCCCGATTCTTCCACCATGCAGGACCTAAACATGGAGACACAGTGAGGAAAGAGGGCCTGATCACAGTAGATCAAGAGCTCTACATTAACTTCCCTCTCAGGTAAAACAACACCTGCATCCTCAAATCCCTTTTATTAAGGAACACAAAACCTACTTACTGTTGGCAATCTTTTCCTAACCAGTGAACCAAGGAAAACAGGTAATCTTCAGAGACAGGCAGCTGCTGCAGGCTGCACTGTCCCACCTGACCAAGGTCAAGTGAAGGGCCAAGACTGAGACCCTCTCAGGCCAGGACCTGTTCCCATGGGGATCCTCAGGAATCAGTTTTTAAGTTCCCTGAGAGAGGCTGCAGGCCTCACCAACAGCACAGGCCCCTATGCAGCCATGTGGGAGACTGAGACACTCTGTGTAACCCTAACACCCAAGAAATGGGAAATGTTAGGAAGGAAGGGAAGCTCAGAACCTGACAGCCACTCCCCAGAAACCCCTGGAGTCCCCTTGCAGATCCCAGAGGAGGGGAGCCACATTCTAGGTTGAGTGATAGCAATGGAGGAGAGATGCAGTCACATGACCCCTCAGGGAAAAAACAAGCAGGGTGCTAAGAGCATGGCATGATTTGGGTTTTGACAGTGGTTCTAATTAGTCTTGCCCGAAGGAGGGAGATGGCATTGGCTGAGCCCTGGGATTCAGATTCCATAATCTAGACAAATAGCCGGGACCTGAGACTCCTTTCCAGGGTCAAGTTCTAAAGACCAGGTGGGCTTTGGGGAGCCTCTATCTTCCCAGTGTAACACAGTGTGAGGGCACAGAAGGCTACCAGTGAACAATGACAACAAACAAGCTGGGGTTATCATGCAGGGACAAGTTCACACTGTGCTCGTGTGTCTTTGTGGATTTTTAGCCCAGCCTCCCCTATGCCTGCCTTTCCCCCAACCTACCCTTTTAAAACCCAGAGAGCCAGGGTTAGCTCTGAAATTTCCCCAGGTTCAAAGTGCTCTATAGCAAGGCAAGGCACCAAGCTTCCTCCTACCCCAGCAGATCAGACTCACAGTCATGCCATGTCCCCAAAGGAAAAGCACACCCCCAGGATCTGGGGGCAGGAGGCTGGGTGCCGGTGCAGTGGGAGGAGGACAGACCCCTCCTTCCCAAGCAGCCGAGGGTGGTGGGTTAGTCAGAAAGCAGAGCCGTCTGGGGAAGTCAAGAGTGCACTGGTAAAACCACAGTGAGGTAAGAAGAGAAATAAGGAGAAAAACCTTCCAGACAGATCATCCCCAACTTCATACCGATAGACACGAATGACCCGACGATATGCTATGCTATTCAAAGAAAAGAAACCAAATGAATACACCAGCGGGAGAAGGGGAGGCAAGAACACATCAAGACAGACACATGCCACAAGATCTAAGCTGGCAGTGCACAGGACATGGTGACACAGTGCCCAGGCAGGTACCTGGACCTGGGAGGACAGGCGGCCCTAGGGCAGCTCATATTGGGGCTGGGCAAGACACGACAGGGCTTAGGAGGAGCCACCAGGTAAGGGGAGCATGGCATTTCATGGAGACATGAGCAAGACCAGCAGACACAGCCGTGGGGGGCTGGGGAGAAGAGCCAGATGGCCAGGGTGCCTTAGGGGCCTCAGACTAGACACTGCTATCCCTAAATCCCTACCTGCCCTGCCTTTAGCATGTGCAGTCTGATTGGTTTGGGCATCTCTCCCATTACCACCCTTAAATGCCTGACTTACCTGACTGCAGGACCTTAGAAATGCTAGTCCTTTAAGGCACCGCTACAGTCCCACCAACACCACCTCTGTAATCACACTGAGAGGATTTACAGTGGGCCTGTGAGCAAAGGGATCCAGGCAGAGACCAAGCCTAGCGGGAACCCAAACCAGGACTGGATGGGACAGCCCTGCTGCTCTCTGCTGGCTCCTCCCAAGCCTGGTTGCTCCATCACACCATAAACATTGTGTGTTTTGTCTTTGATTAGGGCTAACAGCACTTTCACCTCCCTCCCTCCAGGAAAGCCAGGGGATAGCCTCCGAGTGGGCACTGGAGGGCAGGGACCATGCACAGCCCTTTCTCTGAGCTGTGGACTTACTGCACCCAGCCCAAGCCCTGAAAATACTGGGATCCAGCTTCAGGCCTGCTGAACCTAGGGGCTACATACAATCTCTTTTGACACACTGGGGAAACAGAAGCAAAAGAGAAGTCCAATACATATGTCCCAGTAGCTGAATGAGCATAAGGATTCTGAGGCTTCAGATGCTCAACTCTGGCCTTCTTGCTTGATCACAGTTCCTTACCAGAGAGAACCCTGGAGTCTGAACAGAAAAGCAGGAGTGGCTCCCCTCCCCAGACTGCGGACTCTGTCAGGGACAGTGGGCTGTGGGGCAAGGAACACATTCTTTGTAGGGTGATGGGGACACAGGCTGAGGGAAGTACAGCCCACCCTGGGTCAGAAGGCCCATCGTGCAATCCTCTGCAAGCCAGGCCATAGGGGGATGGAAAGGCAGAGAGACAAATACATGAGACACCACCACATCATGATCCCAGAAAAACAAAAGATATTAACCCATCAAGGAGATATGTTCTGTGGAGATGAGATCCAAGCAGCCGCAAGATGAGGTGGCATCCAGAACAGCACCAATTGGGAGGTGGGGGACAGTGAGAAGACAAAAAAAAAAAAGCAAAACAAAATCATCAGCATCACTTCCCGTACTGCATTAGACCCTCTTCTGTCTGTAAGTCGCCGTTGGAAGCTGAACATGGTTCCACCCAATCCTAGGAAATCTAGCAACATGACATTGGGGAAATCAATCTTGGACATGCTCCTCTAACTCCACCCACCCCCTTTGGCTTCAGAGCCAGGCAAGTCTATGCTCCTAACCTTCCTTTCTTTACTCAGAGCTTGGTTTCTGGTTAAAGCCCAAACCCTAAAGCTGGTGCTGGAGACCTGGGGATTCAGCCCTGGGGGCCAGAGTGTTCCTAAGGGCCTCAGCACAGCAGGGGCTTTCTGCAGCCCAGCCACTCTCCCGCCCCCTGGGGCTCTGCAAGGCTGGGCACCTGGTCTCTTGGATCCATTGGTGGAACGCGTTGGCATGCTGGGCAAACTCCTGGCGCAGCTTATCATTCTCCTCCTGCCGGCGCTGTTCCTTCTGCAGCTCCAGCTCCCTTTCCTAAGGATAAAAGGGAAGCAGATACCATGGACTGCTGGGGCCTTCATCCCCAGCCCCTCCTTCATGGGTGACCTCGGGATGGAGAAGGCTCCACCCTCAGCTACTCATCAGCTGGCCTTAAAACTTGAGAGAACTGGTTAATCTGACAAGGGGTCCTAGTCGGAAAGCTCTCTGAAGGAGTGGGGTACCCAGTGGGAGGGGAACAAGAGAAAAGGGGTACCTTGATAATTTTCTGCAGGTTCCTCCAGGTTTCCTCTAAGGCCTCCATGGTGAACCAGGTGTAAGGGTTGGAGGCCACCCGGAAGCTCTTGATCTGGCGGTCCAGCTCAGCCAGCTGGTTGAAGTCAGCCTGGGCGGAGCTGAGGGAGGAGCGGAAGGCGTCATGGGCCTCACGTAGGGCTTTGATTTCTTCCAGGGAGTTGCAGCGCACTGGGTCTGTTAAATCCTCCTCTGCGTTTTCAAACCAGCTATTGAAGGCAGAAGCCTTTTTGGCAAAGGTCAGGAAAAGGTCCTCCACCTGGAAACAGAGGAGACTGACTTAAGAGAGTTGCTAGGGCTTGATGGGCCTTCCTTGACAGGAAGGTGGGGACTGTGGGCCGTGCTGACAGGGAAGGCAGAGTACAGTTTAAAAAGAATCAGAGCTGAGCACAGCCTGCTGGCTCTTTGCTCCGTTTAAACCCATCCTCACTCCCACTTCCACTTCTCTAAGTCCTCACCAGCCTTTCTACCCTTTGCCCCTTGGTATAAGTTCAAATTCAAAGTCTGTCTGTGTGCTTCTGAAGGGGAGCCTCATGAAGGCAATCCTTTGCCTGGATTTATGTTGACTCCATGACCATGTCTGGAACCTCTATGTTAAGGTGCTTTACAGTTGCTCTGCCTTACAGAATGGTAGATCATGGCAAACAGAAGCTGGGTTTGCCATTACTGTGCACTGGGCCAGCTGAGCTTTGCCTAGTTCCATTCTCACCTTGCGGAAATGACTCTGAGCCTCAAGGAGCTTTTTCTTCCGGGTGGCTGAGTTGGCCAGAAGCTGGCTCCATCTTTTCATGAGGGAGGCATGCCGGGCCTCGATGGCCTTTGACTGAATATGCTTGGCGGCCAACAGCTGATCTTTGAGGGCAGTGATGTTGGCAATGCCTTCCTGCTGGAAGGCCTGCAGGCCAGCATCAAAGGTTTCCTGGAACAAGGAGGATAAGCCAATTTACTGCACTGAGATAGGAACTTACTCCTCTCCTGGGCGTCTCAGCTCAGAAGAGCACCACCATCTCTGTCAAAGTCCAAGCCCGAATGCCAGTCTAGAGTCCTCACCTTCTCCTGACACTCAGTTGCCCCTGCCCCCTTTTCCTGCTTTTCTTTGAAACCACCTCCCTCTCTCATGCAGATGAATGTGTAGCCTCCTCCCAGTCTCCCTACTTTCAGCTGTGCACCCCTCCACCCCAGCTCTCCAGGCTCTAGGCTGACTGATACACTGGAGTTCCCAAAACATGCCAGGGCCTCTCCATTACCTCTGCCTGGAACACTCACTCTACCTACCTCTTCACCTGACCAGTATCAGTTTATCCTGCATGATTTAGCTGAGAGGTAGTCTTCCCTGGGAAGACATTCCTGATCAACCCTCTCCTGCTGAAAACAGAGTCAGAGGTCTCTTCCATGTAAGCTCTCAGTGCACCATCTGTTCCTCCCTGTTAGCACCCATCATACTGTGGCACAAATGCCTGGTTATTTGTTTGTCTCCCCAGTGAGTCTGGAAGCTCCCTGAGGGCCAGGACTCTCTCTCATTCACTTCTGAATCTCTAGTGCTTAACGTAAAACAGTCAAACATCTCAATGAAAGATGTTGATCATTATTCATCTAGCAGGAAATACTATGTGAATAATTTTCAATCTATCAATAAATTGGCCACAACTCACCTGTTTGGTAAGCAAAGTTTGGACAGAAGATAGGTCTCGGCCATAATCATCGGTCTTCAAGCTGTTTTCCTTTTCACCTAGAAAATCAGGCATGGAAAATATACTACCCCTTCTCAGTATAGTGAGATAAATTAAAAAGAAAAAAAAAAAAAAGAAAACCTGAGTAAACTATTTTGTTTACATTACACAGGAATTACTAACAGCTGTCTCTGAGCCTATATTAGCTGGCTCCTCCCTGCACCCCAGCCCCCATTCTCCACCTGTGCCATGGAGAGGCTGGATGGGACCATCACGTGGGCTGGGCCCTTCTGGCCTGTACTGGATGTGTTCAGTCACTACTTAGGTAAAAGCAACTACCAGGGACATGTGGGTCCAGATATCAGAAGCTAGTTCTTCCTTATCAAGGAACTGGACCATACACATGACCAGTGTAGCTGGTGGGACAGTTCTGATGCAGCCTAGGTCCCCGTTAGTGTTCCCATTTTGTCTGTGCCATGATGTCTACGACTCACTTCAGCATTTACAGGTCTTTGACTGCTTAACCCTAGTGTGAGCCCAGTGACAGGCACTGCTGCAACCCCAACTCTCTGGCTGCTTTCTAGCTGGCAGGATTCTCTGATATGTCTGCTTTCAACTAATTTCCTCTCTGCAGAGAAAACCAATTGCATAGGAAATAGGTAAGTTGTGGTTCTGGGAACAATCTTCCTGGTTTGAACGAATAAGAAACATTGGGCCTTGCTGGAACAGTGCTTACCAATCCAGGATTCCACCACATCAGCCTTCCAATTGAACTGAAGGAAGGCCGAGTTTTCATTAAGTTTAGCCTTCCTCTGAGCTGCAGCTTTCTCCAGGTCTGATACTTTTCCATTTAAGCCCTTCATTTTTGAAGAGATGTTCTCCTCATGGTGATTGTTCTAGGCCATGAAGAGAAGTACACACTGGTCAGCCTCACCTCCTGCTAGTTACCTGATCAGTGCCCTCGCTGGGAAGGCTGTCAGTTTCTATAAGGCGGGCTATTTGTTCCCCTGTCCACAGCCAGGGGAAGAATAATGGGTAAGAGCAACGTAGAGTAAATGCCTTTTAAAAAGAAAAATAACCTTTATACTGGAAATTCTACTTCTAGGAATTTATTCAAAAGAAATAATGAAGAAAGTGCTTAAATTTTAATTCCTATTTTGGGAAAAATTGAAATAGTTAAAATACTGTACATCCAAAGAATGGCTATAATACACATGTAATGAAACCAATGGTTAAGAAAAACATTTTGACACTATGGAGATAGAAAATAATTAAGCATCAACCACCTTCATTCAGTCTTGGTTAAAACCATATTTGAAAATATAGATAACTCACCACAGAATTTAAAGAGAAATTTGGGGAGGAAACAAAGTTGTTGACCCAAGTGCTGCAGGGAATAAAGCACTGACTTTTTTGCCAGAAGGTTGAAGAATATTCACAAACCTGTTATCTCACAGGTTTAAGGAACACAGAACATGATCCAGGTGTGTGTATGTGCACGTGTGACAGAGAGAGAGAGAGAAATGGGTTTGGGGGTGGTGTGTGTGTGTGGGTTCATACTTAAGGCTACATCTGCATCTCTATCTATACCTACATCTGTATCTGAAATTAATTTCATGTTAGTTTATTTGCTGTAAGGGCAAGGAGAAAAAAAAAACAACTAGGCAGTCACTTAAACTACATTTTTACTTCCTATGGAACAAAATCCTAATCTCAAGGCCATATTTTCTGATGAGAAATTTTATTTACTCATTGTTTCCTACAGGAAATTATACTTGCTAAAATGTTTATCTTGTGGCACTGAGTTTATTCACCTAAGTGATCGTGGTGATTAATTCATGACCAACGTCTGCACAGCCTTTAGTCTAGAATTTCCACTTCAGTAAGTGACTTGACTTGCTGGTGAGAAAGTACCAAGACCCTTTATTTTTACTTTTCTCCCTAAAGAACTGTTTGAATGAAATAAACCTGTGACTCTAACAGATTCATTTCTGTACATCCTATATAGCAGCCAAGTGTTTGATAATATGATAGAGCGGGGTAATCCTTTTAACAGGTATCCATCTATTTTATGTAGTATGTAACTATATGTGGAGAGAAAGTCTGGATGTTCAGACACTAAAATCTTAGTAGTAGTTGTCTCTGGGTGATGGGTTGATGGGTGATTTTAATTTTATGTTTTGCTTATTTATATTTTTTACTATTGCTATAATGAACTTATATTACTTGAGAAATAGTAAACTAAGAGCAGCCATTTGGGAGTGCCACTGTCACAGAAGGACTGGCAGATATGACAACAGAGATGCTTCTCTGTTTGCTTTATTAAGGCAGAAAAAAATAAGAGCTGTAGACAAACTTCACTAACTAGCTTCAAAAATGAGGGAAATATCCAACTTAGGACATAATCTGTCTTAGTTATGAAACACAGTAATGGAATTTTTATTGGTCTCTATGCAAACTTTTGTTTGGGCCTCTCCCAGGAGATGAGCTTTGTAGGGCAACTGTCTTAGAGTGGGAAATAAGGGTTTTGCCAACAGGCCAGGCTCACCTTCTTAATGAGGTCTTGTCCATTAGTGCAGACGTCATTCACGCGATCCTTGTGGACAGTGAAGTCTGTCTCAAAAGCTTCATGTTTCTTCAGTAAGCCCTGGAGTGGAAGCAGCAAGCCAGGTATTAAAAGCCTATTACATGCCAGTGTGCAGGGGATAGAAGGCAGCAAAACTGATATGGTCCCTGCCCTCAAACACATTACAGTCTAGTTGGGGACTAAAACAAACACAGATGAGTATGTAACTATAAAGGTAGTATAAACAGGGTGATGGGGTGCGGGTGGAGAAGCTACGGTTAGAGAAGGCTTTTCTGAAGGGCTTAACATTTGAGTCTTCCTCATGAATCCATATAATGTTACTCTTTCCCTCTAAGAGACCACAAGAATGAACAAAGAGGAGCTTCCGATAAACACCCAAAAAACGCCACTTATTTTTGAGACTTAACTTGAGCAGAATTCATAAAGGACCTTCTAAGTCTTTTATTTTCCTTAGTACAATTTAAACATTGGAGACAATACCCTTTTTGTATACTTCTAAGGTATGCATAGGATGAGATATCATTTACTTCACCTGAATTTTACCCAAATAATCCTGAACTAGCAGGAGATGATTCCCCTTGAGAAAAATGTGGCTCAGGGGCTATCCTGATTTTGGGGAATGCAGACTCTGCTTTCACATCTGGTGGCAGGAAACTGGGAGACTGAAATGCAGGGCCATGGTATTTTGCAACTCCTTCCCAGCAAGGGGTGAGTCTGTTTCTCTACCCCATGACTCGGCTGCCCTGCGACTTGCTTTGACCAGCAGAATGCAGAGGGGGATGATGGTGTGTGATGTGTGAGATCAGGCCTTGAGAGACTCGGTGGCCCGTCTTTGCCTCTCTGGATGCTGCCTCGGGAGTACCACTGAGGAAGCTGGTCCAGCCTGCCCAGGATGAGAGGCCATGTGGGAAGGATACCAGACATGTGGGAGAGGCCACTGTGGATCTTTCAGCGCAGCCCTCCCTTCACCTGAATGCAGCTGCAGGAGTGATCCCAAGTGAAAGCAGCAGAGGAAATGCCCACCAATTCACACAATTATGGGAAATAATAAACTGATGTTTTCAATTGCCAAGTTTTGGGTTTGCTGTCACGCAGCAAGAATTAACCAATGTATTTAGGGAGTACAACTAACCTGCGGTGGTGATACTACTTGACTGACAGTAGGGCTCCAGGAACCGGGCTTGACAAAGTCAGGCCAATTTTATCTACAGAGGGGCAACATCTCTAGCGTGGGAGCTTGAGGGCTAAAATCAACCAGTGAGAGCTTGGCTGCTGGCTCTGAATGCTCTACTGGTAAGAACAGGGTCACTTGGCAAACCAGCAGGAAAATGATGAACTACAGACAGCTGTTAACAAGGAAAGAAGGTGGCATCTTTAGTTTCTCTCTGACCTGTATAGCAGCAAGAGTGTCTCCATAATCTTCACTGGCTACCAGGGTCATTTTCTCATTGATCCAGGCTTCTTCCTCTTCCACATTGGCTACAAACTGCTGATATTCCAAGGACTCTTCTAGCCGCTGACCCCTAATACAGGAGACAGAAAACAAGCAAACAAACAAACAGGGAAAAATCAGCCACAATCCCTTCCAACTTTGATTCTGATTGCTAACATGTTTAAAAATATTTGTGACGAGGGTGGGATATAAATGTTTCAGTCAAGCCTTCATGTACTACAAATTAGAGATTCATGTAATGGCCTATTCTAGGTGGTTTTGGAACAAGTTGACTGTGAAGCTAGCAGGAGAGCCTGGAGGGGATGAGCAGCGGGGCCAGCCTGACCTCAGGATGTGGGCCTTCCTTCCACACTCCTTCCCAACAGCAGGAGAACATGCCCCTTCCTCTGCCCACTCACCGGGCTGTTGCCAGCTGCTTCAGCTCTTTCCAGTGCTCCACAAATTGTGCCAGACGCTGCTGAATCTCCTCCTTCCCAATAGTGTTATCATCAGACAGCTTCCTTCCCGTGTCTAGGACACCCTGACAGGCAAGAAATGATTCGATTAACTGTGAGCAGGTCCCCTGTCGCCTGTCACTAGGCTTCTAGCTCAACATCAAATTCAAAATTTCCCCTTCGCAGTTTGGGCTAGTAGGTCATGAATACTGGAGCAATCTCAATGAAATAAACAAGAGCAAAGAATTTCCTTGTATGTCATCTGGGCCCCATCCACTCCCCTGCCTCTCAGTCAGAAGATGCGATTCTCACCTGAATCGCTGGCTCATGAGCAGCCAGTTCTGCCTCCAGCCGTTTGTGCTTCTTCCTCAGGTTCTGAACACCTGTTAAGTCTCGGCCATAGTCCTCAGAACTCACCAGCAGCTTCTTCTCCCTGGATGACACAGGCAGGCAGAGAGTCAGTCTGCAGCTCCCTGTTTTCAATTTGAGATGGGTGATCAAAAGGTGTGTGAAATTTACAGACCCATTGATGCCCTGACCTACATCTACCAAAGTCTCCAGGAAAACCCTTGCCAGTCTTCTGGAAAACAAAAGACTGCATTTCTCAAATAACAGTAGCCAAGAATCTCCTCTGCCCATATATGTATCTATGAGCACCTACTGGGTCTAGACTCTGCAGAAGGCTGGGGATGCACTGGAGAACAAGGCAGACCTTGTTTATCACAAATTAAAAAGAAGTAAGGAACTGAGAGGATTTTGTCTTTAAATATGCGAAATATGTTTATATGCTACATCAGATGGAAAACGGAGATTGAAATTTTGAGGGAAATGATTAAACAAAAGCCAATTTTCTTTTAAGTTCAGATCTTCTCCAGGAGATCAGACTGCCTTTTCCAAATATAAACTCACTACTTTTCCCAGGGATCTAAAGGGTAGGGTCTAGATAGGGTCTATTTTAGAGTTCATTACTGATAATTATTACTGCACACTTGACATTAGATGAGGAAACTGAAGCATCCAGAACAGAGATCCCACCCAGGACGGCTTCTGGGCCTGCCCCATTTTCCTGCCAAGCTTTCCTTTCTCACCAACACAGTCCAGGAAAGACTGAAACCTTATGGCAACCCAGACCTCCTGACTCACAAAATCAGACCCGTGTCTCCATCACCCACTATTAAAAGCTCAAGGGTCAAAAGAAATCAAAGCAGAGGTTGCCAGGGTAGGTGGGGTACAGGGAATGGGAAGTTAACACATTGGGTGCTTCTGTTTAGGGAGATGGCAAAGTTTTATATTTTTTTCATTTAATTATTTTAACTTTTTATTTTGAAATAATTTCAAACTTACAGGACAGTTGCAAAAATATTACAAACCCCATCAGAAAACTCTTGACTTCTTCTTTCCTCCCTCCTTACCCCCAATAAAGTTTTGGTAATGCCAGGTGGTGAGGGGCCACAGCACTAAGGAAGTGAATAATCCCACCCGAATAGCTGCTTGGGAACAGCTGAGATGGAAAAGTTTATGTTGTTTATATGTTCCCACAATTAAACAGAAAAAAAGAAAGAGCAATGAGACCATGACAACTAAATGTGATATGTGATCATGGACAGGGTATAACAAGGGAGGAGAAAAGGCTCTAAAGGACATTATTGGGACATCAAAAAATTGGAATGTAAACTGTAGGCTTTATATCAATGTTAAATTTCTTGATAACTGCAATTAAAGTGGTTACATAAGTGAATATCCTTGTTCTTAGTAAATGTACATGGCAGTATTACGTGTCCAAGGAGCATGAGGTATACAACCTACACTCAAGTGTTCAGAAAATGGGTTAACAGACAGACAGATAAATGGAATGACTGACTGATGGCCAGATAGAATGATTCAACAAATGTAGGACAGACAGAATGATACAACAAATGTGGCAAAATGCTAAAATTGGTAGCTCTGGGTATATGGAGGGTAGAGGTTTGTGGGAGTTTGTATTAATTTTGAAATGGTCATGTAAGTTTGAAAGTATTTCAAAATAAAAAGTTTTTTAAAAATTAAAATTAAATTAAATTAAATTTGAATCAAAAGTTCAAGGGTCATTTCAGAGGACTCAGAACATGAAGTCCCAGGAATATGTACTTGATCCAGGACTCCTCATCATCCATATCCCGGAAGAACTGGTGCAGGCGATGGGATTCGTTTAGTTTGGCTCGCCGGGAAGCTGCCATGCTCTTAATCTTCTGAAAGCGACCGTTGATAGTGTCCCGCTTGTCCTTCACTTGGGAGGTGTCGAAGGCACTGCTGGTCATCAGGCTGTCTGCCTGGCTGTTCAGGTCCTTCAGACGGTCCTGAGCAGGAGGCATAAAGAGAGGACTCTGGGTCTCCATGCACAGCTGCTTGAAAACAAGAACTCAGGAATTCCTCATTGAGGTGATGGAACCAGGAGGTTTAATAGGTTTAACAACAGGACCATAGTTTACAGTCTGCCCTGTGGAGTATTACAGTCTTTAAGGCAGTGGTTCTCAAAGTGTGGTATGTGGACCCCTGGGGTTCTATGAGGAAAAAATTATTTTCATAACAATACTAAGAGATAATTTGCCTGTTCTACTGTAGAGACATTTGCAGTGATGGTACAAAAGCAATGGGGGTGGGGTACAACTGCCAGTGCTTCAGCAGAGGCAAACTGCAATAGTGGAAATCAGATTCTTCACTGCCACACACTTGCAATAAAAAATGCTGTTTTCTCTCAAGAACACCCTTGAAAAAGCAGCAAAAGTTGTTACTTTTGTTAAATATCCATCTTTTGAGTACATGCCATTTTAATATCCTGTGTGATAAAATGGGAAATACAGATAAAGCACTTGTACTGAACTCAAGTTCAATGACTATCTTGAAAACATGTTGCAAGCTGAACTAGCCGCTTTTTTCATGGACTCTTATTTTTACTTGAAAGAACAACTAACAAACAAATGAGGGTCATTTAGACTTGGGTATTTGGTGAATATTTTGTTGAAAATCAGTGAATCGAGCCTGTCACACATCAAAGAAAACTGACAGTCTGTTAATAATAAAATTTGAGCTTTCATGAAAAAATTAGAATTTTGGAAAATCTGTATCCATCACCATGAACTTGATAGCTTCTCCATATGTAAAGATTTTTCTGATGAGATTCGTTGTGATATTAACAAATGTGATGTCTGCTCTTAAATAATGAAAAGCATCAACATTTAGATGAGCTGCACAGCCCAACAAACCAGTATTTTCCAAATAATTTTTAAGAGTAGAAAATGGTTCTGAGACTAAAATGTTTGAGAACTGCTGCTTTAATTGATGCACATTACTCTCTTTCCTCAAATGCACTAGTTCTCCCTAGGAGCCATGCAAAGGCATGTCCCAGACACCCTGTGGCCTTGTCTCCCTTTCTGCTCACCTCGTGAGCAGATATGTCCGCCTCCAGCAACTGATGTTTTTTCAGCAGGTTGTTCACAGAAGCCAGGTCTTTCCCATAATCTTCAGATGCCAGAAGGGCCTCCACCTTGGCAGTGGAAACACAGAAGGAAAAGGCTACTGTATGGTATATACTTAGGCTCCTGGAAAATCCAGGATCCCCAGTTGTAGCTGTTATTCCAGGTCCTACCTTGTTTGATCACTTGTTTGATCACTTGTTTGATCACGACAAGCTTGTTATACCTACTACTCAGCTAGTACTCGCCTGCAGGGCTGAGGGCACCTTCCCCCACTGTCAAACAAATGTAGACCTGAGCTTTTTAATTTAAATACTACAGCTAAAGACAGAGGTCACTGAACCTTTACACAGTAATACCACTTCAAGGAAACTCTCCTAGTAAAGTAATCGGCATCATGGACAAAAATTAATATACAAAGATTTCACTGCATCAAAATTACCACTACCGAAAAGCTAGGAACATCTAAATGTCTAACAATATGGGAATGGTTAAATTATGGCATAATTCTGTGAAGGACTGTTATGCAGTTATTCAAATGTTTAGAAAGAACTTTTAGTGACTTGGGATAACACTCCCAATATATACTAATAAAGAAAAAATTACATTGTGAGCCCAACTATCTATATACAAAACTGTATCTACACAAACAAACATTTAAGGAAATATATGTAGATTAGAAAGAAATACTCTAAAAATGTTAACAGTATGGTTCTAAGAGATTTCTGCTTATTTATACTTTCTGTACAAGCCAAATTTTCTACAGGGAAAATGTATTACTGACTCTGGCTTCCTGGCTCATTGCTATTTTGGTTTCTATCTCAGCATTGACTCCTTAGAGCTGTCTGCCACACAGACTCCTTAATTCCTCTGATTTGCATATCCTATTAGATGAGTGATATGTGGTCCATGTCCCACCAAAAATGTGCTCTCTCTTCTCCAAACAGTCATTCCTTTTGCTTGGAAGTCTCTTACAGTACACGACTCACACCCTGATAACAAAGAGTTCTATTAAAGAGGGCATCCAGTAATCCCTGCCTTTTCAAAGTTGTGACTTATCATCCCAAATGACTAGAAATCCCTCACTGGTGTAAAGGGAAAACCACTTAGCATTACCTCAGAGAGCCAGAAGTCAAAGTCCTTGATTCCAGTGTTAAAGTTCTGCTGCTTGTTGGCTTCTTTCAGTTTCTGGCTTTTTTCTGCTGATTTCTGCACCAGGAACTGCCACTGGTCAGCTAAAGCAGCCAGCCGGGCCTGGGGAAGGCAGGGAGCCATTAGAGATGGTGAAACCCAGGAAGAACCCCCTCCTCTCCTAAAGCCTTATTTGATAAGATCTAAACGTTAAGAATGGAAAACATTTATAGGAGCCATTCTTAGTAGCATTTAACTATCTGTAATGTAGTAAAAAGTCTTCTAATATGTTTAGTTTCTTAAGACCATATTTCAAAATTGTCAAGTTGACAATAACATGCTGACAGTCAAATCCCGCCCCCTGGGCTTCCTGGACCAGGAGAAGAGTAGCTAAGCATACCTTGACAGCATCTTCGCTGCCAGCACAGGCCCCACGCTCAATAAGGGAGTTGCCCATATCGATGACCCCACGAATACGGTCGGCATTGGCGTGCAGCTCTGCTTCGAAGGCCTGGTGCTTCTGGTGCTTGCTCTGAAAACACCAAAAACCACCTTTATAAACCAGATTCTGCTGTGTTACATGTTTTCATGAAGGAAGGGATTCTTATAGGTAGGGAGTGTTAGTAAATCTAAAATCCAGGGACAAGGGTCAACATTTTGTATAGCAGGCAATCACAGAATCTGTGTGAAATATTTTAGGGGTCAGTCTGTAGAGAAGTTTGACACTTTGGACCAGAGGAGAAAGGAAATTTATCAGTTCAGGTGAATTGAGAGTCAATTCTTAAATTAGCTGGGCTAGTTTTGGGGGAGTTAAGTCCTCGAATTTCACTCTTTCTAACATTTTGCAGAAGATGCCAATGGCCAATTTCAGTTTTGAATCTACTTGTACATCAATTTCCATTCACGGCTTTCTATTTGGACAGGCACTCTAACAAATAACACATACATGGCTATCTTATGATCTAAGGCAGCAATCATTATAAACCAGTATTTGATGGATGGTTGGTCTTATGCCTCTGTTAAGGGATGAAAAGTCTACAGCTGTTACAGCCCTTGATTTTATTGGCTACCATTTGGTAACTATCATTAATCAAAATTCCAAAATACTGTCAAAACTCAGGCTTGCCTGCCTGCAGGTAGCAATTTATATTTGCTAGGAAAAAGAGGGCCATGAGAATATGGAATGGTTTTGAAGACTCACAAAGAAACAGAAGGTGCTGCAACATTACCAACAAAAGAAAATTGCAAGGACAAAGCAGCTGTGGCACAATTCTGGGGAAAAACATTTGGCTGGGTGAGAAACACAGGGTTTAGGGGGAGACTGTTATTTGGGGTAAAAAATTAAAAAGAAAAAAGCAGTACAGGTGGGGAAGAATTCTACATCAAATGTTTCATTTTAGAGACAGCAATTGTGAAAGGCTGGAGTCATTGGGCTGGTTAAATTCAGCACTAAGATGAAAGGTACTTGTTAAGTTTCCAACTACCTCACTCAAAATACAAGAACAAAAAGGGTCTCAAATACTCATATATCCTGACAAAAGTCCAGTTTCCCCCTCTCCTCTGTTTCTTGTCCTGATCACTCTTCAGTTCAAAGTCCATTCATTCTTTTATTTAAGCAATTTCTGAATTACGTGCCCACTGGAAAGATCCGTTTCCCTGCCCCTTGACTAATGTCCCCATTTATCATAGCCTCTCATCCCGTGTAGTTATCTAGTGGTTTCTCTTCAGGGACCAGCACTTCTGGACGCCTGACTGGGCATCCAGTGAAACTCGCCCAGACCGCTAGATGCCCCTACCCTGGCTACCGAACAACATGATCCTACAGACAAAACTGAACCACAGTCTACAGAGAAAAAGCTAGTTATTCCATTTTTTTAAAAGCAGCAACCCCTGAAAGAAAGCCATCAACTACTGCCTCCAAAATCAAACATTGTATACAGAATTTGCCTAAGTGATAAACTGGGGAAAAGGGGATGGGAGGGGTTGCAGGCTAATTAAAACAGAGAAAGCTACATCCCATAGGGGCACCTGAATGGAGTGTGATGGATGATGAGAAATGAAAAGGCTGAAGAGACACTAGCAGACTATGTGTGACTACAATAATAATCTATAGAGCAGAACACAAATATTGGAGTTTATTTAACTAGAAGACTTTAAAAAAACAAAAAAACTTACCAGAAGCTTGGAAAGCTACAAAAATAGATTAAAAGAACAATAATTCAGTACACTGACATGAATACACATATCAGCTATTAAACAGAAATTCATTTTGCTGTCATACTTCCCCTGGGAAGCTCAGTATTTGGGAACAGTAAATAAAAGGGTGATTATATAGACTTTTATAGCAGGCTTGGTTTCAATACAGACATGTAAGGAAAGCACCTTTTACATGGTTTTCACAATTTCTTGGGGCTTTTCCATTGGCACAGCTTATTAAAAAATAATTTTCACTAACTTCACCATGGGGGCAAGTAGAGTGTTTTATATGTATAATCCTTTTTAAAGATGCCTTATTTAACAAAGTCTGCTAGATAACATAGGGCTACTTCAGAGACAAAGGCACTCAACTGGCTCAGCTCACCTGAATGTTGGTGGGATCTTTGTAGGACTCATCACTTGCTGTCTGTAATTTTTCACTGATCCAAGCCTCAATCTCATCCACATCTCGGCTGAACTGCTGGAGGGTTTGAGATTCTCCTAGCTTTGACCTTTTCTCAATCATCTGGGCTTTCAGACGTCGCCACCTGAGAAAGTGAAACCATTAGATCAATGTGAACAACACACCTTCCCTTGTGGAGGAGTAAGTTGGAAAACAGAGCAATCTGTGATACCTTAGAACAAGAAAGATAAGAGCTGTCACACAAGAGTTCACATTCTCCTGGAGCTGGTGAGATACACCAGCACTACGGAACACTAACCTGTCCAAAACCTCATTGCGCCGGCTAGAAATGTCTCCTTTAGCATAGTGACCGGCGGAGATGAGCTGGTCAGCAAAGGACTGCAGAGCGGCAATCTTCTCTTCCTGTTAGCAAACAAGAGGGGAGAGGCAAGATGGGGCAAACGACTCTGCCTTGCCTAGAAATGAGGCAGGTCTTGAGAAGAGAATGGTTGTTCTGGGTGACTGAGAACAACTAGCTGGTGACAGGATCAGAATACACTGACACTTTAGAAGCAGGAGCATCAAATGCCAGAAGAAAGCTTGATTTCAATCATTACTAGAGTTTAACTCAAGAAGATTCCAGGTCACACTGGGGTGAGGCAGGGGCCAGAACTCCAGTAGATGTTACACAAAAAATTAGGCCTAATAATAGGAAAAGGGTGTCAGATTTTCAACAAAACAGCTTATAAATCAAATACTTTTATATCTTGAATTGTTTATGTTTACCTATCCATGAATTTGTTTTTACCCCTGTTGCAATTTTTTTTCAGTGATATTTCATTGCTGAAACTTCAGAAATACCAGAATTTATACTTAGAGTTTTTTTCCAATTATTTATGTGCATATCATTTTTTGCAGACTACACAAGTATTCCTTTGAGACATAACAATGACTATGTTCCTTCTTTGTGAGATCGATGTCAAGTATTTTCATTCAAGCTAACTGCCAAAGTCCTCTAGCTGAAATAACTCAGATTATTTTTTATTCTAATCATCAAGAGAAGAAAGGAGAGTAAGTCAAGAAAGAGACAAAATCTGGAAAAATTCAGATTCAAACTAATGCACAAACGTATCACCTGGACATTAATTGCTTTGTCAAAGTCTTCATGTTTTTTTATCAGAGCCTCCACACTGTCCAGTGAGTCTCCTTTGTCTTCAGTATTCAGGAAGGCCTCCCGGGCAGCCATCCAGTTCTCGGCCTGCTCACAGTCCCGGTGAAACAGCTAAGGAGGAGGAGAGCCAGGTGAGAAGATGGAGGCTTCTGTCAGTGAAACATCTGGTCAGAACCCTGTAGCAAACAGAAAGCTACTGTCCAGAGCACATGTACCTGCAACTCAAGGCACTGATCCAACATCATCCTGCGCTGAACCCAGGCCTTCTCCAGATCTGCACGCTCCTGATCTAAAATATCTAGTTTCTCTTTGATCTCTGGGCTGGCATAGTGCCCATGAGCCAACAGCTGTTGCCCAAACTGCTCAAATGCCTGGAACGTGCCAGCCCTGGCATCAATTTCTGTCCGGTGTTCCTGCCAAGAGGAGAGAAGGGATTAAATAACTGGCAGTAGATGTCCACTCAACCATCGGCTCACAACAAAAGGTAGGGGTGGAGAATGAGGCCTTCCATAGCTCAGCAGGGCAGCCATGT
The DNA here is from genome assembly GCF_015220235.1 of Choloepus didactylus. Classification (NCBI taxonomy): domain Eukaryota; kingdom Metazoa; phylum Chordata; class Mammalia; order Pilosa; family Megalonychidae; genus Choloepus; species Choloepus didactylus. The sequence continues at coordinate 92,858,710 of NC_051316.1, forward strand.
TTTTGCTGCTCAGCAGGCAGGTCTGCTCACCTGATGTCGCTCCAGCAAAGCTTCAGCACCTGTCACATCTTTGGCTAGTTCGTCAGAGGACACCAACCCCCGTATTCCATTGATCCAAGACATGAGGTCCCTGAAATCCAAATCCACAAACAGCTATTAGGTTATCTGCCCCAGAAAAGAGAACCACATAATTCTTGCCTCAGAGCTTATTTTGGTTTAATCTAATCTAATGGGGCTAGATCTCTGAGAAGTCTCTTTTCTTCCTGGGATATTAAAAAATAATAATCAAGAAGTTTTTAGAGGAAAAATGAATAGCTTTATAACTAAGATCGTTTCACCCTACAGAATAGGCTAATTTAGAGAGATAGGAAGTAACTAGTGGCTACCAAGGGATGGGAATGGAGGAGAACAGGGAGTGATTACTGTAGGGGTATAGGGGTATTCTTCTGGGGTGATGAAAAAGTTTCAAAACTAGAGAGAGGTAGTGGTTACATGACCTTGTGAGGACAATAAATGCCACTGAATTTGTATGCTTTAAAATGGTTAATTATATGTTAAGTGAATCTCACTTGAAAAGTCAAGCAAGCACTGGCACCTACTACCATAAGCCTGTGAAGGGGAGGAACATTATCTGCCTACTCCCAGGCAAGCTGAGGAAACCCCAGGATTAAAATCACACACACACACACACACACACACACACACAGAGACTGGCAGCGGGGTTGGGGGTGGTATGGATGACTGTATGTAAGAATATTGTGAGACAGCACAAAAACATACAAAGGAAAAGTCTGTCTTAAATGGGTAATATTAAGTAAGTTATAATTCAGTGAAATGCTATGTTGCGATTAAAAAATCTGAGGTACCAAATTATGGGACATTCTACAAGACAACTGGCTTAGATTCAAGAATAAAAAACAAACAAAAAAAGAGGGTGGAGGGGTAATGTGCTAGATTGTAGGAGGAAAGACCACCAAATGCAATGCATAATCCTTGATTAGAGCCTGGATCAGAAAACAAGTCCAGGCTAAAAATATGTATCTTTGAGTCGACTAGAAAACAGTAAATAAGGACTTAAATATTAGTGTTAGATTTCTTGGGTATGACAATGGAAATATAATTACTCAGGAGAACATCCTTGTTCTTAGGAGATATAAGCTGACCTATTTAGGGATACAGTGTCATGTATCTGCAACTTACTTTCAAATGGTTCAGAAAAATAAAAGCATATATTTAGGAACAAAGTGAATGTCACAAAAAGTTAACTGGTGACTATAGGCAAAGGGCATGGGCATATGGGTGTTCTCTGTATTATTTCAACTTTTCTGCAGCCTTGAGATTCTTCTAAATAAAAAAAGTTGACAGAAATGACTAAGGCCTATTGCTATCCATTAAGTGAAAAACATGTCTAAGGGAAAAATGAAATACTATATGGTAGGGGCAGGGGGAGATGTATCTCTGTGTACACGTACTGGGATAGGGAAGTAAAGACTTAAAATTTTTTACTTTTTGGCATTTAGCACTGCTTATATATTTTTTACACTGACCACGTATTCTTTCCATAATAAAACCAACCATTGAAAAGAAGGTCCCATGCCCAGAGGTCTAAGTTAATACTTTGCTTTTTACCGGAAATCACTAAGGAAGCGCTGCAGATCATGGGAGTCGCCCAGCTTGGCTTTGCGCTGGTCTGCACGTTTTCCCAGGCTGCTCCAGGCCTGGTTTAACTCGGTGCATTTTTCCTGAAGGTCCTCTGCTGACTCAGGATGGGACTGGATCAGGCGCTCTGCTGTTTCTCCAAGGGAATTCACCTACGAAAAGAGGGTGGTAAGAAAGCAAGAAATAAGGGAGCTCTGTTCTGCAGTGACTTTGCCTCTGCATTGGGCAAAAATGCCAGAAGATGACTTTACATCCTCTCACCTTGTCACCAAGAGCAGCAAGGTCTCTTTCGAAGCCCTCATGCTTGCGCTGCAGGGCTTGGACACTGGCCAGATCATGGCCATAATTGTCTGTGTTTAGAGCCTGATTCTTCTCTTCAATCCATTCTTTGGTTTCGTCAGCATCTCTATAGGTGAGAGACACATTTGAGTTAATGAATGCTGAGTTTAGTTGCCTTGATTACAAGACAAATACAAGAACAGAATTGATTTGCTAGCATTTGTATGTTTGTCAGTGGCTGCCATCAGTGGCTCTAAAAACCTAGAAAACATACCTTCAGACACTCAGCAGTATTTTTCAAGAACCCACCCTGTGTCAGATGTAGTCCTAAGTGCTACACCACAAACATTAACAAGATGCAGCCATTACTCTGAGAGATCTCAGTCAGCAAATTTGGGAACTGAGTGGTGTAAATCCAATAGCACTTGTTACTTCCTCTTTAGCCAACTGCTGGACACCTCACCTGTGGAATCTCTGCACTTCGTGGGCGCTTCCCAAGAGTTGGCTCCGCTCCTCGGCCAGCTGCTGCAGAGACCGCCAACGCTCATTTAACTCCTGCAGTAGGACAGCAAAGTGTCAGCTCTGCTGCAACCCCTCTTCTGTCATGCCCACACCAGTTTTTGGGAAAAGGGCCAAAGGACTGATGGCTTAACTTGAAGGGAAATGTTAGGGCATTATAAAATTTCCTGTTTTCAACCTGCCTATAGTGAAATAAAGGGTTATACAACTACAGCAAAAATCCAAAGTCAGAACCAAGCCAAAGCTAGTTGTGGCTTTGACAAACCACAAACACCTGCCCCAGGAACTGCCTTTCAAGCAGGAGATACAGCAGACTTGTCCTCACCCACAACCCCTAGCTTGGTACCAGAAAGGTAGCTTCATAAACAATTGAGTGGATAAACCCCAAAGAGTACACTGCCTCTAAACACTTTACACATCTGCATCACCAGGCCCTGGGAGGCCTAAACAAAAGCTGGATTGCTAAAGGACCTGGTACCGGAGGAAGCAAATTACTTTGAGGTCCAGAAAGAGTGGGGCCAAACCTCTTCTGTGAGGAGGCAAGGAAGGCATTATTTCCCCAAGTTTACAAGATGCCAATTCCTACAAAGGCTTGCATTTATAACTTAGAACTCGCAAACTCTTGACCAAGAAAGCCAACCAAACCTCCTTGCTGCCACAAAGAGTGTTGATATTTGCCTTGGACACTTGTGCAACCAGGACGAGTTGGAAGTGCTACAGTTCACACAACTTTAAGAGAGGAGCTCCTACAGACAGGGAAAGGAGACTGGTGAAGAAAACCAGGCGGCAAGGAAGGCAGCTGGTTATTGTTTCTTACCTTGATGGAATTAAAGGTAGCCACGGTGTGAACCATCAGGCGAGCAGACTATGTAGGGGAAAGGAAAGCAGAAGAGCAAAACAAATCAAATGTTAATTAAAAGACAGATATCTGAGATGCAATTGTCAGCCAAAATTATCTTTTTGCTTTTCTAGAAAAATTCTATTTAAAAAGTCTATGTCCTAATGAAATTATAATCAACTTGAATACTGTCAAAATCCTGAGCAGAGGCTTTAATAAAATAACTAACCATTAGAAAGTCATGAAAAATCTTAAGGTGCACAATTAGGCCCAGATCAATGATTAATTTTACCCAATGAACAGTGAAAAGTGATAGTAAAAACCACAGTTAAAACAGCTGGGACAGACAGAAAAAACAGTTCAAAGACTGATGTTTATGCCTTTTTTTCTTGTCCATACTACAGGAATACTGCCAAAAACTCACTTGATTTAGCAAATGCTTGCAGCTGAGATTATTTATTTAAACACAAGTGCATTAATAATTGATTTCATTTCTAATTATGGTTATTGAGCTGCTATTCATTAAACAGTGTCCCCTTAAAGTAAGAGCAACTGCCTTACCTGATGAAAGAGAAAATAAAACAGTGAATTAGCTTTCTTCTCAACAAGACAGTCACCCCTCCTAAAAACAAAACATCCCTTGGGACCTTAGGGCCCACCCAGTTTTATGTGAAACTCCTTTTGGCACACATTATGATGCCCATAATCCTTCGTGTCTGTCAAGAAAAGGAGAGGCTAAACTTGGTTGCAAGGAAGTTAAGCTCGGGGGATGTTTCCATGAAACTGGCAGATGACATTTTCAGCCAGTATGGGTATGTAACAGAATTCAGAAGGTAGAAAACCACTGTCTCCCATCCTTTTCAGAAATAGGAGGTATCTGCATTTATGAAAACATCTAAAATACATTTCTGAAAGAATACTTCTGTTATCAGAAAATCCCCACTAGGAGATGAGATAAGGATGTTGCCCATTCATAACACTCATGATCAATGTTGCTATATGAGAAAAATTAAGATTGCTAAAAGGGGAGAAAGTTGAATCAAAGGGAAAATTATTATCTTCCTGAATTTGGAGCCCTTCTTATTTAATGAGCAGACTAGTCAGAGCTAAGTGGAGTGAAAGAGGCCAAAAGAAACTGATTCTTTTTAGCCTGAGTCCTCAAGACAAGTCAGATAAGATGACTGAGTAGGTAAATTTATCAAGGAGGAGGAGTATTGGTATCTCTGGTGTGAGGTTTCTTTTGTTTTTTGTTTAAGTTTTCTTCACATTTCAGGAAGAGAGACTTTTATAAAATAGAAATCTCTCTAACTTGGCTATAGCTCACAGTGATACATTCCCAACAGCTGGGCCAGAAGGGAAGAGGCCAGAATTGAGACTTAGGCACAGAAGTTTCATAATCAGTTGTAAACATGTCACATAAAAACAAAACAAAAAACACTTCTTTGAACTCCTGGTGAGAGTTATGTCCACTCTGGCCAAGCACCACGACTTGATTTGTTTGGAATAATTTCTACTGCAGTTGATAAACATCTCTTGTTCTCTCTTTACACATCTCCTCTATCTTCTTTGAAGCCGTTTCTCAGCAGAGAAAGCGGCTGGATAGATGACTGAATGGGAAGTTTACTGACATTAACCTCCTTTACATCCTCAGTCCCTCTATTGTTTGTGTCATGCCCGTGTGAACGCACTCCTGTTGGTGGGACCACAACTGATACTCAGCTCCACTATCCCCCACCCGTCCTAAGGTATATCCTGCCCCCAATATGGGTAATAAATGCAATCTAATCATAATGAGCATTTAAATGTGAACACTTTGCTTCTATATATTAAGTATCACATTTCCAGAGATAATAGATTCAAAGAATATAATATCAGAATCAGAAAAAAACAAGTCCAAACAAGTCCAAAGATGATCAAAGGCTCAAGGCAAGCCTAAAATAGTCAGAAAAGGGTACACAAGCTAAGGACATAAAATATTTTTATGCTCCTGCAAAACCTTTGCAAAGAGTAAGGTGCAAAAGAGTCCTTACCTTCCATGGGGAAGCTGTCTTAGAATCATTTTCATCCTATTCAAAGGAGAAGGCATTTAGGCAGCCATGCAACTGACCACAAGGCAATGCAACAGGCCCAACCTTTCCTCTGAACGTCCCTTTTATTTCCCAAGGGGGAATTCACAGATAAATTAACCAGAACAGCATTTTCCCTCCATAATTTCGAGTTTATAATTAGCTGGTAGCAAACTGCAAGGTTAGATGGGACAGATTAAGCAAAATGAGAAAAATTCCAATTTTCTACCTCAGTAGAAGAACCGGAGAGAATAAGGAAATTTAATAATAAAACGATCAACTTTTCCTTATGTCATACTCATAGGATTCTCTCAAAAGGGGTAATTAAAGAAAAAAACAAAAAACAAAACCCAAATTATAGGCGGAAGAAAAGTTTTATAAAAATGAAGAAATTAAGACTTTTTTGTCTTTTGGAGAATAGCAAATGGAAACTAATTTTGGCATTTCTTTTCCACAGGCTTTTACATTTTGACCAAAGGCATTTCTGAGATCCAGGAACAGAAAAGTCCTTAAGAGGCTCGACTTTATATTCTTCCCAAGAGCTAATCCTTCTCATGTTCAAGTTCCGCATGGAGTAGTTGGGACTTACCCTGGGCATCATTCCATACACCTCCTACAAGGAGAAGAGGGACACCAGTTTCATAATTAGAGGAAACACACACAGCTTGGGAATACTCATTACTCCCAGATCTGTAGACACAGGAGAGTTACACAAAAACATACAGAAATGCTAGCCCAGCTGGCCAGAAAAGCTTTTTAAAATCTACTGTCTACTAGAGAGGCCTGATATTTCCATGTAAAACCTTTTATTTATTTAAGGACCTCATGAGTTTATTATTAGTTAAGGGGCTATAGAAACATTAAACAACCTTCACAATATTCAATGGGCTTAAGAGAAGATAGGAGCTATTCCCACCCCTGTAGGAAGGTAAGGGATAGTGGTTCAAGGAAGCTAAACAAAATGGTTTAGGTCTAATAAGGGACATGAACTGCATCTTAGCTACAATTCCATACTAGGAAACACTGCTTATTGGTGTATGAAAGACATAGGAAGGTACAAGTTGCTTCCTTATGGCAACAAAACTTTGATCCAAGATTGACACACCCACCTGTTGTTGTACTGCCTGCACTTCCTCTGCCATCAGACCTTCAGACTCCAGGTCTTCAGACACCTTGTTAATGTCCTTCAACCGTGACTCATTGGCCTTCAGATCCTTAAAGCAAAAGCCATAATAACTAAAACCCACAAGAGCAAGTCAAAGAGAAAGAGGGCAACGGATATTCATAAACTGTAGCTTGAACCTATCAATTTCTGTTCAACAAGTATCCTATGAATTGGTTTTTCTACTCCCAAATGAGTGACCTAAATTAAGAAATCATGACTGCTACTATCAAAGAAGAAAATAATAGGGTACTCATCTCAAATTTGCCTAACTGTAGTTAATTAACCATTATTCTAATTGAATAGAGATTTTTTTAAAACCTTTTTTTTGGGGAAGAGGGAAACAATGTTTTTAAAATATGATGAAATTTTAATGCCTATGGGGGGTAAGTTGCATTTTAATTGGTTATAAGAATACTTTTAAACTGAGGAATAGATAAAATATGACCTGTCCATACAATGAAATATTATTCAGCCATAAAATGGAATGAAGTTCTGATACATGCTACAACATGGATGAATCATGAAAATATTAAACTAAGTGAAAGAAGCCAGACACAAAAGGTAACATACATGAAATATACAGAATTGTTAAATCCATGAAGATAGACAGCAGATTAGTAGCTGCCAGGCACTAGGGGAAGGTGGGAATGGAGAGCGACTGCTTAATGGGTATGGGGTTTCCTTTTGAGGTAATGAGAATGTTTTGGAACTAAACAGAGATGATGGTTGTACAACACTGTAAATGTATTAAAGCCATTGAATTGTACACTTTAAAATGGCTAATCTTCCATTATGTGAATTTTTACCCCAATTACATAAAAAAAGAACACTGTCAAACATTTTTATATTTTAGGTTTAGAAACATTCTTAAAACAAAATGTAAAGCAAACTGCATCTCCTTCCCTGTGTCTCTTTCTCTTGAAACTACACTGGTTCAAGAAAAGTTTTGATTAAGGTCATTTAAAATTAGCTACACAGACCGCACCCCAATGAAGATGGGGAAGTGAAAAGCTTCTAGACTCCATCCCCCCCACAGAAACTTTGAACAACCAGCAACAACTGGCAAAACCATCTTTCCCAATGTTCCAGACAACAGTTAAAAGACTGCAGGCAACAGCTTGTCACTGGATCTGAACATCTGAACAGACCAAGATTAAAAGACGACAGGCTCCGAGCATCTTCTTTAAGGTTTTCCTCTCCCATCACATCGGGAGGTGCACCATGCCAGATGTCCTCCTGCTGATGATGCTACTAGATGCTATTTTTAATCACTCAGTTCAGGTGTTGACTGCCAGATCCTGGCATTGTAAAGAACTATTACTCCACACTTTGGAGGCCCAAGTGACCCCTATGACTGTCTCTACTTCTGATAACTTCTTAAGCCTGGAAGAACTCAGAAAGTGATTTTGCCAGTATGGATGTATAATGTCCCTCTAAATGCCATTATCTTTGATGCAATCTTGTGGGGGCAGACATACTAGTGTTGATTAGACTGGAATTCTTTGATTGACTGTTTCCATGCAGATGTGACTCAATCAACTAACTGTGAGTGAAACGTCTGATTAGATAATTTCCATGGAGGTGTTACCCTGCCCATTCAGGGTGGGTGTTAATTGGATCACTGGAGTCCTATAAAGGAATTCTCAGACAGAAGGACCAGAAAGGAACTGAGCGGGACATTCTGAAGAGGAATGCAGCTACGAGAGGACAAAATGCCCCAAGAGAAACATTTTGGAGAACACCATTTTGAAACCCAACCTGGGAACAAGCGGACACCAGCCACGTGCCTTCCCAGCTAACAGAGGGTTTCCGGACACCAATGGCCATCCTCCAGTGAAGGTACCCGATTGTTGAGGCCTCACCTTGGACACTTTATGGCCTTAAGACTGTAACTTTGTAACCAAATAACCCCCCTTTATAAAAGCCAATCCATTTGTGGTATTTTGCATAATGGCAGCATTAGCTAACTGGGACAGTGATTGATGCTCTACGGCCCAGATGAACTGACTCACGCAAGCACCAGAGGCGGCCACAAAGGAAATGAACTATGTTCACTGAAAAACAACTAGAAGATTTGAAGATCTGGCCTTTAAGATGGGTATACATCCAACAGTACTGAGGTTTGGTTCCAGAACCATAGAGTAAAACTCAAGAAAGCAACATACAAGCATATTCAGCAAAAAGAACAAGAAGCTCAACAACAGCAATTACCTGAGGAAGGCATCAAGAGCATCGTTCTAAGAGAAATATGGACACACCACACAGACCCCAAGGGTTCTTGTCCTGTCTCCTTAACTTATACAGATAATCCAGTACTCTTTCCAATTCAGCATATGTCCCAACTTTAGAGTCCCCATAGGCCACTTTCTTGGCCACAAAACAGTCCGTTTTGGCTGCTGCCAAGATTCCAACATATATTGCCTCTATCCCATTTTGTAATCCCAAATTCGTCCCCCAAACTTGGATTCTAATGCTTTTCTCTACAAAGGACTTAAATAGCATTTTAGGTTCTCTCCATTGCAAAATTTCTGTAAATCTAAAATTAAGCCCAAATAGAAAGTTCATCCTTGGGCTCTGATTTCAGAATATTCAGGCTAGAACACACCCAGTAGAAGAAAATTTTTGTAAAAGATCACATATGACTTCGTATATAGCCTGCTAGGAATTAAATCATGTCTCCTATAAGACATTTTATAGTGCCCCTGGTCCCATGGGTGTGAATTCATTTGTGAATGTGATCTTCAAAGAGTCTGTTAAGAAGAGACCAAATTGAATCAAGGTGGGCCTTAATCCTATATGACTAGAGTCCTTAAGGCAAAGGAAAGTTGGACATGAAAGCAGAGGCCACAGTAGATCACAGAAAACACATCACCAAATGACAGCGGCATACAAGCCACCATCAGGAAACCAGACTTCTGAGAAAGCATGGCCTGCCAATACCTTGATTTCAGACTTCGAGCCTCCAAAACTGAGAGATAATAAATTCCTATTGTTTAAGCCAACCAGCCTGCAGTATTTGTCATGGCAGTCCTGACAAACTAAAACATAGCCAGAGCCAGGTTGAGAGTGATTATTTTAGTCTTAATTGCATATGTTAGAAAAAATAAATGCTGAAAATCAATGATGTAAGGATATATCTCCAACAATTGGGGTGGAAGAGAAGCAATTAAATCCAAAGGAGGAAGAAAAGACGATGGAAGAAAATAACAAAGATCAAAGTGGTTATTAGCTAAAATGAAAATACACCTACCTACCTGGCTCAGCAGGGATTTCAGGCCACCTATCTAACAGCTAGAGAGAAGTGTGTAATACACTGCTTAGAAAATCCCCAAATGGCAAAACAGTCTGTGAAGTTCAGCAGCCACCCAAGTCTTGCTGAAATGGTCTCTGCCCTGCATTCCCTTCTCTCCAGTTCCTAAAACTGACTTCTGCTCATGGCAGCCTGTGAGCAAAATTTTATTAAATGTTATTGAATTATTCAGGAAATACTAATGGTGGTGGTGGTGGGGACTATACACCTTATTCACCTCCCCCCAACACTCAATGATAACCTTCATTGTGGTCCAACTTTAGCTGCCAATTTGTGGGGTCCAGAAGAAACATAAAGCTAGTTGGTAGGCTGTGGGTATGGTCTGGAAGACAAGAAAGGCTTAACAAGTTTGGGGAGATGGAAAAGTTCTGGTAATTAATGGTGATGATGGTCACACAACATTGTGAGTGTGATTAACACCAGTGAATTGTGTACATGTACTCAAAAGTGTTTAAAATTGGAAATGTTAGTTGTATGTATGCTACCATAGTAATTATTTTTAATGTGTGCTCTCATAAGTCATCTTTATCTCCCCAGAAGAACAACTGTTTTGTCTTGTCATCATTGATCAGTTTTGCCTGTTATTGAATTTCAGATAACTTGAATCTTAACTTAATTTAAAAAAAAAAAAAAAGACTGCAGTAACAGGGAGAGCACCAAATCAAGAAAAAAGCCTACTTAAAAGTGGTAGGATCTCCTGGCACCCTGGCTAGCTTCTCTCCCACCCCTCACTGGCTTGGCATGGAGCTGGCCCATGCTCCCAGTCTGGATCCCTGGTTCTGGTTCCAGAGGGAACATAGTAATCTTCATACACATACCACAAACTGAGGAACTCGTTGTCCCAGAACTTGCCCTGCATATAGAAGGCGGTTCAGAGCTCTCCTACAGAATGCTGTGGGAGAGGGGTCAAGTGGCTGCTGGCTGTAGGACTACAGTGAAGGGCCTGGAACCATGAAGCAATTCTTTCCTTGGACATTTGTATCCACGTAAACAAGTGATCTCCTATGGCCAATGTGCATACCCAAGACAAGACAAATGTACAGAGAGGACCAGGGAGCCTCCTATGCTTTGGCCTGGAGCTACTCTCTAAATTCACTGTATGGATAAGTTCTGAAAGAGAACACATGTACAGGTCAATCTGCAAAGAGTAGGAAAGGTGGATTTTTTTTTTTTTTTTTTTGTTAGCTCCTATCCAGCTAGGGTTATGAAAGCTCTGTCATAACCCTAGCTGGATAGAAGTTTATAGACACCTCAGAATCTAAATTCCAACAAAGACAAAATAAAATATCAAAATGTCTACATTACAATGAAAGATAGGTATCACAAAGGAACAGGAAGTGATGGTCCAGGCAAAGGAGACTGAAGCATTAGAAACCATCAGTGAGGAGGACCAGACCTGAGACATACCAGACAAAACACTTTATAAAAAAAATAGCCCTAAATATGTTCAAAGAGCTAAAGGAAAACATGGATAAAGAACTACAGGAAATCAGGAGAACAACAGATAAATACAAAGAGAATATCAACAGAGAGGTTTTCCACCTCAATTATGAAAAGGAACCAAACAGAGCAGAAAACCAAAGTAATAGAAATAAAAAATTTCCTAGAGAGGTTCAACAGCAGATTGGAGCTGGCAAAAAAAAAAGAATCAGAGAACTTAAAGAAAAGACAATTCAAAGCATTCAATTTGAGGAGAAGGAAAAAAGAATGAAGAAAAGTGAAGAGAGCCTGAGGAACCTGTGGGACACCATCAAGCGCACCAATATACTCCTTGTGATATTCCCAGAAGAAGAAAGAGAAAAGAGCAGAGAGAATTTTCAAAGAAAAAAATGATTGAAAACTTCCAAAACTGAATGCAAGACAAGATGCTCAATGTATCTTATAATGTATAAAATACGTAATCTGTGACAAAAAGGATATCCAAACAGGATAAACCCAAACAGACCTATACTGGGCTACATTATAATCAACCTGTCGAATGCCAGAGATAAAAAGAAAATCCTGAATGCCACAGAGAGAAGCAACATATCATGTACATGGGAGCCTCAATAAGATTAAGTTCCTGCACCCAGTAGCCTTGATTCTTGAAGACGATTGTATAACTATGTAATCTACATGGTATGACTGTGTGATTGTGAAAATCTTGTGGCTCACACTTCCATTATCCAGTGTATGGACATATGGGTAGAAAAATGGGGACAAAAATTAAATAAATAATAGGGGGTAAGGGGTGGTGGTGGGATGTTTTGAGTGTTCTTTAGGGGTGGTGGTGGGATGTTTTGAGTGTTCTTTACTTGTATTTTCTTTTTTTTTTTTCTCCTTTTTTTTGGAGTAATGAAAATGTTCAAAAATTTATTTTGGTGATGAATGCACAACTGTATGATGGTACTGTGAACAACACTGTGGATGACTGTAGGGAACAGATAGTAATAAAACTGAATTTAAAAAAGATAAAGTTTCCATTTCTCGCTGGAAACCACAGAGGTAAGAAGGCAGAGGGATGGCATATTTAAAGTACTAAAAACAAAAATTTCCAACCAAAAATTCTTATCTGGCAAACTCACTTTCAGAAATGAGGGAGGGGTTAAGACATTCCCAGATAAACAAAAGCTGAGGGACTTCGTCACCACTAGACGAAGTGGTGAAGAAATGCTAAAGGGAGTTCTGCCAGTTGTAAGGAAAGGACACTGGACAAGGACATTAGACAACTGATTGAAGTCACGTGAAGAAATGAGATAAAGATCTCCGGTAAAGGTAATGGCATGGGTAAATATCAATGCCAGCACTACTGTATTTTTATTTGTAAGTCCACTTTTTCCTATTTCCTACAGGATCTAAAAGATGAATGAATAAAATGTAATGATAAATCAATGGTTTTAGACTATAATGTATAAAATACATAATCTGTCACACGGTAGGGTGACGGAGGAGTAAAGGAACAGTTTTGTATAGTATTAAAGTTAAGTTGGTATCAAAGCAAACGAGATTGTTATAAATGTAAGATGTTAAATTTCAACCCATGGCAACCATAAAGAAAATATCAGAGAATATGTAAACTCATTGAACAGAAGTAGAGTATAGGTTACTAGGGTTAAAGGGTAGGGACAAAGGGGAATTAACACAAAATGAGTGTAGGGTTTCTGTGGCGAAGGAAAGTTCTGGTATTGGATGGTAGCAAAAGTACTGCAATATTGTGAATGCAATTAATACCACTGAATGGTATGCTTGGGAAGGATTGGGATGGAGAGATTTATGTTGAATATCTGTTTCCACAACTGAAAAAAAAAAAAAAGAGAGAAACTAAAGAGATAATGACAATTAAATGTAATATACGATACTGGATGGGATCTAAGAATGGAGGAGAACAGGCTCAAATGGACATTATGGGGACATAAGAAAAAACTGGAATTTAGAATGAAGCTTTACATCAATGTTAAATTTCTTGAACCTGATAGATGTACTTAAAGTGATTACATATATGAATATCTTTGTTTGTAAGAAATGTACCTGGAAGCATGTATTCAAGGAGTATGATGCATACAGTCAGCTCTCAAATGTACAAATAGGGGAGGAGCTAAGATGGCGGCATAGAGAGGAGTGGAAGACTGTTAGTCCCCACTGGAACAATTCATAAATGACCAAAAAACTGGTAAATAACCTGGAATAACTGCAGGGAGACAAACATGACTGTCCACTCATCACCCACCAACCTGAATTGGGAGGAATGCCCGAGATCGCAGTATAAAATCTGTAAGTAAAAACTGTGGACCCACCCAGAGAGACGAGAGCCCCTCCCTCACAGAAGCCTCGTGGTGCTAGAAAGCAGCGCTCTCCAAACAAACTAGTGTACCTTAGCCCAGCTCCAACTGGGGTTTTAATGTTAACTGCTCAATACAGACAGCGAATCCCCAACAAGCAGACAGAGGCTTTTGGTGACAACTGACCTTGGAAGAGTCGGACATATCTGTCTCAGGACGGGGAGCCCAGAGGATTGGGTGCTATCTCTGGCTGATGGGTGAATCTGGGAGTTTTCTGTCCTTTTCTCTCTCTGTGGAGAAAGCCTCAGCCGTTTTCAGCCCACAGCACTTTGCAGTAAAGAAAGCCTCAGCCATTTTAAAATTGCAGCACTTTGACCAGTCAGAGAAACAAAGAACTTATTGATACTCAGATGACCTCTCTGGAGGGGGCATAGCTTCCCAAGAGGAAAAGGAGGAGGCCCAGCTCCACTGCCTGCCTTACCGGAACCAGACCCCAAAGCCTGGGGGAGGAGAGCCGTGGACCACACCCCCTTACACCAGCTGGTGACAGGCTGACAGGTGCACCTGCCAGGCAGAAAAGCACAGGGTGTGTCAATCCTCTAAGAAAAACTATCAGGGAAACCGGATGCTGAATATTTCCTCCTTCTGTGACCTGGGCCTATTCTCGTCTGGGAAAACCTGATTGGGGTGGCCTAGGAGATCAGATGTCTAGACAACAGAAAACTACAACCTACACTAAGAAAAACAAAGTTATGGCCCAGTCAAAGGAACAAACGTACACTTCAACTGAGATACAGGAATTTAAACAACTAATGCTAAATCAATTCAAAAAGTTTAGAGAAGATTTGGCAAAAGAGATAAAGGCTATCAAGAAAACACTGGGCATACATAAGGCAGAAATCGGAAGTTCAAGAAAACAACTAGCAGAATCTATGGAAACAAAAGGCACAACACAAGAGATGAAAGACACAATGGAGACATACAACAGCAGATCTCAAGAGGCAGAAGAAAACACTCAGAAACTGAGAACAAAACACCTGAAAGCCTACATGCAAAGGAGCAGATGGAGAAAAGAATGAAAAAATATGAGCAACGTCTCCGGGAACTTAAGGACAAAACAAAGTATAAGAATGTACGTATCACTGGTGTCCCAGAAGGAGAAGAGAAGGGAAAAGGGGCAGAAGCAATAATAGAAGAAATAATCAATGAAAATTTCCCATCTCTCAAGAAGCACAGCGTACTCCAAACAGAATAGATCTGAATAGGCCTACACCAAGACACTTAATCAGATTATCTAATGTCAAAGACAAAGAGAGAATCCTGAAGGCAGCAAGAGAAAAGCAATCCATCACATACAAAGGAAGCTTAATAAGACTGTGCAGATCTCTCAGCAGAAACCATGGAGGAAAGAAGGAAGTGGTGTGATTTATTTAAGATTCTGAAAGAGAAAAACCGTCAACCAAGAATCATATATCCAGCAAAGCTGTCCTTCAAATATGAGGGAGAGCTCAAAATATTTTCCAACAAACAGACAATGAGAGACTTTGTGAACAAGACACCTGCCCTACAGGAAATACTAAAGGGAGCACTACAGAGTGATAGAAGACAGGAGTGAGTGGTTTGGAACACAATTTTGGGAGATGGTAGCACAGCAATGTAAGTACACTGAACAAAGATAACTATGAATACGGTTGAGGGAGGAAGGTTGGGAGCATGTGAGACACCAGAAGAAAGGAGGAAAGATAAAAACTGGGACTGTGTAACTTGGTGAAATCTAGAGTGTTCAACAATTGTGATAAAATGTACAAATATGTTCTTTTATGAGGGAGAACAAGCAAATGTCAACCTTGCAAGGTGTTAAAAATGGGGAGGCATTGGGGGAGGGATGCAATCAACGTAAACTAGAGACTGTAACTAACAGAATCATTGTATTATGCTCCCTTCAATGTAACAAAGGCAATATACCAAGGTAAATGCAGATAAGATGGGGGGATAGGGTAGGTGTGTTAGACACTTGACATTGGTGGTGTTGTCTGACTCTACTTTGATTTAAGGTTATCTTTCCTTTTGCTGCTTCCTAGCTGTCATTTTTTTTCCTCTTTCTTTTTTCTTTTGCCTCTCTACCTTCTTTGACTCTCCCTTCTGCCTTGTGGAAGAAATGTAGATGCCGTTATATAGATAGTGGTGAAGGTGGTGAACACGTAAATATGTGACCATACAGAGAACCATCGATTGTTTCTTAGGATGGAATGTATGACATGTGAATAAAAGCAACTAAAAATAAAAATGGGTTGATGAAGAAACCTCGAGGGCAATATACTGAGTGAAATAAGCCAGACACATTAAGGACAAATATTGCAGGGACTCACTAATAAGAACTAATTATAATATGTAAACTCATAGACATGAAATATAAGGTACCAAGATACGGGACAAGGCTAAAGAATGGGGAGTGGTTGCTTAGTATGAGCAGAATGTTCAACTAGGATGAACTTAAATGTCTGGAAATGAACAGAGGTGTCAGTAGCAAGATGTGAGAATATCTACAAGTGCTGAATGGTGCATGAATGAGGTGGAAAGGGGAAACTTAGAGTCACATATGTCACCAGAAGGAAAGTTGGACGTCAAAAGATGGGAATGTATACAACTGAATCCTATGGTGGGCACTGTCCATGATTAACTGTACAAATATTAGAAATCTCTTCCATGAACCAGAACAAATGTATGACAATACAATTAGAAGTTAATAATAGAGGGGCATATAGGGAAAAAGTATATACCTATTGAAAACTATGTACTACAGTTAATAGTATTTCAACGTTCTTTCATAAACAGTAACAAATGTACTATACCAATACTGTGAGTCAACAATTGAAGGGGTTGGTTAGGGAAATGGGAGGATTCGAATTTCTTTTTTTTTTTTTCTTCCCCTCCTTTTCTTGTCTTTCGCTTTATTTCTTGTCTGGAGTAATGAAAAGGTTTTAAAAATTGAACAAAAATTAAGTGCGGTGATGGATGCACAGCTGTATGAGGGTAGCAGGGGCAACTGATTGTACACTTTGAATCTTTGGATAATTGTACGGTATGTGAACAATCTCAATAAAAATTAAAAAAAAAAGTTCAAATAGCAAAATATAGCAAAAAAATACAGCAAAAGTGGCAAAATGCTAAAATTGGTGGGTCTGGGTATCTGGAGGTGTGGGGATATGCTGGAGTTCTTTCTACTGAATTTGTATTATTTCTACAACTATCCTGTAAGTTTGAAATTATTTCAAAATAAGTTTTTAAAAAAACAGCTACACAGATGGTGGAATATAATCCACGTAATTTTCATTCCAGCTATCTGCAGCAAAAAAATCAAGAGAATCAAGTCTTCACATGATTTTTCAGCAGAGCCACAAGACTTCTCCTACCTTTTGAAAGTCATCAAACTTCTTCTGTAGCACCTCAACCTGCTCCAAGTCTGCGCCGACCTCCTCACTCATCAAAGCTGCTTCCTTCTCATTGATCCACTGCTGTAGTTCATTTGCTTCACGGAACAACATAAACTTCTTGCAACTCTTCTCTAACATGCCTTTACGCTTCTCACCCAGTTCCAACAGAGATTGATATCTGATTTAATTCAAGAGGGTGACAAGAAGGGACAAGGAAAGCAGTTAGCTTCCTACAGACAATAACATAATGGTAAACCATCAGGTGTCTCCAAGTTATGGATCCAAGGCTGTAAGTTTGATTTACTGATGCCCTTGTGACAAAAGTACCAGAATGTAAATGAAGATCAAGAACCTAAGTATCCACACCACAACCACAGGACAAGCATATGCTGTATTGTTCACAATTGAGTGGCTAGAACAGCCAGGCATACTTAGCCTCAGATCAATTTTGCACTTATGACATCACAACCACAAATGACTGAAACCAAGCATTAGCACAATAACACAAGGTTCATGCAACTACAGCTGAGAAATGAGTTGAATTTGCTGGGCATAATGTATACAGAGGATTGTTTTTTCTCTCTTATAATTTTCTGAAGCACTCCCAGGCAGAGAGGGGAAGGTAAGGTACACTGAACTTACAAATAGCTACAGGAGGTTTCTATATCTGCATCAGTAGGAAATGTCTGAAATAATGCTGACTTTTGGCAACTTCAGAAGGAAAATCAGGTAGAGTACAGAGTACCTGTACCATTTTGTTATCTGGAAGATATCTTAAAAATCAAAGAATATTCTAAACGCTTGTGAACTAAAATACAAAAGGCTGCATCACTACTATCTTTAGAGACATGAAAATGACAAGCTCAATAAAACTAAGTTAAAAGTTAAAAGAAAAAAAAATCCAGAATCACCATCAAATCTAAGCTTCCCGAATTGAAATAAAAAAAGCAATGATTTACCAAGATCAGAGCTCTTTACGAGAGGGATTTAGTTTCCTTTCTACTAAAAAATACTTTGTAATCAGCCTTTAGGTTTACTACTGATAGTGGCTGGTCTATCATGAAGAACCAACAGGAGGGGGAACCAACAACACTCTGAACACACAACTGCACATGGAAGCAACCAATGATATGAGCAGTCAGCAACTACACAGCTTCACCAAAAACTCTGCCCTTATGAGCAAAAGCTGTAGCACAGAAAACGCAGTTCCTCCCACCACCTCGTCTGGATGAACAACTGCCTTCAAGAGAAGCGGCAAAGGGAGGATGGACAGGTACAGCAATGGACAAGGGTGCTCAGCAAGGTGTTCAGCCTACTCACAGTTCTTCCACCTGTTTCATACGCAGAGATACACTGCCGGCCTCCTTAGTTATGCGTGTCCTGCACAGAGGGGGGCACAGCAAAAGCATGCACAAATTAGTGGGATTAATCCACAGGAATAAATAGCAGCAGCTCCAACTAGTGCCATGACAGCTGATGCCTTAAGTGGGGAAAATTAAGGAGTCACTCAAAAGCTATTAGAAGCATGCCATGAATGAAATCACAGTTAAGAAAGAGCAGGAAAATTAAATTAGAGGATTATTTCACTTTTATTTTCCTGAGAATTCTGTCAAGCCTAAGGCAACAGATTTTCCTGAACTGGAAACACTAGTAATTTCAAAGAGCAAGGTCAGACAATAAAACTGCCCCTAAAACAAATTTTTACTGAGAGTTAACAAGCAACTTTGGCCATATATTTGGTCCACATTTTTTTGCTCTCACATTTATGACTCAGGTAAGAATACAGACCAACACCTCTCATTCTTGTCTTAACAGCAACAGAAGGAGACCGTGAGCGGGATCATCAGGGTCAGAAAAGTTCAATTAGCATCAACTCTAAAAGAAATGTATTTTCTGGATATTTCCCAAGTTCCAAAGCTGGTGATTTCATCAGTGGAATAAGATATGGCATAAAGAAGGGACATGGGTCAACATGGGGATAGCTATAGGAAAGGAGACAGAACCATTTCATTAAAATAAATTCCGTTTTCAGAACACCAAGCCATGGTACCAGAAGGAGCGGCTCGCTGAGCAGCCTGTTATAAGGGGCAGAGCTGTAGGGGTATGAAACATCTAAAAATCCAATTTCAGAAAGCATCTCAAACCAGAGGATGAGGTTAAGATTGTAATGTTTAGAAAAATGCTATTTAGGAAAAGAAACCCATGAGCTCAGGGGAATTAAAAAAAAAAAAAGGAAAATAAGATATCAAGGATTTTAAGTTAAAACAGAGAATTCTGTAGGTTAAAAATAACTTGGGGAAAGCAGGAAGAATATGCCCTTGAGTATAGTTGGGCATCAGAAGAATATTCACTCCAGAAGCCTCAGGACATTCTACCTAAACCCTGTGCTTAAGAGTGCTGCAGCTTAAGCCCCTTGTGCTGCCTGAGACCTTTGTGATCAGACTATACCGCCCTTACTGATTGTCAATTTGTTCCTGCCGCAGTGCTATGCTGCCTTGCTCCTCCAGAAGATTCTCCCGGGATGCTGACTGGGCAGGGTCCAATTTCTTCACATATGCAGCTGGCACAAAACCCTGACGATCATTCACTTCGACTTTCCACCAGTCCTAAAGAAAAAAGGGTGTGGGTGTGAGAGAGCTGAAAGAAAAATACTTCCCACAGGAAGGAAGTATTCAAGGAGGTGTGTATGTGCACACAAAAGAGAGTGCTAATCATTTTAGGAGGATTCCATTTCATGTCAAAGTCGCTCTGCCCAAGGACTAAAATTGTGGTCTCACCTTTTCATGACATGCCAAGTATGGAAATAGTAATGAGTGAGGCAGCACTGATACCCAGACATGAAGGGCATCCTTCTCTTTGCTTAGACATTCTAGAACTGTGCTTTCTGATATTATAGCCACTAAATGATGTGGCTATTTAAATTTAAATAAATTAAAATTAAATTAAAAAATTCAGTTTCTTAGTTGCACTAGCCACATTTCTTTTTATCATTTTTTTGTTGTAGAATATAATATATATACATAGAAGTAATAACTTTCCAAGTGCAATTTAACAAGTAGTTAGAGAGCAAATTTCAAAGAATATTATAGGTTACAGTTCCACTGTTTCAGTTATTTCCTTATTATGAAATATAACATACATACAAAAAGGTAATATCTTTCCAAGTATGATTTAACAAGTAATATATGGGAAATTTCCAAAGTTGTTATGAGTTATAACAGTGAAACCATAGTTTCAATGACTTCCTTATTGTAAAATATAACGTATATACAACTAGCCACATTTCAAGTGCTTAATAACTATACATAGGGAGAAGCTACTCTATGAGCAGCACAGACATATAAAATTTCCATTACCACAGACAAGTTCTACTGGACAATGCTGCTCTCGAATAAACCAGAGTCAGACCATCCTGGTTGGTTTAAGTTTAAATAAGTTAGCAGAAAGATATGAATCATATTTTCTCAATGTCTCATGACTAGAGAAGATTGGGGGTGTGGGAATAAGGAGGTTCTCAACAATGGCTGAGAACATTTTTTCCAGCCTTAACCAAGATAGGAAGTAGCCTCCTTTGGATTAGTCAGAGAATTTGTGGAGTATCATGCACCTCACTTCAAAGCCACTGTCAAAACAGAATGAGTCAAGGAAGAAAGGCTGATGAACCAAGTGGCATTTAACTTGGAGAAATCAAAGCCTATGGGGTGATGTCACAGCTGTCTTCAACTCTCTGCTTGAGTGAGATGTAGATGTTTAGTCTAAGACTAAGAACCAACAGGTGCAAGTTATAGAGAAGCAGACTTTAACTCAAAAGAGAAAGAATTCCGCCTGAAGGTATTCGATCATGAAAAAAGCAACCCTTTAGAGTATGAATCTCTATACTACTTACAGGTATTCAAGAAGAGAAATTTAATACCTTCTTGATTATATGCAGTATAGAATAAAACTATACTAAATAGAAGATTCAATGAGGAAATTCTTAATATTTCTTCAAATTCTAAACCAGCCTCATGTGGGGAGGCATAACCACCCTAAGACACTCAACTGAGCAAACTTGATGGTGTTGACAGAAACACACACACAACCACTTTCTATGCCTTGCCTTATTGGTGCTGTTGAGTAAGGTGAGAATATCTCCTTTTTTCATGGTGACTTCTCGAGGACTCTTCTCCTGATAGTCATAGAGAGCCAAGACCAGCTCCTTCCCAGTCTCATCATCCATGGGAGCCACTTGTTGCTAAAAATCCAATGGAAGGGCAAACATGGTTAAAGAATGTCTATGGTGAATGTCTAATGTTACCTATAACCATAATACCTGCTGCTGGCAGTATCCCAAGTCCCTCAACTTTTCCTGCCCTCCAAATAACCCATATCTGCTGAAAATGAAGTCAAGCTTACCCGGCACGATTGAGCTTGCTCTCGCAAAGCATGAATGCTGCTGCCATAGGCGCTAAGATCTGACATCAAAGCTTCATGTTTCTTTAGTAGAGCCTGAAACCAAAATCACACATAGTGTATCTTGCACAAGGAGTCTGAGCCTCCTGTCACTGGCTCTCACCAACATGACATCCTCCCTCTGAAATCTTTAATTACATGATTATTTGATCACCTCTCATTCTGCACTTTCCCACCCTTTTCTAAAAAAATAAACATTTAATTTGGAGGAAACATTGTGACTTACAAGTATTATCTTTCACCCTGCTTTTATATATTCATTTATGTAATACTTGAAATATGCAGAGACCTAAAGAATAATATCACAAATATTGGTGAATCAACCACTCATCTTAAGAAATAAAACATTACCCCTAAATAGAAGTTGGCCATATATACTGTCCTTCTTGTTGTTATTCCCTTCTGTCTCCAAGTTTGTTGCTTTATCATTTTCCACCCCTACTATTCTCAAAGCTTTTCCATTTTCCCATCTTTCAGGAAAATAATATACGGCTCATGTCAATATTCAACTTGTTCTGGTTTTTATGAAGACTATGGTAAGAAATGAGATAGGCATAGAGACTACAACTAAATTTTTATGAAAACAATGTAAGAGCTTTAGCCAAAAATAGATTACCAGCAAAAGTGTGCATATATGTGTGCACACACACACATGGTGGGTAAAACAGCTGAAACAAGATGACAGAATAACAATGCTTGAAGCTAGGTGACAGGTTTTGATATGATTGAATTTCCGTAATAAAAATATGATTGAATTTCCGTAATAAAAAGTAAAAAATTTCTAAATCATCTTTAAAAAATCAACCAATTGTCAATAAAATCAGAGATTAGAACAGAGGTTACTGGGGTGGGGCAGGGATGGGGAATGGGGAGTTAGTGCCTAATTGGTATAAAATTTCTGTTTGGGGTGAAGGAAAAGTTTTGGTAATGGATGGTAGTGATGGTAGCATATAATTGTGAATGTAATTCACATCACTGAATTGTATCTTTGAAAGTTTAGGTGAAAAACAGGAAATTGTATGTTGTATGTATGCTACCACAATAAAAACTAAAAGAAGCTCAACTGTGAAGCCATACATTCCATACTTTTATCTTTTTTCCTAACATGCTTCCCAAGCTCAGAGATTACCTCAGCAGAGTCCTCATCCTTCCCGTAGTCAGTGCTTCCCACAATGGGCTCCTTCTCTCGCATCCAGGACTCAGCTTCGTTGGCATCAGCAAAATACTGCTGGGCCTGCAGCGAGTCTTCTAGGTCCTGCCGACGCTGGGAAGCTTTGGATTTTAGTGATTCCCACTTCTGGTTCAGTTCATTAAGTTTGCCCTTCACATCTTCTGCAGCAAAATGGCCTGGAAGCCAGTAGGCGGAGGGAAGGGAGGACAAAGAAATGTATATGGACACATTACAGGAGGACAAAAAAGAAGTCTTTCTGTGTATTTATGGAACTTTCATTACTACATTTTGGTGAGCCAGGCCCCTTCCTAATTCCAAGAGTTACAGGAAGTTTGGGTTCCAACCCTTTAAAAGATTGTCTTGTTTTTTTGCCTCTTCAAACTATGACCCCAGTCCAGACTCTAAGAAGCAGATAACCCAACACGTCATTAGTAATGTTACCAGTGAATACGCCTTACATGTGCCAGGCACTGTACCAGGCACTTTACCTACTTGATATTAGGTACTGTTACCCAGGTAAGCAGGTGAAGCTCAATGAGGTTAAGACTTAGTCAGTGTCACACAATTAGGAAAGAATGGGTACGTTTTCAACCTCAGAGCTTGGTCTCACTAAAATCCATACATTTAATCAAAAAGCAGCTAGGAAAAGCAAAGCCACTTTTCCTGACGATAGTCTCACAACACTTACCTTCTTCCACCATGGCATTTCCTTTCTGTGTAACTGCCTTGATGCGAGGTTCATGTCCAGCAATTTCTGCTTGTAGGGCCTGGTGTTTCTTTAGTAGATTCTGGACTCCAATCAAATCCTTGCCTGAAAGTAGAAAACACTTTCTTGTTATCCAAGCCATGAAGAGAGAAGTCAGCACTAACCTGTCACTCTTAGCTACCATGACTCCAGTTTAATAATGTTAACTTTCCCTTGCTCATTCTGAGATGTGTCACTTCTATGCTACAATGGTATGGCCTTTCCCCAACTAAATTTCCACATGATGGAGGCAGAATGACCTCTGTTTGTGGATGCAGCAATGGGTTCTTTCTCACGAATCCATGTCTCCTCATCTTCAACATCACGGAAAAGCTGCTGCAAACGCAGAGAATCAGCCAGCTTCTGCTTCCGGGCAACCATGGGTTCCTTGAGAGCCTCGTAGCGAGCCACGAGAGCTTCCTGTTTCTTCTTGATGTTTTCAGCATCAAAATGGCCAGCATCTTGGAATTGGCGGGCCTGAATGGTGATGCCATCGATTCGATCCTGGGAATGGGAAAGAAAGGAATCTTAAAAGCTCTGACGAATGTTGGGCAACTATGCTCAGGATATTTCTAGGTTGACATTTCTAGGTGTGGTTTTATCAGATAAGAAGAAAAATTAACATGATCTTCCTCCAACCCTGAGAGTATTCTTTTTGACATCTTTCCCACATGTTGGGCTCTTAGAAAGCTCTGCGGAAAGAGAATTTAGTTTGAGCATTGGCATACAGAATATAAAGGGCTATCTAAGAAAATCAATACATTTTATCCTTCCCCAAACTAGTTTGGTCTTGGAATTGCTTGCCATCCTTCACTCCTATTGTTTCTACATCACTTGCCCAACAACAGCCCCCAATTCACACTCTACCTGGTGAGCAGCCACATCTGCCTCCAGCAAGGCATGCTTCTTCTGGAGATTCTGGACATTGGTAAGATCTTTGCCATAATCATCTGAGGCCAAGTGTCCTTCCACTTCATACAGCCACAATTCAATATCCTCAACATTGCGATTAAATTGCTGCTGCTGGTTAGCTTCACGAAGCTTTATTCCTATTCAAAGAGGCAAGTTTAAGTTTCTCTGTTAACATCATCCTTCTATGAACATTGCTCATAAACTATGGTTTCTTAGTCAAAGACTATGGATTAGAATTCTAGTTATTGCTTCACTTCTATCTCATAGGTAAAGAAAATATAAATTCCAACCACCTCTCTACCTTCTAGAGGCTGAATTGGAAGTTGTCTGAAAAGTAGTCTAGCCTCCATAAAGTAGACACCTGAGAATTAGTAAATGCGCTTGGCTCAAAATTTTGATAGATGTGATGAGACCCTATTTAATCAAGGAAGATTGGCCAATTCATTCCCTTCTCAGTCAGGCTCCCCCACCAATCAGCATACTCAACCGTATTTACCAAATTAACTATACATCAGAGCCTGAGCCAAGTAACTCCTTCATAAGAAATTTGCCCAAGTGATCATTCACCTCACCTTACCCGAATGGTCTATGTCCCCCAAAACACCTAGCAAATAAAGAAGATTTAAATTCTCAAATATTCCAATTACAATCCAATAAAAACATTTTCTCTTGCCTTTCAGTTCAGTGGCCTCTAGCAGCTTCTTCCACAAACTGATGACCTCATTCATACGAGCTGCTACCTCATCTTTGGCATAGTGGTTGACATCAATCAGCTTTTGCCCAGCTTTCTCCAGGGCATCAATGCGACTCTGGTTTGCTGAGAGCTCAGCCTCAAAAGCCTGATGCTTCTGTACTTTTCCTTGTAGGTTGGATGGGTCCTGCCAATAAAAGAAAGAAGGGCGTTCTACCTTAAACCTGAACATGTCAAGTTACCTTCCTATCTATCTTTATGAGGGAGATGTAGAAAACAGTAAATTTATATTAAATAGCATGGATTTTGGAATCCTTTATTTCTTTTTTTAGCTACAATTTATTTGTGAGAGCTAAGGATAACCACCCTGTGTTTAGCTTTATTAACCAAATGCTACGTGACAATGCTAACAGTATAATACCTTATAAGCTTCATCTGTGGCAGTTTTCATCTTCTCGTTGACCCAACTCTTGAGCTCATCAGAATCACGAAAAAACTGTTGCAAGTGGAATGAATCAGCCAGCTGGGCCCGGCGATACATGGCTCTCTCATGAAGGGCGTTGCGACGACTCAACAGCTGAAGGACAAGGATCCATTTCAGTCTCTAATTGTTACTCCCAAGACTTTAAGATTTCCAGCTGAAGAGGCTTAACTTTAATATCTCTCTTAGAAAGAATATCCATACACAGAAAGGAGCATAGAGAACCTAGAAACTTACAGCATCTCGGCGAGTAGCAACATCTTCCATTGCATAGTGGTTGTTCTGAATTAGCTTGGTTGCAAATTCATCTAATGCCTAGGAAGGAAGGTAAAAGTCCTTCACTAGCAAGCATACTGTTTTGTAGCTTGGCTACTAAAGAAAAAAGTAACTGCTGAACAGGTCACAAAACATTTTAAACTTTAACATGGGCCAAGGTTTTCATTCTAAGGTTCCTTATGATTTTCCCTTAACTTTTTTTTTAATACTTTATGATACAGTAATTTAAAAGATTAGTTATAAGTTCAGTTTATTTTGACTCCTGGTTCTACCACTACAAAGACCTTCACAAAGAGATAAGAGTTCCAATAGAGGTATTTTTTGGCAGAATTAACTAAATCATGATGCTTTTATTTTCAATCTCAAGCATCAGGCTCAGGTTTTTCTTGAGATTTAATAACTTTCCATCTTTCCTGTTGTCAATCTTTTATTGAAAACTTTTATCTTAGTAACATACATACAACCTAAAATTTCTCCCTTTAACAACATTCAGTTATTTAATTCAGTGATGTTAATTATAGTCAGTGTTGTGCTATTACTACCATCCTCTATTACCAAAACTGTTCCATCAGCCCCAACAGAAATTCTGTAACAACTAAGCTTTAACTCTCCATTTCCTTCCCCATCCCCAGTCCTTGGTACCTATATTCTAGTTTCTGAGTCTATGAATATGCTTATTCTAATTATTTCATATCAGTGACATCATAGAACATTTGTCATTTTGTGTCTAACTTATTTTATTCAACATCATGTCTTCAAGGTTCATCCATATTGTCACATGTATCAGAGCCTTGTTCTTTTTCGTAGCTGCATAATATTCCATTATATGTATATACTACATTTTGCTCATCCAGCAAGGGTTTTCCCTTAGCTTTTGAGTTTTTGCTTGATGTTATTAGACAGATGCAACAATATTATGCTAGCTCCATTCAAAACTGGAGACATTACCTACAACATCATTTCCTCACAGAAGATCAGATGCAAGTTAACAGCCTTCCAATTCCTACTTCCAAGATCTGTTTTGAATGGGAAGATCACCTCCCACAGTAATTCTTAACTACTTCTAGTGAAAAGTGTTTCTCACTTGGAGGTTTACAGCAAGTAAATGATTTCATTCTATAAAGTTGTGTATATTTAGAACAAATGGTACATCATCTCCATGAGATTTTAAGCACTCACAAGAGTATCTTTCACATAGCTCCTCCACCAAAGCTGCTCAGAAATCTTATGGAAAAGAAGAGACTTCTGGCTTACTCTAAGGATCATTTGAAGACACTGAGAACAATAAGGGATCTTACAGTAATCTTTTCTTCCTGAGCACTGAGAGATTTTTCAAAGTCCTCATGTTTCTTCAGAAGTGCTTCCACACTATCCAAGGAATCTCCCAGGTCTTCATTCAGTAAGAATGCCTTGCAAAAGAAAGTAAAGTGTTCAGAATAATGTTCTATCCTTTGATCTTCTAAAATGAGAAAACAAAGGATAATTTGGTCAAAATACAGAACGGAGAAAAGAGATTCTACGTCTATTAAACTTCTAAGATTTCCTCTGGAAAGCATAAAGTCATTTTGGATCCACTTAAAAACCAATTCAACAATACCAGTGAAATCCTTATTCCATATTTTCCAATAACTTTGTTGCTTTTATTAGATTTAGAATATGCATAATGCTATATTCTAAGAAAGAAAGTATTCTTTTTAATAAAAAACAATTTTACAATATCACACCTATCTAAAAAACTGGTGCCTCCTCTGAGGACCCTGCAATCTCAGCAGGGAGAAATGCTGGTAAAGCTAACAGAAAGCCTGCTCATTGTCCTCTCTTCATTTGATTCAGAACTGACATGGCAGTGATTTCCTAAACAGAATAAGAAAACTATGTGAAAGATAAACAAAATCAAGACTTCTTTTCTCACCTCTGTGCAAGGACTTTTGCTCACAAATTACCTCTTGTTTGCTCATCCAATTGTCCACTTGCTCAGTGTCCCGATAGAAGAGCTGCAAGTCCATGCATTGCTCATACTGCTGCCGGCGCAGTTCCCACAGCTCCAGCAGAGAAGCTCTTTCTTCAGAAAGGATGGTGAGCTAGGAGAGACAGGAAACAGAATGTCAGGTTCACTACTGGGATGAAATGTCAGTCTTAATGTCCTCTAATCAGACATAAAGGCTGCCATGGAATTTCTAATCCTAATGCTAATCTTGAAGACTTTTTACTGACTTGCAAAAGGGGAAGAATAACTTTCACTTGTATGTGTAAGCAATGCTACAAGAAATGTATAAATCCTGAGCAACTTGTATGTTTATGTGAATCTAAGGGAGATGGCATCTTCTGGCTAATATGGAACTTACTGCCACACATCACAAACGATTCCAGGCAAAAATGCTAAGTAAACTCCTAGTTAGAACAAAAAGTGCATCCATCTAAAAATGAGGCAGTGTAAATAGAGTAGAGAATCTTAGCTGAGGAATGCCAACTGAGCGTGTGCTCCGTAAAATATGTATAAAAGAAAAAAAAAAAAATCCAGCAATGGACACAACTTTTAGGCTTTAGGCTCCAAAGTTACTTTTGGTCTCTTTATGAAATATCTCTTAGCACATATAATATATTAAAAAGACATTATTTATCTAGTGTTCCCCAGGCAACTCTATATTCCAAGACAGGCCCACGTAAGCATTTATACATATAAATCAAAAAAATAAATTTTGTTGGCTCTTGGCTCCAACTACTAATGTGGGACTCAGGTCCCTGCAAAATTCCCTTTAAGTAGGAAATGTGTCGCATGTTTGCCAAACAAACAGTCTCTCTCCCGTCAGACACCAATCACCATACTGTACCACACAGGTCTCTTTAAATCGCTGAAGAGAGAAGCTGCTCCTCAACTTTGAGATGGAATCTCAATCTAAGTAATCTAAGTGTTCTCACACACCACGATGACATGCAATGTCTGGATACTTAAGGATAGATAATAACTATCAGAAACTAAAAACAAAAAAGAAATAATCTCTCCTTTGAAAACTTCTTTTCTTCTCTTACCTTCTCCCTCACTTCATCTGAGGCATAATGACCAGCAGCAAGCAGGGCCTGTCCAGATTCATCTGCAGATTTAAAGCTATCTTCATGAGCATCGATTTCACCCTATGGGCAAAAAAGGCACAATTATGCTTGGCATCTTATAAAAGAAAAAGAAGTGTGGGATTTCAAATGATCATTAGAAGTCAAAATAACACATCTAGAATGAGGAATAGAACAAGAGATTAGACCAGGTTTCCTAATTATCAGTCTAATTCACGAAACAGAACATCATTTATTCATATGTCCTTTTCCTACTTTTTCCTAGCTCTGAGTTTCCATACATTTCCATGGGTCTGTGCTCTCTCCTCTGTTCCATTGGTCTATTTGTTTTCTTTGTACCAAATGGTCTTGCTTGCTATGACTTTATATTACCTAGTAGGGAAAGCTCCTCCCACAACCCCATCTTGTTCTTCAAAAATTTCCTAGCTGTTTTTGGATTTTTTCCTTCCAAACAAATTTTAGAATCAGCTTTTCTTATTCTAAAAACAAACAGAAAACCTGCTGGTCCTTTGACTGGAATTGCACCGAACTTAATTATTTTGGGGAGAATTACACCTTTACAAAAGATTGTTCCAGAGGGTATGTGGGAACTTGGTACTTTCTACATAATTTTTCTGAAACCTACAACTGCTCTTAAAAGACAAAAGAAAAAAAGGACATTCCATTCATGAACTAGATAAGTAATCTCATTTACTTAGTTTCTCTTGAATGTCTTTCAAAGAGCTTTATAGCTTTCTCCACAATGTCTTACACAACTTTTTGTTAGATTTATTCCCAAGTATCTTATGCTTGCTGATGCAAATTTAAGTGGTATCTTTAAAAATCACATTTCTAACTCTGTTCTTAGTGTAAAGGAACATACTTGACTTTTGTATACTGATTTTATACCTAGTACATTAAAACCTCTCTAGTAATAATAATTTTAAAAATCCTATTTAACAGTGTTTTCCAAATTACTTTGCCACAGAAAACCCCCCTTCTTTTTAAAGGTAAGACCTATTAAGATCTCATATCACTAGTTTTCCATGGAATAAACCTTGGGGAAATACCAGTATTTCACAGCATTCAACTATGAAATTCAGCATGTAAACGAAGACATTTTTTTAAGATAGCATAGGATGAATGTGCAAAATAGTAGCACCTCTACCTTGGCACAGTTTGTCTCTTTGGTTTTATGGATTAGTTAACATCCTGACATTTAACCCACGATTTCTGCAATCTACTAGAAGCAGGTAGAGCAAATCTACAAAAGCCAAGCCAACAACAATCCTTATGATGACAGACTCCTGTGAAAAAGGTTTCAACAACTCTGCTGACTGCAGACCTCACTGGACAATGACATGCTAATTCATTTTAAGCTAATGTCTTTATTTTGGGAACATCCTGGAGACATTACCTTGTGTTCTTGATGTCTATCCAGCAGAGCTTCAGCCCCAGCTACATCGCTGGCAAGCTCATCTGCATTGATGAGGGCTTTCATCTCGGTCACCCAGCTGGTGAGGTCACGGAAGTCGGCAAGGAAGCGTTGAAGCCTTGGAAAAACCAAAGATAAGTCATTAGACCTTTCCCAGGATGTCCCAGGTTGGAAAATGGCCTACCAAAGGTCCAAATTCTATGTTCTCAAAGGTCTAATGAACTATACAAACTCTAGTCCTGGGAAATATAGGAGTCTCCCAATCTAGACGGAAAAGGAAAACAAAAGGCTGAAATCAGTCCTTTAAAACTTAGGTTCTGTCCATTGCCCAATCTTGTCCTATATTTTCAACTTCCCTGTTATTTCCAAGTTTAACTCCTGTTTAGTAAGAAGCATTCTTCTCCTTTCCAATCCTTGATTTGCATAATTTTAATAGGATATTTCATGTGGTATCCAGATAGTTTAGGGGATAGTTCCATTTTTATCAGCCATGATCTCGTGATATGGAATGGAAAAAATATATTTACAGAACTATAAAGTTGCCAGTCTCCAAACTAATACGATATGGGTAAGAAAAAGTCACCTGCATTTTCTTAAGTGAAACCTGGCAGGCAAAGAGAAACTTTTTCCAATATATAGAATTGACCCTTAACTCTGCCTTCCCCTCTTCTCTAAAAACAGACAAAAGATACAGGCTATTGAGCACAGAAAGATTATTTCTACCTGTATGAATCATTGAGGCGTGCATGTCTCTCTGCTGCCAGAGTACGGATCTGTTCCCAGTTTGTAATCAGTTCCTCTCGCTTCACTTGAATCTGAGTTGCACTCAGAGGGTGGGACTGCTGCAGGCGGTCAGCGTCAGCACACAGGGCTTTGACCTAGAGAGACAATTACTGTCAAAACTGCTCTCCTGATCACTGATAAGTTATTTATAGAATCGGCTCCTTTCAAAACCCACCTTGTCCTCTAAAGCAGCAAGATCTCTCTCCAAACCCTCGTGCTTCCGAAGCAGAGCCTGAACACTTGCCAAGTCGCGGCCAAAATCATCAGAGGCCATTAATTGCTCCTTTTCCTTAATCCAGCTAATGGTCTCATCCACATCCCTGCAGAATAAAGAAACCAGTTAACCCACAGTTATGATGATTCTCTAGAAGAATAGGGAAACCTACGCGGGGCTAAGGCCTAGCCAACTATAGCATCTTATTAACATATGCCACATTCTTTATCAGGCCCCTTCAAATGGACGTCCACTTTGACTTGGTACCTATTAAAGCGCTGAACTTCAGCTGCCCCAAAGAGCTTCCCCTGTCTCTGAAGAGCCAGTCCCTTCAGTCGCTGCCAGGCTGCATTTACTTCATCCTGTTTAGTCTTGATCAGTTCCTCTTCAGGATGCTGTTCCTAAATGAGAAGTAGAAGAGACGAATCTGGTCATAATTCCGGCTCCTATAACTAGTTACCCTAGGGTTGGCTCCTTGAACTGTCTGACTTAGCAAAATCTCTGCTGTTCTGAAGAAAATCAATGACAGAAAAAATAATGGTCTTCTCTGACCTACATCTTAAAAGAGCTTCTGTTTCCTCTTCTCTAAAAAGGGGAAAACTATTAGAATAGGGTGGTTAAGTCTATATAAAGTGGTTATGCAACTACTAAAAACCTTTATATTAAGAAACACTTCAACTGCAATTATATAATAGCTTCATCAATGCAAACACCTGCCCCAATTGCTTCAGTTTGGTATTTCAAATGCTTGTGAAGTTGTCAAGCATTCCTGCCTAAACACATGGTTTTCAGGGCTCCAAGTGTTTGTTCCTGGCTTCAAACTGGAAACACTTTTTAAAAAAATATTCTTCTCCACCAACCACATTTTATTTAATTAAAAATAACATTAAATATAAAGTAAAAAGAAGCATTTCAGGGTTCTTGGATCCATTTGTGGAGACCATGGGTTCAGCCTGACTACTCTTCTCAAGTAGAACTTTGGGATGGCTCAGGATTCCAGGTTAGTGAATGTGGGTGAGGGATTGTTGAGGAATGACTGGATATCCTCCCTCTTCATCACCGACAAAAAGGAAGAAGCACCAGCTCTTAAGCAGAGCCATAAATATAAAATTTGTACCCCTAAAATCAAATTTCCCTAAAAACAAAAACTCTCTAATTGCTACTATTTGATGTCTCTGGAACACTTTAAACTCTATAGTGGAAGGTGAGAATAAAAAAGCAGTGTATACAATTGCACATGTAGGCAACAGGGAAGAGTCAGCTGAGTCACTCCCCACTTAATGGGTTCTGGAACTACCAGTGGAGACGCTGTTCATTACAAGGTGTCCCCAAGCTCCCAAGAAAGCCCAAGGAAGCTTCAAATCAAAGAGCAAGAGCAATCAGGCATTGGTGGATGTCTGCCAATTCTAAGAAAGCATTCACAACTACACCCTTGTCTGAGAAACTCCGAGACCTAGCTTTAGCAGCCCAATAAAAGCTTCACCAAGCCCTACCCCAAAGTGGATGAAGAAAACATATCAAATGAACTCTGCCCTTCCTGCCCATAGTAAAAAGTTAAAAAGCATTCTCTAATTTAGGAGCACTCAGTATTGTTGCCCTACCTAGATCTACACAGAACTCTTAGATATGCTTACAAAAACTTGCTTACTCCGAGATTAAGGAACTGATCATCAAAATTTTCTTCTGAATACACTAGAAGGTTAACACAATGATGCTGTAGGAAACACAGAGCTCTCTGCTATTTACCTGGATGAGTTTGGCAGCAAACTGATTAACTTCATTAACTCTTTCTTCATGGGCAGCCATATCTGTTTGAAATTCTTCAAATTTCTTCTGTAAAACCTCCACGTGTTCTAGGTCCTGGCCCAGTTCCTCAGAAGTCACAATTGCTTCCTATTTAGGGACCATAACAGAGCCAGAGTCACCAACCAACACATGGTAACAAAGCCTGCCAGAAGTTTACTATGAAACAGACACATTAGGAATGGAGCCATATTAGCTTTACTGGATACAATTATCTGTGTGGTTTGTGATTTCAGTTACTCCCACAGGTAAGCGGAGGAGTTCACAGCATTTCTGTCTTAGAGACTCCAGGCTTCAGAGCTCCAGAACAGAATATACCAGAGAGCAACTAGAGATATAGCAATCCCACTTCCACACCTTCTGCATACACTGGTTATATCTGCCATAAACACTGGCTCTCAGCTGTAGATCACAGATGAGTCTCTTCCATTTCTTTTGGAAATCTTTCTTCCCAAAACGTACCTTGTCATTGATCCAGTCCATCACATCCTCACATTCTCGTAAATACTGCACCAACTTCTGGGCCTGAAGCAGTTTGATTCCTTTTTCCCGCATCTTCTCTAAAAGTAATTCCCACTGGCGGTGTAGCTCCATCAAACGAGTCTGGAGGATAAAAATTCAACCCTCTAGATTATAACCAGTTGAGCTCCTTTGAGATAAAAACCACATGGAGCCCTAAATAAAAATCTTTTGAAAAGATAATCCCTAAACCGAGAGGAAATTACAGATTTAACTGAGAGCAGGAAAAAAGTTCACACTTTATAGTGGTCTGATAGGTCTTAAAATTACAAAATAACTGACCCTCCATAAATAGATTTATTCTAGTTTACTTCAGAGGAATTATTCCTCAAATGGGATTCCTACCTCAGAAACCTATTGTGGAGGGAAAGATGAGGAATTAACATGAAAACTGAAAAAGAAATTACTGAAGAGTATATTCTGAATTCATGGAGGCAAGTAGGGGTGTGGGTGGGGGCAACAAAAAATATTATGTCCTCTAGACATCATAAATATAAAGAAATAAGTATGAGGCATACATAAAGAAGAAAACCTTCGTTTGAAAGCAGAAAAGAGAGGTGTCCTGAAGTGTAATGAGCTATTAAAAAGGATTCTTGACAGAAAAAATGTTTGGAACCTCTGTGAAAAGATAGTCTGTGGTAAAACACATCTTCAGTTTCTTTCAAACACAGGCCCAAACATATTCACTTCCCAGCATCTTTGGGTTCTCACAGCATAGGCCCAGTAAGAACTTGTCAAGAAGTGGGGCAAACTGATCATCAATCCAAGTTTCGGTAAAGTATTCCACATTCCAATTCAACTTCAATGTCTTGATTATGCCTACCCAAGATACTGGGAGTTTCTATATAACACCAATAGACATAAGAAAAACAAACACAAAGCGTTAAACACTAACAGAAAAGAAGCTGGGATCCACCCACTGTTGAGATGCCACTCCCAGCAAAATAAAAACTTGAAAGTCATGGGATAGTCAACATGGGTGGATTCTCTTAGAAACAAGTTTGGACGTTTAATCTGAAAGGAGAAAGGAGTGTGGGGGGAAAACGCTCACACAATTCACTTCCACCACTGCAATCACTTCCACCCGTTTGTTAAAATCGTAAGCCACCACTGAGAAGGATGTGAAAGGCATTCCAAGGCAAGGGGGAAAAGGCAACCAACAACCATACTCCACCTACTCGGATGTGGGACCCAATGTGGGTGGCAGTGACTATGGGGCGCCACGCTGTCCGGTACGGTGTGAAAGTCTAAACCAGTGATAGAAAGGTTATCCAGGAAACATAGCCTTTGCACTCCACCCACCTTCCTCTATGTTAATGCTGCCTTCCAAACTGAGTTATTAACTTATAGGATCAGATAAATTACCAAGCCAAGATCTCCATGATAACTGTAAGCACAAAAATAAAAATTAAATGAGAGGCCTTTGCTCAAATTAAAAATGAGGACACAGAAGGCTAGAGAAAACCTCACCCTCAAATCAACTGTCTCTCACAAATTTCATTTTCATTACCTGCAAGTAAAGAACTAGGGCTACGCCTGTTACAGTAGTGGAACAATTTTCCCATTCCTGCTAACGTCTGATCTGGTAAATATTGTGGGCTAGAGAGTGTCCAGTTTCACAAGCTTACTATTGTTGGAGAGGGTAAGGGGGCAAGAAGGCAGGGTTTCTAGCCAGGGGAAAAAAAAAAAAAAAAAACCTAACCATCACAGGTGCACTTAAGAAACAGGTTGAAAGCTGACAGGGAGGAGAGGAAATCCTGGTTCTGATTCAGGTGGATTTCTCAATAGAGGCATGAGCAAACAGCAGTAGCTTTCAGAGAGGCAGATGGGGGGGGGGGGTGGGAAATTAAGGAAAGCCAATAGGAATGAAATGCAGGTTGGAAAAATAAAGCAAATAGTTGTGACCTGAGAAAGAAAGTATAAGACTAAAATTCCAGTTCTGTCACTTATTAGCTATGTGACTTTGGGCACCCTCAGTTTTTACCCTTATTCCTTCTATAACAATGGGGGATAATGGCTTTTTGCAAGATATTGGAAGATTAGAGATAACACATGAAAAAAGCCTAGCAAAGTGTCTGCAAATAAATAGCTACTAACAGCTATACAACAAATGGCAGCTAATAGTACTTCAAAAATTATTTTTTTTAATTTTTACAGTTTGGAAAAAACACTTGGTTCCTTATGGACTGGGTCATTTAATTAAAATTTAAAATTTGTTTCTTGATTCTCTTACATATACAATTACTATATAAGGAGACAAAATGTGAAAAGGGAAGAAAACAGGGGTATTCATGGTAAACATAAAGAGCGCTTATGGTAAAAATTAATATTTAATAATTTTGTAGCTTACTTTCTTTTTACCTTGCACCTTAAATATTACACTCAATGTCAATTTTAAGTCTACTGTATTTCTTTAAGTTATATTCATTGCATTTCTCTTTTATATGTTTATTATACAGTGCTGATGGTAAAAACTTTTTATAATCTGTAAATAAAACAGGTATAATCTATTTTTACCCCTAGTTACACTACATGTTTTTCTCTAAAAAGTTACATGCATTTTTGAACAAAGATCTGTGAGGTGACTTGTAAATGACTTCTTTTAGTTATTCATTTTATTTTCATGCCTGAGATAATTTTCAATCGCTCAAAAACAGGTTCATGTACAAAAATTTTTTTCTCATTTATTTTTCTGTAAGTAAATAACTTTTTTTTTTTTTATGATTGTATGATATAGTTTATATGAAATACCTGTAATAAGCAAACTTCACAGCAACAGTTGTAGATTAAAGGATACCAGTGACCATGGCAGCAGGAGGTGGGGAAGAGGAAGGTGTGGGGAGGGGGAGTTATTGCTTAATGGGTGCAGTTTCTCTTTGAGGTGATGAAAAAGTTGAGGTAATGGGTGTTAGTGATGGCAGCACAATATTGCAAATAGAATCAATGCCAATGAATGAATGGTATACTTGGAAGTGATTAAACTGAGAAATTTTGAGTTGACTATTTGGTATGATAAGTAAAAAAATACATATATCAAAGTGAAAAAAAAGTTCTATTTCCCATTTCAATTTTCCACCTCTCTTCCCAAGAGATAACTAACATTACCAGTTTCTTGAGCATCTTTGGAGAGAAATTTTAGGCATAAACAGGTCTCTGTTTTTGTGTCCCTTCCCCATATAAATGCTACATATAGAAGATAACTCTTCAGGAGACTTCCTGAGTTAGAATACTTTCTCTCCAACCTTACTGCAATTATTCAATCCACTGTTGAAGAGTACAGGTCTGTAACTTTGCAGAATGTCACTCAATTTTGCCTGCTGTTTGCTTATGATTAAATTAAGCATGAGCACTTATGGCAGTAAAACCACAGAAGGGATATTGTGTCTTAGATGCTTCATTTCAGGCGGCACCTCATGTCAGTCTGTATTACTGTTGGTAAAGTGAATATTGTGCACTTGGTCACGGTGGAATCTATCAGGTTTTTCCATTGCAAATTTATCAGTTTTCCTTTTTTGATTAATAAGTAACCTGTGTGTAGAGTCTTTGAGACAATATGTATCTTGTTCTTCATAAAACATTCACTTCGAAATTTTTACATACATTGATGTTTTTTGCCTGAATCAATTATTACTGAGATGATTATGAAATGATATGTATTCATTTTATTTTCATTGTCCTCAGCTCTGCTGAACTCTGGGTCCAGGCTGGGTCAGTAGTGCTGTGGAGTGCCTCTTGGACCTATCTCTGTCCCCGAAGTCTTGCTTAACATTTCCAGAATGCTCAACTTGCAGTCTCAGAGGAAGGGTGCATCCCCAGCAAGAGTGAGAAATATTTGGGGCTCAGGATGATGATATCAGATACACTGAACTAGTTTCTGTGCCCCCTCATTCTGGTTCCAGAGAAATAAAACAATTGCTAGTGAGGTTGGTGATATTTTGCGTCGCTTCTATGCCGTGAACCTTCTCATCTCAGGGATTTTGCCCCTTGTCTTGTATTTGTTCTAAGATCTCATCAGGTTCTCTTTTTCTCTGGGCAAATAATCTAGATCTTCGGTTTTGAAACCAAACTTGGACTCTTGACTCTGGAACCCCAATTTCTTTAGCAAGCTGTTCTCTGGAATCAATCCCAGGGTAAGGGTTGTTCTTGAACGCCTTGATGAGAGTGCACAATTGGGAAGATGTATAGCAGGTGCGGCACCATCTAGAGTAGCTTGATTCTCCGCAGGGAGGTGTTGCCTGTGGGCCTGGCTTGATTCCAAGGCCTGCTCGGGTTCTGTTCTTCTCTGGAATGACTGTCGAGCTCTTCGATTCTGAAACCAAATCTGGATTCTCGACTCTTCAGCGTTAATTTCTAAAGCAAGTTTTTGTTTGGTGGCATGACCTGGGTAAGGTTTTTGGTTGAAGGTGTTGATGAGGATTTTCAACTGGTCGGCTGTGAATTTGGTGCGACTGCGCCTTTGGTGTGTAGCGATCATGTTGTTTGTGGAGTTGTTCTGGGCCATGTTGAAAGAGATTCCCGGTTGTTGAAACCTGTGCCTAGGAGTCAATAACTTTTCAAATATGTAGTCAATTCCCCAACTTTTATGTTGTTCTTCAAAAACATCAACTTTCTCAAGACAATGAATATTGCATATTGTGCCAAACGACCTTTAAATTTCAGTGTCTAGAATATAAAATATTGAGCCTGCATGTTTAGTTGGATCACAAGAAACCAAAGACATGAGGTAATGAAACCCTTTTCTTGTTAGGGACAACATTATATCAGCATAGTGTTTCCGAGCACCTAGATTAGTAGTGACTAAGGCTCCTCTATCCCAATCCTGTCAAACTTACCATTATTTACTCTGAGACGATCAAAAATGTTGCAATAGTACAATGAAATGTTCCCTGAAGAACTCTTAAATATTTTGGCTATTGGAATTTCAGCAATTGATTCTTCTGAGTAAGAAAGATTCTGCTCTGTAAAAAATTCTTGGATCCCAAGGTCACTGATCTCCACCCCAACTATACTGTGTACCTAGTCTGCAAAACATGTCACCTCAACTGCTTTTCCACAAAGAGGAAAAAATAACCTGAGTCCACTATTGCTGTTAAGAAAAGTATCCAAATGCTTCTTTGATGTCCTTATTCTTCTAGAAATCCAATTCTGCGGCTCACCTACTTTTTTATGGCATTCTTCCAGAGAGTGTACTTGGGATTTTTGTACCTTGTTATCAGGGTACTCTTTAATTTTGAGTAAAGTTCTTGTATCATTCATAGTTCTGTAAGCACCTCTGCCTCACGAGCAGTTACCTCTGACACCTCTTCAGTTGCCTGCTGCTTCCTCTGCTCCTCCAAGAGCCTCAAGGTTGGGATCCCCCCTCTCCCCCCCCCAACTCCTCTAACAGTACTTTTTAATGTTGCTTTAATAAGATCTCTAAACAGGGCAGAGGGTACTAATAGACCAGATTAATTACTCAAGCCAAACCCCTGATATATTCTCGATCTCCATCTGTATTTAATTGCAGAGGCATATTACATTACTGAAATGGACTGAATGTAATTAAATAAATAGTTGGGTCATGGCATTTAGAATTTACTTTTATTTCCTATTTACAATCATTACTAAAAATAGTGAATGTTATTACTCATATTACCAGGGCTAATTGCAAGTGTTCAATATGAGACTACAGAGCATAGCAGAGCAAAAGTATTTGAAAACTACTAGACTGGGGAGAGGGGATGAAACATTTCTGCTGGGGCTTAAGAACGTAGCTTTCATCTAAATCTTCAGGGTCACTTTGACAGATAAAGGACTAGAAGAGGTTGGTCCCTTGGTGGAACAGGACTTTGGATGACAAGGAACAAATCACAGATAGATATAAGGTACATGAAATATATACAAGAGCTTCCAGTTATGAGAAACTCTGTGTGTATACCTTATCCTCAAGAGGCTCATTTTGCCTTAATATCTTAGTATTAGAAATGTGAAACAGACAGAGATCAATTATTGCCCCAAGTTCAATGAACCAGCACCAAAATGAGCAAGACCAAAGAGTTTGAGGACTCTTGTCCTCAAAGTCAGTAACAGCACCATGGTCACTGACCAACAGATGCCACACAACTGGACCTTTAACTGGCTTGCTGACTGAACTCAGTAAATGCTATCCAGGGCCAGCCACCGAGATCAGACAGCAAGCTTCCCAACAGAGAACTTTCTTTACAGAGCTCATGATTGATCCTATTTATCACTGTGTCCTATTCCCTTAATTCACTGATTTCACTTATGCTTTCCCACGTATTTACAATCTGTAGTGAGAGTTCAATTTAGCGTATCTTCTTTAAAGTGCTGCATTGTAATCACATTCTAGTTTGTTCTACAAAACTTTCTTCACTGAGTATTCAAACACTTGTTTATATTCATGCCAAGTCATAATATTTCAAAGGTGGGATTTTGATAATGCCTTTAAGAGACTTCATAAATTCTTTTAAGAAGTTGGAGAAGTCTATCTTTTTAGAAACCTGACACATAATTCCTCTACCAACCAGATGAAGGCTGTCCATACCAGGCACTACTCATTCTTACCCTTATGGTTTCAGATGCAAAATGCCCTTCTGAGATCATCAGGTTTCCAGTTTCATCCAGCTTAACAATGGCTCCTGAATTAGCCTGTATTTCAGCTTCAAATGCTTGATGTTTCTGAAGCTTTCCCTGTTGATGAACCATGAAGTGAGCCAAAAGGTGCAACCACACAGTACTCATCTTTGGTTCTCACCCCCCTTATTCCTCCCCTCCTTAATCCTACACCCTCTAATCATGGACACATCACTCAGCATCTCACTCATCCCACTAACTGCTTACTTACTCAAGTACTCTGAGTGCATCTATACTGGCTTTCTGAAAACTTAAACCACTGAGAACCACCAATTTTGCAGACAGGAAGATGTTTTAAGATATCCTAATCTTATTGTCCATAAGGAAATTAGCCTTAAATGGACAGGCAATGTCTTCTAGAAATACAGATCCATACTGATGGTTTTCTTAGCATGCAGTGTTTACTCTTGCATAATCCATCCACATTCACTCACAACGTGACACTTTGTTCAGCTTACTTTAGAAGTCATTTGATCCTGCGTACATTCCACATCTCAATACCTCTTTTTTTCATCAAGTACTGAGCCGGGAAGGGATTTGCCAAGCAGGAATGTACCTAAGCAAGTGCTCATTAAGTTTTTTGTTCTTAGACTACTTTGGTAAAGTACCAAAACAAATTTTTTTAAAAAAAGAATTTCAACAAAATCAATGAAAAGAAAGGCTTTCCTTTTTTTTCTTAATAGTTTTATTGAGGTATAATTTACATACCATAAAATTCACTCATCTGAAGTGTACAATTCAGTGATTTTTAAAGGCTTTGCTTTTGATAAAATTTACCTATGAATCTCTCAAATGGGGTTTTAATGGTTCATAACTATGAATTTCTGCCAATAACAACATTGTTAGCTTGTCTTTCTCAAAAACACATATTCCAAGAGATCACCCCAGACCTTTCCTGAAAACTACTTAAAGGTCACCAACGGTTGCAAGGCCATGGCTAAAGAACAAACAGCTAAAGCATTCAGAAAAAATAACTAAATACCTGCAAGATTCCACACTCACTTTCACTAATAAGCTAAGGGCTTTTCACATTAATGAGTTAGCCCTTCCTTATGTCTAGTCTACATTCCTTCTGCTGCCCAATCTCTCAAGGTGATAATTAGTTTAAATTTCTTTGATTTTAGAGCAAGAACATTGTGCTCTTTGAATTTTGGCAGGAATCTCAAGGAGCTCAGACACACCTGTAAGTTGGTTGGGTCTTTATAATTCTCATCAGATGCAATCTGAAGTTTCTCCTGAATCCACTTCTCCAACTCCTCAGCATCTCTTTGGAAAAACTGGAATCTATAGGAATCTTCAAGCTTCTGGCGCCTGAGGGTTGAGAGCTCCTTGAAGCGGTGGTATCGGTCTAGGACCTGCTGCCGCCTCTCCTGGATGTCCTCTGCTGTTTCCAGCACTTTGACCCCGCTTGGGTCCATTTTCTGAAAAGAGAGAATGCCCTAAGATAAGCACCACAAGACATCAAAACAGACTCAATAGAATCAGCCTCTCTGAAGGAAGGAGAAGGAATTATCAGATGGTCCTAGCAGACAAATGAAGTGAGAAGGTAGATCCTTCTAAGGACTAGACAATGTAACCCAGATCCTATTCCTTTATAAAATAGCTATCCACTTCCCCACAACACCTAACTACATGGGTGCACCCTCCACCCTGCCCAAAAGATGCCAATATGGCAACGAAACTGAAGGGAAAATACGAATGGGAGTACTATGATTTATGCTGTCAATTCTACAGGGGTTCTTAGGATTCAAAAGAAACCACTTTCCCACTCAAAGAATTAAGTGACAAGTCCATTCAAAAATTCTTTCATCTGGTCTCTATATTTCATTGTGTAAGGATTAGAAACAATTTACCCTTACTTAAACCAGATTTTCTCTGTTTCTTTCCAGATCTCAGCCTGTTATTCAATGAAGTAAAGGGAATAATTATAAAATAATTGTGTCCTTAATATCAACAATTAATAAAAGTTATTTAGACAAAGTAACTAACTTCTCAGTTACCCCCAAATGTCACCCCTACAAGTCTCCTTCAGTTTATCAAAATGCCTGGGCAATGAACAGGCTCAGTTTCATCCAAATGCACGCAACGAAAAGAAAAACAACTCAAGGGTATCCAAAAAAAAAAAAAAAAAAAGTGTTGGGAAAGATTTGCCCTGTTATTTTGTAAAGCAAGTAGACTGTATACGTTTAGCATCAATGTCAATTTAACTACAAATGCAGGCTAACTGGACAGGCGGACATTTTCTGTAGTACTCAATCTGCCCCACTTCAAACCCTCAGATTTCTGGGCTGTTTCACCAAATTTTAATGTCAGAGAGAATATCTGACCTATTTAT
The DNA here is from genome assembly GCF_015220235.1 of Choloepus didactylus. NCBI lineage: Eukaryota > Metazoa > Chordata > Mammalia > Pilosa > Megalonychidae > Choloepus > Choloepus didactylus. The sequence continues at coordinate 92,901,236 of NC_051316.1, forward strand.
GTGAGAAACCCAGAATAAGCTAAATGCTTGTATCAAGAATAAGCCATTTTATCCATTGTGGGATTGAGAAAGCCTTCTTGGACCAAAAGGGGGAAGAGAAATGAAAAATAAAGTTTCAGTGGTTGAGAGATCTCCAAGTCAAGAGGTCATTCTGGAGGGCTTTCTTATGCACTATATAGATATCCCTTTTTAGGTTTTAGTGTATTGGAACAGCTAGAAGGAAATACCTGAAAAAGTTGAAGCAGTAGCCTTTATTCTCAAAGACGACCTGTATAACTATATAGCTTACACTGTGTGACCAAGTGATTGTGAAAACTTTGTGGCTCTCACTCCCTTTATCCAGTGCATGGACAGATGAATAGAAAAATAAGGACAAAAAAGTAAATGAATAATAGGGAGGGATGGGGAGTATGGGATGTTTTGGGCGTTCTTTTTTACTTTAACTTTTTTTCTTATTTTTTTTTTGAGTGTGGTAATGAAAAAAAGTGAGAAGGTAGCCCCTTCTTAGGACTCAACAATGAAACCCAGATCCTATTCCTTTATAAAATGACTATCCACTTCCCCACAACAACTAACTACACGGGTGCAACCTCCACCCCACCCAAAGGATGCCAATATGGCAATGAAACCGAGGGGAAAATACGAATGGGAGTACTATGATTGTGGTGATGAATGCACAACTATATAATGGTACTGTGAACTGATTGTACACTGTGGATGATTCTATGGAATGTGAATATATATCAATAAAACTGAATTAAAAGAAAAGAACATGGCATTTTATCCTCTAAGAATCAGAAGGAAATAGGTACAGATGAAAAATAGCTTCTAAACTTGTCAGTAATGTGTGATCTGCATGAGCCACTTTGCCTCTCTTCACCATTTCCTAGAGTGACTAAAAATGGTAGGTGTAAATGAGATGGTCTCTCAAATCCCTTCCAACTTTAAAATTACATTATACAGAGGGGCTTCTGAGATTTGGTAAGGAAGCAGTCCAGATAAACTTTATGGTCCCTTCCAGCTTTGTTGTATTATTAATAAAAAGTATGAAAATTGCATCACCTGGGTAACATTTGGGAGTTATTCTTGTCATCCTGTTAGACTGTCCCAGTTATTAGGAAAGGATAAGCAGCCAAAGGGTTAGGAACTGGAAATCAATGAGACTGCTCACCCACAATCAACTCTGACATAAACAACACGGGTGAGATCTGTGAGATCTGCATGAGATCAGAGTTTCTAGCTCACATTCCAGTTCCTAGGGGATTAAAGCAGCTCCAAGAGGAGGTAAGAACACATTGTTTGCACCTGAACAACTCTGCAAGCTTTCTATGAAGAGACTATCTTCTTAGGGAAGAATACATGAGATGATCTTAGTCATATAACCATTCTTTCCAAATTATTCTCCACATATTAACCAGTTATTTTTGTTTGTTTTTTTAACTATAAGAAGAAAACATATTTTTTGCCATGTCACTCCCATGCTGTAAGATCTTTTAAGGCTCCAGTCTGGCAGAAGAGTGAGTCTAACTGTTTAGCAGGACATTTAAGGCCGCTCATGATCTGGCCCAACATCCTGATCTGGTATGTCTCTCACCTGGTCCCTCTACTCCCTTGCCATATGAAAATATTCCTTCTTCAAAATACATAACTCCCTTTTAAAATATCAAGCTATTGCACATGCTTCCTTTGCTTAGACTGTCTGTCTCTTCTCTCCCTGGGTAACTCCTACTTATATTTCAACACCCAACTAAAGTGAGCAAACTGCAGAATTAAAGCTGTACTCACTGCTCCTTCCTTCCCTCCTCAATTTAATCATACTCTTCTGTAGATTCACAAAGCATCTGTATATACCTCCCACAGTACAATCAGACCAAGCAACCCAATTTTTGTATCCCCGATTTCTAGCATACAGAGTTCATTAAGAAGTGTTTGCTGAATAAATATTAAGTACATTGAGTGTTGCAACTGCTATGCTATGCATCCCATTTGTAAGGGATGGGGAGAGAGCTCACAATCTAACCAAGTTTCATTTTCCACATTGTAAAACTGGAATGCCATACAAGTAAAAGCTAGACAAGAATGGCAAACAAAAAATTTACTGACTGAAGCTATACAATTAGGTTATCCAGCCTAATGAATAAGTCTGAAGTACTTATCTTGGAATGACCAAATGACAGTATATTCTGAGAAAGTAGCTGCTCTTTTGACCATGGCAGGGTGGTACCTCAGGGAAACACAGTTCAAGAAGGCACAATTTGCATCATCAGGACAGCTATGTCTGAAAACAGTATTTTCTGTTCTTAAAACAGGCTTCAAAAGAGTCCTTAAACCAAAATTTGAGCGTAACCCTGAAAAACCAAGTGCCTGATCAGAGCAGAGTTTCTGTAATAATAATTAACTACCAGCAAGGCAGTTCTGGTTTACACTGCTGCCTGCCCTAACTACATCAGCCTATTTCGGAGAAGTCCGATTCTGACAAGGATCTTGACAAAGAATCACTACCATCACCAGCCATATTTATTAGAGTTTAAACACGTCCTCACTCATTTACCTTCCAATTGTCTCCTCCAGCCATATCTCAAATTAAACTCCTTCACCAAACCCATATGACAGGCCCTGGGCAGGGTCCATTTCCCAGCTCTTTGCTCAAAAAGTTCTCTTCGTCAGCAATGTTCTCTTCTCTCCTACTCCCAACTCTGCAATTTAGTATCATATAAATTCATCAAAGTCTAAAGCAAATCTCATTTTCCATGAAGTTTTTCTCAATCAGAGGTCCTCACTCCCTCTACGTTCCCCTTACAGCACTATCACATTTTGCTGTGTAATTACTGTTCTCTCCCTACCATATTTATAAGTTCCTTAAGGGCAAACCATAACTTACTCTCACTTGGATCCACTCTTAGCACAGAACTCAGGACCTGGAACATATTAGAGAATCAATTATATTCTAAACTTGGAAATAAAAAACTGCTCACTTGATAAGTGGTCAGAAACCAAAGGTCATCTAGTAAGCAAGTCGTGGAGTCTAAGGTTGCCAGTGACGTCTGGTTCCCAGACTAACTCACTAGCACCACCGATTCCTAACATGTTTAGAGTTAACACACCGATAGCTGTTTGGTTATTTATTTTTTCCTTTCACCATCACCCCCTTATCTTTTTCATTCCCGCTTTGGAGGGAAAAAAAAGAGAGAATTAATAATTTTTAAAAATCAAAATTATTTTTGTTTTTAAGATTGAGCCTTAAGTTAGTAAACAATCTGGGTTAAGAATCAAGTATTTATATACTTCCTTTGTTCTCATCTCTCAGGAAAAGTAAAGATAGAAAAATAGGGAAATGATGCACCTAATTTGCTTGCTTACAAATAACAAGAAAGGCACAGTTTATGTATGAAACAATAACTATGCCGTACATGAATTCCTGAAAGAAAGATGTCTAAGTCTTTAGGATTAATGTTTATGGTATTGGTTCTGCCTCCTCATATCACAGAATTCGCTGCATTACTAAGAAATCACATTGGGGGAGCAGGCTTTTCCCATGAAAAAGGGATCTCCATCATAATACCGCAAATTATCCACCTGAGCAAATTCCCCTGGTTGGGCCCAGCCTGCTGATCTGACCCTACCAATCCAGGGATATAGTCCAAGGAGGCTCTACTGAAATTAACCAACCTAAAAGGACCTCTTTGTCACCCCACTGAAGTAGAACGAGTCAATTCTATACCAAGTGCTTTGGTCAGGCAATAATGGACTTTTCTTCCCTGCAGTAGAACAGCTGACGTTAGGAGGTGGGAGATTTGCCAAGCCACAACTGGCAAGTCATCAATGCTCTCCCACTGCTGCTAGTATTCAAAATTTTCACTTGCATGATTACAGGAACATAAGTTTATGGGTTAATAAGAGTTTCTCCCTCTTAACCTGACAGGAAGCTGTTTCCAGTTTATCTATACAAGTTCTGATTTCTTTTTGCTCCTAAAGGGAGCAGAGACTACATTAAACCCACAGGAAAAGTATTCATGTGTATCACCAAGAGCAATTACCCAAAGGTGCTGCTACAACCTCTCAGCCAAAACTATCCCCGAGAGTTACTGGAATTTCTTGGACGCTGCCTGCGTACTCTACATTCCTTTCATGACTGAGGCTGCATACTGCAAGAACCCTGCCCTGGCAATATGCAGCAGACAAGTAAGGCAGATTCCAGAGGGAAAGTTCCAGGCTATTCCCAGTCCTAAGGGGATTAATGCCTTTTTGGGTGCTAGAAAGGAAAATTGGGGAAATGTGCCATTAAAAAACAATCTCCAATCTTACTAGCTGGTTTTATCTATTCCACTAACTGCCTTAAAACCACAACTGAGAAGACCTCCTAGGAGTACAATCAACTGACTGTGTTATCTCAAACCAGCAGATCAACTTCGATTTTACCAATCAAGTCAATGTATATGGAGAATGGAGGGGAAAGAATATGCTAAATATATTCTCTATATGTTTAAGGATAGTTTCACATTTAAGGTAACAGAAAGAAAAAGGCTATATTTTTTCAAATATTATTGGAGAAGATCGAAGATGCAGGCTATAAATGCTGCAATGCAGCAGTCAAAATGTTAGCTGCATCATTTAGCAAGTAATGTGAATTGATCTCAGGGGGATGAAACAGGAATTACAACTATGTCATCCATTGTAATAAGTAAAAAGGATTGTCAGCATCCTCACAATACTGCCAAATCTCTGTGAAGTAAGAGAGGGGTCTAAAGATACGAATGTTGGTTAGATATTTCTAGTTTAATCCAAAGATTTAACATGCCTAGGAATGACACCTTATTTGCAATACAAATTTATATATATTATCAGCTGAAAATGGATTCCTACAAAAGAGGCTAGTCATTGACCAGTATCTTTGTCTTCTTGATAAATGACAAAAGAAAACTGAGGCAGATCTTGGTACTCAGGGACTTTTCAAATGACCTAACCTTATCTAGAGAAACTATATGCTCTCATTCTCTTTGGAAGAGAAGGAGGCAGAGGGTGGTAATCACACTGTGTTAAGCAACACAAAAGATAGTAGATACAAAAAAAAAAAAAAAAGAAAGTAGATAGAAACATTTTCAGACCAAAGGTCAAACACTTTGGTCTTGCAAACTTGGCATCTGCAGTGAGTGGACTACCTCGTAAATAGTGAAAGAAAGAATTTGGTAATTACAGTTTCTCTATGGAACCCCAGAAAAGGAAAAGAAAAATCTGTGGAAGATGGAAGTCTCTATTAAAAACAATGCATTGGGATTCTCATTCTTTCACCAAGCTGAAGGTGCTGGGATTTTACAGGCACTTAGAAAACTATCATAAAATTCCAGTTTTCAGGAAGGATACCAGATAAACCGTTTTTCAAGGAAAGGAATGTTATGGACTCACTCACAGGATGAACAGATCACTTTGCTATATGGAAAAATTCATAAACATCACCCAAAGCAAAAGGTCAAAGAAACCATTCATCATCTTTGTTTTTGTTGCTTAGTCAGAGCCCCAATGTGCAGAACTGACAATGCCATTTTCCATGGCTTAGAAAGCCAGCCTACTACCAAATTTTAGATTTGCAAAGCAAGAGAACTAAATCCACAGATGTGGAAGGGTCCCCTGAGAACAAACCACCAAAAAATTGGTTAGCACTCATAAAATTTTATGCCAATTTGTTTCTTAGATCAAACAAATTAACTCAAAACCAACTCAGCTGCAGATTTTAGTGGCAGATCTGATGATAAGCAGATAGGTACATAATACATAAGTTAAGTCTTTCAATGCCATAAGAAAAACAATGAATATATTTGCTTAAACCACATTCCAATCAGGATTGTGGATCTGCACTTCAGCCTTCAAATTGATTAATTCACTTCAACTTGTTAGCACAATTCTGCAAAGGTGAGCAGGGACTTAGCTCTAAGAAAGCAAAAGATTCATACTGCATTGCATCAAAATCCAGAAATGCAGAGCAACATTGAGATAACTTACTTCTGAATGATTCCCAAATACTATCTTGCTGCTACTTACCTTTTAACCTGCAAAATTCAGATGAGAGGTATTTAAGAGCAACATATTGTTACTATAATTCAAAAACACAAAGAGGTTATACTGTGGCCCATTTTTATAAACCTCATTTAAAAAATTTACTTTTGATTTATAAAAGGGCATGCCTTGGATTTATCACTTATAATCACTAGAAATTTGTAAAGTTTGTATTTCTCAGTATGGGATATCAAGACATTAATTAAAGCATTTTTTTCCTTCCTGAAAAAGGTCCAGTTTAGCAAACATTCAAAAGCTGTACACATATAAAACATGTATATATTGAGCTTTTTTTAAACAAGAAAATGCAAGCTCTACTTCATTACAGGGATTGTGGCTGAAGATATAAGTCAATGGGAACTGGAAACAAACCCAAGTTTACAATATTTGTCAAGTTAAAAATATCATTTTTAGTACATGTTTTCAGATTCTTAATTTTTCCTAGTATCTAGGATAATCTGTTTAGACCCTTGGTTCTTAGAAACCAAATAAACATAAATTAAAAAAATTGGCAAACACTACATGCAAACGGTAGGGTGACAAGAAACTAATATATATATATATATATATATTCATGCCTTAAAGAGAGGAAGGTAAAAACAGGAGGTTTTGGAAATTGTAGAGTAAATTTACTAAGACTTCTGATCATGTAATGCCAAAAAAACCCTAACCAATCTGCTTAACAGAAAGGTCATGCAGGAAGGGTTTTTTTCCCCCTCTCTTTGGATCATTCAACCTCTTTGACACAAATGTGTCTCCACTACAAGCCAGGCAAAACTCAAAAGGCAACACACTTCCTGCATGCTGGTCAAATACCTGGACTCTGCGTTTACGAAAGGATGACAACATGATGGAAGAATGTGGAGTCTAAAGAGGGAGGGGGAAGAGCAAGATAACAAGCTTCTAAGGGCAAACTGAACAAAATAATTTCAAAATGAAGAAAACCTTTAAAAATACATGAATACAGATAAATATCAATTTTCAGACATTTTCCTGTCTCCTTTGACAGGAAAATTCTATCAAGTTTCTATCCCACCAGAGATTTAAAATGTAGAAAGAGAACCAAGGTTCTCTGATCTTGGTTACTATCTCCAAGTGCTGTCTTGGCCACAACTCCTTTTAGGCCTGTTTCCCCACTTGTCAAATAAATTTACAATACTGAATATACTTGTTAAAACTAAACATCCCCACCCCCGCCCTGATTCACACTTTGATAAGTTAACTGAGAATCCCAGGGCTAGATGATTCCTAAATTCCTTATATTCACTAATAAAATAGCATGCTTTCATGAAATCATCAGAAACAAGAAAACTCAAGCTAAAAAGATCTGACTTGGGCCTAGTTTGCTGGTAAATTTCCTTTACAAAATACTATATCCTGCTTAAAATTGGTACAAGAGGACTATGACAAAAACGTGGAAGGAAGGTGATGGTTCAAAAGCACAGCTGCTCCAGTCAACTGGTCCCAAGCGATCAACTATGCATTCTTCCTTCGCATTCCTGGAGTCAGCATTTGCCATCAGGGTGTTGCATTCTTCTCCTGTACTCAGCCAACCACAGCTGAAATGCTGCAGCAGACAGGCGTGCAAAACTAGGGAAGTCCTCACATATCCCACTGAGGATTGATTACAAAGGCAGGTCGGCTTCCAGCCCCGTGTCCTTAGTGCAAGTTCAGCAATGACAGGGCTGTGGTGGAATATTCCTGAGCTCCACTTCTCATGATCTGCAACTGGCCCCTCCCTTTGAGATAAAGGTGGGCAGGAAAAGGAGCGAAAATTCTGACCCAGGGAACCAAAAGTTACATTTTTAAAACAGGTCTCCCCACCAAAACTTGTTCATCAGATTGTTTGACAGGCTCACATTAGAGCCTGTGACATATCAGATTTCTCCAATTACTAGATTACTACAAAACACACTGAGCCAAGACAAAAGCATATCATAGAATTAGTTACTAAGCTGATGGTTTACCAACAAGAAACACTTCACCCCTGTCCAGTATAGAGTAAATCCTCCTTTTGATTCTTTCCATTCTAGGTCCCTAGATAACTGCTAACACACTTTGAGGGTCCCTTTGAGTAGTTATGGCCCAGTTACTAAAAAAGGATTGTTAATTTCCTGCACAGAGGCACTTACTGCAGCACATATTTTTTTCCTGCAGCACATTTTTTTTTTTAACTTTGACTTCAATCTGACCTTTCAAAATCTAAGACATTAAGCTACAATGAAAGAGAAATTGACTAGTTTAAAGTGGAACCCTGGCTCAATGGCTTCATATACTGCTATTCTTAAGACTGTATCTGCTCCCTGGCTGCAGACACCCCCACTCTTCCATTTTTGATACATTCTGTTTTACTTAAGTCCGATTGCTATGACGATGCAATTTCTCAACACATTATGAAAATACTTCATATAGCCTCTCTTCTAAAAACCTCACAGCTATGATTCTAAGTTTTTCTAAAATACCATGAAGACAGAACAAAGGGCTTTAAATATTTAAGGATCTATTACATAAAAAAGATTTGACAAGGTGTTACAGCAGTTCAAGCATCATCTCAACCCAGTTTCACGGGCTATTCAGGCTTTCCTTTAAAACATCTCAACCCTTAACTTTAAGAAAACCCTTATTTAAAATATATTTTATTGCGATAGATTAAAGAGATCTTTAAAAGCAATTTCCGTTGGAAAGACCAAATTCACAGAGACGGCTTTCAAACAAAAGACTGCCGTATTATTCAACACTAGCATGGTTGTAAAATTTTGACTAATAATATGCCGCACTCGACCGAAAGACCCGGTCTCGAGGAGAAAAAAGCCTCTAAAATATTAAATTATTTGATTTGGGTCTCCTACAAAGCACGCGCTGCATCTACCTATTGTTTACAATCAGATCACAATTGAGGAGGAAAGAAATGTTTATTACAAGAAAGAAAACGAGACAGCTAGTCTCGGACCTTTCCAGATCTAGAGAGTCAAGAATCACCAGGCAGAATGGAATTAAGGTCAAAGAGCTCTTTATGCTTCGAGCTCTTCCTCCTTCAGGGGCTGGACCGGCATTGCTGCTTGAACCTCAATCTTGTGGAGATTTGCAAAAACGAGCTGCAGGAGTCGCTCCCCACAGGGGCAAAGGACTGGCGCTGGTGGTGAAGGGAGATGGTGAAGATCCTGACGAGGGCCCCCACCCCACCTGCCGCAGCCGGATGGAGCAGGGCGAGGCCGTAACCAGGCTGGGGCGGAGAGAAGGGTGCGGGGAGAGACCCGACGGCCCTGCCCCCTCCCCCCAGTCAATGACATTCCAGCCGCCGGCTCCAAGGCTCAGCCAGGCTGCCGATCCGCAGCCCACGCGCCACAAAGCCGGTCGCGGCCGGCTCGGCCGGCTCCTCCCGACGCAAGGGAGCACTGACGCGGGTCCGGCTCACCTGTCCGCACGGTGGCTCCGCCCCACGCAGGGGGCTTCCCTGTTCGCCGCTTCCCAGCAGCCCGGCTCCCCGACCTCAGGTCTCCTACCCTCGGGCCCTACTCCCACCCTGAGCTACCCTGCAACCCCCTCTCACCCGCTCCTGAGGGATGAGAGGGTGCTGAGGGACCGACGCACCACAGCGGCCACTGCTCCTCGCCGTTCGCTCCGCAGCGGGTAGTGGCGGCGACGCGCGCGCCCCGCCTCTTTTATAGACAGCCAAGCGCGTTCCGGCAGCGGGCGGGCGCGAGCACGAGGGAAGCGCCCCAACGCTGCTCGAAGGGCGGGGGAGCGCTCCCGAGGAGCGAAGGGGGCGGAGTTCCTGCAGGCTAGCCTCGCTACCGCCTGGCGGAAAGGACCGAGCGGTCGCGGAAGGAGCCGAAGCGGCGAGGCTGGGGAAGAGGGAAGAGAGGGGAGGGAAGCAAAGCGGTTGGGAAACGGGGCGCGCACAAGGGATGGGGGTTGGTGGTGCAGTGGAGTCACTGCCTCCGCCCTGTCGGGCCGAGATGCTTCAGTTACACCCCACTTCTCGCAGCTTCGGTCCTCTAATCCTGCCCCTCCCCTCTCTGCAGAGAATCCTCTGCACCCCACCCCTCCGGCTCTGGGAGCCCTTCCAGGACTGCAGCGAAGGGCGGGGCAGGGGCCATCGCTGCAGTCTGGCTGGGGATGCTGCGCCGCAGCCGGAAAACGCCTAGTCCCAAAGGGTGAGGTCACCCGTATGCTTTCTTCTTCCTGCCCACTTTCCGTAGGAGGAGGTGCTGCTGGTGACCCCACAGCCTACTCTCCCTGCAACCATTCTCTGATGGAGTCTAGGGTCGAGAAACCGACAATGATATTGGGACCCCAGTTTGAGGGGGTGTTAAGGAGAAACGACCAAATTCGAATCATAAAAAAATAAAATCAGTTTGTTTATTGCGATGTAAATCTGTCATTCTGAGATTTGGGGAGTTAATTTCTTATATTTTTACAGCAAAAGCTTTCTCACAGGTTGCCAGTAGAATAGGATGTATTAGTTTTATTTTATGAACAAGACCTTAAGGTTCTTTCTGCCATGATGAATTGAAATTTCCTTATGTACCAGGCACTCTGTTTTTTATATTATCTTTTTTTTTAAAAAATTACTTATTTTTCCATAATTTTATGAGGTAGATAGTATTTTCCCCATTTGACAGAGGTCTCCTGCCCAAGGTCACAAAGCTAGCAAGCAGAAAAACTAGCTAGGATTTGAATCCAAGCAGAACCTTCTCTCAATACTGCCTTTCCATAGGAAAGGGGGGCATTGATGCAGGTAGGTGCAGGGCTGCAGAGAATGAAAAGTAAGCAGTTTGAGGGCTTGGTTCTAAACTCTGTAGTCCAGAAACCTCCCTTAGGAAGCCCCTTTCCCATCCCCATTCTGGTGACAGCTGGGCGGTGTGTTTGAGAGCAACACCCAGATCATTCCTGTGCAGCCAGGCAGACTAGAAACTCATGAAGGCCCCAGCCTCCTGGTTACCAAGGAGTCCTCCTCTTTAAATAAATATAAAGGCACTGGGCACTGCACCAAAACCTGGGCCCAGGCCCAGCCCTGAGCTTCCTGGCCCTCTGCAGTTTGCCTTCTTTCTCTGTGCCTGGCTCTGCAATCTAGTTTCTAAGCTGCCTTGGCTGTAGCCATGATAGTGAGGAAAAATTCCCCCATTCCCTCACTCCATGAGAGCAGAGGGAAAAGAAAAGGAGTTGGCTACACCCTAGAAGCGGTTCTCCAGAATGTGGAGGAAAAACGTAGGAGCTGAAAGGCATTTCCTGCAATCTTCTATGTAGAGAAAACAAGGCCTGGTAACTCCTCCCTAGAGTGTGCATTTCTGGAAACAGCTGATGGCATTGATAGCTTCCTCTCTAGCGAGTAGCAGCAAAATATTTAATCAGACATTCATCTCTGGGTATGAAATGGCTAACACAATCATAGCTCTCCAAAATTGCCAAGACACTGCTCCAGCAAGGAACAGGTCTGAGGGCTGTGGGCAGGAGCTGTAAAGAGAAAGAATTTTTTTTTTAAATCATCCTGGCTCCATAGTGAAATGAAGGTTTTGCTGCTTTTGCCAGATGTAAAACATATTGGAAATCAAGTTTCTGAATTGATACAAAAACTAAAATCTTATTTGATCTTTTGTCTGATCTGAAACATGGCCAAGAAACAGTATTCCCAGTCCTCCTCACCTCCCATTCACTCACCCACTCTATTCTGCATTTGACACTGGAAATAAAACATTTAAAAAGCTTTTCTTTTTCAAGTATTCTATTGTCTGCCTACCTCACCTTCTACCTATTTCACCACATGTCTAACATTCTGGTTAAGTGTGGGGAGAAGGAGGGGATAAAGCAGATAATGACCTGCTTCATTTTCTGAAACCCATTCAGAAACACACATACACACACACACAAACATGGGACAGCATAGAAGCTCTGTAACCAATCAATTCCACATTCTCAATCACATCTCTCTTGGTCTCCTGAATAGCAGCCATAGGAGTGAATTTCAAGCTCCTTTCTAGCTCCAGCAGTCCTTTGAAGGTCCTCTAAAGGTTTGACATGCACCTTAAGCTTAAGCATCTCTGTAGTCCCAATATCTTTTCAAGTTGTTCAAAAAGGACAAACATAGGGAAATAAACTAATGGTAATGAGTGCCAGCCATGGAAAGTCACTTGCCACTCCCTGGGAGGGAAACACACAGCAAAGTTGACAGGCAAGCACCTCCACTATTTTCCCTCCCTCCAAGGAGCTGACTGGGAAAAGTCATGAGTTGGCAAGTGGACTGTACTTCTTCCCAGGTGACATTCTGCAGCATCAGAGCTGACAAGGAATAGTGCAGATCTTCAAAACAAGTGACAGCTTCTGAAAGAGGGGACATTAGAACAGAGGCTGATGGAAAAGGCCTGACAGCTCGGAACATGGCATTGCCAGGCTGTCTTGCTTAAAAGGAACTCCTCCCTCCCTTCTTTCATTGTCCTATTCAGGGTCATTTCACATCTATATTCTTGTGGAACTGCCTCTTAGGCCCAATTAGTCTCCATCCCTCCTGCTCATCTTGAACACATGGTTAGAATTAGTTTCACAAACTATGTCAAACTTTCTCTAAACCTTTGATAGCTACCCATTGCCTACAGGATAGCCCAAACTATTTAAAGTCCAGAGCTTCCACAACCTTGTTGCAACTTACCTCTCCAGCATTTTATTAGTCAGGGTTCTCTAGGAAACAGAACTAACAGGAGATATCTGTAAATATGAAATTTCATAAAAGTATCTCATGCAACTGTGGAGATGCACGAGTCCAAATTCTGTAGGGCAGGGTGGAAGCTGGCAACTCTGAAGAAGTTTTTTGATGAATTCCCCAGGAGAGGTTGGCTGCCTGGAGATGTAAATTCTCTCTTCTGACTGCTGAATTCATCACCTCTTCTTTAAAGACAACTGATAGTATTAGATATCTCTCATTACAGAAGAGAAGTTGATTATAGATGTAATCCGCCATAAAGGCAATCAACTTACTAATGATTAAGAAATGTCTTCAGAGTAAGTTAGGTCAGTGTTTGCTTGACCAGACAACTGGGTACCATTACCTGGCCAAGTTGATAATTGGCACATGAACCCAACCATCACAAGCATCGTATCTCACTGCTTTTCTCCACCAACCCTGAGTTTAGCCACTTCCTAAATACATGTATTTTTCCAACGTCAGGGTTTTGCTTTGATTTTTCCACTAACTAGAATGTCCTTCCTCCCTCACACCCACCTAACAATTTTGCCTGGCAATTCTTAGTCATTTTGAATATATGTAGGCAGAACTTTTCTGGAAGAACAGTTTGGCAAAATGGATCAAAATATGAAATCTGTATACCATTTGACCCCAGCAATGTTAAATTTAGGAATTTATCCTAAGGAAGTAGGACAAGATTGAAGAATGTTAATTGTCAGACCCCAGAAAAAAGAGTCTAACATACAGAAGGAATGTCTGGTCAAGGAGCCCTGCTGTTTATCTCATAGATACCAGGTGCGCCATAAACTAAAGGTTGAAGGCTGTTTTAGAAATCCCAGTCATAGTGGCACCTAAACCCCAAAAGGGTGGATAAGACAAGATCAGATAGGTCCATAAGATGAACGACCACAAACAAGCCAAAAGGCCTGCTTCCTCCACATAGATAATACAGTTACATTTCAAAGAAGAATAATGCTCAGAACCCTAGCAACCAATCAGCCCCAAAACTGATAAGCACTCACCCAATCGAGGCACAGAACACACTCAGCAGGCACCCTTGCCCCCAACACCCTCCCATCCCAATGTAGGTTTTTCCTTTAAAAAATGCTGCTTGCAGATAGAGAGCTGGAGCCATTTTCTTTCTTTCTTTCTTTTTGCTGGCTCCCACCTGCTTTCTTCCTCTAATAAACCTTAAACTCTCTACTACTTAAACCATGACTCGATGCATTGTGTGGATTCTTGAACGACTCCGACCTAACATTAATAACTGTAAGAAATTAGAAAAACCTAGTCATCAATTGAAAACTGGTTAATTATGATTCATAAATTCAACAGACTTTAATGGTTATGTAACTCACACAGATTGACTTGAAAAAATATCTAAGATATTACTGAATGACAGCAGGTTACAGAAGAACATGGGTACTGAGTCCATTCACTTAAGACCTATATTCATGTATTTGTGTATGTGTGCATAGACATGACTAAAAGAATGTTCACAATGGTGTGCTGGTTTGAAGCTGTTAAATACACCAGAAAACACCATGTTCTTTTAATCCATTCCTGTGGGGGCAGACATATTGTGGGTGGGACCTTTTGATTAGGTTGTTTCAACTGAAATGTGACCCACCTAATACAAGGTGGGTCTTAATCCTTTTACTGGAGTCCTCTATGAGAAGATAAAAGACAGAAAAAAGCCAGAGAGCACAGAGAGAGAAACATCCAGAAAGCTTGGAGAGAAAAGCCCTGGGAGAAGCAAGCAAGGACCCACAGAAACAGAAAGAACCAGAACCTGAAGGCAACAAAACCCCGGAGAGAAGGATCAGCAGACACAAGCTATGTACCTGCTGACAGAGGAACTCCAAACGCCATCGGCCTTTCTTCAGAGAACATATCGTCCTGTTGATGTCTTAATTGGAACATTTTCATGGCCTTAGAACTGTAAACTGTAAATTAGTAAATCCACATTGTAAAAACCAACCCATGTCTGGTATACTGCATTCCAGCAGCTTTAGCAAACAAACAACGGGTAACTAAAAATGAAAAGATTTTTGGACTTTTTTATTCTCTTTAAAAAATTTTTGAGTATCTGGATCAAATACTATCCACAATAGTAATAATATACTTTCTTGATTACTCCAACCCAAAGTAAAGCAATTCGAAAAGTGTATTCCCAGAAACACTAATCCAAAGAGAAGTTCTGGAAATAGAAGTTCCACTGTCAGTTTGGTAAACTCTTGGAGGTTAATAACTCAAAGTAGCAGTTAAGGCACCAAGAAATCCTGGAAGAGTTTTTATTTTCTTTAATCTCTAAACTTTTTATTATGAAGATTTCAAAGATAAACATAGTAAAAAGAATAGTATATAGCACACCTCCATATGCTTATAACCCTGCTTCAACAATTATTAACATTCTATCATTCTTATTTATTACTTCATCTGAGTTACTTCTGTTTTTTCAGTGTGGTGACAAATGTATACATAACATAAAATTTTCTATTTTAACCATTTTAAAAATGTACAATTCAGTGACATTAATTACATTTACAATGTTGAGTTACCATCACCATCACCCGTTACCAAACTTTTTCATCACCGCAAACAGAACTTTTGTACCCATTAAGCAATAATTTCCCATCACCCTTTCCCCTTTAATCTAGTTTCTGTCTTCATGAATTTGCTTATTCTAGCTGTTTCATATGAATGAAATCATACATTTGTCCTGTACTGTCTGGCTTATTTCACTCAACACGATGTCTTCAAAGATCATCCATGTGATACCGATCAAAAGCAGTGGGTTCTCTGCCTGCAACGCTCAAATGACCAATTCCTGAGACACCAGGGTTTCAAAGACAGAACGAGTTTATTGCTAAGCACGAAGCAAGAGATCAGATGGCCTACTGGCCTAAAAGCTGCCTCCACAAACTGCAGTAACTCTGATGGTTCTATAGTATCAAAAGATGGGCAGGCTTTAGGATTTAAAGTTCAAGCTACTGCGCATGTCAGGCACACCAGTTTTGGTCAGCTCCAGCTCTGTCTCGCAAGAGAGTTTTGGAATTGGAGTGGGTTACTTCTGGGCTGACTCTAGTGCCTTCATTAATAAACATTAGGGACTGTCTCTAGTGATCATAAGACTCCCAAGTTGCAAAATAGGATAAGGGGGTACAAGTGGGTGTCAGCCACAAGGTTTTTACAATCAAAGATAAAGGCTAGTTATAAATTCATCAGAGATCAAGGTGGCTGGATTACAGTTCAGTAATTTCAAGTATTTCCCACTGGCTATTCTATAAAGTAAAGAGAAGTATCTTTATAATGATTCAGTAATCATAATCATTTATCAAATCCTAACTTCTTGGTTACACGTGTTGTATCATGTATCATAACTTCATTTCTTTTTATGGCTGAATAATATTCCACTGTATGGATATAGCACTTTTGGTTTATCTATTCATCTGTCAATGGACATCTGGGTTGTTTCCACTTTTCGTCAACTGTGAATAATGCTGCTATGAACATTGGAGTAAAGGTATATGTCTGAGTCTCTGCTTTAAATTCTTTGGGGTGTATAATCAGGAGTGGAATTGCCAGGTCATACGGTAATTCTGTTTAACTTTTTTAGGAACTGCCAAACTGTTTTCCACATTAGCTACCCCATTTTACATTCCCACAACAATACACAGGTTTCCAATTTCTCAACATCCTTGCCAACATTTGTTATTTCCTTTTTGTTAAGTAATAGCCTTCCTAGTAGGTGTGAAGTGTTACCCTTGTGATTTTGATTTGCATTCCTCTAATGACTAATGAGGTTGAGTATCTTTTCATATGCTTATTGGCAATTTGTACATAGCCTTTGGATAAGTATTCTAGTCCTTTGGCCATTTTTTTTTTTTATTCATCATTTTATTGAGATATATTCACATACCATGCAGTCATACAAAACAAATCGTACTTTCGATTGTTTACAGTACCATTACATAGTTGTACATTCATCATGGCCATTTTTAAATAAGGTTGCTTGTCTTTCTAAATATTTTCTCCCATTCTGAGGGTTGTCTTTTCACTTTCTTGATAAAGTCCTTATCAATTTTGATGCACAAAATTTTTTAATTTTGATGAAGTCCAATTTACGTATTTTTTCTTTTGTTGCTTATGCTTTTGGTATCATATCTAAGATACCATTGCCAAATACAAGGTCCTGAAGATTTTCATCTACGTTTTCTTCAGAGTTTTATAGTTTTAGTTGGTATATTTAGGTTATTGATCCATGTTGAGTTAATTTTTGTAAATGGTGTTAACATTAAGGGCACCTGGTTACTTGTAATCGTTATTTTCCTAAGTTATTTGACTACAGAACCCTTTTTTAGGATCCTGCCATAAAACTCCAGGAAAAGTTGTCCTAATTGATAGAAATTATAGCTTTTAGCTCAAACTGCCAAGCCCTCCTAAGAGCTTAAATAACATTTTCCATTGAAATAAAATTCTCCCAAGTCACATATTTCATTTTAAGTAAAAAGTATTTTGCAAAACATATTCAGAGTCAGTTTTCCATCTGTGCTACAGGCTGATGGCTTCAAGGTAATCTTAATGACTAAGGTCCTGTTTTCAGGGGTCTAGGGCTTGATTCTGGCACTTTATTAGAACTATAGGCATCTTCTTTGGGGGGAGGAAAGGAGTATCTTTTAATTTTGAAATAATTTCAAATTTACAAAAAAGTTACAAGAATACTCCCATAGAACACAACCATTGTTAACATTTTACCATGTTTGCTTTATCATTCTGTTTTACATATGAATATACATATTTTCCTCCAAACATGAGAATAAATTGCAGACATCATGTTCATTTATCCATAAGTATTCTAAGGTCTATTTCCTAAGGTCAAAGATACTCATTTTCATAATCACAGTACAATAAACAAAATCAGAAAATTTATGTTTATAGAATACTATTATCTAATTCATAGATCTTGATTTAAGTTTTGCCAATTGTTCCAATGTCCTTTATAAGCAAAAAACAAATTAAAAATCTTTTTTTCTGGTCCGGCTTCCAAACCAGGATCATGTATTACATTTAGTGTAAACATCCTAAAAGAGCTAAGAGAAAAGAAGAAAACTTCTTGAATACATGGATCTGTGTAACTGATATTAAAAAATGGAGGCTGGATGTAAACTAGAGGACAAATCCCTTTATAATGAGTGCTATGTACACTAATCATATGGCTGGAGTACCACAGATGCCATCAGCTTTCTGCAGTTCCACAGGCAATTTAACATCAGGAACTTGTTAGGAAGGACAGAAAAAAGAAGTGAATGACCAGGACTAACAAGGTTCCTATAAGAAGCTCTATGGCTCCATTTTGATTGTACTGGCACTGAGTAGAAAAGGTCCAAATCTAATTATGTCACTGCTATCATTACAGGAAGCTTGAGAAGTAGGGGAAGTCTCCCAGTGCCTGGGTGGGAAATACCCAGAACAACTTGATTTTTCTCGATAAAGGAGGTGTAGAATTTCTGCCCTATTGGAATTTTCAATTCATCAACAAGTGTGCTTTAAGATGATGTAGGACAATGTTATGACAAAAATATGGGCAGTCAGTCTGAGAAATGAGGTCAAGCTTGAAGGGAAGCAAGTAGATGAGTACCCGAATTCGAAACTAAATTCAGTCCTTACTGTTCTACTTTAAGGAATCTGATGCTACTGCCCATCAGGAGTTGCATCTATCCACTAGAAATCCATATCTGTAAGGGTAACAGTATCAGTATCAAAAACCTAGCCTCCCCAAAGCTCTCCTTTCTTGGTTTACCATTGAGAATCCATTAGGAATACCAGCAACAAATGACAAATGCAAAATGTTAAACATGTTTAGAGAAAGAATATTAAAATTCTTTCAAATTTTCTATGGGGTGCTAGAAAATTCAAAGTGGAAAGGACCTTAGAGATCATCTTGTCCAGCGATTTTTAAATGTCTTTAACAGTGGTATTTTCCCATATATAATCTTCCATGAGACCCCAGTATATAAAGCACATAAAGCAAAAATGCTATGGTAGAAAGAATCCCAGACCTCCATTAGAGTCCCAAAATAATCGTTGTGCAACAGATGAACCGCACAATTTTAGTGGGCACCATCTACCTCCTAGGCATCATAGATTTTCATAGTTGTTAACAGAACAATTTTCCAGGAGATGGCAATAGTATCTTGAAGGAAGGGGTGCTTTTTTCAAATTGGCACAAAGCTTCCATGTTAACTGAAGGCAGGGCTGAGCTCTGTCCACTAGGCATGTCCTTTGTCCTAACGTGTGCTTCCTAACCTGTTCCTTCAGGAGACACGTAGAAAATAACACAATTTTTAAAGCATGGGGTAATGACAAGAAGAGCAAATAGCACTTGTCCTGGAGGCTCCATCAGGTAGCCTCATAGACTAAGATGAGTGTGCCATATGACACACTAGCACTCCTACAGTGCACAATTTGAACACTACTGATCTAGTGACTACACTAATTCTTTTGTTTTTCAGGTCAGGATACTGAGGTTCAGAGAGGATAAGTAACTTAGCCAAGGCCATAAAATATGAATGTGAATTGAGCCCAAGTCCCCTGACTCCTTCTCCAGTATTGATTCTATTGTATCTACATTAAAGACTTTAATACTAGATCCCTAGATTCAATAGGGTCTAATTGTACATGGACTGAACAAAGGATGACAGAAAAATAGGCAATTTGCCCAAGGTGAAGGTCAAGACAATAAAGGAAAAAACACATACTACCCTTGTGCCAGTTTGGATCTGTTATGCCCCCGAAAAGTCATGTTTTAATCCAATCTTGTGGGATATTTGGATTAGGCTGTTACCATGGAGATGTGACTCACCCAGCTATATGTGATACTTTTGATAAAATTACTTCCATGGAAGTGTGGCCCTGCCCATTCAGCATGAGTCTTGACTAGTTTTTTGGAGTCCTTTAAAAGGAGCAGACTCAGATGCTTGCTGATGCTTAGAGATGTTTGGAGATGCAGACAGAAGGACATGTAGAGATGCTTAGCTAAGAGAGCTAACCCAGAGTTTGCTCCGGAGAAGCTAAGAGAGACAAGCCCAGAGACAGTTTGGAGAACACCATTTTGAAATGCAACCTGGGAGCAAAGGAACAGCAGACACAAGTCACATGCCTTCCCAGCTGACAGAGGTGTTCTGGATGTCAATGGCCATTCTTTAGTGAAAGTATACTCTTGTTGATACTTTAATTTGGACATTTTCATGGCCTTCTGTCTGTAAATTTGTAACCAAATAAACCCTCTTTATAAAAGCCAATTCATGCCTGGTGTGTTGCATAATGGCAGCATTAGCAAACCAGAACAATTCTGTACCTGGCCTTGGGTACTACCATGACCCTATTAGCTCAAAGTACAGGAAATCGATCATACAAACTAAATAACAGCAATGGGTTTAAAAAACCAAACTTTATTGTTTACTTTTTGGCACCACAGTCAACAATTCATAGAATGGGTCACTTCAAGCCACTCAAGAATACCAGTGAACAACCCCCTGCCCCCCATGACACTTAGTACAGAACAGATCCATGGCCACAGCCTCTGAAGTATAAAAGAGAATGTATCCTTTCATAAAATAAATCTCAACTCTTATCTGAAGGGTCAGCTCTGCATTTTTGCAGCAGCTTTAGTTAGGCAAACATATCATCATATATTCAGAATGTGTGAAAAGTTACAACGCAGTTCTCAATTTCTACCTAACATCTTTATTTAATCTGATTCATTACTCATGGATGCTCAGCTCATGTATAATGCTGAAAGCCCCATTTCAGTCTCTTAATTCAAACTGAAAAGCAAAAAAAAAAAAAGGGCACCTACTCTGGGTCGTAACATCTCTAGCTATTCAGAAGACAAACTCAGCCGTCCATGATGTAATTTGGGCCTCAGTCCATGTTTCCACTGCACTTTTCCTCTGGATTTGTAACTACTCCACAAGCTGAGAAAAGCAAACCAACCATAACCTAGGCTTAAATGTAAGGAATTGGGTGTCAACTATTAAACGATACTTTAAAGGGGATCTCGTGAGTGTTTGTTCTTCTTGGGAATTCATTTGAACAGGAGTTAGGGGAGGACAGTGGAAGTGAGCTCATTTTAGCTCAGAGTTAAATAGTTAAGGTGTCCCTTACTATCTGAAAAATACCAGAGACAAAGGAAAACAAAGGATAAGATGAAATGTTAAAAACCTCTTCTCAACTTTCACAGAAATGGGAATGGCCAATTCCATTTATTCCATCATACGAACCCCTTGAGAAGCTACCAAATTTACTACAGGACCTCATAGATTTTGTGACCCATGAAAATCTTCCCTCTTAGCCACCCAGTACAAATATATAAAAACACACTGGCAGATTTCTAAATCTGACATGACTTCTCCTCAAAACAGCTGTCTTCAGTTGCTTTATTACTGCTTCCTCACAATTGCCTCTAGTGGGTAACAAAGCTGACATCAGGAGCGCCAGAAGGAAGACGTCAGAAAGCCCTTGGGAACAGGAATCTCCTTGCGCTGCAAACATTTCTGGTCAGGGAAAGATGAAGAAAACAGAGTGATTTTATGATAGCACTGCTTCCTCCACTTAGCAGTTGAATGAAACTTTGAGGGGCACCAAGTTTAAGTCGTATGGATCAGTGAACAAAAAAGCAATCAGCCAGTAAGACTGGTGGTTCTGAATTAGACTACTGCTTCTGCATGAATTGCCACAGAGAACAAATGAAATGCTGTTAGTATGCCTGCTCTACTCTTTGGTCCCCAGAGCCTGGCCTCTTCTTTCACCATTACTATTTTCCCAGATTGGGCTACTGGAAATTGGAAGTCAGTGGGCTGTCTTGGCAGACCTACTACAGTGCTGTAAATTATTTGTCAGAATTAACCTCTTAAATTTACTTGGCACTTAGAATTATGAGAGAACTCTGACTCAAAGTGCATTCTGTTCTCCTGGAGAAAGTGACAACACTTAACAGTTCCCCAGACCTGAGTCTGAGAAAAGAATCTTGGCCAATATGCAAAAAATCAATTGGTGAGTGAATATTAAAAGATACTTTATTAACCTCTTAGGACAGCTTCCCCTTAGGCAGTGTACAGAATGAGGCAGGAAGAAAATGAAAAGGCAACCCAAACCCAAAGATTAAGGAGGAATCATAGACAAAAACACAGAGTTCAGAAAAACCAAGAGAAAGAAATTGCAATCAGAGAGCCTGGAGGTCCAACACTTGTCAGACACAGGTGTATTCCAGGCCATCAACAGTTTGGGATATGTTTGGTCTAAGGGCATTTTACCTCTAGGAACTGCTTGAGGCGTATGAAGGAACCCATTTGTCCTGAACTTGTGATGGCTTCAATTCTATAGGAAGAGAAAGCAAATACATCAATCACACCTATGATATTCACCCATCTTTTGAAGAAGAGATAGGTACATTGTTGACCTGGAGTGAAGTGGTTAGATCAAATGACTTTCAGAGGTGACTTCTAGACTAAAGAGGATGTCACATTTCCAAATGGTCCCCAACCTTCTTTTCAAACAAGGGAATAAAGAAAGAGTGCACTTTTCCTTTTCATGGTTCTTGTGATAAGGTGGGGTAGGTTTTGCTAAAGCCTTCCCTCCAACTTGAAATGCTAATGAACTGAGAAAAAAAGAAGGGTACACAGAGGTAAAAGCCACACTAGAGTCCAGCAAACTGGTTGATAAATCAGTTTCTACAACCGATTTGTTGAGGGGACTTGACTCTTTGGTTTAATTCATGTTCACCATTCCAGATTATTATGTGGGGAGTTAAAAAATGCCAGGTATCTTAATCCAAGGACTTCTTAATTTTTTCGTTTGTTTAGACAACAATTTTTAAGAGGTACTCTCAGAATTCAAAAACATTTATTTAAATATCAAAGAGGAAGGGGAGGACAAGAGTAAGAAGATGTCATACATAATTTAAGTGTCTTTGACCGGAGTCAAACACGGCAAGTAACAGTACCCAAGGGTATCTGATGCTTCGGTCATGAGTTTTGAATCATGAGTACTGCCTATCCTGTTGTTGGCTCAATGAGCCTGATACCTGGGGAAGTAGTCCTCTTTGATGAGAAGTATCATCTTCCAGAACTGGACCTGGTACTGTTTCATGAGGGCATTCCCACACACCTGCAGGGAAAGACAGGCACTATCTTTGCAGAGAATGAAAATTCACATTCACGGAAAGCACAACCAGCCCTTTGCCTTTCACTTCTATCAAGAATATCTGCCTCAATGCCACTAAACTGGCTAACCAGAGATTTAAATGGAAAACTCCAACTCCCTTTTAAAGCACTTCCCTGTATGTGGCAATACCTCCCTTTAACCAGCCTGCCAGATAAACAGATGTTTCAGAATACCAGAAATTAGAAGCAAATCAAATTAGCTATTTTTATTTTACTCTACTGAATGGAAGCCTTTCTAAAGGTCTGACATACCTCCCAATCTTAGTAAGCAGAGTATACAGCATACCATTTGTACTCCTAATGACTCAAGATCACTGTTCATGTATTGTTATAGCATGTGCTCCTTTCCACAGAAACCCTTACCCTCATCCAACATGATAGTCCTCCTTAAGCAGATGTGATTGTATAGGGCATTTGGGATGGGAGATAACCGACCCAAGCTGGCTAATCATATTTTCTCTCCTGGGAATTAAGAATTAGAAAAGTGGGATACTAGTCAGTTTGGTGACTATTCTGAAGCTGAGAGTGATACAGCCCAGGGTGCTGACCTTTTTCACTGTGCACAAAAAAACAGAGAATATTGACCTATAGAGCAAGAATTAGGCAACTCGCAGGGAGATCAGATATGAAAGACCATGTGGCCCCAGAGAGAGACTAGATGTCTTGGTGCCTGGTGACATTCCAGTTCCTGGTTCCAACCCCTCATGATATTCAACTGTACATCCTACCTTTGGTTCTAGCAAATCCCCCCTTTTAACTTGTGCTATGATATATAGTTTTCTGTTCCTTGCCATGAAAAGACATCCATACAGAGAAGGAAAATACATTGGGAAGAAAAAGAAAAAGCTAGGTTTGTCTTAGGGCTGGTGAAAAATTTATAACTCTGGATACTACTGCCATTCAGCACCAGCCTGTATTTCTACATTCCTCCCCCATTCATGTCACTCAGTGGCCCAAGGCTGCTTCAACCATTGGCCTTTTCTTGTGTGATTACTACATCACATACCTCCAAAAAATCAAAGAGGAGGGTAGCTGTCACATCAGACAGGGGCTCCATGTTTAAGATTTGTGCTAACCAGCGCCAGCCATGATTTAAGCCATGAGGGTGAACCTGGGAGGAGAGAAGCTTGGTCATAATTTGAAATTTTCCACTGTCATCATCCAGCCATTACCAACCGGATATGAACTCTAGATCATTTAACCCAAACACGTGCCACAGATCAAAACCAATGTAAGCTAACTTGAGCTCTGTTGTTAAATGTTCCAATACATTGGTTCCCATACGTTCTTTACAGGATCCCTCAATACACACGTATGTGTCAGTCTCAGGGATTCTGATACACATTTTATTTATTATTCATGGTACCTTTAGTACAGAACCTGGGGCATAGCAGGTGCACAACAGAAACTTCCTGGCTTCAATCAACTTATATTCCTTTCTCCTCAGGTCTCTAAGTCCATTAACTTTTCAATCCTTTTAGTCTCTATTCCTTGAGAGAAGAACTGGCCGGCAGGTCAAAGCCCTGAACCCCAGTCATTAAAAGTGTGTATCCAGATGCTCAGAGAGAAAGCCACTGGAATCAGAAGCTGAAAGCAATAAAGTCCAGGGTTGAAGAACCAGCAGATGCCAGCCATATGCCTTGCTATCTGACAGAGGAACCCCAAATACCAGCAGCCTTTCTTCAGAGAAGGCATCCTCTTTCTGATGCCTTAATTTGGACATTTTTATGGCCTTAGAATTGTAACTTGTAACTTAATAAGTCCCCAATGCTAAAAGCCAAAAAAAAAAAAAAGTATCACTATAGCTTTTTGAGTCTCCACTTGTATCTCTGTGAAGTAAAGAATGGGAACTTGATGGTCTCTAAGTCCCCAACTAGCTCTAATAGGCCAATTTACTGCTCACTCCTTTTCTAATAAGCTCTTCTACCCTTAATAATTGATATATAATAGATTCTCCTCTGCTGGACTCTGTTATAAACCTCAGCTGAGTCAGCCCTTGAACAAATGGCTCTGATAATCCAAAAAAGTTTTCTCATATTCAACAGCAACAACTCTAAAAACACTTAAAGCAGAAATACACTTTACTTTTCCATTTAACTAGACTGACCTCTCTGAAAGAATATCAGTATCTCCTGTGGATGGAGTACACCAATCTGGACCCCAGTCCAGATGCTCATTATTGATAGTAAGCCTTTTCTACCTACCCCTTGTTGGTTCCCATATGGCCATTGGAGCTGGATGATGGCAGCATAGAGACGGATCATCCCAGACATACGTTTTAGAAAGTTGTCTTGCTGCTCCACTTTGGAATCCTTCACTTGGTAGCCAAGCATTCTATATGGGAAGAAAAAGTGCAATGTGACAAGGTGAAAGTGAGAATGACAAATAAGAGATTATTTTTTTATGGCTAAAAGTAACAATATATTATTATTATACTTAGGTTATCAACACATTACTACATACTATTATATTTGCAGAATACTTTATTTACAAAGCGTTCATATCCATTATCTAATTTGTGTAACATATAAACCCTTTGCGGTAAACTGTATGGATATCATTACCCCCATTTACAAGTAAGGAAATTGATGCTCAAAGAGGCTAAATGATTTACCTGGTTTTGCAAAGCTATTAAATGACAGAGCAGGGATAAAATTCCAAGATCCTTGGATTCTAGATCAGTTACTTTCCAATAAATTATGTTGATTATTGTTACTGAAATACACAAATCCCCAAAGCTGTCCAATCTGTATGAAAGACACTATATTCTCTACTACTACATACAAGGTACATAAAAGGAGATATGAGAAGGAAGGAAAAAGAATCAATTCTATTTATATTTCTAGGGTTTGTGAGCAAGGAGAAAAACAATATTACCTCTGATAGTCTTCCAAGGCCATTCCCTCCTTGAAAGCTGGATAGAAAGGAACAGAGTAAGGACACTTTTTATGTAGATGAGCAAGAATAAGGTCCCCCACTCTGGGGTGGAGCTCCCAGATCCCAGATGCCACTACTGCGATGGGGAACGCTGCTTCATGATGAGAGGCCACTTCCTCCTCTCCTTGTTTCTGGAAACACAGAGATGGGTACAAATTTAAGTCAATACCAGCGAAAGGCTTAAATGTCGTGCACCAACCTCTTCTTTCCATACATTTGGTAACAAGGTCTCTCACCACAAATTTCTCTGCCAGTTTGTACTGGACAAAGTCCAGTCCTTGTGGATTAAGTGTGACAGACACAGTGTGCCCACCAGATTGAACAGGTTTTCCAGAAAGCAGGCTGTGGATCTTGTCAAAGATCTCCTTCAGCTTGGAGCCTACATAAGAGAGAGACAAAATTAGTTAAAAGATAAAATTGCAGCTCAGTCTTCTTTTCATTATTGTAATAACAAGATATCCATATAAATTCAGCTTTGTAGCCCTATAGTTCAGAGCCTAAGACCAAAAATATGACGTAGAAAAATATAGGACAATCAAACACCCACTGTTGGGGATGCATAAGTACATAATTCTAAAGAAACTTACAACCTGTTTGGGAAAGGACTAATTCTGAAACTGACACATGAAAGAAATAAGCAGTATAGAAACAGGTGTTAAATTGTGTGTTACTGATCCCAAGGGCTCTGGTTGTTATCTCTAGAAGAATGATACGCATCTCTAGTAAAAACCTTCTAGAGGACCTTCGCAGCTCACAGTGACTCCGCTGCCCCCTTCTCTAGTACCTGCCTTCCTCCATCCTCAGAGACATGAGTGGGTTCCTAATAGCTAATATTTGTTTTACAAGAACTTCTATGCCCCACTTCCATACCAGCTACAGTTAGATTAGAAATAATCAAGCTAAGCCAATCACTCAATTGACTGACCATCTAGTCCTTGAAGTGGCTGGCCCTACAACATGTACACTCTGAGCATTGGAGCAGCCACTACGCAACTGCCATGTGGACCAAAGAACAGTCCATATAAGATAAGAATGGAGATACACAGAAGGAAGATGAGAGAGGAAAAGGGTCCTAAAGTTTCTAGTTCCCAAGACCTAGCCCATTCCTACCACTGGGTTTTGTGAAACAGCCCTTTAACTTTAGGATAAATGTCCATTTTTATTTAAGCAGACTTGAAATAGTTTTCATTACCTATAATCAAATTTATAATTAATAAAACATCTCCAGTTCAGAAATACTCTGCCAAGTGCCTAATAACTTCAAGAAATGTTACAAAAATCTCAGAAAAATCCTCCCAAACCACCAATTCAGTACCAACTGGAAAAAAAAAGAAAAAGCCAGCCTCATTTCTCAGGAAGTAAGAAGAGCAGGAAGGAACCAAAAATTGAATAATTAGCCTCCAGAGAAACCCGAAGAAGGTTAGAATTCCAGAAAAATGGAAACAGGCCCAATCTCACTGAAATGTTAAAATAAGTATAAATTTCCATAAAGATTTACCCAGCTCATATTCCTGCTCAGTCACAGTCTATTACTAGTTTACAGATGGTTTCAAAGGACTCCACTGAAATACCCTACTCAGCCCCTCTCTCCACTGCTCTCCAGTTAGGACAGTCACTCCCAACTCTATGCATGAAATGGCCTCCCACATCCCATCTGTCACATCAGCACCATATCCTTATTTAAATTCTTCTCCAAATCTATCTGTTCACGGATATCCACATTCCTTAAAGAGATATGAAATAGATAAATCATCTTTTTCTCTTGCTTATTCAACATTTACTGTTCACTAACTCTAGAGCATGCTCTATATCTGGCATTGACTATAAAGACAGATAAGGTCTAGCCCCTGCTTTTAAAGGGCTTACAGTAATGATGGAGACAAAGAGCCATATTCAAGAAATATACAGAAAAATCAAAATCAGCAAAACTGGAGACTAATTAGAGGTGGCAAATGAAATAGAGGAAGCAGTCATGGGATCACTGCAGATTTCTGCTAAAGTGACTGAGTAGATAATGGTAGGAAAAAGCAAGCATAAAGAAAATGAGTTCTGATTTGAACACACTGAATCAAGTTACCTGAGAGATATCCAGGCAGAGATGTCCTTCAGGCAGTTAGAGCTAAAGAATCTGAAGCTCAGAATAGAGGAATGAACCAGAGACAGATTTGAGAATTGTCAGCATACTGGTAATGTTAAAGCCTTGAGGATATGTAGAATGAAGAGAACTGTAGGGTGAGAGCAGATACATAGGAAATACTTACAATTAAGGTATTGATAGTTGACTGAGGAACCGATGAAGGAGAAAGGGAAAGAAGAGTCAGAAACATAGGAAGAAAACATGGAAAGTAATTCTGCCATGGAAGTCAAAGTAGTAGAGTTTAAAAAAGAAGGGAATGATAAATAGTGCCAAATACCAACATGAGGGAGACTGGAAAAAAATTAGAAGAAATAGAATCAAGGGAAAAGTATTCTAGGACATGAGTGACTCAAGATTGTTTAAAGGCTGAAGGAAAGGAACTGTTAAAAAGGAATAACTGCAGAAAACAGGAGAGAAAGATTATAAATGATGAGGCAAAGTCTTTAAGGAGAAAGGAAAGAATGGGATCAAGAGCAGAGGTAGAAGGGTAAGTGTGAGCAGGGCACACATCCTTTAAAACAGGAGACTAAGAGGTAAAGATGGTAAGAAAATACAGTTGGATATAGGTGAAAGGGACAGGCTTATGGTGATCTCTCACACTTGATGCCTCGATTTTCCTGTTGAAGTAGGAGGCAAGGTTGTGTGCTGTCAACTGAGCAGGTAAATACTGAGGGTTAAGTTTGAGGAAAGTAGTGAAGGTTTGGAATGGTTATCAAGTCAACCTCTCCACTTATGGTTGTTACCAAAGGACACTGCGCTTTAAATTACAGAAAGAGATATGTGTTTACTTATTTATACCTTGCCCTGTTTCAGAAAGAATTTCAGACAGCGAAGTAATATGTAAGTATTGTCATATAGCCTCTCAAGGGCAGGAAGTGCAACTCTCCAATGTTTTTCAGGTAAAAACAAATACAAGTTAAAAAACTGAATTGGGACTCATGATAAGTCAGAGAAGCTTTCCAGTCTATACACTCCCTTTGCCACTTGACAGCATCATCAGTAATTTGGAGGCTTCCACATCTAGAATTCCATAAAAATGAAACTTCAGTTCTAAAGAAGAAAAAGGATCTTTCTTCTGTCTAGTTCTTACTCTCTAAACCCGAGTCTCTGCAGAAAAACCAAAGAAGTCCCAAAGTTTTAAAAAGGCAGGCTTCGAGTTTGGAAAAACTAATGTTATGGGAAAAAAAGCAAAAAATAAAAGTCACATTCCAGGTACTCTTAGTTATGTTTTCAGCAGTAACTTTCAAGTTAAGAGCCATCCTAAATAATTTATTAAGATATAGCTTACTAAAAATGCATCAAGACAAAAAATGAATCAAGATGGCAGGGCAAGATGGCAGCATAGGGAGGTATGAAATTTAGTCAAGTAGAGCAACTAGTAAACAGCTAGGAACAAATAGAAAATAGTCTGGAACAACTGATGGGGGGACATCCGTGAGTGGACATCGTCACCAGTCAGGAATGAGTGGAATAGCTGAGATCGCAGAATAGAGCTGTAAGTAAAGCTCCCAAAACTGCAGAGCTGGTGCCCCTCCCCCACTGGCATGGCAGGCTGAGTTGCAAAACTTCGCTGTGGGAAAAAGAAGCAGTACCTGCTGGGAGAAGGGAATGTAGCTCAACCAAGCTCCAACTGTGGTTTTAATTAACAAATTTGGACCACTGAATACATGCTAGGAACACAGATAAACCTGGAGCAAGCAGGAGAGGAAACTGGAGGTTTATCCTGGCAGAGAAGAAGCAGAGCTGACAGAAAAAAAACTACATAAATAAATAAAAACAGAGGCTTCTGGAGTCCGCTGAGCTCAGAATACTGGAAAAGGGCTGTGTCCCAAGAAAAGGGGCACACAGAACCAGGTACCAATTCCAGTTCTTGCCTGGTGAACTGGAGGGCTTGGGGACTGGCTCTGAAAAGGAGACTTCTTGCTTTTTTCCTTTTTTTTCTCTGATTCTAAGTAGCTCATCAGAGAAAGCCTCAGGCAGTTTCAATCGCCAGCACTGACCAAGGTAAAGGCGGAGTTAAGATAGTCAAAGGAAAAACTCAAGTGTAAGAGACAATCTCCTAAACAGCTTATCTTCCCTAAGAAAAGCTGGGGGAGGCGTGCGCAGCGTAAGTGGCAACCCTCCCTCAGAGAACTCAAACACCAGGGCCTGGGAGAAAAAAAAAATGAAACAGCCTAAGCTTGGCCTCTGACACCCTAGGTCCCTGGCCAGGACAGGGTCCACTAAGAATTAAATACAGCACACCTCTTTATGCTGATAGGAAGCTGTGGGCTGACAAGTGCCACCTGCTGGGCACGATAGGAAAAGCACAGAGTCTAGAGGCCTCTCAGGAAAGTCTGACAGTCTTCTGGGTCTCACCCTCAGGGAAATCTGATACTGAATACAGCCTCCTCCTGAGACCTGGGCCCTTCTGATCTGGGAAAATCTGACTGGGGTAATCAGGGAAAACAGATGCCTAGACAACAAAAAATTACAAATCACACTAGGAAAAACAAAGATATGGCCCCAATCAAAGGAACAAACACACTTCAACTGAGATAAAGGAATTGAAAAAACTAATTATTAATCAAACAAATCTCCTAGACCAATCCAAAATTCAAATCAATGAGTTGAGGGAAGATATGGCAAAAGGGATGAAGGATATGAAGAAGACATAGGGCAAACATAAGGAAGAACTCGGAAGTTTGAAAAAACAATGGGCAGAACTTACAGGAATGAAAGGCACAAGAGAAGAGATGAAAAACACAATGGAGACATACAAGAGGAGTTTGAAGAGGCAGAAGAAAGGATACATGAAATGGAGGACAGGACAGCTATAATCCTACACACAAAAGAACAGATAGGGAAAAGAATGGAAAAGTATGAGCAGGGTCTCAGGGAACTGAATGACAACATGAAGTGCACGACTATACATGTCATGGGTGTCCCAGAAGGAGAAGAGAAGGGAAAAGGGGCAGTAAGAATAATGAAAGAAGTAATCACTGAAAATTTCCCATCTGTTATAAAAGACATAAAATTACAGATCCAAGAAGCGCAGCGCACCCCAAACAGAACAGATCCAAGTAGACTGACTCCAAGACACTTAAAAATCAGATTATCAAATGTCAAAGACAGGCCGTGGGCAGCGCCCCAGAAGCTCTGCCCCAAGTAATCTCAGGCGGGATGTGCTGGCGGGGGTTTTGACTTCTCAGCCTAGCAGGACTGCTGTAACAGTAACTGGATGACTTAAAACAACAGAAAATCATCTCACACTTCTGGAGTATAGAAGTCCAAAGTCAAAGCAGGGCCATGCTTCATCTGAAACGTGTAGGGGAGAATACGTCTGTTCTAGTTTGTTAATGCTGCCGGAATGCAAAACACCAGAGACGGACTGGCTTTTATAAAAGGGGGTTTGGATAAACTAAGATGGTGGCTAGCTGAGACAGGGCGAAAAAACGCCTCCATGAAAAACACTAGCTAAAAACCAGAAAGTGACCCAGAATACCGGTTACAGCGATGTGCCAGCTGGACGAGGGCTCCTAGCTCCAGAGGGGCCATATACTTGGTGAAACCGGGAGTCGGCATTCTGAAACGAGTGAGTAAGCTGGCTGGAAGACCCACAGCCACGCGGAGGTCTGGGGAAGCCAGGGTTCAGCATTTGGACACTGGCTGGCTCTTTTTAAAAAAAGAAAAAAAGGGAAAAACCCAGGAGCGGCTGCAGCTGTGACTGTGGGAACCACACAGTAAAACACAGCAAGAGGGGGCTGGACCGGCCTCTCGGTGTCTGGCCGGGAAGATAGCCCGCTGCAGATACCCTTCGGTCCAGTGGAACGGAGGGGAGAGCCGGAAGCAGAAAGAAACCCTGCGGCTAGCAGCTGGCCCCACGGAGGGCTGGCTAAACCCCTGCCCGGGGCTGTGCCCTTAGCCCAGAGCCCCGCCAGTTTTCCTGGAGCTGGGAAGGAGGAACTGTGCAAGGAGGAGGGGGCTGAGACGCCCCGTTCAGCCATTTCTGCTTCAGGCTGAGTGCACGCCACCGCACAGCCCGGGGGCCCGGGTCTTCCCTTGAGGGACGGCGCGCACTGGTTACGTAGCACGGCATTCCCTCGGCTGAGCTCCTGGAGGATTGTGGCTGGGAGGGGGGACCCGCTCGGAGAACCCAGGGACGCTAGGCCAAGTCCGGTGGTTTGTGGATCAGCGAGAGAGAGGGTCTGGGGCTGAACTGAAATGAAGGCTTAGCTTGTTGCGGCGGCCTTAAATCTCCGGGAACCTGGGGATTTGAACATTAAAACTGCCCTTCCTCCCTGGCCACGCGTACACACGCCTCACATTCAGGGCGGATGGCTCCAGCAACACACCCAAACTGAGTTCTCCACCTGAATCCACAGGAATCATTTCCCCACACATCGTGGGAACAAGGTTGAGAACTGACTTGAGGGATATAGGTGACTTACAGACGCCATCTGCTGGTTAGTTAGAGAAAGTGTACGTCACCAAACTGTGTTTCTGAAAAATTAGATTGATAACCCCCCCTTTTTTTTTTACAACTTGAAAGAACCCTATCAAGCAAAACAAATGCCAAGAAGCCAAAAACAACAGAAAATCTTAATGCATATGATAAAACCGGAAGAAATGGAGAATCCAACTTCAAACACACAAATCAAGATATCGGAAGATACGCAGTATCTCGCAAAATTAATCAAAGAACTACAATCAAGGAACGAAAACATGGCAAAGGATTTAAAGGACATCAAGAAGACCATGGCCCAGGATATAAGTGACATAAAGAAGACCCTAGAAAAGCATAAAGAAGACATTGCAAGAGTAAATAAAAAAATAGAAGATCTTATGGAAATAAAAGAAACTGTTGGCCAAATTAAAAAGACTCTGGATATTCACAATACAAGACTAGAGGAAGCTGAACAACATCTCAGTGTCCTAGAAGCCCACAGAACAGAAAATGAAAGAACAAAAGAAAGAATGGAGAAAAAAATTGAAAAAATCGAAAGGGATCTCAGGGATACAACAGATAAAATAAAACGTCCAAACTTAAGACTCTTTGGTGTCCCAGAAGGGGAAGAGAAGGGTAAAGGTCTAGAAAGAGTATTCAAAGAAATTGTTGGGGAAAACTTCCCAAACCTTCTACACAATATAAATACACAAAGCATAAATGCCCAGCGAACTCCAAATAGAATAAATCCAAATAAACCCACTCCGAGACATATTCTGATCAGACTCTCAAATACTGAAGAGAAGGAGCAAGTTCTGAAAGCAGCAAGAGAAAAGCAATTCACCACATACAAAGGAAACAACATAAGACTAAGTAGTGACTACTCAGCGGCCACCATGGAGGTGAGATGGCAGTGGCATGACATATTTGAAATTCTGAGAGAGAAAAATTTCCAACCAAGAATACTTTATCCAGCAAAACTCTCCTTCAAATTTGAGGGAGAGCATAAATTTTTCACAGACAAACAAATGTTGAGAGATTTTGCCAATAAGAGACCTGCCCTACTTCAGATTCTAAAGGGAGCCCTACCAACAGAGAAACAAAGAAAGGAGAAAGAGAAATAGAGAATTTTAACAGACATATATAGTACCTTACATCCCAAATCACCAGGACACTCATTTTCCTCTAGTGATCACAGATCTTTCTCCAGAAGGGACCATAAGCTGGGACATAAAACAAGCCTCAAGAAATTAAAAAAAAAAAAAAAAAAAATTTTGAATATAGTCAAAGCACATTCTCCAACCACAATGGAATACAAATAGAAGTCAATAATTTCTGAACTGTAACTCCACTATTTACTTCCTACATGATATAAAATACACAAACTCCAATGACAAATCAGTGGTTTTGAACTCAATGTAAAATATGTAATTTTAGACAACTATATAAAGGTGGGGGAATGAAGGAGTATAGGAACGCAGTTTATGTGTCCTATTGAAATGAAGGTGGTATCAAAGAAAAACAAGATTGATATGGATTTAAGAGGTTAATTTTAAGCCCCACAGTAAACACAAAGAAATTATCAGAGAATATAACCATAGAGATGAAAAGTAGAGTTTGGGTTAAGAGAAATGGGGGAAGGGGCAATGGGGAGTTAAGAAATGAGTGTAGGGTTGCTGTTTGAGGTGAAGGGAAATTTCTAGTAATGGATGGTGGGAAAGAGCATTACAACATTCTAAATGTGATTAATCCCACTAATGGAAGGCTAGGGAGGGGGTGGAATGGGAAGATTTAGGCTGTATATATGTTTCCACAACTGAAAAAAAAAAAAAAAAAAAGACAATCTAACTAGATGGCAATCGAATGCTAAGGATGAATTTGGATGGGATTGGAGGATAGAAGACAGGTGGCTCCAAGGGACACAGTTGAGACATAAGGAAAAGGAAATATAGAATGTAAGCTTTGTATCATTGTTGAATCTCTTGTACTTCTTAGCTGCGATTAACGGAATTGCATAAAAGAATGTTCTTGTTCATGGGAAGTGTATATGTGAATTATAGTATATGTTCAAGGAGGTGTGCAGCTAACTCTCATATGTTCAGAAGACAGAGCAATAGATGATGGATGATAGGGAGGAGGGAGGGAAAGAAATAGTGATGTGACAGCATGTTAAAGTTGGTGGATTGAGCTATCGGGGGAGGGGGGTCAGGGTATGATGGAATTCTGTGTATGGGGCTAGTATTGTTTTTGCAACTGTTCATATAACTCTGAATTTATTTCAAAATAAAAAAAAAAGTCAAAGACAAAGAGAGAATTCTGAAACCAGCAAGATGAAAGGAAGCTCAATAAGACTATATGCAGATTTCTCAGTAGAAACCATGGAGGCAAGAAGGCAATGGTATAATATATTTAAGATACTGAAAGAGAAAAACTGCCAACCAAGAATTCTATAATCAGGAAAACTGTCCTTCAAAAAAGACGGAGAGTTTAAAATACATTCAGACAGACACTGAAAGAGTTTGTGAACAAGATACCTGTGCCATAAGAAATATTAAAGGGAGCACTATAGTCAGATAGGAAAAGACAGGAGAGAGAGATGTTTGTAGAAATGTAGAAACGAAGACTACCAGTAAGGGTAAAAAGAGAGACAGAGGAAAAAATAAAGTTAAAGTAAGATATGACATATAAAATCCAAAAGACAAAATGGTTTGACAGTAGACATTACACTGAGTGACATTAGCCAGATACAAAAGGATGGATACTGTACGGTCTCACTAATATGGACTAACACTGATGAGCGAAATTTGAGAGTTGAGAACATAGGTTATCAGGAGATTGAAAGAGGTTAGAGATTGGGCATTTGATGCTGAAGGAGTATAGAAGGTTCAACAGGGTTAACAGTATAGATCCAGAAATGGAATGGAAAGCATAATAGTGGGTGATGGTCACACAATATTGCAAGTACTCTTAACAAAGATGACTGTGAGTACGGCTGAAAGAGGAAGGCTAAGGGCAGGTATGACACCAGATGGAAAGATAGAAGATAAAGACTGGGACCGTGTAACTTAGTGAAACCTAGAGGGATCAATGATGGTGATTAAATGTACAAATGTAAGAATGATTTTAAATGAGAGAGAACAACTGAATGTCAACACTGCAAGGTGTTGAAAATTGGATGGTATAGGGGAAAAAATACAATCAATGCAAACTAGACTCTACAGTTAGCGGTACCATTGTAGGATGCTTCCATTAATTATAACAAAGACAATATACCAAAGCCAAATGTCTATAAGAGGGGTATATAAGGGAGTGATATGGGATGCTTGGTGGTGGTGATGTTTGACCTTTTCATTGTATCTTATTTTTTTCAATCTTTTGTATTTTTTTTTTCCCCACATTTTCCTCTTTCTTTGAGGAAGAGATGGAAATGTCCTCATATATATTGTGGTGTTGAATCATAATTACGTGGTTATACTGGGAATCACTGATTGTTTACTTAGGGTAAATTATATGGTATGTGAATAAAACTGTTAAAAAAATAAACAGAAGGATACAATGCTAGAGAAAATGTGGAGAGAGGGATGTATCTATTTCCTGTTGGTAGGGAAGTAGAATGGCATAGCTCAGCTGGAGGGAAGTTTTGTGGTTCCACAGAAAGCAAACTATGGGGTTGCCATATGGTCCTGCAACCCCGTTACTGGGTATATACTTGGAAGAACTGAGAGCAGGGACATGAGTGGACATTGCACACTGGTATTTATGGCAACCATATTCACGATTCACAATGGATGGAGGTGGCCTAAGGGTAACACTGACTGAAAAATGGAATGGCGAGCTGTGGTGTACACATACAATGGAATACAAGTGGCGTCAAGAAGAAATGAAGTTGTGAGGTATACACCAAGTGAATGGATCTTGAGGACCATATGTTGAGTGAAACAAGCCAGAAGCAAAAAGACAACATTGTAACACCTCACTAATGCAGACTAACTATCATGTGCAAACTCTGAGAATTGAATCTGAGAGCACAGGTTATCAGGGGAAGGCTTACGGTAAAGGTTCCTAGATTGTAAGCTCTTATAGCAGTCACATCTATTCATGAGTAGTAATGGTTATCTCTAAATTCCGAGATTTTGAGCTGGTCGGTCCCTGTAACTTTGAGTATCTGTGTGACACCTGAGACTCAGAGCCAGAGTTTGGCAGCTATGAATGTCAGCATTACCCCATACAGCAAATGTTAAAAAAGCTGAAAAAAAGAGGTAAGACTTCAATTAGAGATAGGAACGAAATGGACTTGATTAGAACTAAGGTAAACCATACTAAAGGGAAAAGGATGACATTGACTGTGTTTTAAAACCTCAACTTCTGTGTGAGATCAAAGGAAGAGATGTTTATTTGGTGCAAACTCTGTACTTTCTGTAGCATGGTATATAATTTAACTTGTATGGTCAGTTTATTCAAACACCATAATTACATGGAAGCTTGAATGGGGGCAAGATCTGGTTTGTTTGTACAGATTAGCATGAAATCCCAATATATCCCAGAGTAATTTGGGCAGAGAATAAACAGTATTTGCAAAGCCCCATTGAGGGCCTGGGGGAATACGTAGAAACATTAAACTTCGCCACCTGGGGAATTCCTGATATTCTTGCAAGCACTGGAGACTACCACTGTAGAAGGCCAACTCCTCCATCTTGGGGCTTCCTCTGACGAAGCTCATTAAAGGAGAGGTTAAGCCTACTTATAATGGTTCCTAAGAGTCACCCCCAGAGAACCTCTGTTGCTCAGATGTGGCCTCTCTCTGAGCCCGCTAGGCTGATAAACTCACTGCCCTCCCCACTACATGGGACATGACTCCCAAGGATGAGCCTGAACCCAGCATCACGGGATTGTGAAAACCTTCCTGAACAAAAGGGGGATGAGAACTTAAACAAAATACAGTTTCAGTGGCTGAGAGATCTCAAATGGAGTTGAGAGGTCATTCTGGAGGTTATTCTTACGCGTTATATAGATAACCCTTTTTAGTTTTTTGTGTACTAGAATAGCTAGAAGGAAATACCTGAAACTGTTGACCTTCAATCCAGTATCCCTGATTCTTGAACATGATCAGATAACTACATAGCTTATATGGTGTGACTGTTTGATTGTGAAAACCTTGTGGCTCCCACTCCCTTTACCCAGTATTATGGACAAATGAGTAGAAAAAAGGGGGACAAAAAGTAAATGAATAATAGAGGGGAAAAAGGAGTATGAGATGTTTTGGGTGTTCTTTTTTATTTTTATTTTTTGGAGTAAGGAAAATGTTAAAAAAGTGATTGTGGTGATGAATGCACAACTATGTGATGATATTGTGAACAACTGATTGTACACTTTGGATGACTGCTTGATATGTGACTCTATCTCAATAAAATTGCATTTTAAAGAAAACAGTTAATTATATAAGAAACTTATCCATTGGCAATAATAAATGTTGATTTTCATATAAAAAATGAATCAACAAAAACATACTGATTACCTTCTATGTGTTGAAGAGGAAACAAAGGAAAATAGGATGCATAACTTATATTATCTGTGCCATTTGTCAATACTTATTCCAATATACTGTTTATTGAAACCTTACAGAAAAGTAGATTTCATCTTAAATAAAAAAATGAAGAAGGGCAAACCTGCAATGGTGGAGATTTGGCTTACTGGGATGGTGGCAGCCTTTTGTAGGTCCATCTTTATCTTTTTGGCCTGCCAGAAGAGAAAAATGAGACGGCAGATAGTGTTTTGAAGAGATGAGCAGGTACCACTTAGGATAAGGGAATGTGACACACTGGGTATATTCCTTTGGGACACAAGGCTGTGGGGAGCACAGTCAGGCCCAAAGAATTCCTGACATACACTCTCCTCTACCTGACTGTCTTTGCTGCTGGTCAGACCCTCAAAGGCCAACACACACTGACTGGAGGCATCCTGCAGCTGCTGGTACCATTGCATTGTACTGTCTTGTACCTTCACCTGGAGGTCTGAGGAATAAGAGAGAGGCTTTAATAATAGCTAGTATTTATTGAACACTTAAATGGGGGCTAGGCACAGTTTTAATTATTTTATACGTGTATTAGCTGCTTTAATTGTCATGATAACCCTATCAAGTAGATACTATTATCCTCTTCAGTTTACAAATAAGGAAACAAGCACAGAAAGGTTATACAATTTGCCCAAGGTTACATGGCTTTTAAGTAGAAAAACTAGATTCCTACTGATCTGGTTCCAGAGACAGCATTCTCAACCACTGGCTACACTGATTCTCATATGTATTAAATGAACATATATATTTATTTATTTAAAATAAATTTATACAAATATATGTATCTATTAAAATATTTGTTTAACATATTCAGCAGCAGCAATACTTAGAAAAATACATCCTTCTAGAATGACACAGAATCTCAGTCCTCATGGAAAGTGTAAGAATCTGAAGTCAGGTTCCACATCAACCAAAACTGAATGTAATATATTACATAAAAGTCCTCGCTAATTGTCTTGTAGCTTAACACAATATTCAAATGTGTTCAAATCTGAATGTGTTCAAAACACGTTCTTGTTTCTTTCACATTCTAAAACTTACATGAATTTGAAGGATGGCAACCACACCAAAACCCACCTTCATTCTGTTTCTGTTCTGGGCCCTGGATGGGAGCTGGGGACTCTTTGTGGACCTCTGGCCCCTGCTGCATCTGTGAGTCTCGCTGCTTTACCTGGGCCTCCTCTTCATCTTGCCTACGCTTGTTTTCACAGGCTCGGGTGATCTCCTGCTGCAAATTTGTAAGGAGGTCCCGCATTTCCTGCAGAGATCGCTCAGCTACAGCTTGGTCCTCCGCTGTAGGAAAGCCATTCTGTCAGAGTGATGGGCAGAGATTACTAGTTGGTCTTTAGGCAGCCTTGTGGAGCTCAATCACACCTCAGATAAGTCAATAAATACTGTACACAGACAAACACACCATCACCACCACCACTATCACCGTGTTTAATGGCAGCATTATGAGCCATTGTATGAATATACCAAAAATGATTTAAATAATTCCTTACTGATAGGCATTTGTTTCCAATTTTTGGTATCACACCACTGAAATGAATACTGCAACATAAACATTTTTGCATATTTGTTTATTTTCTTAGGAAAAATTCCTAGAATTGGAATTGTTGAAATAATGGAGTACCCACATTTAACATGTTTATACTTAATGCTTTACTTTCTCTTAAAGGTAACACCAATTTACAATCATATCCACAGTATCCAATTAAGGATTTTCCTGTGATCTCACCAGCACTGAACAGAGAAATTAGCAAATATGTATGTTCAATGCAAGGTGTTAATAGGGTAGTATATGGAAATCCTGTATTTTATGCATGATATTTAAAAATACATGTGAAAATATACTAGATAAAAATGATACTGCTTTAATTTGCATTCTGTATGTTAATGGTGATCTAGAATTTATTTTCACATTTTGAACAATTACATTTTTGTTTCTACAAGGTGATTAGTGGCATAGAGATAGAAAGTGAGTGATTTATTTATCTTTCTCCTCCATAAATTGTATGTGATCTCTCTGTAACAAGGATATTAAGTCTTGATCTTTTATATATGTTGCAGATATGTTTCCTAATTTGTGATGTCTTTAACTTTTATGTATTCTTACCTAACCATTTTTTCCTTTATGACTTCTGCCTTTATTGATTGGTTACACAGGTCCTCTCTTCCTTAATATAATTCAAATATTCACCTCGATTTTTTTCCATTGACCTAAATGATTTCTTTCTTTTTGT
Organism: Choloepus didactylus; assembly: GCF_015220235.1. Lineage (NCBI taxonomy): Eukaryota > Metazoa > Chordata > Mammalia > Pilosa > Megalonychidae > Choloepus > Choloepus didactylus. The sequence goes on from NC_051316.1 coordinate 92,941,507, forward strand.
CTCTTTGCTTTACATTTAAATATCTAAATAATATGGAATTAGTAAGATCTGAAGATGTGGTATGAATTTAACTTTTAGTGTTATGGTTAGCCCTTTTTCTAAATAATCCATCTTTTCTTCACTGATTTGGAATGATACCTTTACAATATATTAATTACACATAAAATTTTCCTCTTTCTGAGCTCACTATTTTTTTTCACTAATCTTGCTGTCTGTTCCCGGGCAAATACAAACTCCTTTAACTGTAGTAGAAAATGGTTTTATATTTGATAACGTAAGTCCCCATTACTAGTCTCTTTAATTATTATTTTTTTTACTATTCCTCTTTTTTAAATAGCCCAACAGATTTTTACGAGAATTTCACTAAATTTATCAATCTGAGCAAAGTTGATAGCCACTATATTAAGGTATTGAAGTTCAGGAATATGATAAAACCTTGTGTTTATTCAAGTCTCACTTATAAATTCCATAAAGCTTTGTACTTTTCTTTATGTAAATTGCACTGATTTTGTGCTAGTTTTTCCTAGGTTTTTAAAAAATTTTTTTTTCTGGAATATTCTGAATTCTGGACACATTACTAAAGTCTCAAAAAATCTAATAGTTTCCAGCCTTTTCTCTTAGTTTTCTAGGTAGACAATCATATTGTCATCAAATAACAGTAATTACATTTCTTCATTTAAATATTTATGTCAGTTTTTTATTGCTTTGTGTTAGCTAAAATTTCTATAATAACATCAATGGCAGTAGTAACGTGACATACTCTTATTTCTTTGATAACTTCAATGGAATACCTGAAATATAGTCCTAGATTCATATTCTTTTATCATTTAACGAGATTTGTTCTTAGTTTACTACAAGTTTTTTTTTAATCAAGAAAGGATGCTGAATTTTAGCATATGCCTTTTGAAAAATTTGATGAGAAAAACATGACTTTGCTTCTTTAACCTATAAGTAAAATGAATTTCATGCACAGATAGTATAACAATTGAACCAGCTTTATGTTAGTCTTAGAACAACTCTTTGGTTATGATGTATTATTCTTTTGATGCACTAATAGATTTGCTTTCCTAATCTTTTATTTAGAAATTCTGCTCAAAAATGAGATTGTATATAAGACTGATGTACAAATTTCTTTAGTGTGCTATTCTGTCAGAATTTGGTTATAAGGATTATAAAATGAACCAAGAAGCTCTGCAGTGTTTTCTACACTCTGTCCTAAAATGTTGCTTGATAGTTTTGTCTGTTAAATCATGGAGGCCTCTCATTTTAAACCAAGTTGTCTAACACAGTAGGAAAACAAAGAAGAAAATTCTAGTCCCATAAGTTTTAGTCTGCAGATTGGTCTATTAGTTCATGATAAGCTTTCTCCTTTTGATATGAAAATATATTATATAAAGCCACATCAATTAAAATAGGATGATCCAGGGAAAACAGAAGCAGAAATTGGCAGTAACATCTTTCTCAGGGCTCCAGAAAATAGTAAAGGACTGCAGTAACAGGGTGCTTGCCAAATCAAAAAAAAAACAGTCTTAAAAGGGATAGGATCTCATGGAGCCCTGGCCAGCCCTCCTCATCCCCTCACCGCTAAGTGCTGGGTTGGCCCATGCTCCCAATGTGGATCCCAGTGCACATACTGGAAGCATATTATGTCTGGCCCAGCCTCTCTGGTGGTAGCTTGAAGGACTCACAGTCCCAAAACTTGGCCTGTGTGTAGAAGACAGCTCACCAAGCTCTTTCAGAGAACACTGTGGGAGAGCAGTGTAATTGTGCTGGCTGGAGAAAGGGATTGCTGGCTGTAGGACATACAGTGCAGTGCCTGGGAATGAGAAAACGGTTTCCTAAGGAAGAGGAGATATCTGTATCTGTGTAAATGGAATTCCTAGGATCACAAATGAATACCCAAAGTAAGACACATGTGCAGAAAGGATCATGGAGGCCCCTAACCTTGGCCTGGAGCTAGTCTCATGCAACCCATTGCAAGGATAAGCCCCAAAGGAGAGCACCTGTACAACTCAATCTGCAAAAACTGGGAAAGATATTTTTTTCCTTCTTTTTTTTTTTTTAGCCCCTAGCATTTAAGGAAAACTCAGTCATAACACTAGCTGGATACAAACTTAAGGAACAGATGCCACAGAGTCTACATTTCAACGATACACATTAAGGTATCAAAATGTTCAGGTTCCAACAAAAGGTTACAAAACATACATACAATGAACAGGAAGTGATGGCCCAGGCAAAGAAGAAGATTAAAGCATTAGAAACCCTCAATGAGGAGTTCCAGACCTGAGAAACATCAGAGAAAGACATTTAAAAAATGGTCCTAAATATGCTCAAAGAGCTAAAGGAAAACATGGACAAAGAACTAAAGGAACTCAGGGAAATGATAAATGAACACAAGGAGAATATCATCAATATAGTGATGGAAATTATGAAAAGGAACCAAACAGAGCTGCAGACCACAGAAAGAGATATTACAAATATCTAGAGGGGTTCAATAGCAGATAGGAGCTGGCAGAAGAAAGAATCAGTGAACTGGAACATAAGTCAATTGAAATCATTCAGAGGAGCAGAAAGAAAAAATGGAGAAAACTGAAAGAGCCTAAGGAACCTGTCATGTACAAGGGAGACTCAATGAGGTTAAAAGCTAATTTCTCTTCAGAAACCACGGAGGCAAGAAGGAAGTAGGATTATATATTTAAAGTGCTGAGAGCAAAACACTGCCACTCAAGAATTCTATACCCAGCAAATTGTCTTTCAAAAATGAGAGAGACATTCCCATATAAACAAAAGCTGAGGCTTTGTTACCACTAGACTGGCCCTATAAGAGATGCAAGACTGACCCTATAAGAGTTCTGCAGGTTAAAGGAAAAGGTCAGTAGATTCAAGCCATATGAAGAAATAAAAATCTCCAGTGAGTAAATCTCCAGGGGCTAAATATAAATGTCAGCACTACTGTATTTTTAACTCTACTTCTTAATTCTTACAGGATCTAAAAGGCAAATGCATAAAATGCAATGATAAATCAGTGATTTTGGATGCATAATATCTAAACATGTAAATTTGCAACAAGAATTACATAAAGGTGGAAGTGATAGAGGGTTACAGAAACATAGTTTATGTATGCTACTGAAATATCCAGTATCCCTGATTCTTGAAGACCACTGTATACCTCATACAGCTTATACGGGATGACTGTGTGATTGTGAAAACCTTGTGTCCCACACTCTTTATCTGGTGTATGGACAGATGAACAGAAAAAAGGGGGACAAAAAGTAAATGAAAAATGGGGGTAAGGGGGACATGAGATGTTTGGGGTGTTCTTTTTTACTTTTATTTTTATTCTTATTTGTATTTCTTGAAGTAATGAAAATGTTCAAAAAATTGTGATGACGAATGCACAACTATATGTTGATACTATCAACAACTGATTGTACACTTCAGATGATTTTATGGTATGTGACTATCTCAATAAAATTGCATTAGAAAGTCATAAACTATGACTGAATAAGTGATGTACATCTACACAACACAGAATTATGCAGTTATATATGAAATGAGAAAAACTATATACTGCTAAGGAGTGACTTCCAGGTCAAAAACTTTTTTGTTGAGTGCAAAAAAGCAAGGCACAGAACAGTGCATATAAAAAGCTACCTTTTATCTTGGAGTGGGAGATATATGTATATGTTTATATTTGCAATGGACATAAAACCCAAAGACTAAAAGGAACAGTCACTTATGCAGAGGACAAGAACAGGATTAGAGGGAAAAAGTGGAGGAAGTTAGAGTCTCTGAATACACCTTATTTTGTAGTTCTGACTTTGGAACCATGTAAACGTTATACAGAATTAAAAAAAATTACATCCAGTGGGAAAAAAATTCTTAATCAAAAGCAAAATGAAACACACTGAATTATGCATGTGATTGTGGTTGAAAGGGGATGTTTAGGGTAGTGTATGCCACTAGAAGAAAAGCTAGAGGATAAAACCTGGGACTGTATAACATAGTGAACCCTGTTATGGACAATTAAGAGTACAAATATAAGGTTCTTTCATGAACTAGAATAAATGTTTGTCCTTATAACAAGGAGCTAATAATAGACTATATACGGGAAAAAATGCGCCTAATACAAACTATGAACTATAGTTAGTTATATTTTAATATTGTTTCATCAATTGTAAAAAATGTACCACACCAATGCTAAGGGTCAATAATAGAGGGGATAAGGAGTATGGGGTTTTTCTTTTTGAAGTATTAAAAATGTTCTAAATTTAATTGTGGTGATGAATGCACGACTCTGGAATTATACTGTGAACAATGACTGTATATTTCGGATGGATTGTATGGTGTGTAAATATAACTCAAGAAAACTGCTTACAAAAAAAAAAAAAAAAAAGAAACAAATGAATCCAACCATTTATCAAGCTGGTGGCTTAACAACAAAAAGAATTATTTCAAATGAAATGAAACTGTAACTTAATTGTGAGTTATAGATATATAATTTATAGTGAGCTATAAAGCAAAAATAATTGCAAAGAAATCTTAAACTTAACATTCATATTGTTAACACTGGTACTACTATTTTGAAATTACACATATATTAATATATATACACACACACACATACATGTATATTATACCATATATAGTAGGAGAAAGTAAATAAGTAATGTTAATGTCTTTAGGAACCAAGATTTTTGGTGTAGAAAAAAAGTGATACAAACATGAAATCAAAGAAGTTACATAAAAAAACACTGTAACCCTATGTTTGAATGGAAAAAGTCAGTATGAATTAATGATGTACTTTCACTTAAAATATACACATTTCCTAGTTCTGTTCCCTGAAATGGCCTAGAAAAAAAACAGCAAAGTCTGGTAACCAGACTATGATCTCTAAATACCTTTTCATACTAAAATGTACTAGGGCTCCTTGAAGAACGACTGATTCCAAGTCTAGAGAAGAAAATGTACAACATCAGGTAGGACCATTTTAGCTTATTTCCTTTCTGCTACAACAAGTATTACTGAGGCCATAACAAAAGGGCAGAGGAGGAGCTCATCCTCTCTTTATTAATAATTCTGTCTCTCACATGGGTCTTATATCTGAGAATTATGCAGAGGTGGTACGAGAAAGGTGGGGTTTCCTTCCTTGTTTTCAGAGGTTACTCTTACAGCACTGAGACCTAGAAAAGGCAACTATTTGTTCATTCTGTTATTCCTAAAGAGCATGAGGGTGTCACAATAAGGCAAAAGAAAGTGAGTGACACAAACACTGGCCACTAGCAGTATTCAAGACTTGTTGAATATAGAGTAAACCGTCTACTTTCTGAGGAATGAGAGAATAATCTGGATTAAAATAAACAAACCTGGCATTTTCCTCAAACAAATTTAAAGATAATATAATAACCTACTGAATGAGTAATACTTATCCTTAAATTCTAATTCCTTGTACCTAGCCAAAAAAAAAAATAGCGTACAGCTAATTAGTAATATTGTAGTGCTAACTATGGACTAGGAAATGCTGCAAAATATGTAAAAGTAATAAAATTGGTGTGCCAGTTTGAATGTATTTTATGTCCCCCAAAACGCCATGATCTTTGATGCAATCTTGTGTGGGCAGACATGTTAGTGTTTATTAGATTGTAATTCTTTGATTGAGTGTTTCCATGGAAATGCGACCCACCCGACTGTAGGTGGTAACTCTGATTGGATAATTTCCACGGAGGTGTGGCCCAGCCATCCTGCTTGGGCCTTGATTAGTTTACTAGAGCCCTATCAGACAGAAGAAGTGAGCTTGCTACAACCAAGAGGGACACTTTGAAGAATGCACAGGAGCTGAGAGAGGAACTGCAGCTTACAGAGACATTTTGGAGATGGCCTTTGAAAGCAGACTTTTGCTCCGGAGAAGCTAAGAGAGGACAAATGTCCCTAGGGCAACTAAGAGTGACATTTTTGAGGAGCTGCAGCCTAGAGAGGAACAACCTGGGAGAAAGCCATTTTGAAAACAGAACTCTGGAGCAGACACCAGCCACATGCCTTCCCAGCTAACAGAGGTTTTCTGGACGCCATTGGCCATCCTCCAGTGAAGGTACCCGATTGCTGATGTGTTACCTTGGACACTTGATGGCCTTAAGACTGTAACTTTGTAACCAAATAACCCCCCTTTATAAAAGCTGATCCATTTCTGGTGTTTTGCGAAAAAGCAGCATTAGCAAACTGGATCAACTGGGATACTATTTAAAAAAAAAAAAAAAAAAAAAAGGAAGGAGGAGCCAAATTTTAAGGGCTCCCAATGGCCAAAGATGGAGCCATCAAAACAACAACAAAAATGTAAGAGCGAAACACATTATACATCAAATACATAAAAGTTCCTAATTTCTTAATGATATTTTAAAAAGAAAAAAACACAAGAAACCTCATTGGTGACGTTAGGAGAATGCTAGAAAACCAATTCAAAGGAAAAGAATCAAACATTCATCCCACCTTTCCTGAACATACTGAACATCAAGATAAATTAGTTGAGAAATTTTTTCCTCTATAGATTTCCAGCTAATAAATGCAGAATTATAAAATTAGAAAAACTTAAATTTTACTACCCATAATGAAATAACAAGATATAAGCAATGATCACCAATGGCTGCTAAACCATTAGCTACAGGCTCAAAGGGATCTTTACTATGGAAGATAAGGCTGACAAAACCTGAAGCCACTGGTCAAACTTAATTAACATCACAAACGGAAAGACAATCAGGTATTAGATGCCTACTGATGTGATACAATAACAATTATACAGCATCAACTATGAAGTACTGCTGCAAGAAAAGGGAAAAAAAAGAGAACCTGAATCTGATCAAGCCTCTAAATCTGTGCTGTTCAATAAGGTAGATACATTTCATTATTTAAATTTAAAGTTTTTAAAAAAATAAAATTCAGTTCTTCAGTCTCTAGACACATTTCAAGTGCTCAGCAGCTGCATGTGGCCAGTGGCTACCATATTGCAGAGCACAGATACAGAACATTTTCTTCATTACAGAAAACTCTATTAGACAGTACTGCCCAAGATAAAGTTACCAGTTAATGTGAAATATAGGGAATAAAGGAACATATTAAAAGAAATCAGAGAGGGCTGCCCCTGCCGCCACCAACATGGAGACCTTGTATCAAGTCCCATTTTTAGTGCTCAAATGACCAAACGAGCAGCTGAAGAAGCTGCCCTGGGTGCACATGCCGTCGGCTATGGCAGTGTACACTCTGGTAGTGGTGTCTTACTTCCTCATCACTGGAGGAATAATTTATGATGTTATTGTTGAACTCCAAGTGTTGGCTCAATGACTAATGAACATGGGCATCAGAGGCCAGTAGCTTTCCTGGCCTACAAAGTAAATGGACAATATATTATGGAAGGACTTGCATCCAGCTTCCTGTTTACAATGGGAGGTTTAGGATTCATAATCCTGGACCAATCCAATGCACCAAACAGTCCAAAACTCAATAGATTTTTCTGCTGTTCATTGGATTCTTCTGTGTACTACTGAGTTTGTTCAAAGCTAGAGTATTCATGAGAATGAAACTGCCAGGCTATCTGATGGGTTACAGTGCCTTTTGAGAAGAAATCAATGGCTACTGGATTTTCTCCTGTTAATGAAATTTTAAAGGCTATACCAATCCTCTAATATGAAATGTGGAAAAGGATGAAAAGCAGCAGAGGAAGAAGCATCTAGTGAAAACAGGAAGTTTATTAAAGCTTGGACTAGAATTTCTTCTTGGTAATATCAGAGAGACAATCATACCACAGTATTTTTTCCTGCTGACCTACGGTAGCATACCAATGATGTGAAGTGGCAGTTTCTTTTCAGATTTTTATTTCTAGAAGGAAATATACTCCATTTCTACAACTATAATATTGAATAAGTGATTTTTTTTAACAACCCCCTTAACAGTTTTCGGAGATGGCATTTCTGATTTTCAGAAATTAATGTAAAATCAGGAAGCGAGATCCTATAACCTGAGAACTCTGGACAGTTCATCAGCTTTACCTATGGTACTTTGCCTTTAAACAGAGTGTGCGATAGTACATTATTTCAGATATGTATTAAGTTGTTTCCTGAACAATAAGATGTTTGAAAGGAGCAGAAATAAATATTTTTTCTAAAAAAAAAGGCATCATAGGAATGCAACTGCATTCTGGAATTTTTAAGAATGTGGGAAATTTTATAGAACAAATGACCTCAGTTTTTCACCAATAAATGGCAAGAAAGATAAAGACAAGGGAGGTAGAGTCTAAAGATTAACAGACTGAAGAGATGTATCAACCCAATGCAATTATTTTGAACCTTGAGTGGATGTTAATTTTCAAACCAATCGTAAAAATACTTTTGAGATAATCAGGGAAGTTTGAACACTGACTAGATATTTGATCATATTAAAGAAATGAATTTTTTAAGTGTAGTATTAGCACTGTGGTTATGCTAATAGTTTTTATGTTTTAGAAATAAATACTAAAGTATTTTACAGATAAAATAACAAATATGACATTTATTGTAAAACAATCCAGGGCAACAGGCACAGGAGGAAGTATGTAAGAAACAAGACTACCATATGTACATTCTTGTTGAAAGCTGAGTAATGGGTACATGAAAGTTCATTATGCTCTTCTCTCTACTTTTGTACAGGTTTGAAATTTTACAAAAAGAAAGGTTAACAAAAGTCATAAGAAGAATTCCAAGAATTCAAAGGGAAAAATAAACTATAAAAATAAACTTCTGCCTCAAATATGATAAATGTTTAAAGTGCTTAACATCTAGAGCTTATATATATATTTTAAAACATAAATTCCAACAGAAATATGAAATCAGGACAGGAATATACAATTCGCCAACTAAATATAAAAGGCTAATAAACATGAAAAATATTTCAATCTCAGTAGTAATTCAAGAAATGCAAATTATAACCAAAAAAATATTACTGAGTGAGCAAAGATATAAGGAATTTATAATATCCAATATTGTCAAGTATACAACAAAAATGGCACTTAGACACTTCTGGTAAAAGCGTGAACCTGTCTGGAAAGTGACGTGAACCAAGAACTTTAAAATTTGTGACTAAGTAATTCTGTTTCTAGGAATTTATCACAAGGACACAATCAGAAACACAAATAAAATGTATTTAAAATGGTATCACTGCAGTGTTATGCATGATAGCAAAAAAAATATGGAAAGTTAAATGCTAAACAATAGGTATTTTTTTCAATAAATTTTGGTATGGTTATATGTTGGAAGTATTCAATTTCATCTGTTCACCAAATATTTACTGAAAACCTACCATGTGTCAAGGCAATACTTGCAGCTACTAATGCTGGCTTAAAAACATCAAAATGTTTTTAATGATTATAGTAATTACATGTTCAAAATACAATATTAACTGAAAAAAAGTGATATACATTTCTGTGAAGTTTTAATTTTTACTACACGCATATTAGATATTTAACATACAGTACTGAATAAGCTAAAGTATTTTGCAATCAGAAAAAAAATTTTTTTCTAACCCAAGATTTGAAATTCTATATATGAGTCCAGTTTGGAGTGGGGACAAAACAGGCACACATACATACACACAAACACACCTGTCCGAAAAGAAACATACCAAAATGTTAACAGTGGTTACCTCTAGGTAAGGACATGATAAGTAACATTCAGCATTTTCTACAATAAGCGGGCATTACTTTTAAATCAGAAAACAATTTTGTTTTTAAAAGTTTTTCCTTTCAAAGACAGAAGACAGAGTCATTCTGAACCACGCCTCACCTCAGAAGTAGCCCTAATGATCCCCGAGATGAGACTGCATAGCTGGTTGCCTCGGGTCCTGAAGGCGGAGAGGTCTATCTTAAGCAGATCTCTGTGCTGGTCAGAGGAGTCCAGCTGCTGGTTGAGGTGCAGCAGCTCCTCCTGCAGGGTATAGAGGCTCCGCAGGCGGACCTGGCCTTCTTCCTTCCGAAGCCGCTCCTGCACCATTTGTTTCAGGCGCTGATCCTCAGCCTCCCGCAGCTTCAGGTTGAGAATCTATAGAAAGGGCCATCAAATTACCTCTCTCTAATGGGCTCCTGGACTTTCTCCTTCTTCATCCCTCAAGTCCTATATGGGTTATATATTTTCAGATGGCAGACGGGCTCAGAGAGGGAAATGGACTTTCTAAGGTCAGGCACAAAGAGGCACAATATGGGCCACATCCTCCATGATGACCATCTGCCAAAACCTATACTTCAGGCAGGTTACAGACATCAAATCACCCCAACTGATTCTCCCAGGCTCTGACCTTTGCTCTGTGACGATGCTCAGCTTTTAGTTTCTCCTGGTGCCCCAGGGCTTCTCTGGAACTGAATGAAAAACAGCAGGGAAGAACAGTCAGGGATACTTCCTAAAATTGTTTTATTTCTCCTAAAAAGCTCCCTGCTTTTTTTACATCGGTCATCCTTCCAAAGTTGGTCACATTCCTAGAGTATAAGCTCTCTAGCTATCTTATTTTGATATAAAAAGACTCAGATGTTCAAATCTTTCCCCTTGAACATACCAACATTCCCATTCATGATTCAGTGAAACTCACCTCTTCTCCATCACTTCCCGTAAGTCCTGGAATTCTTTATGCTGCTTCAGTTCCTTCCGTTCATCAAACCGCTTCAGTTGTTCCGATGCCATCTCTGAGAGGTCTTGCACCTTCTTCTCCTGCTCCTCCTGCCATTGCCTCAGGCCCTCCTTAAAAGGATCAGCAACATTCTAGGGAGCTCCACCACATCCTTGCTCAATTACCCTGTGGACCACCCTCACAACAGTTCTTAACACCATCAGAAATACTCAAAGGCATGGAAATATCTGCTCCCATCGCAGAACCTTTGCAGGAGTACTCCTTCCCCTTTGGGCTTATCTTTATATCAGTTTTTGGTAAGCTTTTACAATTTGTCCCATATGGTTTATATCACTCAATTATAAGCTGGGAATGGGTAAGCACTTAGCAACATAGTATCAAACAGACAATGTACTTTAAGATTCCATCCACTGTATTCTTATGAGGGTTTCCTGATAATTTACAGTAATTTTTATTCTAATTCCATAAACATGCTAGTCACATTCCTTCTTATTCCTTTGCTCATGTAGCCAAAAGGTGGAAGCAACCCAAGTGTCCATCAACAGATGAATGGATAAAAAAATGTGGTAGACTCAGACAATGGGGTATTACTTAGCCGTAAAAAGGAAAGAAGTTCTGTTACATGCTAAAATGCAGATGAACCTTGAAGATATCAAGTTGAGTGAAATAAGCCAGAGACAAAAGAACGGATATTCTATGACTTCACTTATATGAAATAACCAGAATATGCAAATTTGTAGGGACAGAAAGTTAAGAGAGATGGGAGGGAGAGGAAATGGAGAATTAATGCATAGTGGGTGCAGGGTTTCTACTTGGGGCAATGAAAAAGTTTGGTAATGGATGATAGTGATGGTAGCACAACATGGTGAATGTGTGTAATGCCGCTGCATCGTAAGCTTGGGAGTGGCTGAGATGGGAAATTTTATGCTGTATATATGTGTCCACAATTAAAAAAAGGAGAGAGATGAAAAAGGCAATGACAAATATAATACGTGATCCTGGACTAGATGAAATAATGGAGGATAAAATGCTCAAAAGGACACTAGTGGGAGAACTGAAAAAACTGGAATACAGACTGTATGTTTTATATCAATGCTTAGTTTCTTAAACTTGACAACTGTACTTAATGCAGTTACATAAGTGACTATTCTTGTTCTTAGGAAATATATATGGAAGTATTAAATGTTTAAAGGAGCAAGAAATATGCAATCTACTCTCAAATGTTTAGAAAATAGACACAAAGATAGATGAAGGAAGGGAGGAAGGGATGGAGGGAAGGAGGAGGAGGAAAGAAGGACAAATGTGACAAAATGCTAAAAGTTAGTAAATCTGGGTATCTGGGTGGTAGGTACATTGGAGTGCTCTGTATTGTTTTTCTATTATTTTTGCAACTTTCCTGTAAGTTTGAATATATTCTGAAATAAAGTTTTTAATGGGGTTGTATGAAAAGGCAAATATTGCCCAAAAAAGTGAGCAGGCAATCGGGCAATTAAATACTTCAAGAAAACAAAAAGCTAAACATGAAAGGAAATATGACTGCAGTATATAACCTGGTTCTGTAATAAATATCATTATATCCCTAATAGTATAAACACTATTAACTGATTTTTAATTTACAACCAAGCTCTAGACTTAGCATAGAAGACTTAATAGTGATTTCAGAACAAAGTGAAAATGTACTCGGTTTTAGCAATATATAAGTAAAAGTTCAAAAGTTCAAAAGCCAGGTATTGACAGGTGAAAGGGGAAAAGGGTTTATTGGTCAAAACACTAACATCCAGGAGAACCTAAGATGGCGGCTAGGTGAGACAGGGCAAAAAAACACCTCAGTGAAAAATCCTAGAAAAAAGCCAGAAAGTGACCCAGAACACCAGTTCCAGCAATGCACCAGCTGGACAAGGTCTACTAAATCCACAGGGACCATGCACTTGGTGAAACCGGGAGTCTGCATTCTGAAACGAGTGAGTAAGCTGCTGAATGTCCGGCAGCCGCACTGCGGGAAACCGTGGCTTGGCGTTTTGAGACGGACTAGTTCTTTTTAAAAAACAAGCAAAACCCCAAAGCTGCTGCAGATACGGCAGCGAGAACCACACAGTGAAGGGCGGCAGGAATGCCTCAATATCTGGCGTGGAAGGTAGCCTTTCGTGGACCCACTGCTAATTGTCTCGGAGCTGGGAAGGCAGAGCTGTGGGAAAAGGGGGAAATTAACATGCCCCATTCAGCATCCCTGGAGGGCCGGTGCACACTTGTGACATAGCACAGCCTTTCCTCAGCAGAGGCCCTGGGAGGGCACGGCTGGGAAGAGGGACCCATTTGGAAATCCCAGGGACCCTACGCCAATACCAAGGACTTGTGGGTCAGCGGCAGAGACAATCTGTGGCGAGACTGAAATGAAGGTTTAGACTCTTGAAACAGCGTTAAATCTCCGCGAACACCTGGGAGGTTTGATTATTAAAGCTGCCCTGCCTCCCTAACTTCTCAGACACACGCCCCACATTCAGGGCAGACAGCACCAACAACACACCCAAACTTGGTGCACCGATTGGACCCCACAAGAACCAGACCCCCACATACCACAAAGTTGGGGAGAACCGACTTGAGGGGAATAGGAGACTCGCGGATGCCATCTGCTGGTTACGTAGAGAAAGTGTATGCCATCAAGTTGTAGATCTGACAAATTAGAGGTTGCGATTTGAATAATTCTTCATATCCTAAAAGAACCCTATCAAGTAAAGCAAATGCCAAGAGGCAAAAAACAACAGAAAATTTTAAAGAAAAAGAAAAAGCAGACGATATGGATATCCCAAACCCAAACACCCAAATCAGAAGATCAGAGGAGACACAGTACTTGGCCCAATTAATCAAAGAACTAAGGACAAACAATGAGAGCATGGCACAGGATATAAAGGACATGAAGAAGACCCCAGAAGAGCATAAGGAAGAAATTGCAAGAGTAAATAAAAAAATAGATGATCTTATGGACATAAAAGAAACTATAGACCAAATTAAAAAGATTCTGAATGCTCATAGTACAAGACTAGAGGAAGCTGAACGAGTCAACGTCCTTGAGAACCACAGAACGGAAAATGAAAGAACAAAAGAAAGAATGGGGAAAAAAATCGAAAAAATCAAAATGGATCTCAGGGATATGACAAGTAAAATGAAACGTCCAAATATAAGACTCATTGGTGTCCCAGAAGGGGAAGAGAAGAGTAAAGGTCTAGAAAGAGTATTCAAAGAAATTGTTGGGGAAAACTTCCCAAAGCTTCTACACAATATAAATACACAAAGCATAAATGCCCAGCGAACTCCAAATAGAATAAATCCAAATAAACCCACTCCAAGACATATTCTGATCAGACTCTCAAATACTGAAGAGAAGGAGCAAGTTCTGGAAGCAGCAAGAGAAAAGCAATTCACCACATACAAAGGAAACAACATTAAGACTAAGTAGTGACTACACAGCGGCCACCATGGAGACGAGAAGGCAGTGGCATGACATATTTAAAATTCTGAGAGAGAAAAATTTCCAACCAAGAATACTTTATCCAGAAAAACTCTCCTTCAGATTTGAGGGAGAGCTTAAATTTTTCACAAACAACCAGTGAGAGATTTTGCTAATAAAAGACCTGCCCTACTTCAGATACTAAAGGGAGCCCTACCGACAGAGAAACAAAGAAAGGAGAGAGAGATATAGAGAAATTTAACAGACATATATAGAACGTTACATCCCAATTCACCAGGATACACAATCTTCTCTAATGATCACGGAACTTTCTCCAGAATAGATCATAGGCTATGACATAAAACAAGCTGTGCCAGTTTGAATGTATTATGTCCCCCAAATGCCATTATCTTTGTTGTAATCTTGTGTGGGCAGACCTAACAGTGTTGATTAGATTGTAATTCTTTGAGTGTTTCTGTGGAGATGTACCCCACGCAACTGTGGGTGATGACTCTAATTGGATAATTTCCATGGAGTGTTGGCCCGCCCATTGGGTGGGCCTTGATCAGTAGAGCCATATAAATGAGCTGACGGGCAGAGGGAACGCAGTGCAGCTGTGAGTGGTCTTCTGAAGAGGAGCTAAAGCCAAGAGGGACACTTTGAAGAAAGCACAGGAGCTGCAGATGAGAGACAGTTTGAAGACAGCCGTTGAAAGCAGACTCTTGCTCCAGGGAAGCTGAGAGAGGACCAATATCCCAAGGGCAACTAAGACTGACATTTTTGAGGAACTGCAGCCTAGAGAGGAACGTCCTGGGAGAAAGCCATTTGGAAACCAGAACTTTGGAGCAGACGCCAGCCACATGCCTTCCCAGCTAACAGAGGTTTTCCGGACACCATTGGCCATCCTCCAGTGAAGGTACTCGATTGCTGATGTGTTACCTTGGACACTTCATGGCCTTAAGACTGTAACTGTATAACCAAATAAACCCCCTTTATAAAAGCCAGTCCATTTCTGGTGTTTTGCCTTCCGGCAGCGTTAGCAAACTAGAACACAAGCCTCAACAAACTTAAAAAAATTGAAATTATTGAAAGCACATTTTCTGACCACAATGGAATACAAATAGAAGTCAATAACCATCAGAGACTTAGAAAATTCACAAACACCTGGAGGTTAAAAATGAGGGGGAGATGAAAACATTCCCAGAGGATCAAAAGCTGAGGGACTTCATCACCAGTAGATCAGTCTTATAAGAAATGCTAAACAGAATTGTGCAGGCTGAAAGGGACACTAAACAATTGACTGAAACCAAATAAAGAAATAAAGATTTCCAGTAAAGATCATATGGTAAATATAAATACCAATACTATTGTATTTTTTATTTCTAACTCCACTATTTACTTCCTACAGGATCTAAAATACATAAACTGTAATGATAAATCAGTGGTTTTGGACTCAATGTAAAATAGGTAATTTTTGACAAAAACTACATAAAGGTGGGGGAATGGAGGAGTATAGGAACATAGTTTCTGTGTCCTATTGAAGTCAAGTTGGTATCAAAGAAAACAGGATTGTTATAGATTTAAGATGTTAAATTTAAGCCCCACAGTAAACACAAAGCAAGTATCCTAGAATATGACCATAGAGATGAAAAGTAGAGTATGGGTTAAGAGAATAGGGGGAAGGGGCAATGGGGAGTTAAGAAATGAGTGTAGAGTTTCTGTTTGGGGTAAAGGGAAATTTCTAGTAATGGATGGCGGGAAGGTGATGGCATTGCAACATTGTGAATGTGATTAATCTCACTAAATGGAATGCTTGGGTGGGGTTGGAATGGGAAGATTTATGCTGTATAAATGCTTCCACAATTGAAACAAAGACTGTCTAAATAGATAATGGCAATTAAATGCCATAGATGATCATGGATGAGATCTAATAGAGGAGAAAAGTCTCAAAAGGACACAATTGGGACAAGAGAAAAGATGAAATATAGAATGTAAGCTTTATATCAATGTTAAATTTCTTGAACTTCTTAACTACACTTAATGTGATTACATAAATGAATATTCTTGTTCATAGGAAATGTATATGTGAATTATATTATTTGTTCAACGATGTATGCAACTTGCTCTCATATGTTCAGAAGACAGAGCAATAGATGATGGATGATAGGAAGGGAGGGAAAGAAAGAAATGGTAAAATGACAAAATATTGAAGTTGGTACATCGGGGTATCGGTGGAGGGGGCATTGGGGTATGGCTGGAGTTCTATGTATAGGGTTTGTATTATTTTTGCAACTGTTCCTGTAAGTTTGAATTTATTTCAAAATAAAAATTAAAAAAACAAAACAAAACAAAAAACACTAATATCCACAGCTTACCAAATGGCAAAAAAGTCAAGAGATACTATCCATAACTGATGGAATAAAGACAAATATATTAAAGATGCTAAAACAGAGAAACTAAAAATAGTAATAAAGCCATTTTGGCAAGAGGTGGGTAATAAGTGAGCTAAATTATCAGCTATCATAGCAAGAACACAACAGATAATGTCTAAATTTGATTTTAAAAAAAAAGCAGAATGAGTTCATTATTTAGAGATGTGGGGTAACCACCAGACAAAATAGTTATATATGCTTAAAGGTTTGCATATATATAGAGAAAAAAGCCAAATTATTAGTATTGGTTATATCTCTCCTGCATGTCATACATTTTCCCCTCTTCTGGATATTCCAATTAGCATATAAACAAGCTATCTTTTTTCCCCACCTTAAATAAAACTCTTTCTCCAATTAATACTGCCCCATTTCTTTTCCTTATAGCAAAACTTTTTGAGTTTTCTAAATTTGCTGTTGCCTAATTCTCTTTTAGACCCAATCCAGCTTTATCTTTTGGCCACTCCTTTAAAGCTACTTTTTAGGGTCACTGATGACCTCTGCATTGTTAAATCCAACAGTCAAGAGCTCAGTTCTCATCTCAATAGATGTATTTGACAAAGTTGATCACTCCCTTCCCCAGGAACTCTTTCTTTACTTGGCCTCCAGAATACCAATTTCCTGATTTCCCTTCTAACCTCGCGGTCACTCTTTCAGTCTCATCATCAGGACTCTAATCAACCCCCCACCCCCAACACACCTCTAAATGTTCATGTAAAGGCTTAGTCCCTGAACTTCTTTTCTTCTTTATCTAAATTCCTTTACCTGGCAATCCCATTAGTCTCAAGCCTTATAAATACCATTTATAAACTAACAACTCTTAAATGTGTACCTGCAGCCTGGGCTCATTAGCCCCTGAACACCAGACACAAATACACAACTAATCTATTCTGCATCTCTACTAGGACTTCTAACAGAAACTTAAGATTTCTGAAGCTGGGCTTCTGACCTACCCACCCCCAAATTGCTCCTCCTGCCAGCCTTCCCTATCTCAATACATGGTACTCAGGCCAAAAACCATACATTCATCACTGACTGTTCCCTTTCATTTATCCTTCACTCCTGCCTCCTCACATACCAATCTGAGAGTTTATTTCATGTCAACTTGGCTAGGCTGTGGTAACTCAGTTGTTTGTTTAAACACCCGTCTAGATGTTGCTGTGAAGCTATTTTGTAGATGTTATTTACACAATCAGTTGACTTTACATAAAGGAGATTACTTCCCCAAATGTGGAAAAGCCTCATCCTATCTGCTGAAGGCCATAAGAGCACAAACTGAAGTTTCCTGGAGAAGAAATTCTGCCCCAAGACTGCAACATCAAGTCGTACTTGAGTTTCCAGCCTGCTGGCCTTTCCTGCATATTCTGAAGTTGCC
This sequence comes from Choloepus didactylus, assembly GCF_015220235.1. NCBI lineage: Eukaryota > Metazoa > Chordata > Mammalia > Pilosa > Megalonychidae > Choloepus > Choloepus didactylus. The sequence goes on from NC_051316.1 coordinate 92,959,394, forward strand.
AGCCCCTACTATCACATGAGCTAATTCCTTAAAATAAATCTCTATCCTATTGGTTCTGTTTCTCTGGAGAACCCTGGCTGATACACAACTCATCATCCTTCAACTCTACCTTCAAAATATATCCAGAATCTGACCATTTCTCACCATCTCCATTACTACCACCCTAGTCAAAGACATCATCATCTTTCACACAGTTTATTACACGAGTCTCCCTGTGCTGCCCTTATCCTCCTTAAGCCTCAGTAAAGCAGCCATTGACATCTTGAAACATGATACTCCTCTGGTCAAAACATCAAATGGCTTCTCTCCCAAAGCAGAAGTCAACATTTTTATACCATGGCATGAAAGATGCTATATGAACTAACCCAATTTCCCATCTTTTCTCAAATTCACTCTATTTCAAGCACAAGGGTATACTCACAATTCCTTGGACATGTCCAACATATTCCTGCCTCAGGACCTCTGCAGAGTTGTTCCCTCAGCCTGGAATGTTGTCCCCTCAGACATCCAGATGGCTCACTCCTTTACCTCATTCAGTTCTCTACTCAAATGTCACCTTCTCAGTGATGCCTTCCCTGGTCACACTGTGTGAAACTGCAATCTCTTCCTATACCCTCCCTTTTATTCTTTTCCTTAGTGCCTACTCTCATCTAAAACACTATATATTTTATTTATTTCTCTCGTTTACATCTGTCTCTCCCCACCAGAATGCAATCTTCATGAGGGCATGGATTTGTTTCAGCTTTGTCCACTGTTTTATCTCTAGCACCTAGAACAGAATCTAGCATATATATATTTAGCATCGATATTTACTGCCTCATTGGATAAATGAATTAGGGAAGATGTCAAAACCCTAGCCCATCCTGATCTCGCGCTCTGAATTGAATGCCTATGGTAACTACATGCTACCCTTTGAAGGCATTTTAAATTTTTTACATTTATGACTTACCTTCTCAGTTGGCTGAGAGCAGACAAACAGCAGGAAAGATGTTTAATACTGCTTTATAATTCTATTTCCTCACACAGTTTATGTTCAAAAAGTATCTAAAACATTTCTTCTCTTCCTTTTTATTATAGTTTCCTTGAGCGCACAGACCACATCTGAACACAGGGCAGCCCTTAGCATGGGTCCACTTTTCAAGATACGTTGCTAAAGCAAGAGCAATAAATCTTTTAATAGACTAACCGCTCTAGCTCATCTACCTAACCAACTTAGCCCCATACTCCCAGAGCATATTGTCTGAATCACTTTTTATAATATGCTTCAATTTCACAAGAGCAGGGATTTTTGTCTGTCTTGTTCACAATTGTATCCCCACAGCCAAAAACAGCATTTGACAAACAGCAAGCACTTGAATATTGAAAATCAAGCCCAGTACTAAGTACTTTATATAATTACCTCATTTAATGTTCACATTATATTATTAAGCTCCAAATTTTGGAGGAATAAATGGAAGCCAAGAAAGCCTCATTTTCCAAAAGACATGCATAAAATAGAAGAGCCAGGATTTGACACCAGATTTGACTTCAGAGCACTCACTCTTAAGCACTACATTATACCACCTCCCTGACTGAATCAGGGTGGGCATTTATAAGCCCTAGGGAATTGCACTTAAATGTAACTCCCCAGGGTCAAGCCTGCTTTACTTCATGGTTTACTTACAGTCCCTTTCATTCTGTGCAGCAGCTCATACATTCGGATGCAGCCTTCCACTTTTATCCCCCGGGAGGACTGAAGTACCACAGATTCTGTATGCTGCATCTCATGTTTGCCCTATAAGACAGAAGATGTGAAAAGAAGTACTTTTAGATGGTAAAGTTGGTGTTATCCCTTTTAGGCAAAGACTACATCCCTACTATGAACAAGAACAACATTCAAAAAACAATTTAGGTTAGAACTAGTGTGTATTTCTTAACATTACCCCTGCTTCAATTGATGGAAAAGAGGTAACCAGAAACCATAATGAGATACCATTTCACACACACCCTCATACACACCTTTTGCCCTATTATTAATACTTTGCATTAGTGTGGTACTTTCCTTACAATTAATGCAACAATACTGTTATAATTATACTATTGACTGTAGTCCATAGCTTACATTAGGGCTCAATGTTTATATTGAAGAGTCCTATGTCGTTTTTTGTTTTTTTTTTTTATTTTAGTAACATACATAACCTAAAATTTCCCCTTTTAACCACATTCAAATATACAACTCAATGTGTGTTAATTACATTCACAATGTTGTGCTACCATCACTATCATCCATTACCAAAACTTTTCCATCACCCCAAACAAAAATTCTGTACCAATTAAGCATTAACTTCCCATTCCCTACACCACCCCACCCTCTGGCAACCTGTATTCTAGTTTATGACTCTATGAATTTGCTTATTCTAATTATTTCATGAGTGATTATCGTACAATATTGGTCCTGTTGTGTCTGGCTTATTTTTACTCAATATGATGTCTTCAAGGTTCATCCATGATGTTGCATGTATCAGAACTTCATTCCTTTTTATGGCTGAGTAATAATCTATTGCACTGGGATTGGGAAAGCCATAAGGACCACACTCCACTTTGTCTAGTTTATGGATGGATGAGCAGAAAAATAGGGGAAGGAAACAAACAAACAGACAAAGGTACCCAGTGTTCTTTTTTACTTCAATTGCTCTTTTTCACTTTAATTATTATTCTTGTTATTTTTGTGTGTGTGCTAATGAAGGTGTCAGGGATTGATTTAGGTGATGAATGTACAACTATGTAATGGTACTGTGAACAATCGAATGTACGATTTGTTTTGTATGACTGCGTGGTATGTGAATATATCTCAATAAAATGAAGATTAAAAAAATAATCTATTGCTAACAAATAAATATAGTTGAAGGAACTTGTCCAAGGTTGCCCGGTGAGTGAAGCCAGAGCTGAGATTGTCTCTCAGGGTCAATGAGCAATAAAAACCTCTCCTGTCTCCCCTCCTTTCTCCAGTCACTACTTAGGCCCAAATAGCTTCAACCTTGTCAAAATATTTTCCAACCTGTGTCAGAAATTCTATTTCCTCTTCTACTTTTAATGGGAGGAGAAAGAGTAAATTTGGAAGTTGTATAGACCCAGGTGTGAAGTCTCCATCACTCCACTTAAAGCATCCCAAGGACCTCAGTTTCTGTAGAAGAACCCCCAGAGATCCTCTAGTCAAGCCTCTTAATTAAAGCAACTTAAGTCAAGTTCACTCAGTTACTTAGTGGTAGAATTGATTATAAACCTCAGGTCTCCTTTTTCCCTGTGCATTTTCATTTGGTCAAATACAAATGTCTGTTTGTAGGTACAACTCATTAAAGGCCCCTTTGATTTCCCAAAAAAAAAAAAAAAAAAATCTATTGCATGTATATGCCATATTAAAAATTATTTTAGTAATATCTATATACAACCTAAAATTTCCCCCTTCAAATACATGTATATGTCACATTTTGTTTATCCAGTCATCTGTTGATGGACATTTGGGTTGCTTCCATCTTTTGGCAACCGTGAATAAGGCTGCTATGAACATCAATGTGTAAAAAATCTGAGTCCCAGCTTTTAATTCTTTTGGGCATGTACCTAGAAGTGGGATTGCCAGGTCATAAGGTAATTCTATATTTAACTTTCTGAGGAATCACCAAACTGTTTTCCACAGGGGCTGCACCATTTTACATTCCCTTCAACAATGAACGATTATTCCTATTTCTCTACCTCCTCTCCAACACTTGTTATTTTCCATTTTTTTAAAAAACAGCAACCATTCTAGTAGGTGTGAAATGATATCTCATTGTGGTTTTGATTTTCATTTCCCAAGTGGCTAATGATATTGAGTATCTTTAAATGTGTTTATTGGCCATTTGTATATCTTCTTTGGAGAAATGTCTATTCAAATCCTTTGCTCATTTTTAATTGGGTTGCCTGTCTTTTTGTTGTTGACACTGTTTATTTTTTTAAATAAGCAAATGAGTGTGTTTGTGTGTTCATATATCAACCCCTTCTGGCACAGGAAGTAAAATTCTAAAAATACTGCTCTAAACCTTGCTTTTTTAAATACAATTTTAATATAAAATAAATTTCTCACTCCTTTTGTGTATGTAGTTAAACATATATAGCATAAAATTTGCCATTTTTTAAGTGTACAATTCACTGGCATTAGCCACATTCTCAATGTAGTATAACCATTATCATCATCTATTTCTGGAGTTTTTTATCACCCCAAATGGAAACTCTGTACCAATTAAGAAACAGCTCTTCATTCCTGTCTCCCAGCACCTGGTAATCTCAAATCTACTTTCTGTTTCTATTCTCATTCCTTTTTACCATGGTATAGTACTCCAACTGTATGGATGTACCAAAGCTTATTTAACTATTCCTCTATTGACGGACTTTTGTGTTATTTCCTATTTTTTGCTATTACAATTAATGATGCTATGAATAGCTTTAAGTACGTATCATTTTGTTTTTCTGCCACTGTATCTTTGGAACAGATACCTAAAAGTGTATCTACTGGGTCCAAAGGTATAAGCATATGTAATTTTTGCTAGCTATGGTAAAGTTCCCTTAATAGATATTAATATAATATTATAATAATATATATAATCTTATATTATAAGATAATAATATAATATCATTTTGCATTCCTACAAATAATATGTGGTAGTGCATGTCCCTACAGCCTCACCGAAAGAATATGGTGTCAAACTTTAGGAATCTGCCAATTTGAAAGGTAAAAATGAGACCATACAGTATTTGTCCTTCTGTTTCTAGCTAATTTTGCTCAATGTAACATCCTCAAGGCTCATCCATGGTGTTATATGCTCCATGACTTTATTCTGTCTCACAGCTGCATAATATTCCATCGTTATGTATATACCACAGTTTGTTTATCCACTCATCTGTTGATGGACATTTGGGCTGTTTCCATCTCTTGGCAATCATCAATAACGCCACTATAAACATCAGTTTACAAATGTCCACTCATGTCTTAGCTCTCAGTTCCTCTGAGTATATATCTAGTAATGGAAATGCTGAATCATGGCAATTTTATGTTAGCTTCCTGTGGAACCGCCACAGTGCCTTCCAGAGTGGAAAAATGGAGGCAAAAATCAAATGAATAATGTGGGTGGTGGGTGGTGGTGGGGTGTTTTGGGTGTTCTTTTTTACTTGTATTTTTATTTTTATTTTTATTTTTTTGGAGTAATGAAGATATTTAAAATTGACTGTGGTGATGAATGCACAACTATATGATGGTACTGTGAACAACTGTACACTGAGGATGACTGTATGGTATGTGAATATATCTCAATAAAACTTAGTTTAAAAAAATGGATCACAATGTAGCTTTATTTTGTATTTCTCTTATTATTAGCAGGCTGAGAGCCTTTTTTCGTATCTTAAGAGCCATTTCTATTTCTTCTATATGAGCCATTATATACGTATATACATACATATATATATATATATACACACACATATATATATCTTTTGCCCATTTTTAAAAAACAAGATACTGGACTTTTCTCAATTTTTAGGATCTCTTTACTGTGGACATTTTCCCTTTATAATATGAGTTGCAATGGTTTTTCCTTTTATCATGTACCTTTGCTTATGGCTTTTTGTGTGCATTTGTGATGAAAAAGTTGATTTTTAATGTGATCGAATTTATCAATCTTTTACTGTTTAATGATTTTGAGTTGTAATTGGGGAAGTTTTTTGACTCCCAGGACATAACTGAATTAATCCGTATTTTCTCATAGTACTTTATCATTTAATTTTACATTTGGATCTCTGATCCAGTTTTCATTTATCCTGTTTTATGTTACATGGAATGTTTCCAAGTTTGTTTTTCCATATGGAAAAGATTCCCATATCTTATTGCTCAAACACCACTGATTAAAAAGTAATCTTTTTCCCACTAATCTGAAATGCCACTGTCTCATGCACTAAATTTCTATATACACTTGGGTCTACATCTAGATTTTCTATTCTTTTTCATTTCATTTTTTTTCCTATTTGTTTTCTGTTGGCCTATTAATGTGCCAGTGCCACACTGCTTTAATTATAAAAATTTTATAATGTGTCAGCCTTCAGGTATTGCTCTTATTTTTCAAGGTTTTCCTGGCTATTCTGTTAAGTTTCCCTATGAACTTTATGATCAACTTGTTTACAACCAGAAAAAAAGAAAAAGTATTTTTATTGGGATCATATTAAATGTATAAATTAACTTAAGGAAAGTTGTTATTTTTTTGATATTGAATCTGCCTATCTAAGAATTCAGTATGCATTCCCATTTGTTCAATATTTCATGTCTTTAAGAAGTGTTTTATAGTTTTATATATATATATATATATATTTTATTTTCTTTAATGAATACACACACACACACACATTTTGTCTTTTTGTCTTTTAGGGGCAGCACCTTAATTTATTGGAATATCATGTACCAAAAAGATGGGGATGCTTAGCTGACCTGTTCAAAGTTCTAGAGAATAACAAGACCATCTTGAATATCAAACACTACTCCATTAACCAAACCACTTTGGAACAGGTAAAGTACCTTGAATGATTCAGTAGATTGACTTTTGGTATGCTCATGAGGCCTAACTGAGATAGTTTTAACTTAAGTGTGATTTCTTCTTGAAATTAGTTGCTGTTTGATTTTACAAAATTGTGATAAGGGTGGTGAGTGTCTTAGTTTGTCAGAGCCACTGTGGCATATGCTACAAACTTGTTGGCTTTTGCAACAGGAATTTATTGTCTCACAGTTTTGAAGCAAAATGAAGGTACTGGCAGGCTAGGCTTTCTCCGAAGTCTATAGAGTACTAGTGGTGGCTTGATGGCAACCCATGTCTGCTTCTGTTACATGGTAATTTGTCTCCTTTCATCTTCTCCTCTGGCTTTTCCTCACTGTGTCCAAATTTCTGCTGCTTATAAGGATTTCAGTCACATTGGATTATGGCCCATGTTGATTCAATTTGGCCTCATCTCAGTATCTTTGAAGATCCTATTTACAAATGAACCCCCAATCACAGGATGGGCCATTAAGACATGACCATGTCTTGTGAGGGATATGATTCAATCCCCAACATTGAGTGTGAGGAGATTGTTTATTGAATGATCTCCATTCAAGGTATATATTCAACAGGGCTTCAATTTGTTCACAATTACATCATAAAATCAGTAGATTAAATCATATCCACTTAACCTTTCCTTGTCTACCTTACCCACCCCCAAAAGACTAAGGGGACTTCACTTAATTAGGAAGAAAAAGTGCTTGGTATACCAGGAGTACCAAAACTGTAAAATTAGCTCACAACTTCTTTCTAGAACCAGGTTTCTGTCACTGAGGATTTCCAGATATTTGTGTGTGTGTGTGTGTTTGTTGTGTTTTAATTTTCCAGAAATGTATGTCATTCCTGTGGTGGTGTCTTCAAAGGATTGATATGATTTTGGGAATTTAGGAAGGGATGGTCTGAATGAATGTTTTATAGCTTTTTGGAAAGACTGAGTATTGCTTGGAGAGATTCCTCCATGCTTATAAAAGTTGAGACTAAAAGGTTGATCATTCTCTTCTAGTTAACAGCTATTTTTTTTTTTAATCATCATTTTATTGAGATATATTCACATACCACGCAGTCATACAAAACAAATTGTACTTTCGATTGTTTACAGTACCATTACATAGTTGTACATTCATCACCTAAATCAATCCCTGACACCTTCATTACACACACACAAAAATAACAAGAATAATAATTAGAGTGAAAAAGAGCAATTGAAGTAAAAAAGAACACTGGGTACCTTTGTCTGTTTGTTTGCTTCCCCTACTTTTCTACACATCCATCCATAAACTAGACAAAGTGGAGTTTGGTCCTTATGGCATTCCCAATCCCACTGTCACCCCTCATAAGCTACATTTTTATACAACTGTCTTCGAGATTCATGGGTTCTGGGTTGCAGTTTAATAGTTTCAGGTATCCACCACCAGCTACCCCAATTCTTTAGAACCTAAAAAAGGTTGTCTAAAGTGTGCGTAAGAGTGCCCACCAGAGTGATCTCTCGGCTCGTTTTGGAATCTCTCTGCCACTGAAGCTTATTTCATTTCCTTTCACATCCCCCTTTTGGTCAAGAAGATGTTCTCCATCCCACGATGCCGGGTCTACATTCCTCCCCGGGAGTCATATTCCACGTTGCCAGGGAGATTCACTTCCCTGGGTGTCTGATCCCACGTAGGGGGGAGGGCAGTGATTTCACCTTTCAAGTTGGCTTAGCCAGAGAGAGAGGGCCACATCTGAGCAACAAAGAGGCATTCAGGAGGAGACTCTTAGGCACAAATACAGGGAGGCCTAGCCTCTCCTTTGCAGCAACCGTCTTCCCAAGGGTAAAACTTATGGTAGAGGGCTCAACCCATCAAACCACCAGTCCCCTATGTCTGTGGTCATGTTAGCAACCATGGAGGTGGGGTAGGCGAATACCCCTGCATTCTCCACAGGCTCCTCAAGGGGGCACTACATCTTTTTTTTTTTTTCCTTGTTTGTCTTTTTTCTTTTTTTTTTTTTTTTTTAACTTTCCCTTCTTTTTTAAATCAACTGTATGAAAAAAAAAGTTAAAAAGAAAACAAACATACAATAAAAGAACATTTCAAAGAGAGCATAACAAGGGAGTAAGAAAAAGACAACTAACCTAAGATAACTGCTTAACTTCCAACATGTTCCTACTTTACCCCAAGAAAGTTACATAATATAGCAACATTTCAGTGAACTTGTTCCTACTACATCCATCAGAAATTAACAGACCATAGTCATTTCTGGGCATCCCCAGAACGTTAAATAGCTTATCTGTTCTTCTTGGATTATTGTTCCCCCTTCCTTAATTGCTCTCTACTGCTAGTTCCCCTACATTCTACATTATAAACCATTTGTTTTACATTTTTCAAAGTTCACATTAGTGGTAGCATATAATATTTCTCTTTTTGTGCCTGGCTTATTTCGCTCAGCATTATGTCTTCAAGGTTCATACATGTTGTCATATGTTTCACCAGATCGTTCCTTCTTACTGCCGCGTAGTATTCCATCGTGTGTATATACCACATTTTATTTATCCACTCATCTGTTGAAGGACATTTGGGTTGTTTCCATCTCTTGGCAATTGTGAATAATGCTGCTATGAACATTGGCGTGCAGATATCTGTTCGTGTCACTGCTTTCCGATCTTCCGGGTATATACCGAGAAGTGCAATCGCTGGATCGAATGGTAGCTCTATATCTAGTTTTCTAAGGAACTGCCAGACTGACTTCCAGAGTGGCTGAACCATTATACAGTCCCACCAACAATGAATAAGAGTTCCAATTTCTCCACATCCCCTCCAGCATTTGTAGTTTCCTGTTTGTTTAATGGCAGCCATTCTAACCGGTGTTAGATGGTATCTCATTGTGGTCTTAATTTGCATCTCTCTAATAGCTAGTGAAGCTGAACATTTTTTCATGTGTTTCTTGGCCATTTGTATTTCCTCTTCAGAGAACTGTCTTTTCATATCTTTTGCCCATTTTATAATTGGGCTGTCTGTACTATTGTCATTGAGTTGTAGGATTTCTTTGTATATGCAAGATATCAGTCTTTTGTCAGATACATGGTTTCCAAAAATTTTTTCCCATTGAGTTGGCTGCCTCTTTACCTTTTTGAGAAATTCCTTTGAGGTGCAGAAACTTCTAAGCTTGAGGAGTTCCCATTTATCTATTTTCTCTTTTGTTGCTTGTGCTTTGGGTGTAAAGTCTAGGAAGTGGCCGCCTAATACAAGGTCTTGAAGATGTTTTCCTACATTATCTTCTAGGAGTTTTATGGTACTTTCTTTTATATTGAGATCTTTGGTCCATTTTGAGTTAATTTTTGTGTAGGGGGTGAGGTAGGGGTCCTCTTTCATTCTTTTGGATATGGATATCCAACTCTCCCAGCCCCATTTGTTGAAAAGACCATTATGGCTCAGTTCGGTGACTTTGGGGGCCTTATTAAAGATCAGTCGGCCATAGATCTGAGGGTCTATCTCTGAATTCTCAATTCGATTCCATTGATCTATATGTCTATCTTTGTGCCAGTACCATGCTGTTTTGGCAACTGTGGCTTTATAATAAGCTTCAAAGTCAGGGAGTGTAAGTCCTCCCACTTCGTTTTTCTTTTTTAGAGTGTCTTTAGCAATTCGAGGCATCTTCCCTTTCCAAATAAATTTGATAACTAGCTTTTCCAAGTCTGCAAAGTAGGTTGTTGGAATTTTGATTGGGATTGCATTGAATCTGTAGATGAGTTTGGGTAGAATTGACATCTTAATGACATTTAGCCTTCCTATCCATGAACATGGAATATTTTTCCATCTTTTAAGGTCCCCTTCTATTTCTTTTAGTAGAGTTATGTAGTTTTCTTTGTATAGGTCTTTTACATCTTTGGTTAAGTTTATTCCTAGGTACTTGATTTTTTTAGTTGCTATTGAAAATGGTATCTTTTTCTTGAGTGTCTCTTCAGTTTGTTCATTTCTAGCATATAGAAACATGACTGACTTATGTGCATTAATCTTGTATCCCGCTACTTTGCTAAATTTGTTTATTAGCTCTAGTAGGTGTATCGTTGATTTCTCAGGGTTTTCTAGATATAAGATCATATCATCTGCAAACAATGACAGTTTTACTTCTTCTTTTCCAATTTGGATGCCTTTTATTTCTTTGTCTTGCCGGATTGCCCTGGCTAGCACTTCCAGCACAATGTTGAATAACAGTGGTGACAGCGGGCATCCTTGTCTTGTTCCTGATCTTAGAGGGAAGGCTTTCAGTCTCTCACCATTGAGTACTATGCTGGCTGTGGGTTTTTCATATATGCTCTTTATCATGTTGAGGAAGTTTCCTTCAATTCCTACCTTTTGAAGTGTTTTTATCAAAAAGGGATGTTGGATTTTGTCAAATGCTTTTTCAGTATCTATTGAGATGATCAATTGATTTTTCCCTTTCGAGTTTTTAATGTGTTGTAATACATTGATTGTTTTTCTTATGTTGAACCATCCTTGCATGCCTGGAATGAACCCCACTTGGTCATGGTGTATGATTTTTTTAATGTGTCTTTGGATTCGATTTGCAAGTATTTTGTTGAGGATTTTTGCATCTATATTCATTAGGGAGATTGGCCGGTAGTTTTCCTTTTTTGTAGCATCTTTGCCTGGTTTTGGTATTAGATTGATGTTAGCTTCATAAAATGAGTTAGGTAGTGTTCCATTTTTTTCAATGTTTTGAAAGAGTTTGAGTAAGATTGGTGTCAGTTCTTTCTGGAAAGTTTGGTAGAATTCCCGTGCAGCCATCTGGCCCTGGGCATTTATTTGTGGGAAGATTTTTGATGACTGATTGGATCTCTTTGCTTGTGATGGGTTGGTTGAGGTCTTCTATTTCTTCTCTGGTCAGTCTAGGTTGTTCATATGTTTCCAGGAAATTGTCCATTTCTTCTACATTATCCAGTTTGTTGCCATACAGTTGTTCATAATATCCTCTTATAATTTTTTTAATTTCTTCAGGATCTGCAGTTATGTCACCTTTTTCATTCATTATTTTGTTTATATGGGTCTTCTCTCTTTTTGATTTTGTCAGTCTAGCTAGGGGCTTGTCAATCTTGTTGATCTTCTCAAAGAACCAACTTTTGGTGATATTTATCCTTTCTATTGTTTTTTTGTTCTCTATGTCATTTATTTCTGCTTTAATCCTTGTTATTTCTTTTCTTCTACTTGGTTTAGGATTGGTTTGCTGTTCATTTTCTAGCTTCTTCAGTTGATCCATTAGTTCTTTGATTTTGGCTCTTTCTTCCTTTTTAATATATGCGTTTAGTGCTATAAATTTCCCCCTTAGCACTGCTTTTGCTGCATCCCATAGGTTTTGGTATGTTGTGTTCTCATTTTCATTCGTCTCTATATATTTAGCAATTTCTCTTGCTATTTCTTCTTTAACCTACTGATTGTTTAGGAGTGTGTTGTTTAACCTCCAGGTATTTGTGAATTTTCTAAGTCTCTGGTGGTTATTGACTTCTAATTGTATTCCATTGTGGTCAGAGAATGTGCTTTGAATAATTTCAATCTTTTTAAATTTATTGAGGCTTGTTTTATGTCCCAGCATATGATCTATTCTGGAGAAAGTTCCGTGAGCACTAGAAAAGTATGTGTATCCTGGTGATTTGGGATGTAATGTCCTGTAGATGTCTGTTAAATCTAATTCATTTATCAGATTGTTTAGGTTTTCAATTTCCTTATTGGTCTTCTGTCTGGTTGATCTATCTATAGGAGAGAGTGATGTGTTGAAGTCTCCCACTATTATTGTGGAAACATCAATTGCTTCCTTTAGTTTTGCCAATGTTTCTCTCATGTATTTTGTGGCACCTTGATTGGGTGCATAGACATTTACGATTGTTATTTCTTCTTGCTGAATTGCCCCTTTTATTAGTATGTAGTGGCCTTCTTTGTCTCTCAAAACATCCCTGCCTTTGAAGTCTATTTTATCTGAGATTAATATTGCTACACCTGCTTTCTTTTGGCTGTAGCTTGCATGAAATATTTTTTTCCATCCTTTCACTTTCAGTTTCTTTGTGTCCCTGTGTCTAAGATGAGTCTCTTGTATGCAACATATTGATGGTTCATTTTTTTTGATCCATTCCGCGAATCTATATCTTTTAATTGGGGAGTTTAATCCATTTACATTCAACGTTAAAACCGTGAAGGCATTTCTTGAATCGGCCATCTTATCCTTTGGATTATGTTTGCCATATTTTTCCCTCTCTCTATTAATATCCTTTATTGTACCCATATCGAATCTCTTTAGTACTGAACCTTTCTCCAGGTCTCTCTGTCCTGTCTTTGTTTCTCTGTCTGCAGGGCTCCCTTTAGTATCTCCAGTAGGGCAGGTCTCTTGTTAGCAAATTCTCTCAGCATTTCTTTGTCTGTGAAAAATTTAAGCTCTCCCTAAATTTGAAGGAGAGCTTTGCTGGATAAAGTATTCTTGGCTGGAAATTCCTCTCACTCAGAATTTTAAATATATCGTGCCACTGCCTTCTTGCCTCCATGGTGGCTGCTGAGTAGTCACTACTTAGTCTTATGCTGTTTCCTTTGTATGTGGTGAATTGCTTTTCTCTTGCTGCTTTCAGAACTTGCTCCTTCTCTTCTATGTTTGACAGTGTGATCAGTATATGTCTCGGAGTGGGTTTTTTTGGATTTATTCTATTTGGAGTTCGCTGAGCATTTATGATTTGTGTATTTATGTTGTTTAGAAGATTTGGGAAGTTTTCCCCAACAATTTCTTTGAATACTCTTCCTAGACCTTTACCCTTTTCTTCCCCTTCTGGGACACCAATGAGTCTTATATTCGGACGTTTCATATTATCTATCATATCCCTGAGGTCCATTTCGAGTTTTTCAATTTTTTTCCCCATTCTTTCTTTTATGCTTTCATTTTCCATTCTGTCATCTTCCAGGTCACTGATTCGTTGTTCAACTTCCTCTAGTCTTGTACTATGAGTGTCCAGAATCTTTTTAATTTGGTCAACAGTTTCTTTAATTTCCATAAGATCATCCATTTTTTTATTTAGTCTTGCAATGTCTTCTTTATGCTCTTCTAGGGTCTTCTTGATTTCCTTCATATCCCGTACTATGGTCTCATTGTTCATCTTTAGTTCTTTGAGTAGCTGCTCTAGGTGCTGTGTCTCTTCTGGTCTTTTGATTTGGGTGCTTGGGCTTGGGTTATCCATATCGTCTGGTTTTTTCATATGCTTTATAATTTTCTGTTGTTTTTGGCCTCGTGGCATTTGCTGAACTTGATAGGGTTCTTTTAGGGTTTGTAGACCAGTTGAAGTCCTTATCTCTAATTTATCAGATCTACAGCTTCGTGGAGTACACTTTCTCTAACTAACCAGCAGGTGGCGTCCACGAGCCACCTGTTCTCCACAAGCCAGATCTCCCCTGCTTAGCCTTTTTGGTGAGTGGGGGAGTGAGTCTTGTGGGGCCCAATTGGTGTACCAAGCTTGCGTGTGTAGTTGGTGTTGCCTGCCCTGTATGTGGGGCGTGTTTCTGGGCAGTCGGGGAGGGGGGGTGGCCCTAACAATCAAATCTCCCTGATGATCCTAGAGTTTTAAAGCTGCTGCAATAGTCTAATCCTTCAGTTCAGTCCTGCCACAGTTTGTTTCTGCCACTGACCCACAAGTCTTTGGTATTGGCGTATGGCTCCTGAGACTTGCAAGTGGGCCCCTCTTCCAGGCTGTGCACCCCGGGTCCTCTGTTGAGGGATGACTGTGCTATGTCACAGGTGAGTGCCGACCCCCAGGGCAGTTCTGGGCTGCTGCGCAGTGTTGGGAGGCTCCCAGTCTGCTCAAATGATGGCTGAATGGGGCTCTGTTAATTCACACTGCTCCCCCTTCCCAGCTCTGGGACATTCAGCTGAGGTTGCAGGGAAGGCTAATGTCCACGCCCAGTTTTGTGGTGTGTGCCTGTTATTTGAAGCACTTCCGTCACACTGGGTTGTCTGGGGCAGCTCTGGGCTATGGGGCTGGCGATGGGCAGGAGTGTTTCCTGTCCACCAGGATGGTGGCTGTGAGCGGACACCCCCCTTTTCTTGGGAAGTTGTGTTGTTTAGTGAATTTTCTCAGCCACTGGATTATTGCCTTTTGTCTCAGAGCTCTCTTAGTTCTGCTCTTGACTTGACGTGCCCAAATTTCAATTCTTTGAAGCTTTCTGTATTGAGCTTCTTAGAGTAATTGTTTTAGAAAAAGCAAAAAGGATTTAAAAAAAAAAAACAAAAAAAAAACGGCCCTCCTCAGAGATCTAATGGGTTATTGAAATGCTAATAGACAAAGCAACCAGGGCCATTAAGGAAAGGTGCACAGGGCAGAGAGATCAGCTTTGCTTCGGGATTTGCATATGCGCCTCAAGGCCTGATCTCCGCCCTTCCCCTTTCTGTGTTCACCAGAACTCCAAAAATCCTCTGCTTTTATTTTGGAGTTTTTCGTGTTGTTTTTTTTCTATGCCTGTCTCCTCTCTGCTGGGCTGGCTGCTCTCAGAGTCTCTGGTGTCTGGTCTCAGTCTATCTATGGTTGGAGTTTGAATCAGTAGAATGAGTTTCCGATAAGAGCAGCCACTGCAATTCTCCCTTCTCCTTCCCGGAGCTGACAGCCCCTCCTCCCCCGGGACTGAGCCTGGCAGGGAGGGGCGCGGGTCCCCTGGCCGCAAAAACTTACAGATTTCGCTGATCTCAGCAGTTCCACGTTTTCATGAGTGTTGTATGAAGTATGCCCAAAGACAGATTGCTCTGTGGTGTCCAGTCCACGCAGTTCCTGGCTTTTTATCTACTTTCCTGGAGGAGTAACTAAAACATACAGCTCACCAGTCTGCCATCTTGCCCCGCCTCCAACAGCTATTTTATTTATTTCTTTCAGATATTTATTAATTTTGCTACTGAGCAGCAGCAAACCCCACAATCTACTCTTCAGCCATCCATTGACTGTCACCACCTTCATCACTTGCCCATCTAAACACTAAAGAAAAAGTTTTCATAAGGAACACAACCTTGTCTTTCATTACAATTAAGACTCAAAGACCCAACCAGCAAGTGCACATTTGAGAAGTTGGAAGATACACTGCAGGCAATCAAATTACATTATCTCCTTGAATTTCTATTCTGAAACTCTTTGTTAATTAACTACCAGCAAATTGAAAAGTCAACCTTTTTTGTAGGCTTTAGGGAGTTCCTTTAACAAATTTACCCTCTTTGCCAAGCAAAGATGAGTGCCAGCCTCTTTGACACACAGCTGTATGAATCGGCACAGTCTAACTTGAGACATTTTTGGGAGCTGGAAATGCTGTCCCATTTCACCCAGTCGAAACATTTCATTTTACTTCTAAGAAAATTGAGTCTCCCCTTCTTGCGAGGTTAAAACACTTTTCTAAGTTATTTGTATAAGAAATAATATCTAGGACTCTTGTTTTCTATTATTGTAATCTTTTAACGAGATAAGCTTACATATTTCTAAAAATAAAAAGGTTTTGGCACATTTCTTCTTAGGTTTATGTCTAGGTAATTTATTTTATTTTTTTGCTACTATAAATGGGTTCTTATTTTCTAATATATCTTGTGTAACTGGGTTATCATTATTTACACAGACTACTGATTTCAGTATGTTATTTCTGTAACTCATTACTTTACTACATTTTCTTATGGTTGATAGTTTTCCCATTGATTCTTTTATGTTTTCCAGATAAATAATCACATTGTTCTCAAAATTTTAGCTTTTCCTTTCCAGTTCTTATGCCTCTATTTGCTTCTCTTGTATAATTAAGTTGGCTAATAGCGCCATCCCAAAGCCAAATAATGTACGGCTACATTTTAAGTTTAATAAGGTTTATGTCATTCTTGCTCACTGTTGAATTCCCAGCACCTAACACAGGGAATGGTACTTACCAAGCACAAATAAATTCTGTTAAAGGAATGATGAATAATGAAGTGAATAAATCCATCTTATTTAAATGGCTTTTAAGATAATCTGTTTTCACATTTTCAAAATTAAAAGGAAGGATACAGCATTTTATAGTCTCTTACCTAAAACATACTTTACAATAGCAAGTCAGCAGTCTGTTACAAGATCTTTCGAATTCCCAACTTAAAAAAGTATGCAAATTTCTTATGCACTATATAGGTAACACCTCTTAGGTTTTAATGTATTGGAATAGCTAGAAGTAAATACCTGAAACTACCAAATTCCAACCCAGCAGTCTGGACTCCTGAAGACAATTATATAATAATGTAGATTACAAGGGGTGACAGTGTGATTGTGAAGACCTTGTGGATCACACCCCCTTTATCTAGTGTATGGATGAGCAGAAAAATGGGGATAAAAACTAAAGGACAAGTGGGGTGGGATGGGGGAATGATTTGGGTGTTCTTTTTTCACTTTTATTTTTTATTCTTGTTCTGGTTCTTTCTGATGTAAGGAAAATGTTCAGAGAGAGATTGCGGTGATGAACGCATAACTATGTTATCATACTGTGGACAGTGGATTGTACCACTGATGATTGTATGGTGTGTGAATGTATTTCAATAAAACTGAATTTAATTTAAAAAAAAAAAAAAGGCTAGAGCATAAACTTAAAATCTAAAAAAAAAAAAAAAGTATGCAAATACTCTATATTGCAATAATCCTTTGGGAAAGCAACTTAATGACATATATCAAGAGCCATAAAGAATGTTCATACCTTTTGATCTTTAATATAGTCATCTTAGACTTTACACCCAAAGCACAAGCAACAAAAGAGAAAATAGATAAATGGGAACTCCTCAAGCTTAGAAGTTTCTGCACATCAAAGGAATTTCTCAAAAAGGTAAAGAGGCAGCCAACTCAATGGGAAAAAATTTTTGGAAACCATGTATCTGACAAAAGACTGATATCTTGCATATATAAAGAAATCCTACAACTCAATGACAATGGTACAGACAGCCCAATTATAAAATGGGCAAAAGATATGAAAAGACAGTTCTCTGAAGAGGAAATACAAATGGCCAAGAAACACATGAAAAAATGTTCAGCTTCACTAGCTATTAGAGAGATGCAAATTAAGACCACAATGAGATACCATCTAACACCGGTTAGAATGGCTGCCATTAAACAAACAGGAAACTACAAATGCTGGAGGGGATGTGGAGAAATTGGAACTCTTATTCACTGTTGGTGGGACTGTATAATGGTTCAGCCACTCTGGAAGTCAGTCTGGCAGTTCCTTAGAAAACTAGATATAGAGTTACCATTCGATCCAGCGATTGCACTTCTCGGTATATACCCGGAAGATCGGAAAGCAGTGACACGAACAGATATCTGCACGCCAATGTTCATAGCAGCATTATTCACAATTGCCAAGAGATGGAAACAACCCAAATGTCCTTCAACAGATGAGTGGATAAATAAAATGTGGTATATACACACGATGGAATACTACGCGGCAGTAAGAAGGAACGATCTCGTGAAACATGTGACAACATGGATGAACCCTGAAGACATAATGCTGAGCGAAATAAGCCAGGCACAAAAAGAGAAATATTATATGCTACCACTAATGTGAACTTTGAAAAATGTAAAACAAATGGTTTATAATGTAGAATGTAGGAGAACTAGCAATAGAGAGCAATTAAGGAAGGGGGAACAATAATCCAAGAAGAACAGATAAGCTATTTAACGTTCTGGGGATGCCCAGGAATGACTATGATCTGTTAATTTCTGATGGATATAGTAGGAACAAGTTCACAGAAATGTTGCTGTATTAGGTAACTTTCTTGGGGTAAAGTAGGAACATGTTGGAAGTTAAGCAGTTATCTTAGGTTAGTTGTCTTTTTCTTACTCCCTTGTTATGGTCTCTTTGAAATGTTCTTTTATTGTATGTTTGTTTTCTTTTTAACTTTTTTTTCATACAGTTGATTTAAAAAAGAAGGGAAAGTTAAAAAAAAAAAAAAAGAATAACAAGGAAAAAAAGATGTAGTGCCCCCTTGAGGAGCCTGTGGAGAATGCAGGGGTATTCGCCTACCCCACCTCCATGGTTGCTAACATGACCACAGACATAGGGGACTGGTGGTTTGATGGGTTGAGCCCTCTACCACAGGTTTTACCCTTGGGAAGACGGTTGCTGCAAAGGAGAGGCTAGGCCTCCCTATGGTTGTGCCTAAGAGCCTCCTCCCGAATGCCTCTTTGTTGCTCAGATGTGGCCCTCTCTCTCTGGCTAAGCCAACTTGAAAGGTGAAATCACTGCCCTCCCCTCTACGTGGGATCAGACACCCAGGGGAGTGAATCTCCCTGGCAACGTGGAATATGACTCCCGGGGAGGAATGTAGACCTGGCATCGTGGGACGGAGAACATCTTCTTGACCAAAAGGGGGATGTGAAAGGAAATGAAATAAGCTTCAGTGGCAGAGAGAATCCAAAAGGAGCCGAGAGGTCACTCTGGTGGGCACTCTTACGCACACTTTAGACAACCCTTTTTAGGTTCTAAAGAATTGGGGTAGCTGGTGGTGGATACCTGAAACTATCAAACTACAACCCAGAACCCATGAATCTCGAAGACAGTTGTATAAAAATGTAGCTTATGAGGGGTGACAATGGGATTGGGAAAGCCATAAGGACCACACTCCACTTTGTCTAGTTTATGTATGGATGAGTAGAAAAATAGGGGAAGGAAACAAACAGACAAAGGTACCCAGTGTTCTTTTTTACTTCAATTGCTCTTTTTCACTCTAATTATTATTCTTGTTATTTTTGTGTGTGTGCTAATGAAGGTGTCAGGGATTGATTTAGGTGATGAATGTACAACTATGTAATGGTACTGTGAACAATCGAAAAAAAAAATATATATATATATAGTCATCTAATGCTTGAGAATTTAAGACAATAGTTTTAAAAGAAAAAAAACACTGCAGAAAGTTTCTCACTGTAATATCTTTAAAAGCAAAGAAATGGAAATAATATAAAAGCCTAATAATAAAAAAGGCAATTTAATAATTACAGAATATTGTATATCCACTAAATATGATATTTACAAAGGTGGTAATAACATGAACAAATAGTAACAAAATAAGGTCAAGAAAGAAAAGTAGAATATGAAAAGTGTACATACATTTTGATTAGGCCTAAATACAAATATGCAGGCATAAGAGACTGGAAAGCAATAACTGTTGACTTTAATGATGAAGTCACAGAGATTTAAATTTCTTCTTTTGATGTTATGATAATGTTTTTGCAACAAAAAAAAATTTGCAATGGGGATGGGGAAAAGAAACAAAGAACTTTGTCTTTCAGAAGCTAAATGTGAGAAATGTAATCTCCACCTTTCTAAAAAGTTGCCTAGTCTTAATTTGTTGGCACAAAAATCTAAAATTTGAAAAAGCACAATAATGCAGTTAAGGATTTTTCAATTATCTCTTTACTTTAGGCCAGTTACTTTCTAACTCTGAACCAACAGAGTTTAAGGCAGCTTACAAACAAACATAAAATATGACAAAAATAAATTAAAATCAGAAAAAAATAAAAAGAATGAGGCAGAAATATATAGCTAGACAGATATGGAATTATTTCCAAGATACAGTCAAGTGAAAAAAAACAAGGTACCTAACAGTATATTCCACCACCTTTCTTTTAAAAAAGGAAGAACAAGAACAATATATATATATTTGTATATATACCAACTACTTCTGTAACTGTTGGGGGGGGAGGGGGAAGCAGAGGGCGAGGGGGGGTAAGAATCAACAAATAAAGGCCAGGACAAAACAGAGCCAGCGATAGGGTAAAAACTCATTACAGAACCAGTGTTAAGGTACATACATTTTAAGAGTAGGCCATAAATTTAACTGTAAGCCTCCCAGCAGCCAACACAAAATGGGAGACCTTACCACTTAAACAACCGCAATGTTCATGAGAAAAAATAACCCAATTGCTCATGAAATGTATTACCATTGTTGGCATTAAGAGGGAAATCTCTCCCTCTGGGTCTTGATAAAAGAACACTGAGTGCTGTAGTAAATAATGTCCCTAAAAACAGATGCAATGAGACGCAATCATTATTGTCCCCAAAGTAAAGTAATAGTCATATAACAATATTAAACACTTTAGTAATGCAGACATTGTGTCTTTTGCATTAAATTGATTAAACCCTTACCTTGGTTCCATTTGGTGGTGTTGCGTGGGTGACTAATGAGAATACAGCGCTTCTGACAGAAGATTTGGGAACAAATGAAGGTTGGTCTAGGGCTGAGGTAGACAATGCTGACGTCTCAGATGGAGGTGGATTCTCTTGCATATGGGGTAAGACATGATCTACCACCCATCCAGAGTAAGAAGACAGCTTGGGGAGAGACATATATTCTTCTAAAACATCCTAGAGAAGAAAGGAGGATTAAGCCCAACCTGCATGTCAACTGATTCTAGGCAATCAAAAATAATTATCTCCTTATAATTCACTATGTGCCTTATCAAAAAACTAAGAGGGCCTAAATAAATATCAAAGACTCAAAGTAATCATATAAACAATCAGAGATGAAGAGAAAGTACAGTGGTTCCTTGATAATGATCCTGATTTCTATTCTTTTGAAGAATATCACACCAAGTAACCCTAACTACAGAAAAAAGGAACAATGCACAGTTTGTCAATAAAGCGTATATTTTTAAAATTCAATTTTATTGAGATATATTCACATACCATACAGTCATCCAAAGTGTACAATCAATTGTTCATATTAACATCATATAGTTGTTCATTCATCTCCCCGATCTATTTTTTGAACATTTTCTTTGTACCGGAAAAAGTGAAAATAAGAATAAAAATAGTAAGAGTAAAAAAAGAACACCCAAATCGTCCCTCCCCTCCCACCCTATTTTTCCTTTAGTTTTTTGTCCCCATTTAAAAAAAAATCTTAATTTTATTTTATCATATTGAGCAAATTAACACATATACATATATTAAAAACACCAAATAGGGTTTACAGTGAATGCTCTCTTTCCTACCCCAAACCTAGTCCTCTCCCCAGAAGCAAAACTGATGAAAAATTTCTTGTAGATCCTTCCATAAAAAGTCTATACAAACATAGAAGCATGGCTGTTATATATCCCTCCCTCCAGCCAATGTTTTTTAAAAATATTTTTACTTTAACAAACAGATGCATACTACACACGTTGTTCACACCTTGTTTTTTTTTAATTAAATTGTTTTATTGAAATATATTCACATACCACATAATCATCCATGGTGTACAATCAACTGTTCACAGTATCATCATATAGTTGTGCAATCATCACCCCAATCTATTTTTGGACATTTTCCTTACACCAGAAAGAATCAGAATAAGAATAAAAAATAGAAAAGAACACCCAAACATAAAACAAGCCTCAATAAATTTAAAAAGATTGAAATTATTCAAAGCACATTCTCTAACCACAATGGAATACAATTAGAAGTCAATAACCATCAGAGACTTAGAAAATTCACAAATACCTGGAGGTTAAACAACACACTCCTAAACAATCAGTGGGTTAAAGAAGAAATAGCAAGAGAAATTGCTAAATATATAGAGATGAATGAAAATGGGAACACAACATACCAAAACCTATGGGATGCAGCAAAAGCAGTGCTAACTGGGAAATTTATAGCACTAAACGCATATATTAAAAAGGAAGAAAGAGCCAAAATCAAAGAACTAATGGATCAACTGAAGAAGCTAGAAAATGAACAACAAACCAATCCTAAACCAAGTAGAAGAAAAGAAATAACAAGGATTAAAGCAGAAATAAATGACATAGAGAACAAAAAAACAATAGAGAGGATAAACATCACCAAAAGTTGGTTCTTTGAGAAGATCAACAAGATTGACAAGCCCCTAGCTAGACTGACAAAATCAAAAAGAGAGAAGACCCATATAAACAAAATAATGAATGAAAAAGGTGACATAACTGCAGATCCTGAAGAAATTAAAAAAATTATAAGAGGATACTATGAACAACTGTATGGCAACAAACTGGATAATGTAGAGGAAATGGACAATTTCCTGGAAACATATGAACAACCTAGACTGACCAGAGAAGAAACAGAAGACCTCAACCAACCCATCACAAGCAAAGAGATCCAATCAGTCATCAAAAATCTTCCCACAAATAAATGCCCAGGGCCAGATGGCTTCACAGGGGAATTCTACCAAACTTTCCAGAAAGAACTGACACCAATCTTACTCAAACTCTTTCAAAACATTGAAGAAAATGGAACACTACCTAACTCATTTTATGAAGCTAACATCAATCTAATACCAAAACCAGGCAAAGATGCTACAAAAAAGGAAAACTACCGGCCAATCTCCCTAATGAATATAGATGCAAAAATCCTCAAAAAAATACTTGCAAATCGAATCCAAAGACACATTAAAAAAATCATACACCATGACCAAGTGGGGTCTATTCCAGGCATGCAAGGATGGTTCAACATAAGAAAATCAATCAATGTATTACAACACATTAACAAGTCAAAAGGGAAAAATCAATTGATCATCTCAATAGATGCTGAAAAAGCATTTGACAAAATCCAACATCCCTTTTTGATAAAAACACTTCAAAAGGTAGGAATTGAAGGAAACTTCCTCAACATGATAAAGAGCATATATGAAAAACCCACAGCCAGCATAGTACTCAATGGTGAGAGACTGAAAGCCTTCCCTCTAAGATCAGGAACAAGACAAGGATGCCCGCTGTCACCACTGTTATTCAACATTGTGCTGGAAGTGCTAGCCAGGGCAATCCGGCAAGACAAAGAAATAAAAGGCATCCAAATTGGAAAAGAAGAAGTAAAACTGTCATTGTTTGCAGATGATATGATCTTATATCTAGAAAACCCTGAGAAATCAACGATACACCTACTAGAGCTAATAAACAAATTTAGCAAAGTAGCGGGATACAAGATTAATGCACATAAGTCAGTCATGTTTCTATATGCTAGAAATGAACAAACTGAAGAGACACTCAAGAAAAAGATACCATTTTCAATAGCAACTAAAAAAATCAAGTACCTAGGAATAAACTTAACCAAAGATGTAAAAGACCTATACAAAGAAAACTACATAACTCTACTAAAAGAAATAGAAGGGGACCTTAAAAGATGGAAAAATATTCCATGTTCATGGATAGGAAGGCTAAATGTCATTAAGATGTCAATTCTACCCAAACTCATCTACAGATTCAATGCAATCCCAATCAAAATTCCAACAACCTACTTTGCAGACTTGGAAAAGCTAGTTATCAAATTTATTTGGAAAGGGAAGATGCCTCGAATTGCTAAAGACACTCTAAAAAAGAAAAACGAAGTGGGAGGACTTACACTCCCTGACTTTGAAGCTTATTATAAAGCCACAGTTGCCAAAACAGCATGGTACTGGCACAAAGATAGACATATAGATCAACGGAATTGAATTGAGAATTCAGAGATAGACTCTCAGATCTATGGCCGACTGATCTTTGATAAGGCCCCCGAAGTCACTGAACTGAGTCATAATGGTCTTTTCAACAAATGGGGCTGGGAGAGTTGGATATCCATATCCAAAAGAATGAAAGAGGACCCCTACCTCACCCCCTACACAAAAATTACCTCAAAATGGACCAAAGATCTCAATATAAAAGAAAGTACCATAAAACTCCTAGAAGATAATGTAGGAAAACATCTTCAAGACCTTGTATTAGGCGGCCACTTCCTAGACTTTACACCCAAAGCACAAGCAACAAAAGAGAAAATAGATAAATGGGAACTCCTCAAGCTTAGAAGTTTCTGCACATCAAAGGAATTTCTCAAAAAGGTAAAGAGGCAGCCAACTCAATGGGAAAAAATTTTTGGAAACCATGTATCTGACAAAAGACTGATATCTTGCATACATAAAGAAATCCTACAACTCAATGACAATAGTACAGACAGCCCAATTATAAAATGGGCAAAAGATATGAAAAGACAGTTCTCTGAAGAGGAAATACAAATGGCCAAGAAACACATGAAAAAATGTTCAGCTTCACTAGCTATTAGAGAGATGCAAATTAAGACCACAATGAGATACCATCTAACACCGGTTAGAATGGCTGCCATTAAACAAACAGGAAACTACAAATGCTGGAGGGGATGTGGAGAAATTGGAACTCTTATTCACTGTTGGTGGGACTGTATAATGGTTCAGCCACTCTGGAAGTCAGTCTGGCAGTTCCTTAGAAAACTAGATATAGAGTTACCATTCGACCCAGCGATTGCACTTCTCGGTATATACCCGGAAGATCGGAAAGCAGTGACACGAACAGATATCTGCACGCCAATGTTCATAGCAGCATTATTCACAATTGCCAAAAGATGGAAACAACCCAAATGTCCTTCAACAGATGAGTGGATAAATAAAATGTGGTATATACACATGATGGAATACTACACGGCAGTAAGAAGGAACGATCTCGTCAAACATATCACAACATGGATGAACCTTGAAGACATAATGCTAAGCGAAATAAGCCAGGCACAAAAAGAGAAATATTATATGCTACCACTAATGTGAACTTTGAAAAATATAAAACAAATGGCTTATAATGTAGAATGTAGGAGAACTAGCAATAGAGAGCAATTAAGGAAGGGGGAACAATAATCCAAGAAGAACAGATAAGCTATTTAACGTTCTGGGGATGCCCAGGAATGACTATGGTCTGTTAATTTCTGATGGATATAGTAGGAGCAAGTTCACAGAAATGTTGCTATATTAGGTAACTTTCTTGGGGTAAAGTAGGAACATGTTGGAAGTTAAGCAGTTATCTTAGGTTAGTTGTCTTTTTCTTACTCCCTTGTTATGGTCTCTTTGAAATGTTCTTTTATTGTATGTTTGTTTTCTTTTTAACTTTTTTTTCATACAGTTGATTTAAAAAAGAAGGGAAAGTTAAAAAAAAAAAAAAAAAAAAAAAAAAAAAAGAAAAAAAAGAAAAAAAAAAAAAAAAAAAGATGTAGTGCCCCCTTGAGGAGCCTGTGGAGAATGCAGGGGTATTCGCCTACCCCACCTCCATGGTTGCTAACATGACCACAGACATAGGGGACTGGTGGTTTGATGGGTTGAGCCCTCTACCATAAGTTTTACCCTTGGGAAGACGGTTGCTGCAAAGGAGAGGCTAGGCCTCCCTGTATTTGTGCCTAAGAGTCTCCTCCTGAATGCCTCTTTGTTGCTCAGATGTGGCCCTCTCTCTCTGGCTAAGCCAACTTGAAAGGTGAAATCACTGCCCTCCCCCCTACGTGGGATCAGACACCCAGGGAAGTGAATCTCCCTGGCAACGTGGAATATGACTCCCAGGGAGGAATGTAGACCTGGCACCGTGGGACGGAGAACATCTTCTTGACCAAAAGGGGGATGTGAAAGGAAATGAAATAAGCTTCAGTGGCAGAGAGATTCCAAAAGGAGCCGAGAGGTCACTCTGGTGGGCACTCTTATGCACACTTTAGACAACCCTTTTTAGGTTCTAAAGAATTGGGGTAGCTGGTGGTGGATATCTGAAACTATCAAACTACAACCCAGAACCCATGAATCTCGAAGACAGTTGTATAAAAATGTAGCTTATGAGGGGTGACAATGGGATTGGGAAAGCCATAAGGACCAAACACCACTTTGTCTAGTTTATGGATGGATGTGTAGAAAAGTAGGGGAAGGAAACAAACAGACAAAGGTACCCAGTGTTCTTTTTTACTTCAATTGCTCTTTTTCACTCTAATTATTATTCTTGTTATTTTTGTGTGTGTGCTAATGAAGGTGTCAGGGATTGATTTAGGTGATGAATGTACAACTATGTAATGGTACTGTAAACAATCGAAAGTACAATTTGTTTTGTATGACTGCGTGGTATGTGAATATATCTCAATAAAATGATGATTAAAAAAATAATAAAAAAAAAAAAAAAAACAAGGAAAAAAAAAAGATGCAGTGCCCCCTTGAGGAGCCTGTGGAGAATGCAGGGGTATTCGCCTACCCCACCTCCATGGTTGCTAACATGACCACAGACATAGGGGACTGGTGGTTTGATGGGTTGAGCTCTCTACCACAGGTTTTACCCTTGGGAAGATGGTTGCTGCAAAGGAGAGGCTAGGCCTCCCTATGGTTGTGCCTAAGAGCCTCCTCCCGAATGCCTCTTTGTTGCTCAGATGTGGCCCTCTCTCTCTAGCTAAGCCAACTTGAAAGGTGAAATCACTGCCCTCCCCCCTACGTGGGATCAGACACCCAGGGGAGTGAATCTCCCTGGCAACGTGGAATATGACTCCCAGGGAGGAATGTAGACCTGGCATTGTGGGACCGAGAACATCTTCTTGACCAAAAGGGGGATGTGAAAGGAAATGAAATAAGCTTCAGTGGCAGAGAGAATCCAAAAGGAGCCGAGAGGTCACTCTGGTGGGCACTCTTACGCATACTTTAGACAACCCTTTTTAGGTTCTAAAGAATTGGGGTAGCTGGTGGTGGATACCTGAAACTATCAAACTACAACCCAGAACCCATGAATCTTGAAGACAGTTGTATAAAAATGTAGCTTATAAGGGGTGACAAGGGGATTGGGAAAGCCATAAGGACCACACTCCACTTTGTCTAGTTTATGGATGGATGAGTAGAAAAATAGGGGAAGGAAACAAACAGACAAAGGTACCCAGTGTTCTTTTTTACTTCAATTGCTCTTTTTCACTCTAATTATTATTCTTGTTATTCTTGTGTGTGTGCTAATGAAGGTGTCAGGGATTGATTTGGGTGATGAATGTACAACTATGTAATGGTACTGTGAACAATTGAAAGTACGATTTGTTTTGTATGACTGCGTGGTATATGAATATATCTCAATAAAATGAAAATAAAAAAAAAAAAAGGGAAAGTTAAAAAAAAAAAAAAAAGAAAAACAAGGAAAAAAAAAAAGATGTAGTGCCCCTTTGAGGAGCCTGTGGAGAATGCAGGGGTATTTGCCTACCCCACCTCCATGGTTGCTAACATGACCACAGACATAGGGGACTGGTGGTTTGATGGGTTGAGCCCTCTACCACAGGTTTTACCCTTGGGAAGACGGTTGCTGCAAAGGAGAGGCTAGGCCTCCCTATGGTTGTGCCTAAGAGCCTCCTCCCGAATGCCTCTTTGTTGCTCAGATGTGGCCCTCTCTCTCTGGCTAAGCCAACTTGAAAGGTGAAATCACTGCCCTCCCCTCTACGTGGGATCAGACACCCAGGGGAGTGAATCTCCCTGGCAACGTGGAATATGACTCCCGGGGAGGAATGTAGACCTGGCATCATGGGACGGAGAACATCTTCTTGACCAAAAGGGGGATGTGAAAGGAAATGAAATAAGCTTCAGTGGCAGAGAGATTCCAAAACGAGCCAAGAGGTAACTCTGGTGGGCACTCTTATGCACACTTTAGACAACCCTTTTTTAGGTTCTAAAGAATTGGGGTAGCTGGTGGTGGATACCTGAAACTATCAAACTACAACCCAGAACCCATGAATCTCGAAGACAGTTGTATAAAAATGTAGCTCATGAGGGGTGACAATGGGATTGGGAAAGCCATAAGGACCACACCCCACTTTGTCTAGTTTATGGATGGATGAGTAGAAAAATAGGGGAAGGAAACAAACAGACAAAGGTACCCAGTGTTCTTTTTTACTTCAATTGCTCTTTTTCACTCTAATTATTATTCTTGTTATTTGTGTGTGTGTGCTAATGAAGGTGTCAGGGATTGATTTGGGTGATGAATGTACCACTATGTAATGGTACTGTAAACAATCGAAAGTACGATTTGTTTTGTATGACTGCGTGGTATGTGAATATATCTCAATAAAATGAAGATTAAAAAAAAAAAAAAAAAAAAAACACCTACACTGAATGTAAGGTGAGCAGACAAAAGACGTTTATTATGTTAATCCACTGAAAAAAAAAAAAAATCAAATACTACTCTCCAGAAATCTAGATTTAAAGAATTATCTTATATTTTAAAATATGAATGTGTAAATAACAATCCTATAGAAATCACAGGAATATTAGCTAGAAGAAGAAAAACTTTCTTAAGAAAACATTTTATTTCTTGGCATGTTACTTAAAAACATTTAATTCATGTGAAACATTCTTACAATAAATATTTTTATAAGTTTGAAAAAAAAAAAAAAAAAAGAACACCCAAACCATCCCCCCAATCCCACCCTATTTTTCCTTTAGTTTTTTGTCCCCATTTTTTTACTCATCCCATCCATACACTGGATAAAGGGCAGTGTGATCCACTAGGCTTTCACAATCACATTGTCACCCCTTGTAAGCTATGTTATTATACATACGTCTTCAAGAGTCAAGGTTACTGGGTTGCAGTTTGATAGTTTCAGGTATTTACTTCTAGCTATTCCAAAGGGCTATCTATATAACGTGTAAGAGTGCCCACCAGAGTGACCTCTTGACTCCATTTGGAATCTCTCAGCCACTGAAACTTTATTTCGTTTCATTTCGCATCCCCCTTTTGGTCAATATGTTCTCAATCCCACAATGTCAGGTCCAGATTCATCCCCGGGAGTCATATCCTGCATTGCCAGGGAGATTTACACCCCTGGGTGTCAGATCCCATGTAGGGGGGAGGGCAGTGATTTCACCCTCCAAGTTGGCTTAGCTAGAGAGAGAGGGCCACATCTAAGCAACAAAGAGGTATGCAGGGGGAGACTCCTAGGCACAATTATAAGCAGGCCTAGTCTCTCTTTTCCAGTAACAAGCTTCATAACGCCAAGTCCAGTGATACAGGGTTCGGCATACCAAGCTATCAGTCCTCAATGTTTGTGAGAACATCAGCAACCGTCCAGGTGAGGAAGCTGAACACCTCTGCATTTTCCCCCAGCTCCTCAGGGGGGCCGTGCATATTTTTTTTCACTGTTTTTTTTTTTTTAACTTACTTTATCAAAAAATTAAAAAAAAAAACAACAAATAAAAAAACATTTCAAGCAAAACCAAAACAAAGGAATAAGAAAAAACAAATAACCTAAAATAACTACATTACTTCCAACATGTTTCTACTGTATCCCAAGAAAATTAAGACTATAACCCAGCAAAGGAATAAGAAAAACAAACAACCAAAAATAACTACATTTCTGAGAACTTGTTCCTACCGTACCCCCCAGAAATTAACAAACCATAGTCATTCCTGAGCATTCCCAGAACATTAAGCTTACCCATGATAACTTTTCTGTTCTTATTAGATTATCATTCCCCCTTCAGCATTTGCTATCACTAGGTCCCCTACATTCTACAATATGAACCATTTATTTTACATTTTTTCAATGTTCACATTAGTGGTAACATACAATATTTCTCTTTTTGTGCCTTGCTTATTTTGCTCAGCATTATGTCTTCAAGGTTCATCCATGTTGTCATATGTTTCACAACATCATTCCTTCTTATGGCCGTGTAGTATTCCATCATGTGTATATACCACATTTTGTTTATCCACTCATCTGTTGAAGAACATCTGGGTTGTTTCCATCTCTTGGCAATTGTGAACATTGCTGCTATGAACATTGGCATGCAGATATCTGTTCGTGTCACTGCTTTCAGATCTTCCGGGTATATACCGAGAAGTGCAATTGCTAGATTGAAGGGTAGCTCTGTATCTAGTTTTCTAAGGAACCATCAGACAGTCTTCCAGAGTAGCTGTACTATTATACAGTCCCACCAACAATGAATAAGATTTCCAAACTAAAGCATGCTTGAAAGCAATCTAAATAAACACTGGCAAAGAAAACTAGACAAATTTTAAAGTAAACATAGTACAAATGATCAATGGAGTATTAGTCATTTTTAAAATACTGATTGTGAATCCTATGTAATAATATATTTAAGATTCAATTTTAAGTGAAAAAATAAAAGTATAAATACAATATGATTACTATTATGTAAAATAAAAACAAGTGTTACTGTATTAAAGAGAATAAAGGAAATATATCAGACAATATACTTGAGTAAGTGACATATTTCTCCTTGCTCTAATTTTCTGTATTTCCTAAATTTTTTATGATGTTATTTTTAAAATGAAAATAAGCATATTTAAAAAGACATAGAATGTGGTTATTGATGTAAAAGCCGATGGCTTAAATAAAATGGGATTTATACCAGAAAGAGTACAAAATAAATTCTAGACACACTCCAATATCTGTGTGGACAAGTTATTCAATTGTATCAGTTAACTATTATCTCTAAACGTTTGGTGTGCAATGCTTTCAATCAGAGAAGGTAATATCATTTTTTAAAAACATGTTCTTATATTTAATATGGTTAATTGATATTTTCTTCTAAAATAACATAATAAATGTATTTAACATACATCAAAAGAAGTTAAAAGATAGGAAGTTAAGACATCTTTCCTTTAGACATCCAAATTTTAAAAAACAAGAACAACTTTTTGAAAAACATAATTTACAAATTATACAAAACGAGATGTATACTTAAGACTGACATACAGTTTTCAGAAGATACTGGCTTTAGTTGTTTCTACATTTACATATGAAGCAGTCTGTAATATGTCAATAAAAATATATATATTCAATTGCCAGCTAGCCTTAAAGATACTACATAGGGAGAACCTAAGATGGCAGTTAGGTAAGACAGGGCACAAAAACACCTCCATGAAAAATACTAGATAAAAGCCAGAAAGTGACCCAGAACACCAGTTCCAGCAATGCATCAGCCAGACAAGGTCTGTTAAATCCACAGGGACCATGCATTGGGTGAAACCGGCAGCCTGCATTCTGAAACTAGTGAGTGAACTGGCTGAAAGTCCGGCGGCCGCACTGTGGTGTGGGGAAACCATGGGTTGACGTTTGGAGATGGACTAATTCCTTTAAAAAAAAAAAAAAAAAAAACAACCCAGGAGCAGCCGTGGTTACAATGGTGAGAACCACACAGTGAAGCATGGCAGGAGCGGACTGTGTCAACGTCTCAGTGTCTGGCGTGGAGGATAGCCTGCTGCTATTGTCTCGGGGCCAGGGGGGCAGAGGGGAGCCAAAAGGAGAAAGAAACTGCGCCCCTTGCAGCATCTCCCCAGTGGGCAGGGAACACTCCTGCCTGGGGCCTGACCCAGACCCCAGAGGTGCGCCAAGAAACCCAGTGTGACAGGGAGTGTTTCCCACAGCACCGCGTACACACCACAATATCTGCCGTGGACAGTGGCCTTTAGTGAACCCACAGCTAATTGTCCCAGAGCTGGGAAGGCGGAGCTGTGCGAAAAGGGGGAAATTAACATGCCCCATTCAACCATCTTTACAGCAGGCTGGGAATGCCTCTGCACGGCCCAGCGGCCCAGGGCTTCCCTGGAGGGCTGGCGCACACTTGTGATGTGGCACAACCTTCCCTCAGCAGAAGTCCTGGAAGAGCACAGCTGAGAAGGGGGACCTGCTCGGAAATACCTGGGACCCTACGCCAATACCAAGGACTTGTGGGTCAGCGGCAGAGACAATCTGTGGCAAGCCTGAAATGAAGGCTTAGTACTCTTACAACAGCCTTAAATCTCCAGGAACACCTGGGAGGTTTGATTATTAAAGCTCCCCTGCCTCCCTAACCAACCAGAAGCACGCCCCACATTCAGGGCAGACGGCACCAACAACACACCCAAACTTAGTGCGCCAACTGAACCCCACAAGAATCAAATCCCCACACACCACAAAGATCAGAGGGGAATAGTGACTTGAGGGGAATAGTGACTCACAGATGCCATCTGCTGGTTAGGTAGAGAAAGTGTACACCACCAAGCTGTAGACCTGACAATTAGAGATCGGTATTTTTCATATCCGGAAAGAACTCAATGAGAGCATAGCACAGGATATAAAGGACATGAAGAAGAGCATGGCACAGGATATAAAGGACATAAAGAAGATCCTAGAAGAACATAAAGAAGAAATCGCAAGAGTAAATAAAAAAATAGATGATCTTATGGAAATAAAAGAAACTTTTGGCCAAATTAAAAGACTCTGGATACTCATAATACAAGATTAGAGAAAGTTGAACAATGACTCAGCCTCCTTGAGGACCACAGAATGGAAAATGAAAGAACAAAAGAAAGAATGGGGAAAAAATTGAAAAAATCAAAATAGATCTCAGGGATATGATAGATAAAATAAAATGTCCAAATTTAAGAATCATTGGTGTCCCAGAAGGGGAAGAGAAGGGTAAAGGTCTAGAAAGAGTATTCAAAGAAATTGTTGGGGAAAACTTCCCAAACCTTCTACACAATATAAATACACAAAGCATAAATGCCCAGTGAACTCCAAATAGAATAAATCCAAATAAACCCACTCCAAGACATATTCTGATCAGACTCTCAAATACTGAAGAGAAGGAGCAAGTTCCGAAAGCAGCAAGAGAAAAGCAATTCACCACATACAAAGGAAACAACATAAGACTAAGTAGTGACTACTCAGCGGCCACCAGAGACTTACAAAATTCACCAACAACTGGAGGGTAAAAACGAGGGGGAGATAAAAACATTCCCGGATAATCAAAAGCTGAGGGACTTCATCACCAGTAGATCAGTCCTATAAGAAATGCTAAAGGAAACTGAGCAGGCTGAAAGGAAGGGACACTAAACATCTGACTGAAACCACATGAAGAAATAAAGATTTTCAGTAAAGATCACATGGTAAATATAAATACCAATACTACTGTATTTTTTATTTTTTATTTGTAATTCCACTATTTACTTCCTACAGGAATGATAAATCAGTGGTTTTGGACTCAATGTAAAATAGGTAATTTTTGACAAGAACTACATAAAGGTGGGGGAATAGAGTAGTATAGGAACATAGTTTACGTCTCCTATTGAAGTTAAGTTGGTATCAAAGAAAAACAAGATTGTTATAGATTTAAGAGGTTAAATTTAAGTCCCACTGTAAACACAAAGAAAGTATCAGAGAATATGACAATAGAGATGAAAAGTAGAGTATGGGTTACAAGAGGAGGGGGAAGGAGCAATGGGGAGTTAAAAAAGGAGTGTAGGGTTTCTGTTTGGGGTGAAGGGAAATTTCTAGTAATGGATGGTGGGAAGATGATAGCATTGCAACATTCTAAATGTGATTAATCCCACTAACAGAGTGCTAGGGAGGGGTTGAAATGGGAAGATTTAGGCTGTATACATGTTTCCACAATTGAGGAAAAAAAAAAAAAAAGAAGACAGTCTAAATAGGTAATGACAATTAAATGCCAAGGATGATCCTGGATGAGATCTGAGGATGTGAGAATTAGATTAAGTTTAGCTTTCACACAGGGTGGGGGCAGCTCAGGGGAATGGCAATGGGTCAAAAAGCCAAGCTATTATCAGTGGCCAGTCCTCCTGTTTATCCGCCCACTGTCCTTGCAAGGTGGAGACTGGGGGAGGGGGGAGGGGGAAGGTTCCTTAAACAGCTTCATAAGTTGTTACCAAACTAGCTCAGACTGGCTCTGCAGTTCAAGAACAAAGGAAAGAGGGGTGGAGACTTCTTTCAAATGTTCCAAGTTTGCACAGGAGACTTTCCTTTCAAATGTTTCCAATTTGGGCAGGCGGCATGTTTCAAATTTGCCTGGGCTAGTTAGGCTTGTCGAATAGAATGCAACCTCTGAAATATCCAGCCACTGGAGAAACAGGGGAGGGACTTGCGGTTAGGTGCAGGGAATAAATACTGCTGGGTCTATTGTTCTGGGCGCCAACCCCCACATTTTGGTTGGGCCTGTTCTTGCAAGATCGTGAATAAATTCTTTTCTTCTCCACAATCGGTGAGCATTTATTCCTTTTTAGGAATAGTGCTTGTTTCTCACAAGGATGGAGGAGAGGAGGCTGAAAGGGACACAGTTGGGACAAAAGAAAGAAAAAAAGGAAATACAGAATGTAAGCTTTGTATCAATGTTGAATTTCTTGAACAACTTAGCTGCGTTTAACGGGATTGCATAAAAAAATGTTCTTGTTAGTGGGAAATGTATATGTGCATTACATTGTTTGCTCAAGGATGTGTGCAGCTTGCTCTCATACGTTCAGAAGACAAAGCAATAGATGATGGATGGTAGGTAGGGAGGGAAGGAGGGAGGGAGGGAAAGAAAGAAATGGAGGTGTGACAGGATGTTCAAGTTGGTGGATCGGGGGAGGGGGGTTGGGATATACTGGAATTCTGTGTATGGGGTTTGTGTTGTTTTTGAAACTGTTCCTGTAAGTTTGAATTTATTTCAAAATAAAATTAAAAAAAAAAAAAAAGAGAGATACTACATATACACATAAGAAATTAAAGATGGGGAGCCAGGCAGAGGCTCACATGGCCTGATCCCTTCAAGAGGTATGAAAGGCTTTTCCTTCTGCTCTGACTCCTCTGCAGGCCTACACCAGGGGAGTTCTCATCAGACACTCTCCTCCCATCCATTCATTGGGAAGCATCTTCACTGACACAGCCTCCATACTTTAGGTGCCGGGTCATGTGTCCTCGAAAATAGAACCAGGAGCCAGTGACCACCTCCCCAAGTCCCCAGGAGGGCAAAAGGTGAGGCATCCAAGCCAACAGGGAGTCACTGTTCCTCTAAGCCCCCACTTCCCTCTGGGAAGACTTGCTTTGCTCCTGAGCTGGGGTGGAAGGACGAGCACATCTCGGAGGAAAGCAAAGCCCCTGGTCTGACTCTGGGGATCCAAGCGCTTACATGGAGTCAAGGCTGGGTTGAGTGGGGTTCTTCTCTGCTCAGAAAAGCAACAGAAGCAGATTTATGGATGCTTAGCCTGAATCTCAGCTCTCTGGGTTGAGGACCAGCATACTAGATGAGAGAACGAGGCAAAGAAGATGAGAAGGAAGGGAAGAAGGCTGGGGGTGCTCAGCACAGGGAAGGAGGTAGCCCTCCATCAACAAAATAAAGAGAGAAATGTACTGCGCAGGAGTCGTCAAGACAAGACCCTCCATCTCTAAAGCCCTCACTTCCCTTTCTTCCCACCTCTTGAGAAGAACAGAGGTGAGCAGAGCCCTTCTGCAGGGAAAGAAGATCTGGCCATCCCAATGCCTCCTCTCTTCCCTGTCACACTCATGGCCACATGCCCAAACACCACGACCAGCACCCCAGGCTCCTGGTCTGTAAGATGGGGATGGTGTTTAGTACCCTCAGGACATTGCCACAAGCGCCCCATGAGGTAGATGGCATGGGCAACATGAAGTAAGTACTCAATAAATGATGGCTGATTTTATTAGGAAAAAAATAATAATAAAAAATAAAGATGGGGAGCCAAGTAAAAGCTACAAACTTGGTAACTTCGCATTCTCTGGATATTTTAAAACATGTCTAAAAAAGTTAAACAGATGGGATATCACTGTGATCTTAAAGAAAGGAACTATTATTAAAATAACACAATAGTATGGAAGAGTGAAATTGAGTTGTTACAACCAAAAGCAGTGAAGTTTCTCTTGATGTCCTCAGACTCTCTAAAACCCAGTTTACTTTACCAGCTAAATTAACCCAGGAATTGACTTTTAAGTACCCTTGACAATATTGTCAAACTTCTTTTAATAACATTTAAAAATACACATGGGCTAATATATTACTTAGAAGTTAACCTTATTTTTTTGAATATGGGCCTTGGGCTGACCTGCCGAACAGTGGAAAAACACAGAGATAAAAATACTAAATTAGTAATTTGTTTCTTTTTAAGTATTTATTCTAAATAACATGACTAAAAAAATCTTGTGGTGGAACAATCTTGTGGATGACTCTGATTTGAGGATTACAATGAAAAAGGAGAGAGAAAGTCACTGTTTTTGGTCAACAAAAATCTGAAGGGTTGCAGTTTTTCTGACAACTAAAAAATCTGAAATGCTATATAAAACAGAAAGTAATGTCTTTCTTTACATTGTAGAAGATATCAGACATGTTTTCACAAGGAAGTTTCAAATAGCTAATTTTTCATTAAATCTAAAGAATTTATAAATACACACATGTATCTTATTCAGAAGAGGCAGTGACTAAGATGCTTAGATTCAACTTCTGGTTCAAATTTAAATCTAAATGTTTGGAATTAAAAGATCCATTACTCACCAAAAATCCACAAAATATTCACACCAGACAGACCAAGATTAACTCTCCAACCATTCCAGACTCTTTGGTCTTTATGATACAGAAGAACATTAACAATGTATGAAACATATTATTTCTACCCTTTGGAAGATTGTAGACATGGAGTTGGTAGATGAGCTCACAATGGGGAGGGTTGATAGCACTCTGATAAATGCAAAAAACATTCTCATTTGTAACATCTGGTTTATATGGTGTCTGAACAAAGTGATGAGAAGTAAATGTTTTTCTATCAGGGTACTTAGGATGTACCCTGGAATCAAGGTAAGTGCAAATACATGCATGATGATAGCAGACTTTGAAGTCTCCACCTCTATTCCATCAAAATGAGCTCATACAGCCACCCTGAGAGAGTTCTTTGATCCTTTCAAACAAGTATTCCTGATTTGGTGTAAGGTCTAGATATCGTACAATTGTATTCAGAGTTAGAATGAGAGGAGTTTTGACCAGAGCAGCTTGTTTCAAGCCAGTAATACTAGCATCTTCTATTTGTAGTTCTGGACAACCCATCCATCTCATCTGTGTGCTGACAGATTCAATCTCCTGTACAAGTGGCACTAATACTGTCGCATTAATCCAGTTTCTGAACTTAGCTGTCCATGAATCCACATGATCAAGAAGTTGTCTATTCACCGTCACTCTTGCCCAAACCTCTTCTGCAGCTTGTTTAGACCTGAGATCAGCTTCATCTCTGTTAGCACACGGGGCCTGAGACCTACAGGCAAGTTGATATTGAAACTCCTCTAATGTTTGTGCATAATCCCCCATAGAATGACTACAGTTTCAAAAAGTAGGGCTAGTGGAAGAAGAGGTAGAATTAGGTTCCCCAGCTTAACTCTATGCTGTTTCTCTTCTTCATTTCTAAGAAAAGTGTCTAAAGTTCATAGGTCTGTCATGTAGTCTTCTTTGTTGGTAGGTGAGTTATAGACGATGGGTCAAGAACGGAAGCAAGATCTCAATCCACTGCTCTCCACTGGTCCAACAGTGGTAGCGTACGGAGAAGGAGAGGGACTATAGTCTGCCAACTTATTATAAGTACTGATGGGTGAATAGGTCACTCCAGGGCTACAAGAACCACTGCCACCTGATGACAGACCTTGCAATTGAGGGCTATATCCAGTCATACAGCTGGTGGTGAACTTGGGGCTGGTACTAGGTGAACGAGATGGACTCAAGAGACTCTGACCTTGAATTAAAGGAGAAGGTGGAGATGGAAGGATTTGGGTTGCTGTCAGCTCATGTGGAGCAGTAGTCTGTATAACAGCTGTTTTCAACCCTAAAAGTATTTGCTGTCCAGGGCTAACAATGAGACTTGTTGGTGCCACAGTCTATTTGAAATATCTCCAAAAATCAAATAAGGCATTCAGGCTGAAGAAAGATGCAAGGGCAAGCTCAGTATACCAGAGGAGCCAGTAGGTCACATTATAATATGAACTAATCAATTTTCCAGTCATTTCAGTATATATTATTCCAGCCATAGATACATTTAGGAGTCTCCAGGCTAAGACCAATTTCCTGGCTTGTTTCTTTTCTCATCTTGATGGTTCTGTCAATAAGGGAAGCACTAGCATTTGATTCCCCTTGCATCATATTCTTCGGTGGGAAGTTGCTGGTAGCATCATTTTAACTCTAGTTAAAAGTACACAGCAAATTTTGGCAGAGACCTTTATTCAAAGTCAGGAAACATTACCAGGAAACCATAGAAGGTTAGGGACATTATGGAGAAATAGTATAATGGTGGTTAAGAGCATTGAGTTTGGAACCAGCCTTTCTTGGTCTGAATTTCACTTATCTGTAATGTGTATAATGGTAGACAAGTTACCTAACCTCCATGAGCCTCAGCCTCATCACTTCTAAAATGGGATAATAAAGGAACCAGCTTAAAGTTTTTTTTTTGTTTGTTTGTTTGTTTTTTGTAAACCTTAAAGGTTTCTGGAAGGATTAAATGACTAATTCATGTGAAGGACTTAGTACAGTGCCTGGCACAAAATCAGTGATCAATAACTGCAAGTTATTATTTTTTCTGGATCAGTGGTTCTTCTCAAGCTGGGCCAATTTTACCCCCAGCGGACATTTGGCAATGTCTGGAGATATTTTTGGATGTCACAAATTGGGAAGGTGCTAGTGGTATCTAGTAGGTAGAAGTCAGGGAGGCTGCAAAATATCCTATAATGCACAAGACAACAGCCTCCCACAACAAAGAATTATATGGCCTAGCCCAAAATGTCAATTAGTGTCAAGGGTGAGAAACACTCATCTAGATCATAGGTAGACATTATAATAAAATCAACAGATATGCAAACCACAGGTGAATGATCTGGACATAGAAGCAAACAAACTGATATGCACCCTTTACACAGTAATGGAGGTGATTTTAAAAACATATTAGAAATAATGTTGTGACAATACCCTTTACTCATTTTTTACAACAAAATAAATTCTAGGGGCAAAGTTTCAAATGTTAATAATAAGGCCACACATGTTAAAAAAAAAAACATCATTAACAAAGAAAAAATTCAACCAACAAACTGGAAAAAATATGCAATATAGATCACAGATAAAGGGCTATCTCTAATATATAAAGAACTCTTAAAAATTAGGGAAAAAAACCCAAAACTCCAATAGAAAAATGGACAAAAGACATGCACAGGCAATTCACAATTAAAACCTAAAACTGGCTCTTAAAGATATGCAAAGAAGTTTAGCTTCATTCACGAGAAATGCATATGAAAACAACACTGAGATAACATAAATGAGTATCTTTGTTCTTAGGAAATACACATGGAAGTATTAAGAGTTTAAGGAACATGATATATACAACCTGCCTCAAATGTATAGAAAATAAATAAATGGTTGGATCTATAGATAGATGTATACATAGAATGATATAGCAAACACAGCAAAAATAGTATCTGGGTACTGGGTATATTGGAGTTTCTTGTATGGGTTTTTGTATTATTTTTGCAAGTATCCTATAAGTTTGGAAATATTTCAAACTAAAAGGTAAAAAAACTAAACAAAAATACACTGAGATCCCATTCTTACTATTAGATTAGCAAAGACTAAAAAAGATGACAATACATTCTGCTGGCAAAGCTGTGAACTAACAGGCACAATCATGCATTGCTGACTGGAATGCAAATTGGTATGTCCCTTATGGAGGGAAATTTGCCAGAATCTAACAAAATTACTTATGAATTTACCTTTTGACCCAGCAGTTTAGGAGTTCATCCTGATGATATATTTCCCACAAAATGAAAATACACATACACAGTTATTCATTGTAATTCTGCTTGTTATTGCAAAATAATGGAGACAATCTAAATACCCGTACATTGGAGAGTAGTTGAAACAATCTAAATACCCATACATAGGAGAGTATTTCAATTAACAATGGTATCTCCACACAGTGGAATTCTAGGCACTACGCAACTGGAGAAAAAAAATGAACAGATAGAGTGATTCCTAGGATATATTAGGTAAAAAAAGAAAAGTGCACAAGTGCAAAAGAGTTATTGAAAGTATTTAATGTATGGAAGCAGGGGAAATAAGAAAACATACATGTATTTGCCCATTTATGCAAAAAGAAACAAAGGAAAGATAAATCAGAATCTAATAAGATCAGTTACCTACAGTGAGTGAGTGGCTGAAACTTAAGTGAGAAGAGTGACACTTCTCTAGGAATACTTTTCTGTATAGTTCTGATATTGTAATTATCTTAATGTTTCACATACTCAAAATTAATAAATAAAGAGCCAGAGTAAGAGCCACAGCCAAGGAGGGGGTGGGGGTGGGGGTGGGGAGTAGGGAGGGAGGGAGTTACAGCTACTGCCAGACTGGGGGGATTGTCTATTTAAACAGACCACACCATGCCTGAGTAAAAGCTAGTAGACCTTGTTCAA
Organism: Choloepus didactylus; assembly: GCF_015220235.1. Classification (NCBI taxonomy): domain Eukaryota; kingdom Metazoa; phylum Chordata; class Mammalia; order Pilosa; family Megalonychidae; genus Choloepus; species Choloepus didactylus. The sequence continues at coordinate 92,999,946 of NC_051316.1, forward strand.
GAGGCGCAGCGAAGTCTACTTTGATAAAGAGCAAAAGGTAATTGTTCAATTTGTTCAGGGAATTTTTGAAACACATGAAAAATTTTTTTGAAAAATATGATCCAACGTTAAAAGATTCCTACAGAAAGCAAGTTGAAGTAGATTGCCAACAGCGTATGCTCGAAATCCTGGATACAGTAAGGACAGAGCAATTTATAGCAACGAGGGATTTGTATATGAAGAATGGCCAAGGGTTTGCACTAGTATATTCTATTACAGCTAAGTCCACATTTAATGACTTACAGGACCTGAGGAAACAGATTTACATGTTAAGGACACAGAAGATGTTCCAATGATTTGGGATGGCAATAAATGTAACCTGGAAGACAAGCGAGTAGCTGGCAAAGAACAGGAGCAGGATTTAGCAAGACATTGGTGTCACTGTGCCTTTTAAGAATCTTCTGCAAAGTCAAAGATCAATGTTAACGAGATATTGTTATGATCTGGTCAGACATATAAATAGAAAACCACCAGTGGGAAAAGAAGAAGCCTAAAAAGAAACCATGTCTGCTACTCTAGATCCACAGTAAGCAGCAGCTCTGAGCCTGATTACAGGAATGAAGAACTGTTGCCTAATTGGAAAGTGCCAGCATTCCAGACTTCAAAAAATAAATCTGAAGAAGCTTCTCCTGCTTTATATATTATGTGACAAATTTAGATCTTATATTGGTTTGCACAAGTTCTCTGAAGAAAAATTCCTCTGTATATAAGAAAATAAGACAACATTTCTCCTCTGTAGAAGCAGTTACAATAAATGTGAAAATAGATGTACTTGACTCTGATATGATTAAACGAAAAACTGAGACTGTCTTCTTGACCAAAAGGGGGATGCGAAATGAAACAAAGTAAAGCTTCCCTGCCTCTACATAGCCTTCTTGTGTGGTGGTCCCTTCAGATATGGTTAACCCCAGTCAGGTTTTCCCAGTCCAGGGAGTCTCAGGTCTCAGAGGAGGGAATGGCATTTCCTTGAGAATGAGACCCTCCTGTGAGGCCTCTAGACTTTGTGCTTCTCCTATGCTGTCCAGCAAGTGGTGCTTACCAGCCTGCAGCCCCCACCATTGTAAGGAGGTGTGGAGACTTTAGTTCTCCCAGTGACCCTGACCCTGTCAGGGGTTTGACTGACTGAAGCTGGTTTCTGAATTCCTGCCCCTGGGATCTGCATTTTAGGCTGAGAGAATGCAAATGGAGTAGAGAGGTCAGTCTGGTGGACATTCTTAACCCACTATATAGATAACACTTTTTAGGTTTTAATGTATTGGAATAGCTAGAGGTAAATACCTGAAACTATCAACCTCCCTGCCCCCCCAAAAAAGACATTATGGGAACATAAGAAAACATTAGAATATAAAATATAAGCTTTGTATCAATGCTAAATTTCTTGAACTTGATAACTGCACTTAAGATAATTAGTTCCTTGTTCATAGAAATGTACAGGAAGTTTTATGTGCTCAAGGACTATGATGTATGCTCTCAAATTTTCAGAAAATAGAAAGGAAGTAAGAAAGAAAGGAAAGAAGGAAAGGCAGGCAAAGGTGGCAAAATGTTAAAACTGGTGGATCTGGGTATTGGGGGGGTATATTGGAGTTCTTTGTATGGGGTTCATATTATTTTTGCATCTATCCTGTATGTTTGCAATTATTTCAAAATAAAAAGTTAAAAAAAAAAAGAGCATGGATGCATTTCAAAGATATTATTACTATAATCAAATGATTTCATATTGACCTTTTTATGATTCTTCCCTATCCTGCACTAAAAAGCTGAACCATTATACTTTATATTTGTAATGATATAGATTATGAAATTTCCCTTCAATTCACTGCAGCAGAATTTTTTGAGTCATTAACTTCATTTTATATTTTAGAAATTATGAAATATCATTCCGTCATTATATTCTAATTAAAATTATGCACAATGTTTTGGAAAAATGGGTCTTTTATAGGAAAAAACTGGAATAACTGATTTCTATGGCTTTCAAAGCTAAAATATATAATACACTAAACCAACTCTAATATTGCTTCTTGTGTTTTACAGCTTTTATGGATGATTCAATTTTAGCACATTTTCCAAAATAAACATACAAACAAGATCAACAAGCACATGAGAAAAAACTAAAACGGAATGCAAACAAGAACAAATGGACCTAGCTATATTTCAAATGAATAAAATAACATTGATGGGGGGTGGGAGTGGTGGAACTAACACAAATAACTTTTGAACCGATTATTTTCACTATAAACTCTCAGGTAAAGGCAAAAAGAACTGTAAACAAATACTAAACTCTAGTTAATAAATTTGCTTTTCACAGCATATGGCAACCCGTGGCCTGAGCAAAACAGGCCTGCAGATCTTTGGTGCACAGCAGTCTGCATGACCTAGGCAGCTAAATGTTTAACCTATTGTCTTTCTAAGCCAGTAAAGAGAAAAAGGGAAAACTGACCTTAAAATGTAACTTTATGGGAAGCAGGCAGGAGGTGAGAGGCTCTTAGTCTCACAAAAAGAGACTAATTGTTCAAGTGTTATTCTAGACCTTCCTGCACCAGCCCTCAGGTCAAAGTGACCTGTTCCTTCATCTATGCTCCCCCCACCCTTGGGAATGCCTTTGCCTTAAACCCTTATAAGTGGCTTGCTGTCCTTTTTGCATCGCGTGGTCACTTCCCTGCGAATGTGATGCCCGCCCAGCCTGAGAGAGCCGTCATGATCTCTCCACGACTTCTCACCCTGTAAGTAAGCCCTGAATAAAAGTTCATGTATCAGAAAATGCTCGTTGTCTTCTTTGGCCTCTGGAATGGCATGACCCTCTTGGGCTGCGACAGAGGGGTTTTCTAAATTCTGAAATTGGGAAAATAAATATGTTATGGACAGGGGAGCCAAGTTTCAAACTGTCAGAGAAGGAAAAGGAGAAGGATAGAATGAACCCTGTGATTTTAGATAAAAATTGTAGATATGGATATGAACTCATGGTTTTTAATATAAAAACAGGTATGTTTATACACACATTCATATACTTATATATGTAGATTTCATAAATATTGAAGCATATGTATGTATGTCAATATGAACCAAAATTTTAAATATATATAGAAATAGATATAGATGTGTGTGTGTATATACATATGTACATAGATATACAAGTAATTACAGGTATGCATGTGTCCCCGTATCTCTCTGTCCCTGAGAGGACCTGGAAGCAATGACAACCCTAGTAGTAGTAACGAACACATCTATTTCCTAGATCTTAGTTTCCAAATATAATTTTACACTAAAAGAAACTAGGGGACCTTGCAGAAATGGCAGGTTCCAGAACTGGGGCTGTGAAAATATGATTCTCAAACATCTTGTCCCAGAAAGTAAGGAAATGCTCAAAGAATGAGGCCCTTCCATCTTTCACTTGGCATGGAGAAGTCAGCACGGCAGCTGAAGATGTGGGAAGGTGGGTGGGTGGGGAGAAGGGGGAGCTGTGGAGCCTGAGAGAGGAAACAACCAGTGTGGTTGGAAGATTGCCAAAATGAACTAAATAAATTGATTTAGCAAATAAGTAAATATATTGAGGATTATGATAGCAAGTTTCTCACTGCTAGATAACATGTTTAATATGGATGGGGGAACGTTAAAAAGACCACTGAAGTATTGGATTAGAATATGCAGTTATTGGCATGAACTCTGGCTTCATAACACATATGCACATATATTGAGCACAATGAGCTCACAGTTCTTGGTTTGTAAATACCATCCTCCATTTAAAAGGAATTGGATCTTTGGGAAAATAGTTGATTCCAGGACAGGAAAAGTACAACTTGCACCAGGACACCTTGTGCCAAAAAGCAAAGAAATAAAAAAAATGATGGAACCATGTTAAAAGGATCTTGAAGAGACTCCCAACTAGCCAAATCTGGGACATTCTGAGTATCAAAAGATAATGATAGTAACAGTAACTCATTGAATAAAATAGGAACCCATGAGTCCATACTGATATAAATAACTAAACAGGGGAAAAAAGAAAAGTTCTTCGTTACAGTAGAATGACAACTAACAAATGCAGAAGGAATGATGGATATAAGGAAACACCATTTGCCACATAACAGAGATGACTAATTCAGGTAGAAGTTGCCAATGAATGCCAAGGTTGGTGGGTGGAGGTTTGATGAGAAAAGGACACTGGTGTAATCTCAGAATACTTGCCCACAAAATACCAATCAATCACAAATGGAAAAATCATTAACTTTAAATGGAGACCCTGGCAGACATCAAAGTGACCTGGTGATCAAGGTGAGGATCACCACTGTTGGGATGGGTTAAAATCTGTGTGCCTCCTAATGTGACATACAGAGAGCACTGCTTCATTTCTGTGGTATTCCTACCAAGAATGCATAGCCTGAGTCTGGTCATTTCAAAACATCAGACAGACCCAAGCTGGGAATCACCATACAGAGTGCAAGTTCTGCATTCTTTAAAATGGTCAACCACATAAAAGACTGGGAAATTCTTTAGAACTGTTCCACTTACAAGTCTTATTAGACAACAGCCATTTCCATAATTAGATTATCAGCAACTCGGGAACACAAGCTATGCCTTAATTTTCTCTATATCTTCCCACCCCTGCTGTTTAGTATAGGGCTTTGCAAATACTAGGTAGTGACCACGCCGCGTTAACTTTCCAGGTTCGCCCAAAATCACACACACACAGATACACACACACACACACACACACACACACACACACACACAAAAACGGGTCATTTCCCTGTTAGCAATGGGTTGGGCTGCTAAATCTGCTGCTCCTGGCGTATGAGCTACCAAGTAAGTTAACTGACCCTGAATGGCCAAGGTTGCTTTGAGAACACAGGAAGCACCTAATCCTGGATAAAGGCAATGAAGCCTTCAGAGAGAAGTGCACCTCTAAAATAAAGGGAGCTCCCCGTACAGCTAAAATAGGCTGAGGAGGGCAGGAAGTGGGTCTGAGAACCCTAGAATAGGTAGTTGCACGCACAGGAGACAGAAAGTAAATGTTTGTTGTTAGAACGCTCGAACTTCCCGGAGCAGGACGTGCCAAGGCCTGGGAAAAAGCTGGGTCCCGCTCAGGGCTGAGGCGTTGCGAGGGGCCAGCGGGCCCACCACCCTCCCGGACCACCCGCTTACCTCGCCCTGCAGAAGCCAGTCGCGGTAGTAGCACAGGCGGCCTTTGTCGGAGTTGCGCAGCGCCTGCAAGGTCTCCCAGCAGCGACCCTCGGACCGCATGGCCCCGCCAGGTACCACTCCTTAGAGGCTCCGCTTGTGACAAAACAAGCCCTCGAATCAGCCGCCGGGAAACGAGAATCAACTTCCGCTTCCGGGGCGAGCCTGGAGCAGCCTCTCTAGTAACGGCAGCGCGACCCCGCTTCCTGCCGGGAGCCCCGCCCAGCAGCCAGCCTGAGTGCGGTTTTGTGCCAGTGCACGGGTTCCGCTGTGAAGCGGAGTTGACCTCCAGGTTATGTAAAAATGAATAGGTGTTGGCAAGCATGTGGACAAACTGGAACTCTTATACACTGTAAAATAGCGCAGCCGCGATGGGAAGCAGCATGGCAGTTCCTCAAAAGGAACCTCAAAAGGTTAAACATAATTACCATATGACCCAGCAATTCCACTCCCAGGTATATACCCAAGAGAAATGAAAATATACATCCACACAAAAACTTGTACACGGATGTCTATAGCAGCATTATTCATAACAACCAAAAAGCGAAAATAACTGAAATGTCCATTAACTGGTGAATGGATAAATGAAATGTGATATGATCTATACAATGGAATATTATTTGATTATAAAAAGGAATTAAGTATTTTAATACACGTTACAACATGAATCTTATACTGTGCTAGATGAAAAGCCAGTCACGACGGTTGCTGCAAAGGAAAGGCTAGGCCTCCCTATAATTGTGCCTAAGAGCCTCCTCCCGAATGCCTCTTCGTTGCTCAGCTGTGGCCCTCTCTCTCTAGCTAAGCCAACTTGAAAGGTGAAATCACTGCCCTGCCCCCCTACGTGGGATCAGACACCCAGGGGAGTGAATCTCCCTGGCAACATGGAATATGACTCCCGGGGAGGAATGTAGACCTGGCATCGTGGGATGGAGAACATCTTCTTGACCAAAAGGGGGATGTGAAAGGAAATGAAATAAGCTTCAGTAGCAGAGAGATTCCAAAAGGAGCCGAGAGGTCACTCTGGTGGGCACTCTTACGCACAATTTTTTTTTTTTTCATATTAATTTTATTTCACAGTGAAATATTGAAGGACTAAGTATCCTATATTCAGTGCTTTCTACTATATAGCACAAAATAGTATGTAATAAAAAATATGTAGCAAAAAGAGAAAAGGAAAATATACTGGAAATACATTAATTATTCCACCTAAGTCTCACAGAAAAGTTCAGAATAACAAGAAAAGAGGATAAGTTAGTAATACAACTGTAAAAAAGAATAACAGCTTAAAAAATTAACAAAGGAAAAACACCAAAGAAAACAAGCCTCCTAATGACAAATAAATGGCATGAATGTGGCAAAAGTAGATTTAAAAAAATTAGCAAAACATATCTTATAATTAAAGTTATAAAAACTGCAGAAAAGTCACTTTATTTGGAAAGTTTATGTTCACAATTAGCAATTTGAGATGACATGCACCACAGATAAGCTTTCATCCATTGAAAGAAGTAGAGGGCATACTTACAATTGAATCACTTACAATTATTTTTGAAAATTCAATAACTGGAGAGATACCAGAAGACTGGAAAAAATCTTACGCACAATTTAGACAACCCTTTTTAGGTTCTAAAGAATTGGGGTAGCTGGTGGTGGATACCTGAAACTATCAAACTACAACCCAGAACCCATGAATCTCGAAGACAGTTGTATAAAAATGTAGCTTATGAGGGGTGACAATGGGATTGGGAAAACCATAAGGACCACACTCCACTTTGTCTAGTTTATGGATGGATGAGTAGAAAAATAGGGGAAGGAAACAAACAAACAAACAGACAAAGGTACCCAGTGTTCTTTTTCACTTCAATTGCTCTTTTTCACTTTAATTATTATTATTATTATTTGTGTGTGTGTGCTAATGAAGGTGTCAGGGACTGATTTAGGTGATGAATGTACAACTATGTAATGGTACTGTGAACAATCGAATGTACGATTTGTTTTGTATGACTGCGTGGTATGTGAATATATCTCAATAAAATGAAGATTTAAAAAAATAATAATAAAAATAAATGAAATACAAAAAAAAAAAAAAAAAGCCAGTCACGAAAGGGCACATATTACATGATCCCATTTGAAATGTCCACAATAGGAAAATCCATAGAGAATGAAAGTAAATCTGTGGTTGCCAAAGGTTGGAGGGGAACAGGGAATGAGAATGACTGCTAATACATTTGGGGTTTCTTTCCAGGGGATAATGTTCTGGATTAGATAGTGGTGATGGTTGCATAACTTCACAAATATACTAAAAAGCACTGAATTATACAACTTTAAAATGGCCACTCTTGGTACATGAATTATATCTCAATAAAAAATCAAGTATGACTCACAACTGCCTGGGAAGCAGCTTTAGGACCCCAGACCTTCTGACCCTTCTATTGCCATTTCATGGGATCTCAGTTTGACGTAGGAAAGCTTCTCTCAGAGGCTTGAAGCAATATAAACATTTTTCATTCAGCTCTGATTTTTTACAAACTCTCTGGACATTTGTGTGAAAAAATTTGGACAGTACAAAATTTTTGACAATGAAAAACAGAACATTGTTGGAAGAATCCAGGGCCCTTTGCTGTGGAGGTTTTTACTAGTTTGGCAAAAATGACTTATACAGATACATAAGTTGGTTTAAGTTGGCCAACTGTTCTTTCTTGGGAAGGTCTTTCAGATAAAAGTTTAAGTCCATTTACTTTAAGAGTATGACAATGGGTTTGGTTTTGTGGCAACAGGTAGCTGTTAGTTATTTTTTTAAAAAACAACCCTTCCTGGCAAAATTAAATGTCCCCAAAATGGGTGGAGAGGTGTGTGTTTGTTTTCTGGTCCATGAAAAAACCAGATGCCTGGTGTCTGAGAAGGACCCATTGGTTGTGAGGATATAGAGGGATTATCTGTAGTTTTGGACTTGGGATAGAGTGGATGACAGAATCACCTAGAAGGTCAATACCAGCTAGAATGGAAAAATTAGGATTCAGCACAGCAGTACCAAATTTGTTTTCTTCTATCCATAAAGAATTTGTGTTTCTTTCTTTTGAATACAGGAAAATGTGAAGAGAACAAAAATGTCCCACAATTTTATTATTTTTTTTAAAAATAAAAGTAATTTTAAATAAAATTTATATACATCCCATCCTCCTCCTAACAGCTAAAGTGGTCTGCCCCCAAACACTGAGCAATGTCTTACAAAATTTGTTGTCCTCCAGATGTCCACAGGGTTATAATGTAAAAGCACATGAGGGAAAAACTGCTTAAAAAAACAAAACCAAGTTGTATATAAAATTCAGATTCCTGGGCTCCACCCCAGATACAATCTCTGGGAGCTGTAGGAAAGATTAATTTTTAACAAACTGGGAAAGGATACAGAGGGAATTCTATACACAGTGCTAAAGAACTACTGTTCCAAGGAGTATTTTATGAAACATTATGCTGAAGAAACCAAAATAAATTTTGTTCCCATTACCTCATCTTTAGAAACCTCAATGCACTCATCTAATGGTGTAACTTTATGTAACATTTTTCTGACCTTCAGTTAACTCAGAATTTTCTATTTAAAAAAAAAGCATACAAAGGAGAAAGAAACAACCTGGGCCAAGATGAAATGACAACCCTAATGTTCATGCACCAAGTACTTTAAAAACATTTACTGGCTCTCCTGCAGTACTTTATAAGATTCCTAAGGTTTTATTTATTATTTTTAAGACAGGATGGGGGTAGGTAATGGAAATTATCCAAAGGAGCCTTAAATACTGATTATAAAATCTTTTTGTAAAACAAATATTTCATAAGCAAATACATTCCATAGATACAAACCAGGCAAATAGAAATAAAAATCAATGAGATTGGGGTTACACTTTTAAAAGGCCAACTGTACATAAAACCTCAAGGGGTATTGTGAAGTACTTGGAAGCAACTGACATCAAGAAAACTCTTAAGCCCAAAAGCTTGGGAAGATCTTGGGGGAAACAGCACCCATAAAATAAGGGAAAAACAAACAAACAAACCACAAGTGAAGATGCTCACAGCCCAAGAAGGGTCATGGGGAAGAAGGCAAACCTCTGGCTAAACAGCTCCTGTTGGTTCAGGTCAGAGAAAACCCAAGAGAGATTCCTAAAAAGAGAGGGCTGTGACTAGAGGAAAAGGCCCAGTCTAAACATTCTCTCAGAAAAGAAATGAGCAATGTCACAGTGAGTTAAAATCTAGTACCTAAATGGTAGTAAACATAAGCCCTGTCAAGATAATTTAAAAACTCCCATCATGTGACTGTTTCAGTCAGGGAGAACGAAGTGTTTCCTGCCTCATGCCCTTCTTGCTTCAGGGACTTTTCTGGAGCCAGTAGCTAAGGCCTCAAATACATTCCATCACTGAAAGAGAAGGGAAAACCAACAGGCTTTCCAAGTATGGCTTGGCAACTCCATGGTTCCCAAAGCATCAATCAGGGCTCCTGGCTCAATACAGATGTCATCAGGCAGGAGGAGAGCGAGAACGGATGGGAGAGCTAGTCAGGTAAGTAGTGTAGGGACCATCCCCAAACACATTAGCATATGAGGACTTGAGGAACTGGACATAGTTCTGCATGCTGCGATTGGTGCTCTCTGACTGCTCCAGGCGATCTTTCAGGTCTTGGAGCCGGCTCTGGTAGCGACGGTCTGCCTAAGAGGAAAAACCATGAGAGTATAGGCTGAGTGTGGGAGAAGCGGCATAGGTCAGGTGCCTCCCTGCCCCCGCTGCCCCCACCCCCACCCCCCAACAGCATTCATTTATCCACTGATTGGCATGGTCAGTTCATTTTCCTGTCCTTCCCATAAACAGTAGGTTTTTTCACCTGTAATCTCCATGTTTCTCAGGGCCTGGCCTACCAGGGTGTCTTTAATCTGGGGTGTATAACCCTCTGAAATCATATGCAGAACTAGAGGTATATGGTTGTAGTGGTTTGGAACTGTGTATCTCAGAAAAACACATTCTTAAATCAAAACCATTCCTGTGGGTGTAAACCCATTGTAAGTAGGACCTTTTGATGAGGGTATTCAGTTAAGGTGTGACCTACCTCATTCAGGATAGGACTTAATCCTATTACTGGAGTCCTTTATAAATGGGATGAATACAGAGAGAGAGAAAGCCATGGAAGCAAGAAGCTGAAATCAACAAAACCCAGAAGAGAAGGGAGAGACCATCAGATACCACCATGTGCCTTGCCATGTGGCAGAGAACCCAAGGATCACTGGCAGCTGGTCTTCAGGAAAAAAGAATTCATTGATGATGCCTTGATTTGGACGTTTTCCTGGCCTCAAAGCTGTAAGCTTATAAATTAATAAATTCCCATTGTTCAAGCTGAACTATTTCATGGTATTTGCTTTGAGCAGCCTAGGAAACTAAAATGTTTGGTATTTGGGGGGATGGAAAGCACTGTATAACCTTCATCATATGGGCCTGCCTCAGAGCCAAAAAAGCAAAGACCATGGCAAAAAAATATTCAATAAATATTGGTTGAATGAGCTATTATACAGTTATAATTCATGTAAACTATTCAGTCATATTGCCTGGGTTCTCTAGCTTCAGTTTCCTCATTTGTAACATGGGGATATTACTTGTACTCACCCCATTTAAAACACCCAATAATCACTATGTCCATAACTTCATATAAAAACAGGGTGAAAACCTTGCCTGCCACGGAGGCCAGAAGGACAGGCTATGAGAGGAACACCAGGGCCAAGAGTTAGAGAAGCAAGAGATAATCAGGGTACTGCAGAGTATGGAGGCCCTGCCAAGTCCCCAGGGAGCTAACTCACATGGAGGACATCAATGACAGTGGTGGCCACTGGAGGGGGTGAATTGTAGGCCCAGTGAAATACAGACACAGCAGCCCCCTTTCTCTCCTTACCCTCCCAGGACCAAAACCTGAAGAACCTATAATCAGAAGGAAACAGGAGAGGACGAGTGAAACACAGACCCTCTCCCATGCAGGTCTCTCAAGTCTCAGGTCAAACCTGAATTGAGGGGAAGAGACGAAATGAAATTAAGATTGAAACTGAAATGACAGTAGCATCTGGGGTGGCTTGGAGCTATGCATCCCAGAAAAACATGTTCTTAAACTTAATCAATTCCTGTGGGTGAAAACTCTTGTAAATAGGACCTTTTGATGAGGTTACTTTTGTTAGGGTGTGGCCCAACTAACTCAGGATGAGTCTTAATCCTATCATTGAAGGTCACATAGGGAAAGCCACAGGAAGAAAAAAAGCCAGAGGGAGCAGCCAGAAGCAAAATGTCAACAGAACCTGGAAAAGAAGGGAGAAGCCAGGAGAGGCTTCCATGAGCATTGTCATGTGACAGAAAAGCCAAGGACCAAGAATCACCAGCAGCGATCCCCAGAATGCCACAGTCTTCAGGGAGAAAGCACTGCCATGACGACACCTTGGTTTTGGACTTCTAGCCTCAAAACCATTAGCTAATAAATGCCTCTGATTTAAGCAAACCCATTGCATAGTGTTTATTTTATTTAGCACCAAGGAAACTAAAATAGAATCAAAAAGAATAAAATACTTAGGAATAAATTTAACAAAAGTGCTAGACTTGTACACTGAAAATTGCAAAACATTGTTGAAAGAAATTAAAGAAGACATATCAACAGAAAGACATCCTGTGTTCATGGATCAGAAGACTTGATTTGTGTATTTTTAAGATGACAACATGCCTCAAATTGATCTACAAATTCAACACCTATGCAAAATCTCAGGTGGTACATTTGCAGAAATTGACAAGCTGATCCTAAAATTTATATGGAAATGCAAGAGACCCAGAAAAGCCAAACAATCTTGAAAATAAATTGTAGGACTCACACCAATTTCAAAGCTTACTACAAAGCCACAGTAATCAAGACAGTGTGGTACTGGCATAAAGACAGACCTCTAGATCAATGGAATAAATTTCATAGTCCAGAAATAAACCCTTATATTTATGGTCAATTGATATTAGACAAAGGCTCTAAGACAATTCATTGGGGAAAAAATAGTGTTTTCAAGAAATAGTGCTGGGACAACTGGCTATCCACTGCAAAAGAATGAAGTTGGACCCCTATCTCAACCCATAGACAAAAATTAACTCAAAATAGATCACAGACCCAAATGTAAGAGCTAAAAATATAAAACTCTTAGAAGAAAACATAGGAGTAAATCTTTGTGACCTTGGGTCAGCAGTGATTTCTTAGATATGACCTCAAAAACACAAATGACAAAAGAAAAAACTCAAACGACACCATCAAGAAAGTGAAATGGCAACTCACCAAATGGGAGAAAATATTTGCAAATCATATAAATGATAAAAAAAAAAACCTTGTATCTAGAATATATAAAGAACTCTTATAATTCAACAATAAAAAGGCTAATGACACATTTTTTTAAATGAGCAAAGGACGTGAATAGACATTTCTCCAACAAAAATATGCAAATGACCAATAAGCACATGACATGAAAAGATGCTCAACATCATTAGTCATTAGGGAAATGCAAATCAAAATCACAATGAGACACCACTTAATACCCACTAGGATAGTTATAATAAAATAATAATAAGTGCTAGAGAAGTTGTAAAGAGACTGAAAACTTCATACACTGTTGGTGAGAAAGTAAAAAGGTAAAGCCACTTTGGAAAAGTTTGGCAGTTTCTCAAAAAGTTAAACAGAGTTACATGACCTAGCAGTTCCACTCCTAGGTATATATCCAAGAAAAATGAAAACATACATCCCCACAAAAACTTGTACTCATTCATAGCAACATTAATCATAATAGCCAGGAAGAACCAATCCTCATGTGTCCATCAACTTATGAATCGACTGGCTAAACGAAATACTGTGTATCATACAATGGAATAGTATGTGGCAATAAGAAGGAATGAAGTACTATAATACACACTACAACATGAATGAATTTTGAAAACATTAGGCTAAGTAAAAGAAGCCAGTCACAAAAAGCCACATATTATATGATTCCATTTATGTGAAATGTCCAGAATAGGCAAATTCATAGAGAAATAGAAACTTTCAGAGTGGTTGTCAAGGGCTGGGGGAACAGAACGGTAAGTGACTGCTAATGGCTATCGAGTTTCTTTTTGGGGTGATGAAAACACTCTAAACTTAGATAGTGGTGATAATTGCACAACTCTGAATATACTAAAGCCACCGAATTGTACTATTTAAGTAGGTGAATTTTATGGTATGAAAATGGTATCTCAATAAAGTTATATAAAAAAATGGGATCTGCCTAAGATATCCTTAAGCAATAAAAGTGATTGGAGAAACATAAAAGCCATGTCATATTCATAAAACCAACAAGAAAACACATTGCCCTGCAAGCCCCAAGGATGTCTAAAATCTCAATTCTCTTCCTTTTCTTCTAGCTCCCTACCCACCATCCTGACTCACATCGTCACGACTCCGACGCAGCTGGCTGAGTTCGGTTTTGGTCCTGCTGAGCTGGGTCTCAAGGTCCAGGATTTTGTTCTGGGCTGTTCGTTCCTTGGACAGTGCGTGCTCCTTGGTTTGTTCCACCTACACAGGAGGCATAGAAGTGGGGTTGTCTGATATGGGGAGCACCTGGCAAAAAGAAAGCTGGGCCACTCCACCATCTCTTCTCACAGACAGCATTTGCATATCCGTGTGAAAAAATTTCCCCAGAACCTCACGGCAGGAACTAACTAAAGAGACCACTGCTTTACAATCATTACTCATTTGATCCTTACAACAATTTCGTGAAGCATTATACCCATTTTTCAGATGGGGAAATAGGCTCAGAGGTCACAGAGCTAGTTACTTATGAACTTGAGACTAACCTGCCTCCTAGCATCTTCAATGGCACTTTCCAACTGCCTCGCCAGGGTCCCACATTCCCGTGTTTTCTCCTCCAGCCGCAGCTGGGACTGGTGGATTGCCTCCTCCCTCTTGGCAATCACCTGTAGAAACTCAATATTCTGGGCACTGGTCGCCTCCAGTTTCCTAGGTGAAAACACTCAATCAGCTCTTGCTCACACCCCCATCTGTCCTGTTCCACCCCATCAGGGGGCCAACAGCCACCCTTGGATTGGGGCTCTCATCACGCCGAGAATCTCCAAGGAGCCAGAGGAATAAACCAAACAGATCTGCAGATCAGCAAGAAAACCAAGGAACTGTGCAACTGGAGCAGCTGGTTAGAGTACAGTATGTAGAGTGGGAAACACAAGCATAAACTGTGGGCTGCACTAAGTGCGCATATTATCACAAGGAATACAACTTGCAGCGCAGGGAGATGGGTACCATTTATTTTTCCCATTTTACAAATGAAGAAACCAAGTCTCAGAAAGGTGAAGTCATTGGTCCAAGGTCAGCACAGCTGGCAAATCTGTCTCCAAAGCCCATACCCTCAACTTCTACCATTCACTCCCTCAGCAAACGGACTTCTGCTAGACCACTCAACATCTTATGTGGCCAGCCATGGAGCAATGGTGACTATCCAATGCACACACACTGCCCACCCCCTGCTCTTCTAGAACACTTTCTAATTTAAGGAGCTCAGCAAGTTCTGCTGTTTTGAGGCCTGCGGTGGAGAGTAGAGGTGGAGTCCAGAAAGAGACCACCTGCTTCAAGTGCCCCTCTAGGTGCATTTGCACCATACTACTCTGGGCAGTGTGGTGAGCCTCTTAGGGCCCTTCTGCTCTGAAACTAAGGCAGGGACCTGTGCCAGAAGTCTCCAGTCCTTATCTTATAGAAGCTAACACAAGTTTTGAAGGGAGAGAAAATGTTGCAGCTTTGCCAGGTATCAGCTGTGTGACCTTGGGCAAGTCACTTAACCTCTCCCTGAGTCTGTTTCCTCGTATTTAAAATTGGAAAAATACCAGCTAACATATATTAAGCATTTCTCTATGCTAGGTAATGGACTAAGCCCTTTATGAAGATTATCACGTTGAAGACTCACAATAACCCCATGAGCTATATTACTATTCCTACCTTTGTCCCTTTCTCAAGATGAGAAAACTGAGGTTCAAAAGGGGTTAAGTGATTTGTTCAAGATCACAATGCAGGTTAGGAGGCAGAACCAGGACTCAAGGCCAGAGCTTCTCATTACAAAAGATGTACTTTTCACTTCAGACTGCCTCCAACAATCCGTAAGTAACAGAGAAGAATCAGTATTAAAAGGTCTTGGGGACAGTTGTATAAAAATGTAGCTTATGAGGGGTGACAGTGGGATTGGGAATGCCATAAGGACCAAACTCCACTTTGTCTAGTTTATGGATGGATGTGTAGAAAAGTAGGGGAAGCAAACAAACAGATAAAGGTACCCAGTGTTCTTTTTTACTTCAATTGCTCTTTTTCACTCTAATTATTATTCTTGTTATTTTTGTGTGTGTGCTAATGAAGGTGTCAGGGATTGATTTAGGTGATGAATGTACAACTATGTAATGGTACTGTAAACAATCGAAAGTACAATTTGTTTTGTATGACTGCGTGGTATGTGAATATATCTCAATAAAATGATTATAAAAAAAAAAAAAAAAAAAAAAGGTCTTGGGGAAGGATGATAGGAAACAAAGAGCAGAATGAGTGGGAAATGCCCCCACCACAGTGTACCTGCTGCTCCATTTAAATCAGGCCCTGCTTGGACAAAGCTTGCCTTTCTGATGCCATTTGATGGTCTGATCTTGATGACACTGTATGGAGCATCCACCCATGCCCCAAGACATCACCTTCCACTCTCCCATAATGCTTACCACTGAAGTGGGAACAGCTTTTCCTCTGAGGTCTGCCTAGTACCTTCCAGGGCTTTGAGTCCCTCAAACACTTCAGCACGCTAAGCACAAAGCAGCTAAGTGGTTGAAAGTCTCAGGTCCTAGGAAGAGGACAGAGATGGGACCAAGTGCCTCTAACCTCTCCAGTTCATCCACCTTCAGACTCAGCTGTTTATTTTCCTTCTGGGAAGCCTGATGTTTTTCTCTCGCCATCTCCAGCTTGTCCCCCTGATGTTCGATCTAAAATGACAGGAACACAGACTGGTTTATGAAATAACTTCCTGGTACAGCCCTCCCTTTTCCCTATGACCTGTTATCCACACCCAGGAAAGAGGCATACTGCCTTCAGCAGGCATCCAGGTGTCAACTCACAACCTAGAGGAGAGAGGACAGCAGGGATAGGTTAGGCCCAACTCCCAAGACTGAAGGCTTTCCCACAGGAAGAGAAGTGAGGTTTGACCCTGGGGAACTCCAATGACGCTTTCTTGATCAGGTGAGGCCATTCAGCAGCCTAGTTGGAATCCAGGGCGGACATGAGAAGGCAGAAGCAGATGGTAGGCCTAATTAGCCCACAGGACACACCAGAAAGCTGGTGTCTTTACCAATGATGTTGTCCATACTGCTGATTTCCTTCTCCCCTTAACTGGGAACACGTATAGGCAAAGCAGCATGTTTTCATACGTTTAAACTAGCAAGTTTAAGAAGATATCCAGAGGGCTGCTTTATGCAGAAGCCTCTGACAGCAGAGCTCAAAAGCCCTGAGAATGCTCAAGTTCAACAGAGAAGGCAGGCAATTTAAGAGTACTGAGAGCATGGGCTTGGGAACCAGGTAGAGTTGGCTGGGTTCCAATCTCTATTCGTTGTTAAATCTGTGACCTTAGGAAATTACTTCTCCTCTCTATACTTCTGACTGCTTTCTGTAAAATGGGAATGATAATACCTATGCCTCAAGAGGTCCTAGGAGAATTAAATGAGATAATGCTGGTAAACTGCTTATTCAGTGTGGAGCACAGAGCAGGTACTCAAAAATTGGTAGCTACTGTTATTATTACAAGGAAGCAGGTCAAGAGAGGGGAAAGGCTTTACCCAAGGTTACACTGCAAATGAGTGGCATATAACTTCTTGGACAAAGTAGACATGGCTCCAGTAACCCACAGGTGGATTGCTTCTGGGAGAAAGGGGGCCCTCTTTCAGGGTAGAATCTCAAGACAATGTGTTAAGAATAAGGAAACGCAGTTAAAGCAAGAGAAAAGTTGGAAGAAAAGACCTATGGCTTGGTGTCTGCTCATATCCCATGGCCGGTGCATGTGTGGCTGAGAATGGCAGCAATGTGTGAAGGGCACGAGGCAAGTGAAGACTTGGTGCATTCTGGGGTGGGACAGGAGCAGGAGGGCCCAACAACTCCAACAAGTGACGACTTCTACAACTACAATCACTATGTGCAAACACAAAGCATTTGGCACACCAGACTTTTATTTCACAGCACTGATGATAGCTCACTCCTTTCAGAAAGTGGCAGCCAAGAAAAAGGAAGTGGTCCTCCCTCGGGGGCGAGCAGCTCATCTTGGTAAGCGGGCCCCTGCTCGGACCAGTTCGTGGGACCCTTTCTGCCAGTCCCTTACCCGGCTGCGCAGGTCTGATATGATGGCTGTGAGGTCGATGTTCTTCCTCTCATAGCCCTGCAGCTGGTCCTGGCACTCTGCCAGCTTAGCCTCTGTGATCTTGAGGATGTCAGGCAGCTGCTGCAGGTCAGCCAGCTGGGACTGGAACTGCCTACGTGCCTGGAGTAGGGGAGAAAAGCCCACCATTGGGAAGGGTCCAGCTGCTGGTGGGGCCAGGCAGAGTCCACTGGAGTTAGGACAGGGCTGCCTCAGTGCCCAGAAGGGGATCCTGTGAAATGCACAGGCAAGAATGTGGCTTGCCCTCCTTGTATGCCAGGAGCAGGTGTCCAGCTGCTGAGGGGACATACTTGGGCCTGACTTGACACTTGCCAACCTTCAGTCATCAAATAACAACCCATGAGGTAAACACTAGGACCCAGGCATTGTGTTAAGGGCTCTCTGCAGTTGCTCATTTAATTCACAGAACAACCTATAAAATAGGTGCTGTTGTCACCGTATATAAGGACACTAATGATCAAGGAAGCAGAGTCATTTGCCCAAAGCCACTCACCTAGAAACTGGTAGAGGCAGGGTTAAAATCTAGTCTAACTCCAAAACCCTTAGGAATGCAGTGACCATGCTATAGTGTTTCCAAATTAAATGTCAAGGGGTGAAGGTAGAAACAATAGCTGTTCTTATCCCATCTTTGTACTTACAAGGAGACCAAAGACTATAAAGGGGCAGCTATCTGCCCACAATTATGCAATAAATTAGTGGTCAAGCCTGGACGCAACCCATCTCCAAGGTTGCCATGAGGATGAGCCCTTTGCTTCTAGATGGTAGCCAAACCATCTCTAGAAGAATAAGGCTCTTGGGGAAGGGAATGGGAGGCCTATTTTTTGGTTGGCATGAAATAAAGACACCACACAGAATTAAGTAGGCATGCCTAAGACCTATCTATCACACTAAGGATGTGAATCCACTTGGATGCTCTAAGCAGGAGAGACTTTTTTTTAATGGAATAAAGATGTAGCGCAAGAGACAGAAGAGAGGAGACAAGAAAGAGAAAGGAGAGAGCACCCACTCAGTAGAGTGCACCAGCCCACCAATAAGAAAATTAATCTTTGCTATCAGACTGAGGGAGGGCCAAAGGCAAATAAGAGGGACAGCCTCAGAATTCTGCCAGGTAGGGAAAGAGAACAAAGAAGGGGAACAGTACCGCTTCAATCTCTTTGTTCATCTCATCTTTAAGGATCTTATTCTCTTTGTCACAGCGTTCCAGCTGGGCAGCCACTTCATCAGCCTCCAATCTGGTCTTCATCACCTAGGTTCCAACAATACATCAGGTCATCTTGGGCAGAGCCAAGTTTTGGTGAAAAACACCTTCTACACCCAACCCTTCCTTCAAGAGGCATCATGGTGAGTCTCCCAGCCTAAGAGCACAG
Source organism: Choloepus didactylus (assembly GCF_015220235.1). Classification (NCBI taxonomy): domain Eukaryota; kingdom Metazoa; phylum Chordata; class Mammalia; order Pilosa; family Megalonychidae; genus Choloepus; species Choloepus didactylus. The sequence goes on from NC_051316.1 coordinate 93,018,997, forward strand.
GCTGCTGCTATCCTCAAAGGACCAGGGCCCCCAAGAGGCCTACCTGACTCTTATAGTTGTCAATCATTCCCTCGTAGTTCTTAACTGATGCCTTCAGCTGTTGGACCTCGATGTGCGCCTGATTGAGTTTGTCCTCCATCGGGGCAAAACTTGCCTAGAAGGGGTGGCTCGTGAGTAAGCAGCAGGAAGGTCTCAGATCAGGTGGCCATCCCACCCTCTATTCCAAGAGGGAGGCCAGCCGAGGAAAGCCCCACTAGTCAAATCCACATGATCATTTTTTCCGCAGAGAGGCAACAGGTTAGACTCCAAATATGATCAACTCAAGTAAATATAGATGCAAATAAATGTCTGTGTAAATATAGATGCAAATAAATGTCTGTGTTTCCTTTTTGCTTATTACAAAAGCAATAACTAATTACTAAAAGAAATGGAGATAAGATCAAGAAAAACAAATCATAATGCATAATATGTTGGTATAAGGCTACAGAGCTATGGCTGTGTAGCTATTTTCTTAAACAAGAATGTTTTTTTAAATAATATGTTGTGACCTTCTAGCCAAGTCAAAATATACCCTCCTATAATCCAAAAGGCTCACTTTACCATATGGAAAAAATGAATCATGACATCTCAATACAGTGCAATAAAAAGCAGTCATTTATATCCCTGAAGATAGGGAAAGTGATTAAACTAGAGGAAGGGGTAGCAACAGACAAGACGGAATTTAACATAGAATTCTGAATACTGACTCTTTATATAATTTGCTTTTTCTTAGTTGTGCTAGGGTATTAAATAGATAGAAGGACAGAACTGAAATGGTGAAACTGTAACCCATAACATCCTTTGAAATTTGTTCTATAGCTACTTGTTAAAATGTAATTTGAAAGCCTTATCTTTTTGTACATATGTTATATTTCACAATAAGGAAACAACTGAAACTATGGTACTATTAACTCATAATAACTTTGGAAATTTCCAGTATAGCTACTTGTTAAATCATATTTTGAAAGATTACACCTTTTTGTATATATGTTATATTTCATAATAAGGAAATAACTGAAACTGCAGAATTATAACCTATAATATCCTTTGAAATCTGCACTCTAACTACTTCTTAGATTGTACTCGGTAAGTTATCATTTTTATATACATATATGTTATATCTACAATTAAAAAAATGAAAATAAATAAATAAAGCAGTCATTTAAGATGATGTCCACGAAATGTGGTTAAATGAGAAAAGCAAGCTGCAAATAATGGATGGATGGATGTATATGTGTTCAAATATGTACATTAGAATTGGGGAGGAAAAAGTTAAAAAAATACACAACTATTAACTGCCTAAAATGTAGGAAATGCAATTGCCAGATCACTTCTATATTGCACTTCTACAATGTTTTAAACTTTTACTATGAACATATTTTAGTTTTATAATTTTGATATTTAAGAATATACATTTCTGCAATCATCATTTTGAATGGCCAAACTATATTATCCTAGACTGATGTACCAGTATGTAACTAATCTTCTATTGTTAGACTTGAGGGTTATTTTCAATTTATCCAACTGCACTATAACAAATGAGATGCTATTACATTTCCACAAGACTGGCTAAAATTAAATAAAAAGACTGACAACACCAAGTGTTGATGAGGAGATATGGATCAACTGTACTCACACATCACTGATGGGAGTGTAAATTTGTACAAGCACTTTCCTGTTTGGTAAAATCTACCAAAGCTGTACTTATGCAGGCTACCCGATGACCTAACAATTCTACTCTGAAGTATACAACCAATAAAAATGTGTACAAATATGTGCACTGAAAGACGTACAAAGATCTTCATAACAGCACCACAGGAACAACCCAAATGCCATCAACAGCTGAATGGATAAATACATTGTGATGTACTCATATAATGGGATATCATATAGCAATGAGAATGAATAAACTGCTACAAATAACATGGATGTCTCTCACAATCATCCTGTTGGGCAAAAGAAGCCAGAGACAAGAGTATATAAACTATACAAATTTATCTATAATAAAAATCTATCAATAAATAAATAAAGTTCAAAAATAGGCAAACTAATCCATTGTGATAGAGGGTAGAGGTTACCTTTGCAGGGGTGGGGGTTATACAACTTCTTTACTGTTTAGCAACATCTATCAAAGGTAAATTCACGCAATGGTCTGGTTTTATTTTTGACTAAAGTGAGTGATACACAAAACATGTTCACTTTTCCAAATGTTACACTTCCTTAAAATCAGTCAGAATTTCCTTAAAAAATTTTCATTTAAAAATTAAACCTGGATGTTACTGCACAGATCAATAAAAAAAAAACAAGAACAATCCTGGCATGCCCCTGGCATGCTGGGAGGGTGTATAGAAAGTGGTTACGAGTGAGGGCTCCATCAATCTTAGGGCTTGCCCTTACGAAGCTTGTTACTGCCAAGGAGAGGCTAAGCCTATTTATAATTGTGCAGAAGAGTCACGACCCCCACCCACCCCCGAGAATCTCTTTTGCTGGTCAGATGTGGCCTCTCTCTCTAAGCCAACTTAGCAGATAAACTCACCGCCATCCCCTCTAAGTTGGACATGACTCTCAGGAGTGTAAATCTCCCTGGCAATGTGGGACATGACTCCCAGGGATGGCCTGGACCTGGAATCATGGGATTGAGAAAGCCTTCTTGACCACAAGGGGGAAGCAAAATGAAACAAAATAAAGTTTCAGTGGCTTAGAGATTTCAAATGGAGTTGAGAGGTCATTCTGGAGGTTCTTGTTATGCATTATATAGATATTTCTTTGTGTGTGTGTGTGTGTATTAGAACAGCTAGAAGAAAATACTGAAACTGTTGAACTGCAACCCAGAATCCTTGATTCTTGAAGATGACTGTATAACTATGCAGCTTACACGGTGTGACTGTGTGATTGTGAAAACCTTGCGGCTCACACTCCCTTTATCCAGTGTATGGACAGACGAGTAGAAAAATGGGGACAAAAATTAAATGAATAATATGGGGGAATGGGATGTTTGGGGTGTTCTTTTTTACTTGTATTTTTATTCTTTTTTTTTTTTGGAGTAATGAAAATGTTCAAAAATTGATTGTGGTGATGAATGTACAACTGTATGCTGTTACTATGAGCAAATCATTATACACTGTGGATGATTACATGGTATATAAATATATCTCAATAAAACTAAATTTACAAAAAAAAAAAAGTGAGGACTCCAAAGTCAGAATCGGATTCCACCCCCAACTCCAACACTTCCTACTGCAAAATCCTGGGCAAGAAATTAGACCTTTCTCTAAGCTTCAGTTCCTTATTCTATAAAATGGAGATAAATCACACTGTTTGGAGTTTGGAGGGTTGAAATGAGAATTAATACATACAACAGGGCCCAGCAGTCCCCCAGGAGAATAAATGTTCACCTCAAATTCATAGTGCATTTCACATGTACTACCATATTCTGACAAGGAGCTCATTTCTCCCACTAAGGAAATTTCAGCAATGAAACATGAAATGTCTTGCTCAGTTTCCAGAGCTAATAAGAAGCAGAGTCAGGACTTGAACCTGGGCCTTTCTGACTCAAGAGCACTCTTCAACCTCCAGGCCCCCGAAAGACCCTCTTGCTTATCTCTGGTGCCCAACCACGTATGCTCAGCCATTGGACCATCTCCACCCACTTGTACCATTCTCAGCTCTCACTACAGACCTTCAGCCTCTCGTTCTCTAGCTTGAATGCAGAATACTCGGCAGTCTGACGGTGTAGTCTCTCCACCAAGCTGTCCCGGTCTTCCCGCATCTTCTCCTCCAAGGTCTGTTGTTGGTTTACAAGATCTGTCACCCGGCTGGAAGGTCATAAAGTGAAAGCAGACTTAAGAGAACCAATTATACAGGTTCTGAGGAGGTACGGCCTTGCCTGGAGCAGAACCAAATATTCCTACCCAGGCCATGTCACACCTCTTGCTACCCTGCCCGCTCCCCAATCTCCATCCTGAGAAGCAGCTGCATTGCCCAGCCTTGCCGTTGCTGCTTGCAGCATTCCTGTAACCCACCTCCTAATAACATCCTGTATGATCTGTCTCCCATCCCAACCCCTGAAAAAAGCCTTCTACAGTTCTACTCTAACTGCTAACTTAGATATGCATGTCCATGTCTGATCTTCCCATGAGGCTCAGACACTCCCCAAAGACAAGGACAACAGACATGGTTCCTTCCTAGGTCCCCATGGAATGTCCTCAATCTATTAACCTATCTGGTCTTACTATGAGGACAGTCCTCTGGAATCCTTCCCTGACCTTCCAGGCTTGGTGGTCAAAGAAATCCCCCAGGCACTCCTCTCCAACACAGCATCTTTCACATTGGCTTATAATTACTGGCCTAAGTTCTGTCTCCCCCAGGGGAGAGGAGGTGCCATTAACTGGCTTGTCCACATGTGAATGTCAACCTAGCACAGGCAAGAAATGCAATGAGAGTGTGTGAGATGAAGGCAAGTATGAAGGGAAAGAAACCAACTCAGGAGCCAGCTGCTGGCCCTGTCTGTCCACTCAGCAGGGCTATGATCAAAGAACAGAAGCTGTGACCTCAGAGGATCACTGGGTTCACAGATGTTCACTTGTTCGTTTATCTTAACCACAGATCCAGCACAAAACCTTTGTATGTGCCATCACTGTTGATTAACTACAGTTCACCATTCAATAAATATTTATTGAGTCTGACTGACTAGGCCCAAACAAATACACAATGCTGTTTTATCTGGCAAACTCCTACTCACCCTTAAAAACCCAGTTTAGACTTCCTCTCCTCAAGACATCTTCCCCAACCCCTCTCTGTACCATGTATCTTTTTACTTTATTTGTTTTCTCCCACTAGACTGAGAATTCCCTGAGGGTAGCACCTGGCATATGGCCCAGCACACAGCTGGTTCTCAGGATATGTTTGCTAAATTGAGTTGAATACAGCAAAAGACACCTCCTTATAGAGGACTTAGTTGACCTACAGACTGATTTAGCACCCTGGTGACCCCTCCTTAGCCCAGGGAGCCCCATATCCTTTGCTAGTACAGGGTAACTCCACGGGGGCAGGGACCACATTTGTCTTTTTACTGGTATAACACTAGGAGTCAACACATAGCCTGGTATTTAGCAGATGCTCAATATATTTTGAATGAAGGAAGGAACAAATGTCAACCTAGGCCTGACCTGAGAATGACTGGTCACTGCTGACAGTTACCAAGAGGTAAGAAGGTGTGAGTTATGGGCAACTAGAGGCCACTTTTGCTCCCCTTATTCCTATGCCATAGTATTGACCTACTGGCTGGCTGGCCTTGGCAAAGTAGCTGCTGTCACTGTGCAGACAATGCATAGAAGACACAGGATCACCAGCTGCCCTGAACCCCCAAGAACAGGAATGAGAATCCCAGTGTGCCCACTTCCCATGCTGTGCAGATTGGGGACAGAAGGCAATGCTTTCAGAGCCAGGCTCAGGCTTCGGCCCTGGATCAGGCCCAGGCCACTGTAACCAGAGAAACCTGGTCCCTCCAACAGTGCTTGCCAGTGGGGTAGGACCCTGGGGCAGGAGCCAGAGTTTGCACCCCAGATCCACCCAGAAAGTCCAGGTCACATCTCAGCCCAGTGCAGCCCCTGACTGGTGGGGACCAGCAGCCACAGGAGCCTGCCTCAGGTTGACAGGCTCCTTCCACCTGCACACCCAACTCCCTCAGTCATTCCACCCTCCCTCTCCTAACACAAAGACGCACTCATTCAGGACGATAATTTCCAGCTCAAGATCCCCCTTATCTTTCACAACTTGGTTGTAGCGGCTTCTCCATGATTCCAGAGTAGATAAAGCTTCAGCAACATAAAGATCCTGGGAACAAAGGTGACAACAGGGCTTGTCAGCCTAGTGGTTAGCACCAAGGACGCAGGGAGCCTGAGGTAGGGCTCAAACTAAACAATCGTTCATCACCCTTATAGCTTACACTTCACTCCTGGAATTCCCCTTTTCTGGAGAGCACAAAGAGTTAATAGCAGGGACCCAATTGTTAGGTAGATTTCCAGCAATCACATATATCTTTCCTTAACACCATTCTGAAACATGATGTCTATGTGGCTAAACTGCTCAATAAACCCTCCAATCAACTCCAGCTATCCAACTACCCACGCCCCCAACTACCTCCCCCTCCACCCAACCATCCTTCCTATCAGCTCATACACCTTTTCCACTACCAGCAATCCTCCATTCATCCACCCAGCCACCTCTACCCAGCTTGGCCACCTCCAAACACCTGCCCAGTCACCATAACCACCTCCATTCATCTATCCATCCGCTACTCATCTACCAACCCCCACCCCTCCATCCCCCCCACCCCGCCACCAGCACTCCCCCCACCCCTCCCCACCCCCGCCCACCCACCTCCATCATCACACAATACCCCTCAGTGTAGGAGAGAAGTGGAGGCCACCCCCAGGCCTGCTACCTTGTCAGCAAGTTGCACGTGCAGTTGCTCAGCATATTCCTCACTTTTCTCAGCTCGCTCCTTCTGGGCTCGGATGGCCTTCTTCAAGGTCTCTTTGTCTCGGTCTCCCTTTTGCTTTAATTCCTTCAGCTGCTCCATGATGGCTTCCACTTCTGCCTTGTGCTGGTTCCCACTGCGTTCCAGGTTCTGGGGAGGGAGGTCCAGGAAACAAGTGAGGGGAGTGGGAGGAGGGACAACGAAGAGAAAGGAGGAGAGAGGGTGGGAGTGAGATGAGAAAGTCAAGGGAAGGGTAAGGCATAGAGAAAAGGGGAGAGAGGAAAAAGAAGAGACAAGCAAAAACAGGGAATGGGGCAGCAGGAGAGAGAAAACAAAACAGGTCAACTGCGTGAGTCCTTTGGGCGTCCTTGATGTGGACCATAGATACCGCTGCCGACAGCCCCTCCCCAGATCTCTCATTTTCTCAATTCAAGTTTAATAGAAACTACAGAAAATCAATGGGTTTCCCAGATTTCTTAAACTATCAGGTCTTAAAATGAGGATGGAACTCCTCTGGAATGTTCCCTGACCTTCCAGGCTGGGTGGTCAAGGAAATCCCCTAGGCATTCTTCCCCAACACAGTATCTTTCACACAGGGTTGTAATTACTGGCCGAAGTTCCCTCAGGGGAGAGGATATGTCATAACTGGCTTGTCCACGGGTGAGTGTTCACCTGGCACAGGCAGGAATTGCCTGAGAGTATGTGGGATGACGGCAAGTATGAAGGGAAAGAAGCCAACTCAGGAGTCAACTGCCAGCTCTGCCTGTCACTCAGCAGGGCTATGATCAGTCAAAGAACAGAAGCTGTGACCTCAGAGGATCACTGGGCTCATACATGCAAGGAGCACTGCAGACCATCCCCTCTCCACGTTAATGAGGTAGACTGAGAACCTAAGGAATTAAGTGATTGGCCCAGGGGTGTGGCACCCAAGGCCTCCAGGGTCTCTCTTCATGTTCTTGCCACTGCCCCCAAAGTCTCTCTGAAGCATGAGTGCTTTGGTAGTAGCTGCCCCATAAACCTGTCTGTGATGTCTGTGGCCAGGCCACTTTCAGGGGCCTAGCAGAGAAGCCTTCCTTGGCCTGTCAGGCCCTTGCCTCCTCCTCCTTCCTCCCTTATGGGGCAATCAGGTACCTTGATCTGCATGCACAGGCGACTGTTCTCAGCCTCTTTGCACCGAAGCTGAGCCTGCAAATGTCCACGCATGGATTCCATGGACTTAGAAAGCTCAGATGCTGTCTTTGCTTGAGCCTTTGGAGAGAGAGAGAAAGCCACACAGTCAGGATTTGAACCCAGCTTACCAACTCCAGAGCATACTCCCTAACAATTGTGTTCCACTAGCTCATAAAAAGGAGCAAATGTAGAGGACGGTACCTTCTCACACTGAATTTCCTGGAGTAGCTCTTCTACCTCCTTGTCCTTGTCTTGTAGCAGTAACAGCAGGCGCTGGGAAAGAACATACACCATCATATGCTCCCTGGGAAGGGCAAGGAGGCCTCCCCCAGTGGGGAGGGAGACTCTTGTGGGTGGTGGCCACCAGGGATCCAAGATTCCAAGTATACTGGCCTATGTCACAGAAACCCTGGTAGGAAGGACCTAATGTCTGTGCTAAATTTTTTTCCCTTAAAATGAGCATGTGTTTGCTTTGCAATTTAAAATAAAGAAATCTTAATTATGGAAAACATTGAAAAACACACAAAAATTCTGAAGAATCCCCATAATCTCTCCCCCTCCCTCTGAGGTGATCACTATTAATATACGTTTAAAAAGTCATATTCAGGGGGATAAGGGGGACAGGATGTTTTGGGTTTCCTTTTTTTTTTTTTTTTTAGGGTCTTTTTATTTTTTATTTATTTTTTTTTTAATTAAATTCAGTTTTATTGAAATACATTCACATACCATACAATCATCCATGATATACAATCCACTGTCCACAGTATGATAACATAGTTATGCGTTCATCACCACAGTCTATCTCTGAACATTTTCCTTACATCAGAAAGAACCAGAACAAGAATAAAAAATAAAAGTGAAAAAAAACACCCAAATCATCCCCCCATCCCACCCCATTTGTCCTTTAGTTTTTATCCCCATTCCTCCACTCATCCATACACTAGATAAAGGGGGTGTGATCCACAAGGTCTTCACAATCACACTGTCACCCCTTGTAATCTACACTATTATATAATTGTCTTCAGGAGTCTAGACTGCTGGGTTGGAGTTTGCCTTTTTTTTTTTTTTTTTTCTTCCTGGAGTAATGAAAATGTTCGAAAATTGTGGTGAGGAACGCACAACTGTGATGATACTGTGAGCCCCTGACTGTATTTCGGATGGACTGTATTTTCAATAAAATTGCATTTTAAAAAAAGTCATCTTTTTGTTCTCACAAACATTGGGGACTGACGGCTGACATGCTGAGCCCTCTGTCTTGGGGCTTGCCCCTATGGAGCTTATTACTGCAAAGGAGAGGCAAAACCTGCTTATAGTTATGCCTAAGAGTCTCCTCCAGTGCCTCTTTGTTGCTCAGATGTGGCCCTCTCTCTCTAACTAAGCTACCTTGGTAGGTGATCTCACTGTTCTCCCCGCTATGTGGGACCTGACTCTCAGAGGTGTAAATCTCCCTGGCAACACAGGATATGACTCCTGGGGATGAATGTGGACCTGGCATCATGGGATTGAGAACATCTTCTTGACCAAAAGGGGGATGCAAAATGAAACAAAAAGCTTCAGTGGCTGAGAGATTTCAAATGGAGTCGAGAGGTCACTCTGGTGGACATTCTTACACACTATATAGATAACACTTTTTAGGTTTTGATGTATTGGAATGGCTAGAAATAAATACCTGAAACTACCAAACTGCAACCCAGTAGCCTTGAGTCTTGAAGACAATTGTATAACAATGTAGATTACAAGGGGCGACAGTGTGATTGTGAAAACCTTGTGGATCACACTCCCTTTATCCAGTGTATGGATGGATGAGTAGAAAAATGGGGACAAAAACTAAATGAAAAATAGGGTGGGATGGGGGGGTGATTTGGGTGTTCTTTTTTATTTTTATTTTTTATTCTTATTCTGATTCTTTCTGGTATAAGGAAAATCTCCAAAAATAGATTGGGGTGATGAATGTACAACTATATGATGGTACTGTGAACAGTTGATTGTACACCATGAATGACTGTATGGTATGTGAATAATCTCAATAAAACCGAATTAAAAAAAAAAGTCATCTTTTGAACCAATTGCTTAATGTTTCCATTTACTGATATTATCACAATTTAACAAGTCTTCTTGAGCTGGGAATGCAGTGTTATGCATTATCATCATTACTGCTCAATCTCTACTCCTTTCTCATTTTCCACATTTTCCACAGTGATGTTTAGCCAGGCATGGAGGGCCAAGGGCCAAACCTTGGGAAACTTGACCTTCATCTTCTTTCCCTCTCTTGGAGATTTACAATGGGCATCAATACATCAAAGGCTCCAAAAGGTCTTGCAGTTTAGAAACCTGTTAAACGTTTTGCTCAGGCCAACCAGTTATTTCCTCAATTTATTTGGCCATGGAACCCTATTTTTCTGTCTTGCACCCATAAACATCTTGAGGAACCTGGGGTTCCACGGAATAGACTTTGGAACAGGCTGCCTAGGGAGAAATTCCCAGAATTCGAGTTGATCAGTCAAAAGGTATGTATTTTTTTTATGGCTTTCTATCCATAACACAAATAAGAAAATTCAAGTAACATTACCCTGATATTTTCTATATCTATCAACATTATCATCAATAACCCTCATTAATACCCCAACTTTGTGGTTCAAACTCTCAAGTGATCAACTAGAGAACCCCAGCAGAGCAGGGCTTGTAAAATTATCCCATTTTACAAATCATGAAACTAGGACCCAGAGAAATCCCAGAGTAGGGCTCTGTATTAGTCCTCCTGCCCCACTCAGCACTTCTACGCTTTGTCACCAAGCCCTCTTAACACTTCTACCCTCCAAACTAAAGCAGGTGGGGGGTGAGGAAGGTGACAACAGATAACGTTGTTACCGCTTTCTCTGAGTCTGCTTCTGCCAGCCGTTTTAGTAATGCTCCTTGTTGCTCCATCAGTCTTTCGGAATCCTTTGAGGGAAGGCAAAAGGAAAGCCAAGTCATCAAGGAATAAACCCAGATGCCTACATTTTATTGATTCTTTTCCTTTTCCAAAAATTGTATTTGTAATTATAGAAGTAACAAATGAATGCATTCTCATTATAAGATACTTAGTGAACATCCAGATAAAGCTCAAGTCCCCCTCATATTCACCTCAAAATCCTACCCTGCTGTTATCAGTGTGCTAAGTCTCCTTCCCATCCTTTTTCTATGCATTTACATACAGCTGCACATAGAGAAATATCTTTTTGGGGGGAGATAAAGTGTGGGGAGGGATTAACATGTATTTTTACAAAAACTATTTCATACTGTATTTTTGTGCTACAACTTGATTTTTCCCCCAATGATATGTCTGCAGATATTTCCATATCAATAAAAATAGATCTACCTCATTCTTACTTGTTGCTGCATAGCCTTCCAGCCTATAGATCTACCCTTGGATTTTTCATCTCTCCTCTATTAACGACCATACAGGTTGTTACCAAGTTTTGCAGTTACAAACAGGGCATGTACAAAGTGTCTTTCTAGCATTGCTGGGTTAGAAGGTTTGTGACGTTGACTCTACTATAGCCTTCTGAAATGTCCTGCAAATGATTCTACCAGTTCACGTGGCCACAAGCAGAGAGTGAGTGTACTTCTTCCCCACACTCACGAGCAGAGGACAGAAGCCTGTTGCCAGTCTTTGCTTCACTGGTGTTTGTTTTTGTTTGTTTTCTTGTTTCAATTTTCTTTTTTTTTTTTTTATTGTGGAATATAACATATTTACATAGAAGTGATAACTTTCCAAGTGCAATTTAACAAGTAGAGAACAAATTTCAAAAAATGTTACGAGTTACAGTTCCACAGTTTCAGTTATCCACTGGCCGTTTTCATTTGCCTTTCTCTAATTACCAGTGAGGCTCCACATCTTTTCATATGCTTATTAGCCATCTGAGTTTCCTTTTCTCTGAACTGCCTCTGCTCACGTCCCTGCCCATTTTCCTACTGGGCTATATGTGTGGGAACACAGCCTGCTCTTCCTCCAGGGCACCTGAACAGAGTATCCCTTCAAGGAGGCTCACCCTCCCTTTCCCTCAGTCCCACAGGTTCCCTTCACAAGCCAAGAGGAAAAGGATCCCTGGTTCCCAAAATCTCCTGGGGAAAAAGAAAGCACTGTGGGTTCTCCAGCAACAAGAAAAGGCAAAGGACATGGGCAAAACCCTAGGCTAGAGACCGAGAGCCTAAAGCTGCTCTCACTGCCCCTTAGACCCATGCCCTCCCATGCCTCAGGGGGACACTAAATAACCAAACTGTCGCTCAGCTCTCCTGCTGTCCTGTGTGCATGACCTCACCAAATCCCCCTACTCTAAGAGCCACACACTATCGGCAACCCCATCTTACAGATGAGGAGATCAAGGTTTATATAAGAGAAACAAGCTGCCTGAGGTCGCACAGCTGGGAATGTCAGAGCCAGGCCCTAACAGAGCTGTTCTTGAACATGAAAGGGGAGGAGGGGAGAGGGAGAGCGAGGGAGAGCGAGAGAGAGCGAGAGAGAGCGAGAGAGAGAGAGAGAGAGAGAGAGAGAGAGAGAGTGTGTGTGTGTGTGTGTGTGTGTGTGTGTGTGAGCCAGGTGGACACCAATAAGGTCAGAGCCTGAGCAGTTTCCTACCACACTGAGCACTCCCCCACCAAGATGGTGGGGAGAAGGTGCTGAGTGACAAACAGGGATTGACGAGAGAGAGCCTGGACCTGCACAGGGAACACCTGTGGGTGGTGTCCTAATTAGCTGACTCTTCATCTTCAACTGGAGATTTGGGGATTCCAGGATAGTAGAAGCCAGGAAGTCAAAAAGGAGAAAAACCAGGTAGGAAGAGGTTTTCTAAAGGCACCAGTCCCAGGATATACAGCAGCACCCCCTGCCATTTAGCAAGCACCTATTATATGCCAGGTAGTATGCAAATCCCTTGTCCATAGATCATCTCTAACTCGTGTATCAACCCCATGTGGAAGATGCTATTCCCATTTTACAAGTGAGGAAACTGAGACCCAGAGAGGTAAAAATCACCTGCCCAAGATTACCAAGCTAGGAAGAAACAACTATAAATATTTTAGAGAATAATTTGGCCATAACTAGTAAAATTAATAGAAACTTATTCTAGAAACTCTCAAACAGTACACCAGGAAGTGTATGTGAATGCTTAAAGTAACACTGCTTGCAACAGCAACAATTGAAAAATATAAAGTCCATCAACAGAAAAATAGATAAATAAACTGTGACAGTCTGAAAATGAAATACAGCAGTGAAAATTATCTTAGGTTTCAAGGGTAAAAGTGCACAAATCTCATAAAAATAAATGTTAAGTGAAAAAAGCAAACTCAGAAAAACACACAAAACAAAATCACGTATGTCAAGTTTAAAAACATGCTAAACAATACTACACGCTGCTTAGGGATACATATGTAAGGGATAAAACTATCAGATTCAAAACAAAGGGTTATCACAAAAGAAGGTGCAAGAGGGATTTAACTATGTGGATAAGGTTTTATTCTGAAAGCTGGGCAGTACATCACTTTGCAATATATTACCTGTTTTAAATACTAATTTTTTAAGAGTTTGAAAATGTAAAAAAAAATAATAAGATGCTAAACTAAGAAAAAATGTCATCATTTTAAAGCACTTGGCATCCCTTCAATTTGAACCAAGTAAGAAAATGTTCATACTGTCAATTCTTTTCGGCATCATTCTAACATAAAATATGCTTCAGAGAACACCTTTCAAGAAAACAAATGATCCCACACATTTGTGTTTGCCCTTATACTGGCTTCTATGGTCCTTCAAGTGCCATCTGGCCCAGCTTCAAAAACAACTAAGACAGTCCTCATCTACTGAGCGCCAAGCATTTATGTGAATGATTTCATTAGCTCGCTCTAAGGCCCTCTCAGGCCAGGCGCCAATTATTTCCTTTTTACAATACTATCTCAATTTTACAGACCAAGAGGCTGACAGAAAGGACGCGCATGCTATGCTGGAAGGATAGAGCCGAGTCCAAACACGCCTCCCCTGCCCCAGCTGGGCAGAGGCCAGGAGCTCACCTCTTTGCAGTGCTGTTCCCTCAGCAGGTCTCGAAGGGTGCGGTTAGTCTCCTCAAATGTGCTCAGCTTCTGCAGGAGAAGTTCCTTTTGCCTCGTCAGGGTGTTAATGTCCGAGCAGGTCATTTGTTTCTCCTGGAAGACAAGCAGTCTCACTAGGTGCAGGGGGGAAAGAGAGGAGACAGCAGAGGCAGGCCCCACCAGGGACATAAGAGGGCCTGGTGCCAAAAAGCTCAGACAAAAGCTGGGGCATTTCAAAACAGGCCTCTATACAGGGCCATGGTGGTCAAGGGCAAACTTTCTGGGGGAACTGGGACTAAAAGGATGGGCAGAATCTAAGCCTTCCGAGAGCAACAGGTAAGGAAAGGGGCCGAAGAGCTCAGTGTGGGTAAGTGCAGTTGGGGTAGGCTTCCTGGAAGAGGCGAGGGAGGGGGAAGACACATGGTGGCAGATACTTGCAGGAATCAACTGCATGCCTTGACTCAATGTGATCCCAGGTGACCCATGATGAGGTCTCCTCAGATGCCCTGGCTACCAGAGGTCATCTTTAAGGGTCAGGGATCCAGGGATTGAAAATGGGGGGTGGGGGCTGAGGAGTTAAGTGTGCCCTCCCCTGGCCCTGAGACGTCATAGAGTCAGCCTGATGACTACATAGAGACCACACCCCAGCCTGGGGCTGTCCCCTACCTGGTGTGCCCTCTCTGGGTCCAGTCCCAGGACTGTGGTCGTTCTGCCTGCCACCTACCGTTTTCAGTTTCCCGATGGTATCCTTCAAAGCCATGACTTGCTTGGCAGCGGCGGCTCCATCCATTTCAGCCTCCACCAGCTTGGACATGAGGCACTCCTTCTCCTGCTGGAGGTGTTTCTTCTGAAGCCTGGGGCCAGAAAGAACAGGGCTCTGTGAGCCCTCCCTGGCCCCTGCCTGCCCAGAGCTCCGAGGTTCGCCTCACAATGCCCTGCCAGGCTCACCTCCTGGTCAGGGAACAGTGGGGGAGGGGGCAGGGACAGCCCATCTGGCCCAAGGGGCCTTCTGGAAGGATGAGAGCCAGAAGTTAGCCCCATGTGGGCAGCTGACCAGGGCCTCCACTCCAGGTGACAATATGCCAACTGTGGCCCTGCTTGTCTCTCAGACAGCCACCATCTTAGTCCTCACCATCATCATCTCTGCCCCCTGGCCACTGCCCCAGCCTCCTGAATATTACCTTCAAATCTGTTTTTGAGCCCTCCCATCCACTCTTCACACTGAAGCCAAGGCTGATCATGCCATGTCCCTGCTTTTTAACACCATTACATGGCTTACAACTGCCCTCAAAGCAAACACCTTAAAGTGGTCTCTAAGAGCTGGCCCCTGCCAACCTCTGTAGCACCCCTCATTCTCTGCCCACCTTCCTGCCCCCACTCCAGACTGCTTTCCATTTTCAATCACAAACCCCTTCCCTATCTTGCAGCCTTCACACACCCTGTTCCACCATCTAGCATGCTTTTTTCCCCAACACCCACCTACCTAACTCCTAACCATCCTGCAGCACTCCATTTAAATGTCACTTTTTTCCAAAAAGTCCTCCCTGACCACCCCACCCTGTCCACTGTACTCTGTGGGGTTCTCCTTTTCCTCACAGTGTGAATCACAAGTGCAATCAGGTAATTGTGTGACTGTGTTGACCAGGTGTCCCACGGGCTGGACTGTGTTCCAAGACATAAGGCCAGTGCCTGTGTCTGCCTCCTCTGCTGTATTACACTCCCAGGGCTTAGGGGAGCCTGGCAGGAGGGCGGGACGAGGCAGGACCAGGGGCCACCTTACACGGTGAAGTCTTTCTCCTCCTTGATGCGCTCGATGTTGTGTCTCAGCACCGTGTTCTCGTGCTCAGTCTCAGCCAGCTCTTGGGCCACCTCCTCCAGTTCTTCCTTGCGCTCCTCTAGGAACCTCTTAGCCATCTGGCGCTCACCCTTCTGCATCTTGACCTGTGCAAGGGTACACAGGCAGGGGCCACTGAGGGGAACTGCTTCCCCTCTGCCACACTGCTATGTCCATTGCTTTGAACCAAAATAAGGGCACCTCCAATTGAGAGCTATGTAGCTACATAGGCCCTGTGCCAGGGTCCTTTATGGGCACAGTTAATGCTCACAAAGTCTCTGGGTAGATATTATTCCTCTCCTCATTTTATAGATGAGAAAACTGAGTCCAGAGAGGCTAAGTGACTTCTACAAGGTCACTCAGCTGGCTGGGCACAGAGCCAGGATGCAAACCATAGTTCTGCTGGCACACCCTAGGAGGAAAGATGTCATAAAAAGGCCCCTGCAGCTGTGGGTTATGGGGAAAAGAGAAACTTGCCAAGCAGCCAGCCACACTGTCTTCAGGAGGGTCCATGGGACTCAATAACAAAGTGGAGGATCAAAGACAAAGGGCCTTGTTGGCAGTCAAGTCCTGCATGTTAGTGCCAACTGCCTAGTTGGGGACCTTGAACTTCCAGGTTGTTTCCAATTCCGTATCCCACCCAAAGAGACAGCTAAGCAACTGAAGACAAACTTCCTTTGCCTCCTGGGGTGGTGGTTGTTAAACTTTTCTGTAAAATGGAAAACCAGACCCCAGTTTCCCAGGAACTTCATCTCTAAAATGGGGACAATAAAAACCCCTAACTTCATTTGCTGTTATAAAAAAATCAAATCAGGCCATCCATGGGGAGCACCAGGCAGGGAAAACATCAGCCCTGAGATAAGTGCTCATTAAGAGGGTCATTACCAGTGTGGTGGTACCCTAGGTTTCCCCAGCTACCTCTCTGGGAACATCCACAGGTGGCAGAGAGGCAGCCTAAGGAAAGCACCCACCAGAAACCCACCTGGGCATTCCCACGCATCCTCAGGGCACCCCTCTCACCTCAGACTTGAGACAACCAACCGCATTCATTAAACTGTCAATCTTCTTATCATAATGGTTCATTTTACAGTGACCCGAGTCATCATCTTCCGTAGAGAGGTCACTTAACCGCATCACTGAGACCAGTTTTTCTGAAGATGGTGGAGTGATCTCTAAGCAACGAGTTGGATTCTGACAAAGAGGAAGTAGAGACACATGAACTCGTAAGGCAAAACCTAAACCATCAGTTCCACCATACCTGGGTGACCACTGGAGGCTCATTTATTTATTAGGCAGGAGAAACTAAAACAGCTAAATATCCAACAACAGGGATCCATGGAAGGAGGATACACTGCACCCATTTGATGGAATATTACCTATCCATTTTTAAATGATCTTTTTGAAGGATTTTTAACATAGAAAGAAAAAGCTATGTTACAATGTTAATTAAGTTAAATAAAAAAAGATGTAACAAATTGGCAAAAATATTAACAATACCCAAAGTTCAGGCAATAAATGTTTTCATGTATTTAAATATTTCATAAAGATTTAAAATCTTTTAACTGAACATGAATATGATAGTGGTTTAGTTAAAAGCATAGACAAATTTGGTGTAAAAGGTGTTTTAGGGACAAGTGGGAAAATTTTATAAGCTTTTAGGACTAACTGATATTTTGATTATGTAAAAATATTATTAGAACTATTTAGGGGTAGGAAAAGGTATGCTATCTGAAAAATACTTTAAAAATATTTCAACCTAAAAAATATTTTTTTTAGAAATGCATATGCCCCTCAGAAACATTTATGCAAAGCTGTATAATGCAGCTTTTGACTCCATTAAGAAAGATAGTTTACTCTAAGGGCCAGGGTTTCCATTGATATTTTTGATATACTGAACCTGACTTTCATTTTATAAATTTATTCTGATGTATTATTTGTATACTTCTCATTATTTGTACAATTCTTTGCCCTTCTTAAGCTGAGGTTGCTAAGCTTCTGTGTCAATTTCCAGGGGAAGATGTCGGCTATCAGGAATGAAGAAAGTGTTAACAAGGGTGTAAATGGAACTCACAGGGTGCAATAAAAAAAAAAAAAAAAAAATTTAAAAAACACATGTGCCTTTTGTCCCAACAATTCTATTTCTAGGGATTTATGAAAAAAGAAAAAAGAAAAAAAAAAGACATGACTCAATATTTCAATTTAAGACAAGGTTATAGCTAAATGTATGACAAGATGGTATTGGTTAAGTATATAATATTACGAATATACACACAATGGAATACTGCCTTAAAAAAAACAATGTACAATGTAAAAAGCGCCAAAATATCTTACACAAAAACGAAAGTTATAAAACAATAAGTAACATATGATCCTATTTTTACAAAAATCAAAAGAATGAGTCTATTCATAAGAAAAGATCAGGAAGGCTCCCCAATTAAGAGTTTACATGGGTCCTCCAGGGTGGCTGGATTAAAGGCTGTTTTTTTTTTCTTCTTTGTGCTGATTCGGATTTTCTAAATTTTCAACAATGACTATGTATTGCTTTTATAGGAAAAAAGGTTATTTTTAATTTTTAAAAGGATAATAAAATATATACATATATATATATACACATATATAGCCAGTATGATTATAACTATATATTTAAAAAAAAAAGAGAGAGAGAGAACTATGCAAAGGAAAAAGCGTGATAGTAAATATACCACAATATTAACAGTGGTTATCCTCTGTGGTAGAGAAGTAGAGGTAGTAAGCTTCTGGGGAAGGTAGCAAGGTTCTATTTCTTGATCTGGGTGATGGTTACCAAGTGTATTCCATTTATAAATATTCATTGAGCAATATACTTATGATGTGTGTACTTTTCTGTACTTTTCAACAAAAAGTTTTTAAAACTTAATAGCAGCCAGATTTGAGTAGTAGAGTTACAGGGATTGTCTATTTTTCTGTATTTCCAACTTTTCATAATAGAAGTAGATTGCCTTTCATAAGGGAGAGAAGGAAAAAACCTAGACCTTCTTCCTCCCAAAGACAATCTCATGTATCAGAAAGGGTTTTAAAATTCAAACAAAATCACACACATGCACACAGCAGCTTCTGTGTTCCATTCCTAGCTCCACCCCAAACTTCCACTCCCTCAGATCTTTTTCCTGTTGTCTACACTATGGAAAGGGTCAGGCTAAAGCCTCCCACAAACGAAGGGCCACTGGGAAATGAAAGGGGCTGGCCCAAGAGAAAAAGCATGCAAGAAGAAATGCTGAAAGATGTTGGACAAGTAACCTCTCTGGGTCCCTCCATCTCTAGGATTCTGTGGCCTCAGGAATGGAAGTGGGTATTGAGCCTTCCGGAGGAGACCATAGCTCCCAGCCACCCAAGTCAACAGGAAGTCAATTTCCATAGCAGCATATCTTTTGGTTTCTTACCTTGAAAACTACACTAAGACTTTTCTCTATTTGAAAAAACATTTTTAATTATGAAATGTATGCTTGTTATAAAGAAATTCAAACAGGTCATAAAAACTTTCCCCACATTCCACACCCCACAGATTATCACTGCTTATTGTTTTTGGTATATCCTTCCAGAAAATGTTATGCATATACAAACAAATGCGCACACATGCAAGGTTACAGACACCCTTTTTTGTGCAAAAAGGGCCAAAGCCTACATGCTGTGTAGCTCCATGCTTCATTTTCACGTATAAATATCTACCTTAATCTTTATAATGGCTACAGGGTATTCCATTGTATAGATATATCATAACTTAACCAATACCTTCCTGACAGACATTTAGGTTGCTGCTAATTTTTCTCTATTGCAAACACTACTGCAGCAAACATCTTTATACACAGACTCTTGCACTCCTCTGACAAGTTTAGGAAAATACCTAGATGTAAAAGAGCAGAATCAATGTTTAGACAGATGTTGCCAAACTGTCTTCTAGTACAGGTGAACCAGTTTTAAAGTCCTACCAAAAACATCTATAAAAGTTTGCTGATACCCTATATTCTTGCCAACATGAGGTGTTTGTAATCTTTTAAACTTTTATCCACTCAATAAAAATGATATTCATTGATTTTGTTTTTAATATATTGTTGATTGCTTTAAATTTAAACTTCACTGATTATTAGTGAGATTCACATAGTAAAAAGTCTAAGACAGCAGTTTAATTCCAATCTTTCTTGGACTTTATATATATGGTGGTCGAACACTTTCCATTTATTACCTAGAATACTCCCTAATCCCTTTGTCTCTCAGGGATAAAACTGGCAAAGGAGGGAGTCAAAACCATGAAGCCTGAATATAAATTTCAAAAGAATTACATTTATTTTTTATTTCTAATTTTAAAAGCAATATATTATAAGAAAAAAAGACTAAATCTTTTTAAATAGACCAGGCATTGTTATTTTAATGTAGGCCAGAGCCCTTTACTTGTCCTAATCATGAGATCTTTGTATAAAACAGGGCCAAAAGGCTTTTAGTCTTGTCTTATCATTGAGTTTTAGCATTACAATTGACTAGAAGGGGAGCAAAATGAGGGCAAGTCTGCTAGTTTGCAGATGTAAACCTAATGCCCAAAAGTGTATGGCACAGAGAAGATTCAGTAAATGTATGCTGAGGATGGATGGCTGGATGGGTGGAAGAATGAATGAATAAATAGATGGACAGAGAAGTAATACATGTTGAAGTGTGGCTAAAAAAAGACACCAGTTCTCTTGGGCACCTTGACAACTAATACTGAAGGCAGTAATTCCCAGCAGCTTTTTCTAAAAATGGTTTTGATGGAGTCTATGGAATATGTGCATGGTCTCTTATGGGGACTACCTCAAAAGAGGCGATGCTTCTTGGATATGTATATTCTGGTATATTTATTTTAAAGTATGCTTCAGATCCTCTAACAGTTATATGAAAAAAGACACGTGGCTCCTCACATAAAATCAGAGTGGCTAAGAATACAGCCTATGGAATGAAACACCCTTGGGTCCTAAACCCAGCTCTGCTACTTTCTAGCTTCGAGACTCCAGACAAGTGACTTCACCTCTCTAGGCCCTTCATTTCCTCATCTGTACGTTGGGATAGCAGAACCTACCAATAGCAGTGTTGCAAGGACTCAAGAAGATTCACGCACATGCAGGGTTAAGCAAGGTGCTCAGTAAATGGGGGCCTGTTGGGATGTCTCCAGTAGCTACAGCCAACCTTGAATCATACCACATTTGAGGCCTGCTAGAATCTGACCAGTCCGAGAAGAAAAGCCTGAACAAGAATGAGCTTACCTCCCACTTGCATCCCACAAGCCGGGCAGATGATTTTCCAGGGGGCATCCAAGGTACCTTGGTTTTCACCCGGACACTCCTCCGTACATTCACGGTGTCCCCTTTCATTCCACGCTTATGAGATTTCTGGGGAAAGGGAGAAACCCAGGGTCACTTCCTTGCACAGCTGGCCATGGCATCACTCTGGTGGCATCAGAAGAGGCCACCTCCAACTTTGCAGGGGAGCCTCTTCTGACTAAAGCTACTGCTGCTGCTTCTGGATGACAGGACTGCCTACCTTCCAACTGAGCAAATGACCTCCAAAAGGCAGCATATTTGTCTCGCAAATTTTTGGAGTTTGCAGTGCGAGGAGGCTGAGCTGGGAGGTGTCGCCCTAATCCACAGCTGTTACCTTGTCCCACTGGCATGCTCCTACCTGGCTGTTGGCCGCTGATGGTTTCGGGAGTTTTTTTATGTGGACATGGACAGGGGTGTTCTCATCCACGTGAACATGTAAGGGGGGAGTTGAAGAGCGGTCCTTCATGATTCGCTTCTGGCAGGCAGGGGAGGATAACACAAAAAAGGTTGATCTGTGGATGAGTAAACTGGGCATAAAAAACAGAGCTCACAGCCCCTGGGGGCCAATGAAAGCCTAGCCACCAAGCGAGCAGGACAGCTACCACCTAATGGCATGCAGGCAGGAACTGAGGAGAGTGCCATTCAGCAGGCTGTTGCAGAGATCCCTGCTGAGAGCCACCAGAGGGAGCCAGGTCCACTCCAGAGAGGGGTCTGCAAGATCCATCAGCTCTACTAGAGCCCAAACACAGACCCCAGGTTCCTCAGAGCTGAATCTCCATTCAAGCCTGCTGGAATGCATAGCTCCTACTTGGATTTAGTACAGCACAGCTGGAGAGCAGTGAAAGCTTCCACATGATAATCTGAACTGGGCATGCAGATTAGCATGAGAAACACATAAAATGGTTAGGGTGCAAAATGAATCAGGCAGCAGGCAGATAAAAAAGACAATGAAATCACAGCTAGAAGAAATGCTAAGGATGAGAAGATCATATAGATTCTAAAGAAAACATGAGTAGGACAAAAGCCCAGCTACAACCCCAACCCCTACCCCCTGCCCCTGCCAGCCCCTCTTCCCACTCCTTTTTTATTCTAAAGATTTTTGGAATTTGTCTAGAAGGAGAAGGTTAAGACAATTTCCTCATAAATGGCGGCAGCCTTATCACAGGCACACACACACAAAAATATCAGCAGATATGCAAGACAGCACCTAGCAAGGTACCCAGGCCATGACAGGTGCCCAGCAGGGTAAGGCAGCACCTAGAAAAAGCATACACAAGCATTTTTGGCAGGGGCAAAGACTGGAGAAGGCTGATCCCTGTGTGCACATCACCTACCGTCACAGTTACGCTGGGCGCGCCACAAGGTGTTCTCAAGACCTTTTTCTGCGTGAGACTCGTTACTCCGTTCTTCCCACACGATGGAAACCTGCACCCGGGCACAAGAACCGATTATAAGCAGCAAGGTAAGGCTCTCCTATCTCTTAGAGTTCCCGAAATTACACACTGCGTATCGTGGCTAACAAGTTCACAGCTAGGAGAACCAGTCAGGAATTACTTGACTCCCTTCACACTATCAATAAACATGCATGGTGTGCCCAGCAGTGGGATGGAAACAGGGGGTGATGAGCATCCGCATGACTGACCTTTTAACCTGCTATCGCATCACACATATTGTGACCTTTTGCTGAAGTCTAGTTGTCATTGGGAACAAAAAGCAGACTGCCCATGAGGAGCAACCAAGGTACTAGCTTGGCCAAGGGTAAAAGTACCCAGAAAGTGCCTTCAGCAGAGACAGCCTGGAGAAATGCCCAGTAAATGGCTGACATAAGACAGAGCATTGGGCTCAGGAACAAAAAGTCACTGTGACTAAAACTCACAAACATAAGACTAAGTATTCAGTAAGGAGCATGAAAAAGAATACCTACTTCTCAAAATATTCCACCTGCTGCCCTTTAAGCTCCTCTAAGAGCCAGGTTTGTTCTTTTTCATGTCATGTGTAATTCACCTTGCTTATGCATATACAGACTCCCCCAAACCTGTAAATATAGCAAAACTGTAATCTGCTCCAAAATTTTGACAGCAGTACATCCAAGAATTTCAGGATGGGAAGGGACTGTGGAAAGATCAGCTGGTTCATCCCACTGCCTCCTGGCAGCCCCCAAATATCATCTTACCCTCCCCACAAATGCTTGGAGAAAATTGATGCTACATAAAAATGCAACATAAAAATACACATTATGCACTTAGCCATATGTATATTATACCTTTAAAAAGAGAAAATTTATTGAACTCTACTAATAATTTAACCAAAGGATACCAAATGTGACAAGAAAGTTTTTTTTTCTCTCTCCCACTTACAACATTTCTGCTCCCTTAAACTCAGTAGATTTGGAAAATCTCTTTCCCTCAACAGGCTTCCCATCAAACCACGTTGATTTCATCAATACCTTGCTGGTAGCTCCTACATCATTCTTATTTATTTACACCTGGCCTCCTCTCAAAAAGGATCTAGGCCTAGTAATCCACGGAAACAAACCATTCCTTGGTGACTCTGTTTGCTCTCAGGAAGCTGTGGTACCTGGGAGGGGGGGGGGGGAAGGGAAGGAGGGAGGGAGCCAGGGCTGGGACTGAGCATGTGTGTGCTTCTTTCTATCCTTTAAAACCAGTTTTTTAATTTCTTGCACCAAAATTTCAGAACACATAACAGGGAAGCTGAAAAGAGAAGCCTCTAGCGAGCCTGGCCTGGGGGCCCCTGACCACCTTTCCCTGCCCTACAGAAGAGGCGCCCCCCACGTTGGCAGTACCTGGGGGAGCCGCCTGAGGATGAGGCAGACATGGCTAGGCATCAAAGCCGCAAAGGTGGGCAATTGGGTCAGCAGGCTCTGCTCAGGGGGACCCAGAGGGGCTTGTCAATGAGAATCTCAGGGGCCCGGCATCAAACGTCCTCTCTTTGAGGGGAGGAGGGTGGAAGCTTTAGGGGTGGCAGTTGGATGAAAACTTGGGAGGCGCTCCTCTACTGTCCAAGTCGCACAGCAACTGTCCTGCCAAAGTGGGGGGAGATAGGAGAGGCTGAGCGACCTGTCGGGTGGTGGGAGGGCGGCCGGTAGGCGGGTGGGGTCACAGTGGGAGTTCCCTCCCCACGGATACGGTAGGAACAGCAAGGCAAAAGAACCACTACGCCCAGGCCCCACTAGGGAGGGAAGGTGGATGGCTACTGGGGGAAAACCTGAAGTGCTGGCAGGCGTGCGTAGAGGGCGGGTGAGAACCTCTAGGCCCAAGTGGGCCCCCAGGGGCCGGAATCGGCGCTGGGCGCTGGAAAGATATTGGGGGCGGGGCCGGAGCAACAGTCTCCTAGGAGAAGGGGGGTTCCCAGCACAAGAGCGGAAAGAACCAATAGTATTTGAAGGAGGGAAGAGCCGAGGCTCCTGGGGAAAATGGGCACTAGACAGCTAGTCCGTACACCCGAAGATACACGCAAAATTCCCCTGGGAGCAGCAAAGGTCGGCTGGGATTTAATACCCGAGTTAGAGGATTAAACGCCCGGTTGTGCAGGGAGCGGGGAGGGACCCACGGGTGAGCCCCCTGGACGAGCAAACCCGCTCCAGCGGTGTTGGGGTGTCCCCAAGGTGGTTCCCGGGAGACAGCGCTGCCTACGAGGAGCGGGCAAATAACTGCCATGCGGAGATAAATCCGGGCCGCAGACCAGCAGGGAGGGAGAGGCGGACAGGGCGAATCCCACTGGCGGGCAAGAGGGCCAGGGGCCAATTTCCGTCAGTGGAGAGGAGGGACGACCACCCACCAGTGGGCAGGAGGGTGCCAATTTCTGCCCATAGAGAGAATGACGAAGCCCTGCCCGAGGGCAGCAGAGGAGGGAGCAGAGCCCTGCTGGTGACCAGGAGAGGAGGGAGGCCGCCCGGCCCGCCCGTTAGCGGGAGAAGAAGCCCCGCGCCAGGGGGCGGGGCAGGGGGCCAGATTCTGACAGGAGGGGGACGAGCGCGCTACAGGCTGGGGCGGGGGCGACCCGGCGGGGGCCGGAGGACGGGGCGACTCCGGCGGGGGGCGACCGTGCTGGAGGACGGGAGGCGGGGCGATTCCGCTGGTGGGGACTGGGCTTGGCGGCGGCCGCGGGGCGCCCCGGAACGCCCTCAGTCCTGCGTGCCGGCGGCATCTCACCAGGAGCGACAAGGCTGTGCCCAGAAACGTCTCCTTATGAAGTCGTTGAAGTCGGAGGCCAGGGTCGTGCCATGGAGACGCCGCGGCGGATGCAGTCCAGCTCCAGCGGCGACTCCTCCCCGCTTCCGCCTCCTTTTCCGACACCCGGTCGGCAGCTCGCCCATTGGCCAGTTCAAACCCCCCCGTGAGCCGCTCGCGTTTCGCCATTTAGGCCCAGCCCCTGGCGTCACAGAGTTGCCCCGCCCACAGGAAGCTCCGCCCACTTCCGGCCCACGCGCGCCGTCGTCATGGAGACGAGCGACGCCTCCTGCCCGGCCTAGCCTCGTCTTGCCCAGCCTCTCAAGGATTAGCTTCCTGCCTCTGCCATTTTTATCACCCTTCTTCGGTCTTCGATTCTTCTGACTCAAAAGGAGCTTTAAACCTCTAACCTGGACCCTTTGATACATATTGGGAAATTGAGGTTCAAACAGGGATCACAGAAGAAGTTTGTGACTAGAGCACACACCTAGCCAGGTCAGCTGCGCACCACAGGCCGGCCTTCAGTCAGCTGGCAGTGCAGAGACAGAGCTGGCTTCTTCAGACCACCCAGACTCTTACCCTTTCCTACATCCCCTTTGTCTTTGGCCAAAAAGGAGGAAGGGTCAACATCCCCCTTCTCCTCACCAGCTCCCTGTACACAGTGTGCCGCGGTGTGTACAGACCTGCTCCTATTTGTTTCCCGCCGGGCCGCCATCTCTGTTTCATTGTCAGCCACTCGTGAGGGGTTGTCACGTGACTCATGTGTCGCCCTGGATTCTGGGAGACATTAACATTCTCAAGGACAACCCTTACTGTACCTGGCCTCTCTTTCCTTGACATCTTCATCTCCAGTGACCTTTCCCACCACCTCAGTCGCGCACCCCAGGGTCACCCCAGGGTCACCTGAAATCTCCAAACAAACTTCCCTGCCTTCTCCGACTGACTAATGCCTACCACATTCTTCAGCTTGTGGTTCCCTCCATTCCTGTGACCCCTTAATTTTCTCCCTATTGAATAAAACATATTGACATTCAAGTATCTTGATAAAAGAAAAACTTTTTATGTAGCTTAGGGTCTGAGAAAAACTCCATGAAATGTAGGATCTCATAGATTCATTGAGCAATTCATGAGTGGGGCAGTGGAAAAGGGAAGCTCATATAGGGGCCAAGAGTAAAGCAAGGGAGGAAATGTTCTCATTGGCTGGCATTGATTCCATTTTACATGGGGGGAGGGGTCTTACAAAATGGGGAGCAGATATGCATTGATTAATATGGTATGCCTGTCCAATCTGTTAAGCTAACTCTACTGAACTGGAACGAGTTTTATCATCAGATGTTGCTTAACAGCAACCCTGTAGGATGTGTTCCATTTTCTTAGAAAAACTCTGCAGGTCAATTGTTTTTGTCTTCTGGAAAAGGGCCTTCAGAAAGGGGCCTTCTCCAGGCAATGTCCATTGTTGGCAGCCACTATACTTAACAGATCTCACAGCATTATTGAGCGATTCATGAATCAGACAGCATTCCATTTAGAAAGTAAAAGGGAACTCTGCAGAGGGGGTGAAAAGGAAGAGCTTATATAGGGCAAACAGGGAAACAAATGAAGAAACATTTTGATGGGCATTAAGTTTTCAGCTTACATGGGGGGGGGGTCTTTTAAAGTGGGGAGCAGATGTATATTGGTTAGTACAGCATACTTGTCCATTTTTAATAGGCTATCCCTACTGGACCAAGACCAGCTAATCACTACATGTTGCAAAAATTGCAACTTTGTGGGGACTGCTCCATTCTTTCTTAAAGTCCTGTCCTTGGTCAGTTTTATCTTTAAAAAAGTCCTTGCAAGGGGACCCCTCCATGCAATTCCCAATGTAGAGGGCCATTTTATTTTTATTTAACAATCTGAGTCCCTATTTTCAGTTATTTTGGGTATATACCTAGGAGTAGAATTGTGAGATCATATGGTAATTCTGAGTTTAATTTTTTGGGAGGAACCACGAAACTGTTTTCCACAGCAGCTACGTTATTTTACATTCCTACCTGCGAGGTATAAGGGTTCCTGTTTCTCTATCCACACCAACACTTGTTATTTTGTTTTGTTTTGTTTATATATGTAACAGCCATACTAGTGGGTGTGAAGTATGACTCATTGTAGTATTAATTTGCAATTCCCTAATGGCTAATGATATCAAGCACATTGTAATGTACTTATTGACCATTTGTATATCTTCTTTGGGGAAATGTTAGTTCAAGCACTTTTCCTATTTTTTTAATTGGGGTGTTTGTCTTTTGGCTGTTGAGTTGTAAGAGTTCTTTATATATTCTGGACATTAGACCCTTATCAAATATATGGTCTGCAAGTATTTTCTCCCATTCTGTGGGTTGTCTTTTCATTCTCTTCATAGTGTCTTCTGATGTAAGAAAGTTTTTAATCTTGATGAAGTCCAATTTATCTATTTTTTCTTTTGTTGCTGGTGCTTTTGGTGTCACATTTTAGAAACCATTGCCAAATCCAAGGTCATGAAGATTTTCCCCTATGTTTTCTCCTAAGAGCTTTATAGTTTTAGCTTTTAAACTTAGCTCTTTGACCCATTTTGAGTTAATCTTTTGTATAATTCTTTTTCATGAGAATATCCAGTTTCTCCATTATCATTTGTTGAAGAGGCTGTTCTTTCCCCATTGAATGGTCTTGGCACCCTTGTTGAAAATCACTTAACCATAGATTTGAGTGTGTATTCCTGAACTCTCAATTCTATTCTATTGGTCTATATGTCTGCCCTTATGCCACTATCACACTGTTTGATTACTATTGCTATGTAGCAAGTTTTTTTTTTTTTAATTCAGTTTTATTGAAATACATTCACACATCATACAATCATCCATGATATGCAATCCACTGTCCACAGTATAACATAGTTATGCGTTCATCACCACAATCTATCTCTGAACATTTTCCTTACATCAGAAAGAACCAGAACAAGAATAAAAAATAAAAGTGAAAAAAAAACACCCAAATCATCCCCCCATCCCACCCCATTTGTCCTTTAGTTTTTATCCCCATTCCTCCACTCATCCATACACTAGATAAAGGGGGTGTGATCCACAAGGTCTTCAAAATCACACTGTCACCCCTTGTAATCTACATTATTATATAATTGTCTTCAGGAGTCCAGGCTGCTGGGTTGGAGTTTGGTAGTGTCAGGTATTTACTTCTAGCTATTCCAATACATTAAAGCCTAAGAGGTGTTATCTATATAGTGCATAAGAATGTCCACCAGAGTGACCTCTCGACTCCATTTGGAATCTCTCAGCCACTGAAACCATTTTGTCTCATTTTGCATCCCCCTTTTGGTCAAGAAGATACTCTCAGTCCCACAATGCCGGGTCTACATTCATCCCCGGGAGTCATACTCTGCGTTGCCAGGGAGATTTACACCCCTGGGAGTTGGGTCCCACGTAGGGGGGAGGGCAGCGAGTTCACCTGTCAAGATGGCTCAGTTAGAGAGAGAGAGGGCCACATCTGAGCAACAAAGAGGTACTCAGGGGGAGACTCTTAGGCACCATTACATACAACTTTAGACTCTCCTTTGTGGTAATGAGCTTCATAAGGGCAAGGTCCCATGCTCAAGGGCTCAGCACATCAAACCACCAGTCCCAATGTTTGTGACAACATACGCTAGGGGATCAGCATTTCAAAGTTTAGAGATAGGCCTTACAATTCAGGGATAGAGTTAACTGCTGTAAGAGCTTACAATCTAGGTACTATTACAATTATTGTGTCCACGTTAGGCTATGTTCTAAGATTCAATTCTGAGTTTACACATTGTAGTTAGTCCATATTGGTGAGGCATCATTGGTCTCACCATGTTTTCTCCAACACTTTTACTCCTATATATATATTTTCCTACAATTTTATAGACTTATATTCACATACCATACATTTATCCACAGTGTACAATCAGTTGTTCATGGTATCATCATAAAGTTGTACATTTATCACTACAATCAGCATTTGAACATACTGATTACTACAAGAAAAATTGTTTTGTTTTTGTTTTTGTTTTTTTTTAGCAATAAGAAAAAATGTTAAAAAGAAAAATAACATGTCATACAATACAATATACTACTAAGGACAGCAAATAACACCACTACCAAGAATCCCATATTACTCCCCTATATCCCTTTCTCATATACATTTAGCAATGGCATATTGCCTTTGTTACATTTAATGGAGGTATATTACAATGTTACTGTTGACCATAGACTCCAGTTTGCTTTGATTATGTTTTTTCCTGAATACCATCCCTTTTTCAAATTTCTACATGGTTGACATTCATTTGCTTTCCCACATGCAAAAACATTTTTATATTTGTATATTTAGTAACAGTCATTGGCCACTCCAGTTTTTGCCACGTTATACAGTCCCAGTCTTTATCATCTATCGTTACCTCTGGTGTCATACATTCTCCTATCCCACCTCTTTCAGCTTTACTCACAGACATCTTTGTTCAGTGTACTTACAATACCGTGCTACCATCACACAGCATTATGCTATCTATTTCTGGATCTATGCGATCAATCCTAAACATTCTGTAGTCCTTCAGCATCAAATGGTATGTAGCAAGTTTTGAAATCAGGAAGTGTGAGTCCTCCAATTTTGTTCTTTTTCTTTTCTCTTTTTTTTTTTTTTTTTTTTTTGGTCTTGTATGTTCTTTTTGGTACTTTTGATTTTTTTTTTAATTTGTCAACTATATTTTCAAAAAGGCATATGCAATGCATAGGTTCAGTTTAAAGATTTATAATAAAATAAACACTGATGAAGCCACCACCCAGATTAAGAAATAAAAGCTCTAGAGCAAATTGAAAAATAACAACAGCAGCTCTATCTAAAATGTTAACATTGGCGATGTGATTTTCCTCTTTGTGTTTTGCTTTCAACAATGAACATGGGCTTCCCTTATCAGTTAGAAAAAAGCACACATGTAGAAGGAGCTGTCAGGTCCTGCAGGAGGGCCCCAGCCCAGCTTGCAACTCTCTACAGGGGATACCTCAGGGGGGCTAGGCTGTGGCTTTTCCATCTGCCCAAGGGCCCAATTAACAGTTCTTTCCATCCAGGAACACCTCCTCAGTGTCCTAATGCAACTGCTACAGTACTGCCCTGGGGAGAAGGAAGCTGCGCTCCAAAGTGGTTCGGGCTTTTTCTTTCAGGTAGCCTGAGAAGAAAAGACCATGTGGAGTCTAGGCCCTGACGGCTGGAGCTGAGTGAGAAAATTCCCCCAGACTAAGTCAAGGCTTGACCCCTCTTGGATCTTCTGAACAATGATCCTGAGTTTCTAAGGTCAGATGGATACTGGACTCACCTGAGAGCCCTCAGTGTTGTTCCCCAAACCAGTCGTTCCTGAAGTGTGGTTCGTGGACCAACAGTATCAGCTTCACCAAGGAACTTGTTAGAAATAGATTCTCTGGCCCTGCCCCAGACCTACTGAATGTGAAGCCTGGTGGGTAGGGCCCAGCAATTTGTGTTTTAACAAGGTCTTGATGATTGCTCCTAGTGAGAAACTTTGTTTCCATAAACAGGTGATAACATTTAAACCATTTTTAATCCTTCAGAATTTTCAGACAGTTAAAATTACAGTTAAAGACTTGAACAACCCTTTCCCTTATTTCATTGACAAATGGAATGTTGAAATTCCTGCAATGGATTTAAAATCCAATGGCACTTTTCCGTGTTAAGAATTTCAGAATAAAGATGAAGCTCTAATGTATGGAACGGGCATTCATCATTAATTCTGTCACCTGCAGCACCCTCAGAAGCCTGTCAGAGGGCAAGTCAGTGCAGACAGGGGTAGTATGTCCTTTGTGAAAAGAGCTGAGGAATCACCTGGAGCTATGCCTGCTAGGAGCACAAGCTGCACTTTGGGCACAAGGGACAAGACTTCTCCTCTGGCAAGAGATCCATGGGCCCCCCTGGCCAGCATGGGCAGTGGTACCCTCTGTGGCTGGCTGCTTAAATAGAACTTCAAGTGGTAGAATGCCACCTTGGCCACCCAGCTCACCAACTGCAGGAATCACGGGCATGCCTAGGACCCTGTTCCACCCAGGGCCACCATAGGCCTTGGCCAGCTGTCCTGAGGACCAAGGGATCAACATCTAGAGACTCACTTGCCACAGGTGCCATGGCCCATTGACCAGGAACTGAGCCTCAGAGGAAGCTGACTCCAACCTAGCTTTGCAGATGAGTCTGATTGGTCTAGGTGTAATCCCACCCCTTTGTCAGTAATGGTCAGCAATCAGTTTGGATATGGGTACATGTCTTAGTTTGCCAGGGTTGCTGTATGTAACAAAGTACCATAGATTTGTGGGGTTAAAACAACAGAAATGTATTGTCTCACAGTTCTGGAAGCTAGAAGTCTGAAATCAAAGGATCCGTAGTGCCATGCTTCCTCTTTCAGGGAGGATCTGTTCCATGCCTCTCTCCTAGCTTCTGGTGGATAGCCAGCCACTCATGGCATTCCTTGGCTTTTAGGGCCTGACTCAATCTCTGCCTCCAACCCATGGCCATCTCTCTCTTTGTCTTATTGACTGTGTCCAAATTTCCTCTGCTTATAATAGGACACTAGTCATATTGGATTAATGGCCCACAAAAGATGAGTTTGACCTCATTTTAATGAATAACATCTCCAAAACTGTTATTTCCAAATGAGGTTACATTAATGGAACCAGGGATTAGGACTTTAATGTATCTTGGGGCAGGGGGTGGCACAATTCACCTCAAAGCAGCATGTGATCCAATTTGGGCCAATGTGGAGGAAGAAGTTTGTTGGGGACAAACTTTTAGACGTGACTCTCTTCTTTACACTGGATGTATTTCTGTGCCAGGACATGACATGGGGAATGGAAGTAGTCATCTTGCCACCAGCCTGAGGATGAAGCCAATACATGGACCGGAAAGACTCCCAAAGAAGCAGAGCCTGGGCTCCCGGATTAAGTCAACCTGAAGCCCACCTCCTCTCTGGACTTCTAGTTATGTTAGTCAATGTATGTCCTTATTGTTGAAGCCAGTTTGAGTTGTGCTTTTTTGTTCCTTGCAGCAGAGAGCATCCTTACTCAATGCTCTGGGATAATCACAAGATCAGATGATAAAATAACAGTGGCATTCACTATGCATTACCTGCACATTGCAAGGCAATATTATATCATTTTGCAGTGGAGGTTTGGAGAGGGCTAAATAATGTGCCCAAAGTCACATGGCTTCTATGGGGGGCTAAGAACTCCAATGGAACATGTACCACGTTCCAGAGCCCATGTTCTTCATCCCAGTTATCATGCCAGTGAGGAAAGAGGCAGAAAAACGTTAAAAACAAAGGAGCTCAGAAAGCACAGCAGCTTGGGACCATTTAGCAAAGTGGCAGACAGCCTCTACACCTCAGCAGGCAAAGAGCCCAGAGGCACTTAACAATATTGAGTTAAGAAGAAAAGGTACTACTTGCTATTTAAGAAGTCATGAAGCAGGTTTTTAGAAAAACCATCATCTTAATGGGTTTTAAAAGATTCGCAATGGTTTGAGAGTGTCTTATAAAGTTAAACTAACCTCTTGACCCAGCCATTTTTCTCCTAGGTACTTACCCAAAATAAATGAAAAATTATATCCAAAGACCCATGCCCAAATATTTATAGGAGCTTTATCTGTAATAACCCCAAACTGGACACAACCCAAATGTCCGTCAACGATGAATGGATAAATTGTGGTAGATCCATAGAATAGACTACTATGCAGCAATTAAAAAGAATGAAATGTTGATACAAGCAACAACATGGATGAATCCCAAAAACATTATGCTGGATAAAAGAGGCCTGACACACAGGAGCCGTGTGTGCCACGAGCATTAAGTGGATTGATATCAGCCTGATATCTTCTCTCCACTTGATTCAATCTGTCCTCTGTTATAGCAAGTTTTCCAACTGTCAAGTTGGAATGCATGATCTTTTGAGAGAACAAAAATTGGGCCTGCATTTTCTGAGAGAAGGTGCAACAGTTTGGCTGAACCTGTCCCACTAGGGTTATTGTGTGCTTGGCTTAAGGACTATCCAGTGTTGAAAAGCCTGTGCTCATTTCTTTGAAGGATCAAGAATTATTATTAGAACTTTGCAAAATGTATAACATTGTAGTCTTCCTATCTGGAGAAAGAAAATAAAATCCATTAAATAAAAAAAAATTAAAAAAAAATAAAAAAAGAGAGGCAAAGACCATATACTGTATGATTCCATTTATATGACAAATTAGAAAAGGCAAAATTATAGGAACACGGAGAAAGGGAATAGGGACTTAATGCTTAATGAGTACAGAGTTTCTGTTTTGGGTGATGAAAATGTTTTGGTAATGGATGGTAGTGATGGTAGCACAACATTGTAAATGTAATTAACACGACCAAATTGTATACTTGAAACTGGTTAAAGTGGGAAATTTTATGTTGTATATCTGTTATCATAATAAAAATTAAAACAACAAAACAGGAACAAAAAACAGTTCAGTGGTTTTCAAGAGCTGTGATGAGAGAAAGGAATTGGCTGCAAAGACACAGAGGAAAATTTTGACAGGATGTATTATATTCCATATCTCCATTGTAGTGGTGGTGACAGGCCTGTACCCATTGTCAAAACTCATCAAACTTTTACAAAGTAAATTTTACTATATGTAAATTGTATCTCAATAAAACTGACTTAAAAAAATGTATTTCTCTATTGGCCTGTAAAGTGATGAGCTTCGGTTCTGCCAACTGTTAGAGTCACTGCTGAAAGGGGCGTGGACCAGACACAGTGAGCTTAGCAGCGGTTCCCAAACATATCTGCTCCTTAGAATCATTTGTTCAAAAAACAGGCCTCACCTACAACCTACTGAATCAGAACCTGACGGGGTGGGCGTGGAGGGACTTCAGGGTTAGGACAGAGGATTCCGAGCTTCTTTCTCCAGCCCAGACCTGTCCCTGAATTCCAGACTCAGGTATCCAACTGTCACTTTACATCCCTACCTGGAGCTCAAATTTAGCATGTCTAAAACAGTTCCTGACCTGCCTCCAATCTATCTCCACCCACATTCTTCCCCATTTCAGCAATAACTGATCTATTCTTCCCATAATTCAGGCCAAAAACCTCATCTCAATTCCTCTCCTTCTCTGAAAATTCTGTCTGCTCTACCTTCCCACCACCCCCACAGCCACCACCATGGTTGAGCCACCATCATGTCTCATTTGGATTATTACAAGATTCTAGATTGGTCTCCCTAATTCTACCCTAGCCCCACCTTCAGTTCATTCTCAGTATGAAAGCCATGGAGATTATGTTAGAATGTGAGTTAAATCATGCTACTTCTCTGCTCTAAACTCTCCAGTGGCTCCTTGTCTCAGAGTAAAAGCCAAATGGCCTCCAAGGCCCTCCCTGCTCTGGCTCCTTGGCTCTTCCTGGCTCACTGTGCTCCAGGCACACTGGCCTCCTTTCAAACCTGCCAGGCCTGCTCCTGCATCAGGACCTTTGCATTTGTTGCTGTCTCCCTGTAATGGTCTTCCTTCAGATATCCCCATGGTTTGCTACCTCACCCCCTTCAAGCCTTTGTTCAAATGTTACCTTCTCAGACCACACTTATCTCCTCCCTCCTCATTTTTCTGTAATCTTTACTTACAAGTTGTTGTCTGTCTGTCTCATGAGAATGTCAGTTCCATGAGAGATGCTCAATAAATGTTAATCGAATGCAGAGGGCACCTGAAGCCTCTGGAGAGGAAGTGACTCTCAAGGTCACAGCCATTCACAATCAATGTCTTTCATTTTTGGAACAAACAAAGCATCAAGCCCACAGCTCCAGCCTGGAGACCTTTCCACAGCAATGCCAGGTCCTGGAACCAAAGCCAAGACACCTCATCCCCAGGACAGAAGCAAGGGAGGGCTCAGCCTCAGGGAGTGCCTGTCAGATTCTGCTCACATGACCAAGCAAGGAGCTGCCATGAAAGAGGGGTGGGAATGGGGCTCCTCTGAAGAAGGAAACCTGGAGATGCCATGCCATGGTCCTGCAACTGGAGGCCAGAGCAGCCATGGCCAGAGCAAGGCATCACCTCCCCCCGACTGCCTAAGCATGGGTATTGGAGGCAGTTGCTGGGCCAGGAAGCCAAGAGTTTCGGAGCAGGAAGAACCTGTGAGCGGCTCATCAGCACGGGGGCAGATATCAAACGGCCCCTGCTCCCTTCTCCGTCCTCAGCCCAATGCCCAGCAGAGGGCACCCTGGCCCAAAAGGTCCAGGCTCTGCCACCTTGCACCCTCTGTAGGTCATCCTGATTAGGACTGGCAGTGAGCCCTGGATATCTCCCAACCCCTCCCAGGAGAGAGACCATTCCTCATAGCAGGCCTGGGACCTAAGCCAAGCTTCTAGCTGCACAAGAGAAAATGCAAAGAGGGGAAGCATCAGCAGCCCCAAATCCGGCCTGGGCCCACACTAACCAGCTCATTAATGACCATGATAGCCAAGGTGAGGCTGGTGATGACATCAGTGATGACGATGACAGCCCCATGAGTGAACATTCACTGTGGGCCGGGCTCTGGGCCAGGCCACTTTATACCCATCCCGCCCCTGCTTGACCAATGAGTAGACTAAGGCCCAGGGAGGGGATGATGCCCACCCAAGACCACCCAGTCGGTGGTGATGCCAGGTCACCTGGCCCCTCCTCCACGCCACCCTTCCCCTCTCTGCCCCTCCGACTGCTCACCCAGAGAACGGGACACCTCCTATTAGTAAAGAGGCTGAGTCATGGGTTAAAAAGAAAGTGCAAATACCATCTAGCTTTTATTGAGGGCCTAATGTGTGCTGGGCACCGGGTCTGTAAGGACCCTCCTCTTACCTCCTTGCACTTCCCACTGGCCAGGGGAAGAGGCTGGGCCCAGACATGAGGGACCCAGGTGTCGAGCTGGGGAGTGGGCTATGGTGGAGGTAGAAGGGGGCAGAGTGGACCCAGTGGTTGAGTCCTCAGGGAGGGAGCGCAAGGCTCTGATGTCTGCCTAGCTTGAAAGGGAAAGCTGAGTCAGGCTGGGCAGGGGGAGGGGACAAAAGAGTCCTGTCCTTTTGCTCTGTGACTTTCAGAGCAGGGGATCCATCCCTGCTGTAGACTGGGGGAGGGGTCCAGAGGGCAGAGCAACTGTGCCTTAGGTGGCAGCCAGGTCTCCACTGGGTCTGTGGCTCTTGGGGGC
The DNA here is from genome assembly GCF_015220235.1 of Choloepus didactylus. Classification (NCBI taxonomy): domain Eukaryota; kingdom Metazoa; phylum Chordata; class Mammalia; order Pilosa; family Megalonychidae; genus Choloepus; species Choloepus didactylus. The sequence goes on from NC_051316.1 coordinate 93,055,317, forward strand.
AGCTGCTGCCAGCAATCTCCTCCTCTTCTCCTTGGGCAGCTGTGCCTGCTCCTGAGCGTTCTTTTAGCGGGTCACACCTGGACCTGGTGGGACACGGAGAGGCAGGAAAAGAAAGAAAGAATGAACTCGAGTCGGACAGTGAAAGACAGAGATAGGAGCCAGGAACAGCCAGAGATACAGACAAAAACAGAGAGAGACAGAAATACAGACAGATAGAGAAAAACTAAGAAAGCCAGAGACAGGCCGAGAGAAAGAGAATGAGCTAGAGGTGGAAGAGAGAGCCAGAGACAGTCAGAGACATGAAGAGATACAGATGGAGATAAAGCCAGAGAGAGAGAGAGAAGATAGGCTAAAGGGAGGAAAACGGAGACCCAGGGCCATGCCAAAGAAGAGGAGAGAACCAGGCCCACAGGGCTGGGCTTCCTCTGGCCCTGGCTTTGCCCTCACCTAGAGCTCATCCCGAGGGTGGGGACGGAGGCTGTGCCCACTGCTGCCAGCCAAGTCCAGGCGGGGCCCGCGCAGCGTCTTGTGAGAGCCGCTCCAGCTGACAAGGCGGCCACTGTCATCATCCCAGAGGGAGGATGTCTCGGTGTCACTGAGCCACTCGGCATCCCCCGCGTAGTGGGTGGGGGCAGCAAGCAGGGGCCGGGCAGAGAAGGCTCTCAGGTCCCGTGGCCAGAAGTGTGCCTTGTACTGCTCACTGCCAGGCGGGAGGGCAGCTCAGGAGGGTGCAGGCAGGCCCCCCTCCCAGACCGCGTGCCAGTCCAAGTCGGGCACCTCACCTGCCTGAAGCCTCTCAGTGCCCTCCCCATCTAGTCCTCACAAACAGTCCTGAGAGGTGAGATTTCTATTATCCCCACTTTCCAGATGGGGAAACTGAGGCTGGGAACAGGGAAGTCATTTGACTGAAAACCACTTGGGCAGCACAGGATTCACACCCAGGTCAGTCTGCCTCCAGGGCTACTCCTTGGTGACCTGAACAAGCAACTTGGCCTCACTAGCCTCAGTCACCCCAACTGCCCAGTGAGGCTTGCTGTGGTGGATACCTCAGAAAGGATGACCCTGCTCTACTGGGCCCCCTCCCCTGCTCCCGTCTCACTGAGCCTCACTTGGGGTGCTGGTCAAACATGATGGGCAGGAACTCATCCACAGGCAGCATCCGGTGCAGGGGCTGGGAAGCCAGCAGCTTGCGGGCACCTGCCAGGCTCAGGGTATATGCCAGCGTCCAGTAGGAGTACCCGGCTACCACCAGGCCTGGCAGCCCTTCCACGGCCACCTCCTCCTCAGGGTTCACCTGCTTCCGGCCAAGGTAGCTGCAGGTGACACCAAGGGTTCCAGGAGTCATCAAAGGTCCTGGGGCTATCACAGGACCCCTCTCCTAATCTCACTTCTACAGAGCCAAGCTCAGGAGGGGGGCTGGCCAGGTTTTCCAGAGGAAGAGGCAGACCTCAAGAGGCCCACCCCTCTCCCTTGCCCCTGGGGGCCCAGGCTGCCTACATTAAGTCCCATGGGAGTTTCTCTGCCTCCACCTCCTCCATCAACCGTTCCAGCCGCCTCTTGAAGTTGCTCGCAAAGCGCACATCATCCTCAAACACCATGACCTGGGCCAGGCCCCTGGCAACCACCTGCGATACAGAGCGGGGTGGGGGGTGCCCTTCAGATTTGGGCTGTTCCCTTCCCACGTGGCTGAAGGCCTCAGGCTTTCTCTGGCCTCAGTTACATTCCAAATGTGCATCACTCAGTTGTTCAAAAGTCTGCTGAGGCTCCCAGTGCCTGAGGACCAAACTCCCAATGCCTCTCTCTGGCATTCGGGTCCTTCAGGCTCCCTGCACCTCCTACAGTCACAAAGGCAACCATTAACCTTTGCTTCCATTCATTAGGTGCTGACGACACCCCAAGAGCGACAGTGCTGCTGCTTATCTCAGAAGGCCCTTGGAAGGTGGGAAACATGATGACCCCCACTTTACAGATAAGGAGACAGAGACACAGGGAGGGGAAAGTACTTGTTCAAGGACACACAGCCAGGAAGCAGCAGAACCAGGATTTGAACCTGGAGCTGTTGGCCTCCAGGGCCCGGATCTTTGCTTCAACCTTCTGAGCTCTCCTAGAGGGAAATGAGCAGGGTGGGGGAAACCCTCACCCCCCAGCATCCTACAGGAAAAAACACTTGGTGTAACTTCTGGAAATTTGAAAAGGATAGGAAATCAGCGCAGTAAATGGTGAAATATAAGTCATCGTTCAATTTTTTCAGGGACAGTAAAAAGCAAACATGAATATAAATATAAACAAACACACATGCATGTGTATTTTGGCCACAGGAGAAAATAAAAACAAGGAATCTGTGCACTGTCTCCTGGAGGAGTGCCCCTTCCAGAACCTAGTTTCCCTGTTCTCTACAGCAGGTCCAGACCTCTCTCTGGGCACCCACGCCCCCAGGTACTGGGCTGAGGCTTCCTGGCCAAGCACATGCCAAGCTCCAGGCTTCCTTCTCTCTGTACCCAAATCCTTCCTGCCTCCAGGCCCTTGCCCTCGCTGTTTGCCTCTGCCTAGAAGGCTCGTCTCTGGGCTCTTCAGCTCCTGGCACACAGCAGGTGCTCAATAGAGACTAAACAGAGACTGTAGAATGAATTAGGGTGCCCCTCAATGGAGCCTGGTGTGGTGTTGAACACATAGAGGTTTAAAGCTTCCAGGTGGGGTCTTTGTACTGTATTAATGCACTTGTTTGCTTGCTTGAGTGCCAGGCATAGAGCAGCAACTGGGAAAAACTGGTCCCCACTCTCCCTGAAGGGTGGGGTCCTCACCTCTTTCCAGATGGAGTAGTGGCTGAGGAAGCAGCCCACCTCGCCCTTTGTCAGCGTGCGGCCCGAGTAGGGGTCCTGGTAGCCAGGGAGCAAGCCCACGCCAAGGCTCCTGATGACACTGCTGTTGAGCATCCTAAGGGAGATGGGCATAACAGGGTGCTCAAGTGACAGGTGCCTGTGTGTGTTGTGAACAGCCACCTTGGAGTCTGGTGTGAAGACCGGACCTGGGGAAGCCAGTTATGGGAGGGCAAGGGGTGCTCTTCAGGGGTAGGATGCGGCAGCTGCCTGAAGGGGAAGTACTCTAGGATGGATATGAGGAACATGGCAGATACTTCTCAGACAGAGGCCCAAGCAAAGGATGGACAGTCTGTGGCTGAAAGGGCCGGGGGTGTGGAACAAGCAACAGCAGCCATATCGGGCAGCATGACCTCTGGTGGCTGGAGGAGTCAGGGGCCTTGGGTTCTCCAGGGAACATGGCTGGCCTGCCCCACCCTCACCCATCAGGGCCTAAGTCCAGGACAGAGGACAATAATCGTGGTAATAATGAAGACATATGACACTTTGGAATACTTCCCATTTGTCAGGCCCTGGATAACTCTTCACTGACCTCTATAAAACCTTAAGAGGAAAGCACAATTCTTTGCCATCTTTCACATGAGGAAATAGGGCTCAGAGCTGGGGGTAGCTTGCTGGAGGTCACACAGCTGGAAAGAGGCAGAGCTGGAACCCAAGCCTTGTGGCTTCAGACCCTGGGCCTTAGCCACTTCTTCCTACCACCGGTGGCCTGAGGAGGACATCTTGTCCTGTACTCATCTGCCCTGGGACTCCCTGAGACAAGTATTACTCAGTCCCTGCTGAAATACCTCCTGGAACAGGAAACTCATCCAACCCATCTTCTCCCACTTCCAGGGAGCTTAGAGAAGGACCACATTGCACCCCACAACTGCCCAGGACCCCCTCCCCAGGAAGCCTCACCGGCCATCCACAGCGTCCACCACCTGCCCTGAGATCTCCATCTCCCAGAGGGAGCTGAGCATGCGTTTACGGCGGTCAGGCCGGCGGGCCAGGCTGATGACAAAGACCTGGAAGAACAGGGAGTAGATCCAGGGGGAGGGGGAAGGAGAGCCCACCCACCCCCTGACCACAGTCCCACAGGTTGTGGGTACTTACTTCATCAAAGCCCATCTTGCTGGGCCTCTTCAGGGGCCGGGACACGTGAGCTGAGGCCTGCATGGGGGTCCCGTCCACTGCAGGGGGAAGCACCCCCCATTCATGAGTCCATACTGGCTCTTGTCAGCAGTGACCCTGGAGTCTCAGCCCCCAGCCTGATTCCTGCCCTCTTGGCAAAACACCCACAGGAAGGGTTCTCTGAGGTCTCAGAATCCATTTGCCCCCATTGTAGGGATGGGGAGACTAAGACCCAGGGTGGGAGGAAGGACTTGCTCAGAGTCATGGGATGAGTGAGGGGGCAAGGTGGGCCCCCAAGCCCAGTGCCCTTTTATGCTTGGGTTCTAGCAGAAGGGATACTATAAGGAGGCAAGGAGCGATGGCAGCAAGGAGGCAGCACCAGCTCCCAGTCCTCACCAAGTGCTTCCAAGATGAGGTGGACGAAGTTGACCCTCTCATCTTCCAGCCCCTGATGGGATTTCACAGCCACATTCATGTACCCGTAACAGTGCTTGTTGCACACGTGGACTGAGACCCCTGCAGAGAGAGGCCGAGTGCATGTCAGAGTGGGGGGTACCCTCCCCCACACACAATTAGAACCCAGCTGAGAAGTCCTAGGCAGCTTTGCCAGTGACCCAGTGTGTGAGTCCTCTGGGACTCAGTTTCCCCATCTGTGTGATTGGAGGAAGACAGGACTTGGATCAAATGCTATCTAAGAGGTCTTTCTGCTGAGATGGTTTATTCATGCAACAGACATGTCCAGTGCTTTTGTAGTGGGTGCTTGGTGCTGGGGCTACTGTGGTGAGCAAGAGAGACAGAGTCCCTGACCTCGGGGGATCAGGGTGAGGAAGGCCACAGCCACATGATATCACTAAGCCCTGCTGCTCCGCATACCCAGAATCTCTCCCATGTCAGCCCATCCCTGCTGCCCTGCCCTGATCCAAGCACCATCACCTTTTGCCCAGATCCCCACGCTAACCCCATAGCCTCTTGTGCTCCCTTCCATGTTGTTCTCCAGCTGGCAGAGGGATCTTTTTTTTTCTTCAACATTTATCAACTTTATTATAATTATTTATCTTTTTCCTTTATAGACCATGAACTCCTTAGGGGCAACACCTTAAAGTCGACCCTGAGCCCAGCCCTGAGCAATGTGCCCAGCTCATAGCGGGGACTCAATACCTGGGTTTATTGGTGTAGCATGAATGACGGAGACTTCACTGCTCAAGAGATTTCTTCAAATTACTGACCAATAAACAGCAGCTGTAACTACAAGTAACAGTGGCAATGAAATAATGAGGGACTACTTTTGCTTCTTTTCATTTTCTCCATTTATTTGTTCTACCATCCCTTATTCACTATTTGCACTTGACAAGGTTTCTTTTTCTTCTTGCATGTCTGCACACTGCGGACTTGCCAGCATGAGATACTGTATCTCATGTACAAAACAACCTATTACCCCATCACCCTCTCTGGCCACTGCTGCCACAATGCTTGCCCAGGATTAAATTGTGACTTCTAATGCACCATAACCTCCAACAACCTTCTTTTCCACCCACCAGCTAGTCCTCAAGTCCTCCACCAACCCTCAATCCACAACATGAATTACCTTCTCTGTGGCCTTCTCAAGAACCTCACTCCAACATTAGTTCTTCTCTTTTATAACTTCAACTCTTCCTCAGGATGGATTTATTTCATCTACACCGAAACACTTTCTAGTAACTTTTATCTTAAAAATAACTACCAATGCTGGAGTGATCTCTTCAATATGCCACTCTGATCACATGACTCTCGGATGGCTGCTGGATGTTCTCAGGCTAAAGACCAATTCTTGATGCTTGCTTGTCAGGTTCAGGTCTGTGGAGGTTGGCCCTGCCTATATTGCCAGTGTTGGCCTGCCCAGTGCTTCCCTCACTTTCTGGCCACATTGCCTTCTTATGCTCCCTGCTGCCAGTGGGACTTTGCACCTTCTGGTCCCTCTGCCTGTAATGCTCTTTCTTGCCCTATTTGCCTTGTTGACACCTGCCTATACTTTAGATCTCAGCCCAAAGGGTCACTTCTTCCAGGAAGCCTTCTCTGACCAGGTTAATTCTAGTCTAAGCTCCCAGAGCACCTACAACTGAGATGCCTTCCTTCCTGTCACAGTTGATTGAACACTGATTGGTGTGATTCTTTGATTGATGTCTGTCTCACATTGGACTGGAATTTCCAGGAAGGCAGGGACTTGACTCACCACTGTCTTTCCAGTGCCTAATACATGGTAAGTGCTCTGTAAATATTTGCCTAATGAAGGAATAAATGAAAGTAAACCATAATGGGAACAGCCAGAGGAGGGGCATCTAACCCACTGGGAGGAGTGGGCTCAAGAAAGGACAAATAGGAGTCAACAGGATAGAGTACAGAGTGGGGAAGGGCATGCTAAGCTGAGGAACAGCATGTGCCAAAGGCTTCAAGGAATGCTCAAGAAGGCTGAGCCTCACCAGCTGCCTGACAGGCGTAGGCAAAGACGATGATGTCATCAAAGGGCCAGGTGTAGTTGGGGTGAGGTGGGTAGAAGGCGAGCTGGGCTGTCCTCTCAGCCCGCAGAGATACCAGGAAGGTGGAGTGGACCATGGGTACATGGAAGCAGCCCCGGCGCTGGCGGTTCTTGGTGGGGAAGTACTCAGATGTGCGGCGGTAGTAGCCCTGCGGAAGGAAGGATGCTCTGGGATATGAGGGCCCCTTCCTCCATCCACAGCACAGCACACCCCCTGCCTTGGCCCATAGAACCTGAGACCTTCAGGCTCTCTGCTCTCCATGTCCCTCCTCCCAAGACCATAAACCTCCCAAGGCCTCATCCCTGGCCTCACCTGCGGGGTGATTCCACACCAGAAGTTGGAGTAGTAGGTCTGGGAATCCAGCATTGGGGCCACCACGGGCAGGCCCTGCTCCACCAGAAGCCGCAGTGTCTGGTTGTTAGTCAGAATGTTGTCTGTGTCTGCAAACTGGGGGGGTTGGGTGGAGGGAAAGGAGTGTTACAGCCCTCCAAGACAGGCAGGCTGACCACAGACAGCTTCTATCTAGGCTGCAGTCCCCCAAAGAGTTCACTGAATGGGATCCTTCCAGGTGCCGGAGACCCAGTGTGGCTCCCAGGACCAAAGGAAGTTCTTTAGAGAGGTCTAACCAACAAACCTGGCATTGGTCCAGGGATTGTATCTAAATTGTTGATCTAAGAACATTATTTGAGATCTGGCTTAGGGAGTAGATCCAAATACCTACTCTGAGCTCTAGTCCAGAGATCCAGGCTCAGTTTATACTATGGGCTCTGGTCCAAGAATCTAGGCTCAATATATACTGTGGGATCTATCTCAGGGATCCAGGCTTAGTACCCAGTCTGAGGTCAAGCCTAGGTGATCCAAGCTAAGTATCTGTTCTGGGCTCTAGCCCAGGATGCCAGATGAAGGATCCAACCTACAGGAGTGGTTCAGTCATGTCTAGATTTCCATCAGAGACAACCACCACCTGTGAGAAGCTCGATCCTAGGCCAGGCTTCCTTACCAGGATATAGTCAGCCCCCCAGACTCTGGCAAAGGTCAAGGCTTCCTGCTTCAACTCCATCAGAAACTGGTGCCGTTCTTTGGTCCAGTGCTTGGGACCTTCTTCGTCTGGATAGGGCCTGAGGAGGATAAAAAGGTATGTTCCCATGGAGTGGGTGCCTCTCCCTCTCTGCAGGGCAGTAGGCAGAGCCCTGGGCTAGAGGCTGTGGCCCTTTTCCTCTCTGGGCTGCAGCTGTTTCCCCAGCTTTCCCAGAAGCTCTGCCCTCAGATCTCCACCTGGGCTCCCCCTCAGGCCTCCAAACCACAGCTGCGTAGTCATCACCCACAGCTGCCAGCCACTCCTGCAGCATCTCTGTGGTGTTGTCCACATTGTGGTCCGTGGCACACCTGGGAACACAAAGGAAGAAGAAGGGGCACAGTCACAGAGGGACTTAACCCTTGGCCCTAAGAGCACCAACATCTGCAAGGCTGGCCTCTCCTGGGAGCAGTGGAAGGTGGCATGAGGGTACAAGTGCTACAGCAAATGGCTGGAGGTAGGACAGCCAGGGCCCAATTACAGTTCTGTGACCTCAGGCAAATCCCATCCCTTCCCTAGGCTTCAGTTTCTCTCTCTGTAGTGATAAATGTTCCTGCCTGTATCCTGGGCTGAGATACAGAAGGCAGATGCATTTTGAAGAATGAAAGGCACCTCAACTTTCCCTGGTTACCTTCCTTCCTTGCTATGTGACCACAGCTCAGCCTATGCCTCTCTCTGAGTCAGGATAGAACTGCTGCTTCCCTCCACTGGCAAGTTGTAATAAAGGGCAAACCACACTCTCAGCATCCTGAAGAAGTGTTGATGGGCCCAAGCTCACTGCCACCAATCATAGCCTCTCCTCTCCTGGGGAAAGGGCTGCCACCATGGAGGCAGGGGTGCAGGGTGACTTAGCCAAGAGCCCTAGGTTTTATGTGATACTGCCCCTTTAAACCAATTCCCCAGAAGTGAAGGCTAACTACGTGTCAAACTTTACAGGGGTGGGAACTAACTAACTCCCAAACTGTGGTAATTGTGGGCGGCCTCCTCATGCCACGGCTCCACCCCCCAGTCCAATTTTGGTGTGTTGGGAGAGGGGTAGTTTGTCATTTCTTTCAGTTTATCCCCACCCTCAGCCTGGGACTCCTCCCTGTTCTGGCTTCCAGAGCCTGGGGGCGGGGGTGGGTTGTAGATACTGTCTCCAGTGCCCTATGGACATGCCTTGGAGGGCAGACTCCAGGGAGGGGGAGCCCCCAGCAGCAGCGCTGCTCCTGGCTGACAGGATGCAGACCCTCTACCCAGCAGGAGGGACGGCCCCCTGCAGAGCCCAGGGCTGATAGTGCCCCAACCTGCTTCTTAAGAAGCCCCAGTCCTGCAGATCCCTGCCACGACGGCCCCCCAGGGGACTCCAGCAGTTCTGGTCTGCTCCAATCCAAGTCAAGCCAACCACAGGTTGAGTTTGGGCTTCTGGAGCTGGTGCAAGAGGGCCTGGGCCCAACTTACACCTAAAGGAGAACCCAAGAGCAGGAGAGGGCTGGAATAAGGGGTGGGTATCCCCAGGGTGGACCCATGACCTCAGAGGTCTGTCCTTGCTAGGGTAAGGGGTCCTATCTGGGGCTTGGGCTGTGGAGGGCCGGTCGCCAGGGGAGGGTCCTGTCTGTCGGCGGTGTCTGGGGAGAGAGAGGATGGGGACCGTCCTGGGCGGGGCCGTCTGGGAGGCTAGGGGTAGATGTCCAGTGAATGCCAATGCCCGGGTCTCTCTCACCAGAGGGCCAACCTGGCCCTGGGGTAGTCCAGCTGCTCCAGCGCGCCCAGGTAGTGAGGCAGTGAGTGCTCGGCATTGCGGGCCAGGATGGCAAGTACTACGGCAGGCAGCGGTGGCTCCCCGACGCCGGCAACCTCGAGCCCCCGCCCCAGCAGGAGCAACAGCTGGAGCAGCGGGGCGGCGAGAGCAGCACGCATGGCGGGCGCTTAGGCGGCGGCGGCGGCGGCGGCGGCGGCGGCCCCCGGGGCTCCCCGCCAGGCGGAGGGGAGTGGACGGTGCGTCCCGGCCGGGGCGGGGCCTGGGGCGCGGGCGGGACCGAGGGGGGCAGGAGGGGAGCATATGCCCCAAAGGGCGGTCTTCCATTTCCCCAACCCGATGGATGCATGTAATCTCGAGTTTTCCTGGGCCCTAGGCACCTGAGGACCAGGGTCCGCAAAACCGCCCCAGACGCGATCCAGGAGCAGACCCCTCCCCGCGGGACCCTGCGGGGGAAAAAGGGAGGGGGACTGGGTTGACTGTATCAGAGTCACCCGAGCGTCTGAAAACACTTGACTCCTCGAATCCCTGAACGTTCGACCCCAAAATCCGGCCTCACTGAGCGTCCGACCCCCTGAGTCCGGATTTCCTGACCATCCGACCCTCAGACCTTAGCAGCAGACCTGGCATGGCGGATCCCACCCAGTCGCGGCCTCTCCGCCGCCCAGGGGAGCCCTCTAGCGGGCCCAGACGGGAACTTCGCCGACCAACGAGGCGACGCGTGGACCAGAGAGGAAGACAGCCCGGGGGGCGGCGGGGGGGGCAGGGAAGGGGTTCCCCTTGACCTGGGCGCCCCATCCCGCGGCGGTCCAAGCCAGGCTTTCCCCGCACGTCATTGTCTTCGCCTCGGTCGCCAGCACCTCCGCTCCTCTGTGGTCCTGTAAGAGAGCAAAGCCTACTCTTAGACTGAGTGTAGGAGGGACACCACAGAGCCTTTCACAGCGATCCAACCAAGGGATACAGCCTCCCTGGAGCAGAAATGGGAAGGGGTCTCCAGCCTCTCTTGGACAGAGGTAGAAAAGGGAAGGCCCCTAGAGCCACCAGAGTGGGTTCTAGCCCAGAATCTGCTACTCATTTTAACTGGTCACTTTTGCCCAGCCTCACGACCCTCATCGGTAAAATCCGACGATACTACCTCCATGGTAGGGTGTGCAAGGATTCCTTGGGAGAAAGAAATCACTTGAAGTGTCTCTCTGCATGAACCTGACACACAGGAAGAGCTCCTAGGTTTGGGAGACAGAACTTGAGAATGAGAGGAAGGGGAAAGGGAGGAGACATCTCCCTGTCACACACACCTTCCCACCCTACCTGGAAGGTCTACTTTCCTACAGGCAGGGTCAAGGAAGGGAGCTAGGCCTGGGCACAGTATTTCCACTGGAAGGGGAGAGGGAGTGCCCAGCAGGTAATGGATTTACCTAGTGATGGGGCAGCACAGTGGGGCATTGAACCTAAGAGTCCTGACTGCCAGTTGGGCTCCAAAGTCTTCACCAGGCCCTAGGCCAAAGCTTCCAGGTGGAGCCATTTCCTGGCCAATGGCCCTGCAATGAGAAGTGTCCCAGCCCCATGGAAGCATCCTGGAAAAATTCAAGAGTTCCCTCTCTTGTGCATGGGTTGCCTCTCTGGGCTGGATGGCAAAGACACTTCCAACTCCAGAACCAGGATTTCCTTTCTAAAGTAAAGCAGTGTCCCCCACCTAAACCACTCCAGAGTCAACCCAGAGTTCTCTGTGTCTTTGAGTTTCTGCCCATCTTGTCAGTCACATGGGCTTCCAGATTTTTCCCTGGCCTCAAAGTCCTCCTTCTTCCAATGCATCAGCTCCTCCCATCTTCATCTCTCTCCCCCCATGCAGCCCATCCAGTGGTTGAGTATTACTGACTCCCTTGACCCGGGGTTCTCCCATCACCCCTGGAAAAACCCAATCTTATAACCGTTTTGCTTTGGGGCAGGTTGGGGTTACTGCAAACTCATAATTTCCACCCTCAGTTGGATTCTCACCAAGCCCAACAGTTCTGATTCCCTGTTCCCTGTCCCCTGTCCTTAATGGCATTTCAAATGCTCCCAGTCTTATGAAGCCCCACTCCACTTCCTCCTCACCCTTTAGCAGCAAGGATCTCCCTGCTGCTTCTTGGAAAACATAGAAGCCATCACCTGGGAACTATCATTTCCAGCTTCCAAACCTTCCACCCTCTGCCCCCAAACCAGCCTCTACTCTTACTGTGACAATGGAAGAGATACCACCTCCTCCTCATGATGAAACCATCCCTGGACTTCAAATGCCATTCTCTTACCCCTCCTGTATAGTCAACCTCCCTCTCTTCTGGATCCTTCCTTCTGCCTTCCAAAGGACTTAAATCTCCCCCAACTTAGAAATAAGAAAATACCAAGCCACCTCCCCCAAACCCAGCTGCACCCCTTTCTCCTTCCTTCCATCAAAGGAAAACCTCTCGAAGGAAGAGATCTGTGCTTCACTGCGTCTCACTTCCTCACCTCCATTCACTGCTGACACACACCAAGGCTGTTCCAGCCAAACTGTTCCTGCCAAGACCAGCAGCCACCCTGCCACAACCCCAATGGACATTTCTTATTCCTCATCCAAAAGGGTTCGGACTCTCTGCAGCAGCTGACTGTGTGAGCCACTCCCTCTTTCTGGAAACCTGACCTATAGCTCAACTGTCCACCTGGACCCCAAGGCTACCTGTCAAAGACAGAACTCTCATCTTTTCCCCAAACCTGATCCTCTTCCAGTGCCCCCCGCCCTAGGAAATGGCACCTCTGACACCCAGTCTCATAAGCTGGGGACCTGGGTGTCACTGATAAGTCCCTCTTTCTTACCCCACATATCTACTCCATCACTGCATCCTGGTGAGGCTTCCTCCTCCAGGTCTCCTGCACACAGCCACCTCTTTCCTTCCATGCTGCCACTTGCCTGGCTTAGGGTATCAGCATCACTCACCTCCTAGGCTTTCTCCCTGGAAATCAGGCTGCATAAAAATGCCTGACTTAAACCCCTCTGGGGGCTGCCAACTTTTCTCAGAATAGAGCTCAAACCCCTCACAGGGTGGGGAGGCCCTGCATGGCCTGCCTGAGCTTCTCCAACTCCTCCAACTCCTCTATTCCCTGCCTCCCCTCAAACTTCTGCTGCAGCCAAACTGGACTATTCACTGCCAGAATACTCCATGCTTGTTCTTCATGCTTTAGAACCCTCCCACTTTTTTTTTTTTTTTTTTTTTTCTGGTCCCTCTGCCTGGACTGTCTTTCACCTCTGGCCAACTCCTCTAGGCCTTTCAGTCTCAGCTCAAACTTCCTCTGGAAAGCCTTCCCTCATATCATGTCTTAGGGACATACCCCTACATAGTATCCTATATGATCTCATTCGTTCAACAATATTTATCAAGCACTTACTATGTACGGAAGGGCACAGGGTCTCTGCTCCAAGTTAATAAGAATAGAGAGTAGCTGGGAATGGGAAGTGACATTCAGATAGAAGGGTCAGGGAAGAACTTTGGGAGCATAAGTAGGAACCAGCCGCAGGAAGATCTGGGGGCAGCGTGTTCCAGATGGAGGGGACAGGTGGGGTAAAGCTCCTGAGGTGGCAACAAGCAAGGAGGTCAGTGTTGCTGGAGCAAAGTGAGCAAGGGGAGTGTGGTAAGAGGTGAGGTCCAATGGGTGGGCAGGGACAGATCACACAGGGACTTGAACCCATGGCAGAATTTTGGATTTTTCATTTAAGCACAATAGGAAGACATTGGAGGGAGTAAGCAGAGGAGTGATGTGATCTGTTTTAAAAAGATTGCTCTGACTACAGTGCAGAGAGCAGAACGTGGGTGCAAGGCTGGAGCCAGACGCTTGAGTACAAGGAGAGATGATGTGGGCAGAGTTGAGAGATACAGTGGAAGTGGAGCCAACAGGCCTTGTGAGATTGCATGTGGGAGATGGAGAGAGGAATCAAGGACGGCTTCTATGTTTTGCAATTGGGTTGGATGGTGGCCCTATTTACTGATTGAGGAGCAGGTGGGATGTCAAAATCAGGTCCTGTTTTGAGTAATTATATTATTTTGAGTTGCCTCTTAGACCTCAAGTTGGAGAGATTACATGCTTTCCCTGCCCGGTTGCCTCCCCGTCTCCCCAGCTAGACTGTGAGTTCTGAGGCAGGGACCTTCTGCCTCATTCACCATTGTATGTACAGCCCCCTGGAGGAGAGCCAGCCAGATACAAGGTGAGCTCTCAATATAAATATGAGTGGATCATTGACTGAAATGGGTCGATCAACCCCCTGCACTCCTACTTACACTCATTTTTTTTTCTTTGTCAAAAAGCAAACAAAACATATGCTGCAAAAGTAATATTAGGTCAAATCCACAGAAATTCTAAAGCAGTAATTCTCAAAGCATGGTCCCTGGTCCAGAAGCATTAGCTTCATCTGGAAATTGTTAGGAATACAAATTTTTGGACCACTCCCTAGACCTACTGAATCAGAAACTTGGGGAATGGAGGCCGAACAAAAAAATTAGTATTTTTGATGCAGACTAAAGTTTGAAACTGGTCTTCTATGGGACCTAAGGCCTCATTCTCCAGGTCATGTAAAAGAAATGACTGTTAGAGCCCACTGGCTAAGTAGGATGGGGACTAGACAAACACCTAGTTGGGCTCCGGATTTCTTCCACAGCATCCTCACTCCCATCCCTCGGGTACTGTAGTTCTTGGCAAAGCCAGGTGGTGGCACCCGCGCCTCAGGCTTCTCTTTGGCTTCGGGAAAGGCAGACCCTGGAAGCACTGACCCCCTCCTTAGAGCCTTCTTCCTTCTGGGAGCCTCAGCTCCAAAGCATGCCCTCTGGCAAAGGCTCTACAGCATGGCCTTCTCCAGGGAGAGGGGCGCTGAGGCTGTGCACACCCCACCCCTATTCCTGGAGGTTAGGAAGGTGGGTTAGACTAGGAGCCCCTTTGGTCAGAGAGAAATTAGGGATGTCTGGGCCTGTAGGAGTTAGGAGCCCAGGCAGGTGGCTTGGGTCCAGTGGGCTCTGGTCACAACCCCATTAACCCTCTGATTACCCTGCTCAACCTCATGCGAGGACCCAGGTGCTGCTGTCCCGCCAATGTATGGGGCAGCAGGGAGGTGCCCAGGGCCTAGACAGAGCACTGGGGTTGGGTCTTCACAGCCTGGCAGCCCAGCAGGAATGGGGGTTCTAAGGTGGGGAGGATGCCTGAATGGAGTTCTTACCAGCTGCCAGCTTCACTTCTCTTGAGTTGGGGGCTCTCTGGGCCCCTGTTCTGCTTTGTGGGCAAGGGAGCCCAGGATCCTTTCCAGAGGATGGGCCCACGCCCTGCTCCTGGTTCTGGGTGCAGCTCAGCAGATGGGAGTCCAGGAGCCCAGCCCGGTTTCAAGCCCAGTTCAAAGAGGACCCAGGACTGAGTGGAGGTTTGCCTGCTATCTGCTCCCTGTCTCATCTTTCCTACTCAAGGGTCAACTAAGACCCCAAATCCTAGCTGGAGGCATCCTTGCCCATTCCGCTTAGATTTAGCATCAACCTGGCTCCTACTCTAGGAATTTGCACACACACACACACACACACACACACACCCATCTCTGGGGGTCCCACCCAACACCTATATACACTTCTAAGGACTACCCTCATCCTCTTGATCATTCCCTCCTCTCCCAGAACCCCAGATAAAGCTGTCCTGCTCTGAGGCTCTGCCTCTGTCTTTAGGAGGCTGGGACCAGGCCAGCTGTTTTTCCTGGGCAGCCAGCTGTTTTGCCCATCAGGAAGTAGCCCTGGCTCCTCTGCTAAAAATCACTGCTGTGGCTGCAGGCTGCAGCGTGGCAGCCTTGCTGGGCCAGGGCCTCAGAACTGTTAACTCCTCTGGGCCCAGGCAGCCCCTTTCCCCCACCCCCCATCCCCCACCCTGATCCCTTTGCCCCCCTCACCCCCCACAAGAATACCAGGAGTAAGGAGATTTCTATAGACCCCAGGACATTGCTACCCCCACCCCCCTCAACAACTACTAACCCATCCCCCTTGTCCTCGGCTGACCCCAGGTGAGAGGCGGGTGGGGGGGTTCGAAGAGTAGATGTTAAAAATAACTTATCATTAATGGCTGTGTGCCAAGCATTGTGCTAAGTGCTTTAAAGGTATTATCTAACTTAATTTTCACAATTCTGTGAAGTAGGGAATATTTTCCTTTTACAGATGAATAATTGAGGCACGGCATGCCTAGGTCACTTGTCCAAGCGTACGTAGAATTGGGGATTGAAGCCAGCTCTGCCTGCACCTCTGGCCAGCCCAAGTGGCTCTGGAATCGCTACTGGTGATGCTGTTTACATTTCCTCATACTCCTTGCCCCAGGCTTTTCCCCTGGCCTAGGCCTCATATCCTCATCTGTGAAATGGGAAAATTGATGAATGAATTAACAAGACTACTAGCTCTTGTGTACTAAGCCCTACGGCCATGCCAGGCTCTGCACTCAACACCTTCCAGGTATTTATTATCAGGTTATTAGGACTCTGATGGTGGTGGGGTCAGCCTGGGCCAGAATCCCTTCTCTGCTGGGTCCCTGGCTGCCTGGCTTTGGGCAACCTTTCAGCCATTGTCTGTCTCCAAAGCTAGACAATGGAGATGAGAACAATACCTATGTCTTTCATTTGTTGTGAAATCCATGAGATAATGCGGGTACAGTATTACCCTACTACCATAGGCACAGGAAGTGGAGGAAAACCTTACCTCTTACAATTATGACTATTGATAACAATCTGGAAGGATGTGAGTGGCCCACCCACCACTGTGCTCCCCACGCCTGGCACAGGGCCGGCATATAGAAGGGCTCTGTCATCACTTGTGAATGAATGGACCCTAGTTTGGTCCCCAGATGGGGAATGCAAGTTGGAAGAAATGGTACAACTTGCCCAAGATCACCAGGGTAAACATGGGATTCAGACCCCCATTTGTGCAGCTACCAAGTCTCCTGCTCTCAATTCCTGCATCCCTGTAGCCTTTTCACCTGAGGCTAGGACCCTGGTTTGGTGGGGTTAGGGGGGTCAGGGATGAGGACAAGTACAATCCCAGGGCTGAGATCCCAGAAGGTGACTTGGCTGCTGCTGGGTGGGATCTCAGGGTCTGGGAACGACCCCTCAGGATGCAGTGACCCGTGCTCTCCCCCTTTGTCCCCTCCCCCCTGCCTACCATGGGTCAGTTCCCTGGTCCCAGCCTAGACATCTGGAACTAGGGCAGACAAAGGACTGCGGGAAGGGACAATAACCTTCTGTCCATTTTCAGATGCTGGGCTGGGCCTGGCCAGGGCTGGGGGCCGGAGCCCGGGCGAGGCGGTGCCAGGCCCCCCGCGGGCAGCTGACAATGTTGGCAGTGATGGAGAGGAGCCATTTCAAAGCGTTTTGTTCCCGCCGGCTGACCCCCTCCCCCCCTACATCTCGCCCCAGCCCAGGGTGAGGCCTCAGCCCCACCCCCAGCCACCCAGGCCTGGGGCGCTTGGGGACCGGCCACATTCTTGACCTCGGGAGGAAAAGTTTAGACTCTTTGCGCCCTGGGCAACAATAACAGTGTCACAGAACTGATTTAAGAGCAGCACTTACCATCACAAAGCAGCAGACAAAGGGCCGAGCTGAGAACGCTGCCCGGGCCTCTGGGCCTACTCCTCCAACTGCTGCTCACTTTTCTCCTGCGGCTCTGCCCTGGGAGGACTGGGTGCCAGGGCCCTGGCCCCTGGGCAAGCTGGGATAGGCCATGAGGTGGGAAAGTGATAAAGAAGAGATGGGAGATTCAACTGGGACTCACAGGGCCTGAGAGCTACTTCTTGCTCTACCATCAATTGAGCAAATCCTTCCCCACTCTGGGCCTCAGTTTCCCTATCATAATAAGGAGTCTAAACTACAAGGCTCAAAGTAGGAGGCTCTGATCTTGTGGGCAGAAGGGTTTCAATAATAGTCATGATGATGATGATAGGCTATGATTAGTACTGACTACTTTGTTCTGGGCACTTCATGAGTGCCAGGCATTGTGCAAAGTCCTTTCTGGGACTTGCCCCATTGCTCATTTAATCCTTATCAACCTCACAAAGCAGGCATATAATTAACCCCACTTTACAGTAAGAAACTGAGGCTCAGAAATGTTTGAGTCACTGTCCGTGAGTCAAGGCTGAAGGCGAAGCTCGTTCACCCTATTAATCCCAGTAGGAAGGAGTGAGGTGCACTGAGGCAGTTGGACACCCACTGGTGACTTCTGGGTGGGAGGGCCCTCCCTCCCAGCCAGAAGGCTATGAATAAATACATGTCTGATTATCCACAGGGGGAAATTCAATCCTTGGAGCAGGTGCCTTTACAAACTAAAATGATTCTTGTTTGTGAGCAGAGATTGGCCTGGGCAGACACCCAGATGCAGGGGAATGGCCACACAAGACCTTTGGGGGAGTCCTCCTTATGAACTGGAGGCAGTAGAGAACATTTAAGGGCTGTGGCTCTGGAGCCAGACAATGGTTTAAATCCCATTTAGCATGTCCATAGGCAAATTACTTAACTCTCTGTGCCTCAGTTTTCTGATCTGTAAAACCGTACCTACCTCAGAGGATTCTGGTGAGCATTCAGTGAGGTACATATAAAGCCTTAGACTTACATGCCCTAGTGCCCGACTCGGTGAGGGCTGCCTTTTCCTGTTTATTTGGCGAGGAGGTCTTCCCAGACAAGGTCCCATGTACCAGGACACTTCAAGGGATATTGGGGTATGCAGTCAGCTGTTGAGCTTGCTTTCTGAGAAATGGTCAGGCTTTGAATACTGCATGAGGGACTATGATTAGATACCAAGAGCAAAGGGGCCTCTGTTCTCTGGGATCAGTAACGCAAAGGCTGACTGTGACTTCTCAGGGATTGTAAGAAGAGAGTTGCAGTTCTCTGATGCCCAGGCAGGGGTTGCTCCTGCAACCAGGCTCGGTCCTGGACATGGTGCCTGGAGAGCAGATGAAAATGGCTGAGTCTGCTCTCCCTCCGCAAGCCCCTTAAGTCTAGAGAGACTAAACTGTGGATGTAGAGAAGGAAGGCGAGAGACGGCCAAGAGCAACTTCCATAGCACGAACAGTACTGCCCTCAGTGTTGTAAGGGTGCCCTGTGGGTCAGAGTCTCAGCTCTACCACCAACTAGTTGTTTCATCCAGATGAGTTGCTACACCTCTCTGAGCTCATTTCAAAAGCCTAGAATCTGAAGTGTTAAGAGGAAACCATCAGATGAACCTCTGTGATTCTACATGTCTAATAAAAAGTTGGCTTGGAGTCCAGGAGTCTTACACCTCAGACTCCAACCCCTCCTGCTTCCCTGTGTCCCCAGACTTCACCTCCAGCGTCTCTAACCATTCCTTCCATTCTCCTCACCAAATCACGAGTGACACATGAGCCACAGAAGGTGAGGCAGTCAAAACAGAAAATGTGGTGGAATCTTGAGGACTCAAGGAGCATGAGGGGGTTCCTGTGAAGCCCCACCAAGGACAACCTCCCCCTCCCTCACTGCTTGGCTGTGGGTCCAGAGGAGCACTCACCCAGGCAGAGAATTCTGGTTCCCCATCAGGCCCAGGAGGTGAATGGTATTGCTGGGGCATCTCTGGCACAAGGTGATTTCCCTGCCCAGTTCGTGCTGCTAAGGGCTGGTCAGGCAGGCACTCAGGTGCCAGACCGCCCTTCCCTGGCACAGATTTTCCTGGCATCTGCTGAGCAGGAAGAGTACTAGCTAGGGGTTGGGCAGACAGGCAAAGAGAGATTTGGGCAAAGGTGTCTGCTAAAAGGCTTGTCCCCAATCCTTAATCCCACTGCCCTCCAGAGACTGTGGGGCAGTGGTCCAGGAAGGCACGGGACCCCCAGGAGTGGGGAAAGGGCAGATCAGGGAGGCTGGGAGGAGCCCAGACTCTTACCCCATCCTCCCCCACTCCTACTGAGCAGGCTAGCCTGGCCCAGGCTGAGGTGTTTGCTTTTCCTGTCTCTACACTGACTCCACTCAGGGCTGATGATCCCCACCCCCAGCTGGGGGCCAGCGAGCCAGGGCACCAGGGAGAGAGTACCACCCCCACCCTTCCCTCCTCCACACCCCTTCCTGCCATCTTCTTTGCAGGACTGCAGCCACATCAGCCATGAGGATTTCTAGTTTCATGGGGGGAGGGAGGGGAGGGGAGGGGGGAGGAGATGCAGAAGTAGGGGGAGTTGGGCAGAGGACGATCCACCCCAGAGGAGAAGGGAGAAACAGAGAAACAAAGTGGAGAAGAGGGTGGTGGGAAAAGAGGGAAATTGGGCAGGGAGTGCTCCCAATGGAGATGTCAGGCAGAGAGGGGGCCAGAAAGGGCAGAGTGGCAGAGGGGGAATCATGATGCCAAGGACTGGTACAGGAGGCAGGAAGGGCCTTGACAGATGTTGATCTCTGCCCGCCCTGACTGGCTCTGTGCCAGTCAGGGTGGGCAGGGCCTGAGGTGGACATTAAGGCTAGAGCTCCTGACCTCTGCCCAGAAACCAGCCTCCTCCTCATCACTGGGACAGAGGCCCAGGCGGGACTGAGACCTGATCTGGAGCTGGGTAGAAAGAGGAGGGTGAAAAGTTTCCTGAAGTCAGAAGGCCATGGGGGAGGGGGGCATCTCAGGGGGTCCTGCTCTTTGCTCTCTCTGACTGTCATGTTGGTACATAAAGCGGGTAGAAAGGTCAGATGTGGCCTTTCAGGCCCGTGGGAAAAAACTCTACCCATTTCCCTAATCCATATTTATTGGTGTGAGACACTGGGGTGGGAGGAAGCCCCCAGCTCCCATCCGCCACCCCGGCCAGGCCAGGTTACCACTAAGAACAGACTCCATGTCACCCAAATCCTACTCTTTTGTCTCCAGATTGGCTCCAGAGTCCTCCCCCTTCCCTCCTCCCCTTCCCTCCCCCCCATCCCCCTTTGGAGTTGCCAAGCAACCATGGAAGGGTAGCTGAGATATTTTCTTTATTACAAGCAAAAGCAAGACAGCATCATGGCCCCAGGAGGGGAACAGGGTGGGGGCTGGGGGAGAGGGCATCTTGTGTTCTGGGGGGACTGTGCTACCTTAGCTGTGCTCTGGGCATGGGCAGTGGGGAGACAGGCTCTAGAGCCAGAGAGAAGGTGCAAGACGGAAAAGAGTGGTGATGTTGAAGGGGGAGGAGTGTAGTGTATAGACATTAGATAATAGTAAAAGAGGAGGGGGTGCCAAGAGACAGGACATGGGTCCAAGCCTCTCACCTGTCACCCACCAGCTGTGTGGGCTGGACCAAGTCATTTCCCTTCTCTGGGCCTAAGAGTTTTCTCCTTCATAAAATTGGGAAAATAATACACATTGTTTCATTTAGCCCTCACATTAACCCCATGAAACATTGATTTTTCTCATTTTACTGGTTAGGAAACTGAGGCCCAGAGATGTGAAGTCACGTGCCTAGCAGGTAAGTGGCAGAGGTGGGATTCCTAAACTCCATCTCTTTTTTATAATAACAGCTTTACTGAGATATAATTCACATTCCATACAATTTGCTCATTTAAAACTGCAATACAGTGGTTTTTAGTATATTCACAGACTGTGCAACCATCTCCACAATTTTAGAACATTTTCATCACCCCAAAAAGAAACCCTGTACCCATTAACAGTCACTCTATTTTCCTCCAAACCTCACCCTTTTACGAGCCTTAGGCAACCACTAATCTGCTTTCTCTATACATACATTTTCCGTTTCTGGGTATTTTATATATGTCTGAGCCCCAACTCTTAATCCCCAGTGGTTCTGACCTCATCGTGTACTGGAATAAAACAGTGAGAAGGGACAGATGGAGTCGTTAAGAACAGGCTTTGGGTCTGGCTCTGTCACTCAGTAGCTCTGTACCTGAGGGAAGTCAATTCCTCTCTCTCGGCCTCAGATTCCTGGTCTGTAAAACCAGGAGAGTTATAGTACTTCTCTACAAGGCAGTGGTGATGCATAAGAAGTGTGTAGCCCAGTGCTCAGTGCTCAATAGATGGTAGTTATTAAACAGATTACAAAGATCTGTTCATCAGCCTAATTATTCCTTTACCCAGGCATTTAATTTTTACTTAGCACCTTCTAGGTGCTGGGGATATAGCAATGAACAGGACAGGGTCCCTGCCCTGATAAGGCTTACATGCTAGTAGGGAGTGTGGGGGGAAAGTGGAGATGGCTGCTTTGGATTGGAAGGCTTCTCTGTCCTGCCAGCACTCATTTCATGTAAAATGAAACCTTTTGTAAACTGAAACAAGCTATGCAGAGCTCCAGGATTGGAAATACCCAGCACAGAGGTGGGGGCCTGACCGACCTTTTGCCATAGCTGCTCCCCACTGGCACCTGTCTGCCATGCTCTGGCTCCCGGCTCTGCATTCAAAGCAAGAATTGAGGCCACAGCATGATGGAAGTCCCCTTCTAATGAAGCCCCAATCCCAATAATTCCTCCAGTTCCACACCTTAAACCCTCAGCCAATTGACTGCAGCCATTCATGTGCCCACCACCAATTCCTTTATTCATTTCATCTTCATTCAATCATTCCAAAGTCTGTTTTTTCATCCACCTATCTGCTTGTCCATCCATCCATTTAATCATAACTTCAATAAATCATTCACTCAATGATTTTACTGACCACGTTCTTTGTGCTGGGCACTGTGTTTGGTCAAATCCTTATTAAAATGTCAGTCATGGTGGGCAGGAAGGGCATGCTACTGACAATCAATCTTACTGGCAGTGTGGAAGACTTTGCCCTCTTCTTCCTGAAGTTAATTTTAATAAGGGAGAAGGGAGAGAGGAGGCCAGGGACAGTTGAGGGCATGCCTAAGCCTGAGCATGCACATGTATGCGTGTGTGCAGGTGTGCAAAGGAGAGGGTGGTGGAAGATAATGATAGTATCTTACTCCAAGCAAACAGTGTGTTTGGTTCCTCACAACACTACCACCATCTCTAGGGAGGCAGAACAGGCATATTGGCCCCATTTCACAGAGGTGGTAACTAAGGTTCCATCTAATGCAATTCATTTGCCCTGGAAGTTCAAGGCAATGCTGCCTCATCCAGGAAATTTTCCCATATCCTCCCTGTTGAAATGAACCCCTTGGTCTTCTATATTCCAGAGTACTTTGCTCATACTTCAGTTGAAGTGTTTTCTTGTGGCTCTGCTCCTTTCAATATTGTTGGATGGGTATTTGGGAGTCTGTTCACTGGTCCACTGGTCAGATACTTCTGGAGCAGTGACATCAGGCTGTTCATTCTTCTCCTTCCCACCCCACTCCAGCCCTCCAGCACATTCTATAATACCTTGCACACATCAGATGTTCACTAAATGCTATTTGTCACTAAGTGACCCACTGGAGGTCATTCCAGACTGATTAAGCACACAGCTCTGCCACCATCTAAGCCAAACCACCATTTCCTCTCACCTGCAAACCCAGCAACAGCCTAATGGTCCTCCCTGCTTCAGTTTGCCTTTCCCCCTTCCCCAGCCACTCTCCATACTTCAGTCCCAGAGAAAACCTTTTAAAAACGTAAATCTGCACTTGTCAGACCTTCAGGATCCCCAAATATCCTCCCAATATCCTCCAGGGCCCAGCAGGGTCAACCCCAGCTTTATCTTGCACCTTCCTTCTTCCACATGGAATTTCTTCCTTCCTCAAAACTTAACAAGTTCTATTTTGCTTGCTGGCTTTGGAGCAGTGACCCCCACTTTACCCACCCACCTGCCACCTTCAACTACCTCGCTGTGCCTCTGGACAGCTCTCCTCCTCCCCATGTGATCCGCCTCTGTTGCACAGTCATTTCTTTTGGGAACATCTGTTTGCTGCTGAGTCTTGACCAGCACACAGTAGGCATTCTATAAGTATCTGTTTAAAGACTTGCAGTAGAATTCTCCTTGGCTCCTCAGTTTCCCTGAGGGTGATGGTGAGAGGAAATGACCCTCCTCTGCCCAGAACTGAAGGGTTTTAAGTAGCTCTGAGATACTCCGGTGGTGGAGAAGCCCTCCTCCTAGAATGCAGCTGCCCAGTCCCCTGATCTGGGAGTTCTCCACTCCTGCAGAAACCACTCTCTCCTGCTTTGTCACAGCTGTGTTCATACCTGGCTGGGTGGTGCTGGGACTGGAATTTTAAGGACACAGATTGTCTCCTGGGCCTTGTGTTCTGAGCATGCGTTCAGGTCAGTCTCATGAGTCTGCTAGGAAACCATAGTGTGCAGTGAGTTCAACAGCCCTGGCTTCTAATTCTGGTTCCATCACCTGCCACATGTGGGCTAGGGACTTAACCTCCCCCAATCTGTTTCTTCATATGTAAAATGGGTCTGATAGTACCTTCTTTCCAGGGTTGTTGTGAGGAGTTAACAAGCTACTATCTTTGAAGCACTTAGTGCTTGGCACATATGGCACTTATTGTTGTCGTTATTATTAAATGGAGCATCTCCAGAAGCTGAGATCTGATTAGAAGGGCTCCCTCCCTGACTTCAAGTATTATTCCCCAGAAGCCACATCTTCTCAACTTTTGTAAGAAACTCCAAGAGGTTATATGGTTCATTTTTAAGTCAGCATGCATGTAACCACCAATGGATATTTAATTATTGGTTGGTTGGGGAGTGGGGCAGGGAGACAGGACACTAGGCCCCAGAGGCACGAAGATCAGGATACACTTCTTACCCTGGTGAGGAAAATCAGACAAACCAATAATCACAATTTATTGGGGGCACATGGCAAGAAGGTTGCCCAGTGACTGTGTGCTAAGGTAAGGAGAGGAGGGTATTTCAGGCCAGAGGCAACGGGGTGTTCCAGGGCAGAAGCAGGAGTACGTCAGGTGCAGGATGTATGGGAAGAATGGCCACACACTCTGCCAGAGTGTGATATTCTCCGGGAAAGATAGGCTGAGCTCTGGGAGAGAGAAACTGGGTATGTACTCATTCAGTACACTGAGCCAGACTTGGTGGGGGTGGGGAGAGGTGTATGCTGCGGTGTGTATAGGCACAGTAGATCTGTGACAGAGCCCCTGTCCTCCCAGACGGGTGTGCTGTCCAGTGGAAGAGAATGCCACGACAAGCATTAATAGATTCCACACCCCTCTCACATCCACCTGCTCCCCATCCCCACCCCCCATTGCTGGAGCTGAGGTCTCCAGGAACCTTGTCCTTCAAGTGGGGAGGGGGAGGTTTCCTGATCCCTAGTGGGGGTGTGGTCTCTGGAGATGGCATCTTCAGCCTAGAGGTTGGGACTGCAACCCCCTCCTCCCTTATCCTTCAGCAAAGCCTTTTAAGGGGGTGACCCTCTGACCTCCAGACTGTCCCCCCTCACCCTCCCGCTAGAAGCCCCTGGGGCAGGAGCTAAAGGAAGGCGGGTTCCAGAGGTCTCAGGTTTAGATGGAGATGGGAGGAAAGGGTTGGGCCTTCAAAGACTCTGGGGTCTCCTGGGCACTCTCGGGGAGTTCAGCCAAGGCCAGGGGCCTCAGTCAGGTCCACCGAAGTGCAGGGCTGAGATGCGGGCTCCTGGCCTGGGAGGAGGGAGGAGGTGATGGGCAAATGGGTCAGGCCAAGGGAGCAGGAGGGGCAGCAGGAGTGAAGGGCGCAGGGTGGGGGTGGGAGGGCGAGGGGTCCGGCCGGTGCAAGGTGGGGGGGCGGCCCTTGGGGAGGGGCACGCTATGTCTTTAAGAGCTGCCTGAGCGCAGGTTGCAGCTGCCTGGCCAGCCCGAGAGACAGCGGAGATTCATTACCCGCCGACACAATGACCATTGATGGCCCCGTGGCGTTATTCAAATCCAGTACCAATTGCAGCCGAGCCCCTTTCTCCGCGCCAGGCCCGTATTGTTGGAGCGGCCCACTAAAAGCCCGCCCCGGCCCTGAGCCACCAGAGGCACCCGCTCGGGTTCAGCCCTGCGCCTCGCAACCCGCCCGGCTCCCAACCCGGCTCCCCGGGCGCTGCAGGTGACCCAGCGGCGCATTCCAGCGCTCCCCGCCGCCCGGGCCACCGCCGTCACCGCTACCGCCGGCGCCCCAGCCGCGACTCAGCCACGGGGAAGCGGAGAGCGCCCGAGCCGGTGCGTGCGCGGGGCTTGGCGGGGGCGGGGAACCCACGAGTCTAGTAGCCCGGACCCCGGGCTCGGAAACGCGACCCGGCCTCAGTCCCCTGCTTTCCGGATTCCCTGCTAGCCTGGGAAGCCCAGGCTGGGGGCGGGTAGAGGGGAGTCGGGGTTCCCCGGGCCTGAAAGAGGAGTTTCCCCCTCGACTTGGGGCGGCGCAGAGACCCAACGCGGGCTACTCTAGGGACCTCGGGCTGCGACGATGGTAAACATGCCAGGGGCGATGGGGATCCCCACGCGGGTCAGGATCCGCGTGCTTGCTTGTCCACCTTACCGCGGGATGGGCCGCGACCGCTGAACGTCTGCGAGGTAGTCGGGCTCGCAGCTCCAGAGATCTGGTCCGGCTCTTTTAAGAAGCAAAACAGAATTCCGCAGGAAACCGTGGCCCTGAACTCGGGGGCTTCGCCCACTGATTGTCCAAACGCAATTCTTGTACGAGTCTGCGGCCAACCGAGAATTGTGGCTGGACCATCTGTGGCTGAGCTCCGGGTGCAACCGGGGCGGGGGCCACTGGGACGGAGCTCAGCGCCGGAGAGACCCCTTGGGGCGGCGGCTGGCTGGCCCCAGCGCGAGGATCGCGGCCCCGGCCGGACGCGCAGAGGGACGTCTGTGCCTGCCACCAGCGCCGCCATCCTTATCCTCGTCCTCGTTCTCCTCCTTCCCTGAGGGTGATCGTCCCGGCGGCCAGCGGGGTTCTCCAGTCGATTCCAGTCGATCTGGCGGGGTTCCTCCTTTCCAATTTCGGCTGGGAACGAAGCTGGCACACAGCGGCAAGGTCCGAAAGTGGTCGGGGGAGTCCGCCCTCGCCCCCAGCCGCAGGAAGTCGGGAGCGAAAGGAGATGTCGGTGGACTGAGCCCACTAACTCGTTTCGATTTGGTTATAACCTATTCCCCCAATACTCCCAAAACAAAACAAAAAATTTCTAAACCAACCCCCGAATCCCAAACAAACCGACCCCTCGCGCCAGTCCCTCCCGACGGACTGATGGGCTGTGCCTCAAGCCGCAGACCGTGACTGAGAAGCGCTGGGAATGATGCGCTCCAGCCAGGCAATCACCTCGGCTTTGGAAATAGAAATTGGACAAACGAATCCTTTTCATTAAAGAAAAATCTTCGGACATATTGGGGTTTATTTATTCGTTTATTTCCTCAAAATTGGGGGCCAACTTGACAGGAGTTGCCCAGGGGGCATTTGGGAGTTGCTGGGGCTGAGTATGGGTCACCTGTCCGTACCCCTCTCTGCCAAAATGAAGTGAACTGACCCTTGCCAATTGCAGTGCAGAGATGGCACAATCCCTGCTGCACGGAGAAGCCGGTTTTCCCAGAGCCTTCTCTTGCCCTACTCCTCAATTTTAATTGGGGTGCAGTGGGGGAAGGGATATCCTGTATCCCATCCCCCCAATCCTTGCATGCAGGAGAGGAAACGCATCCTAGCAACTGGTTTTCAGAACCAGGAATCACGGGTGGGATGATGGATCACACTGGCAGGTCAGGAGGACTGGAAGCAGGGAGGGACTTTCAGCTTACAAGAATCGGGACAAGCTGACCCTCTAAAGTAAGGCCATAAAGGGCCATTTCAAATCCCCTACTCTGTCCCCTAACACGAAGACCTTGGCTTCAAGCATCTAGTTAGGGCTGGTTGTACAGCCTCTCCAGACAGCACCTGGACCTGGACCCTAACACTAGGCAAATTCATACCCAAACCAGCTCCTACCCATAACCCCAACATGGCCGCCCCTACCCACACACACATCCCCAAAGGGCCTCCAGTGACAGTAGTGCTGGAGAGAAGCTCACTAGCCAAGGGGTCATCTGTCTTAAGAATGATGTGCACCCCCTCCCCAGCACTGCTGGGACAAATAATTTGGCATCTCATCTTCACATAGTGAGAGAAATTCCACCTTAAATTATTGATATTTAGTGAAAAGCAATGTTTTGAGCAGGATGATGGTAATGCCCTATTTTTTCTGACATCTTCCAGCAAACAAAGCTCTTTTCTCCAGGTCATGGGAAGGAAACTGGGGGCTCAGCAGTCTTATCTATGCCACCCCCATTCTGGGTTCTGGGGCTACTGGCTGCAGCTGGTGGGACAAAGCCTGGCCTCAGACAGATGGGTGGAGAAGCGTCCTGGGACTCAGACTGGTCAGCACAGACTGGCTCTGCCACCCCTTTTTCCAGATCGCCCCATCAGAATATCCCTCCTGGAGAGTCTGGGTTTCAAGCCATGCCCCCTCTCTGGATGAAGGGCAGCTCTGAGTCCTAGGCTGAGGACTGAGAGGTTGGGGCGATGTGGGGTTGCCACCCGTGTTTCTAAGATGAAGCTCCAAGAAAGGCTAGTAAACAACTTAGTCTTTTATTTGCCCAAGGCCAGCTGTTGCAGGCACTGAGGCCCCAAGACTTCCAGAAGGGATGGAGGGAGGGGGACAAATCACTCTGCTACCAGGTGCTGCCTAACCTCATCCTCCTTCCTACAAGGAAGTGGGAAGAGATATATTTGTGCCATTGAATACCTCCTGCTTTCAGATGAACTGATTTATAACTATAAATATCCATATTGTTGTAAAAGAGGAAACTGAGGCATATTGAAATCCCACCCACCCACCCCCACCCTCTATTTGCCAGTCCAAGGTTTAGACTCGCCCCCCTCCCACCGCCCCAGCAGCATGAACGGCAGACAGCCTTTTGCTGGGGGAGGGTTGCAGGAGCCCATCTGGTGGCCTGGGGGGGAAAGGGGGGAGGCTGGCCAGGGTCAAGGGCTGGGGGTGGGGGTAGCAGGAGGAGAAGGGTAGAGAGAAGGGTGGTTGGAAGAGCAGCTGCCGGGTGGGGAGGGGGTCAGCAGTGAATAGGGGACCCCAGCTGGGGTTCCATAATGACATCAGTGGGGGATAGGCAGACCCCTCTGCTGTCCATATGGGGAAACTGAGGCAGAGACTCCTTCAATCTTTGAGAAGGAGGGACCTCCCAACGGCTATTTAGGTTCACTCATCTTTCCCATGAAGACATTGTGGCCCAGAGAGCTGGAGCACCTTGTCAGCAGTAACTCAACATTTAGATTGAGACACAAAGAACCGAAAGCAGCAGGACCTGTTCTTAGTCCCTAAAGCAGCTGAGTAACCTGGCCACAGAACCCTCCTCCGCTCTTGACAAACCAAAGGGACACACTCCACTCCCCCCACCTCAGCTGCTGGGAGAGGAAGTGCTGGGCTCAGGTGCCTGCCTGCCTGCTTTCCTCTGCTCATGTGCCTGAGAAAGGCTCATTTTTAGCACCTGGCCTCTTTTCCCTGCCCAGAGGGAGCTGAGGGGATAGAGAAGGGAAGAAAGCAACCAAGGGGGACAGGGAGATCTGGAAGCAGGGCCCAAGGGGATGTCTGATTGTTCTGTTCTCGCCACCCCAAGGGTGTGCAGGCACAGAGAGGGGCCCTCAGCCGCCATGCAGTGTGGATATGAAGAGGATGCTGTCCTGGTCCTGAAGCTGGTAGTCCAGCTCACCCTGGTCCAGAAGAGAGGAGGGGGAGATTGTTAGGGCACTTTCCCAGTTTCTTCCCAGGTGTCAGGAGGGGAAGGGGAGGGAGCCTGATTGCTCTGGGGGAGAAAGATAGACTCGCATACCCTAGAATAACATACCCTAAACATCAACCTGCAAATCTCTGCGATGAGGAACTCACCACTTCCTCCCAGCTACCCATTCCTTCCTTACTCGGGGGTAGGAGACTTGTAAAGTCTCAGATTGGGGGTCAGAGTGGGCAAAGGATTGTCCAGCCACCCCATTTGGGCCCAAGGCTCTCTTGCTGAAGCTGGGGAGGGTTGTTCCCCGAAGTACTGACCAGCAGTTCCCAGTCGGCATCGTTAATCAGCACCAGAATTCCTGGCCGCCTGTGGGAAAGAGGGTGGTGAGTAGCAGGGAGTGAAGAGCAGGAGGCAGACACAGTAGAGAGGTTTAGATTCTTTGGGCTGCAAGGCAGTGTGGTGGGGAGCCTTCCCTCTTAAGGTTCTAGTTAGAGATCTCCCAGGACATGGAGGCTACAGACTGAATCTAATGGAAACCAGTTCAGATACTTGTGCTCTTTGGGGCCAGATGGAGTTGTGTACAAATTCCAGCACCATCATCTAGACCTGTGGTAAGTCACCTTGTGGCTCTGAGCAGCAGTTTCTTCATCTAGCAATAGGGTCAACTATAGTACCTTCCGCACACGGTTTGTGTGAGGATAAAATGGGACGATGCACGTGAAGCACTCACTTGCCAGAGTGTGCATAATGGTAACTGTTAGTCTCACTCTCCTTGGCCCTGAAATGGAAGAACTTTGGCCTCTAAGGCCTCCTGCATCCCCATCCTGGAAAGCAGGCTATCTTGGCTCTTCTGAATCAGGCAAAATTGCCAGTGGCACTGAACACCTGAATGTTCCACAGCAGCCCCCTGCCTGGTGTAAGGGGGAGTGGCTCCACATTTGGACAGGCAGCTTTGCTTGCTCCTGCTGGCAATGGCCCAATAAGCATTGTTGTCCGTGGAGGTGGGACTCCAGGACTGCCAGACCATGACCCAAGCCAGGGGCTGGATGGTAGTCCTCATCCCCAGGGCCTGCTGGTGACCTATTCTTTGAGGCAGATGAACAAGTCCCCTAACTGCCCTGTCCACCTCATCTACACAAGAGGCTGGTCTTGTTTTAGAAATAAGGTGACTTCTTGGCAATGGAACCCAGTCACTTTCCTAAGAGACAGGGCTGGGTCTGGAACAAGAATAGAAGCTTTAGGCTGGGAGTGGGGGGTGTCCCCAGTCAGCACAAAAGTGAACATGTGTGCACCTGTATACATGTGCACATAGTCAGTGCCTCCCTGGAGTCCCTGACCTGCACTGTCCAATATGGTAGCCTCTAGTCATATGTGTTATTCAAATTTCAACAAAATAAAATTTTAAATTTAGTTCCTCAGTCAGACCAGCCACATTTCAGGGGCTCAATAGCTCTTATCCATATTGGACAGTACAGATAGTAGAACATCCGAGACTGCTGAGGGATTAAAGGGACTTTGGGCAGCATCTTTTTCTCAGTACTTCTAATCCAAGGAGAGTAACTGAGGCCCAGATAAGGAAGTAACTTGCCTAAGTTTCCACAGCAAGTCTGTGGCAACCAGAAGATTTGAATCCAAGTTTTTTGAGAAATTCACCCATTATCTGCATTTAAAAAAATCTTTAACAGTCCAGTGTGGTAATAAGAAAATGGAAATTAGACCCAAGATAGAGCTGGACAGAAGTTATTTTCCCAGAGGGTGGAAGAGAGGGCAAAGGGGAGAAGAAGATTCAGAGAAGGCTGAGTTTTAACCTAAGGTCAGGGGCTCAAACATACTTCCCTCCCCAACCTTCTTCAGGGAAGGGAAGAAAGGGACTCACACAGTGTCTCCTTGGATGAACAATTCTGGCCGCTCTTTTAGCAAATTCTTCTTGATCCAGACAAGAAGATTCCGAATGTCCCCTGGAGAGGAAGGCATAGGACAAACTATTGTCAAATCCAAATGACTCCTGGCCCCTAGAGCTTTTCTTGAACCAGAAGGAAGTGAACATGGGGCTGAGAGGGCTTCTTTTGGACCAGGCTGTGATGACTCATAAACTAGTAGATTCCCAAGGTGAGGACACAGGTTAGGAGTGGCCAGTAACCTGCCAAAGAGATCCTCAGAGATAGTGGCACCTGGCACTGCTGAAGGCCTGAAGAAGAGGCAATGGCATTTATCTATCAGAAGGGGACTCAAGGCAGACAGTGGAAGGAACTGTCACATCTGCAAGGTTGGGAAACAGATCCCCAACCACAAGTCCTAGAAGACATCTAAAACTGCCACAGATAGGCTTCTTTATCTCTCCTCCTTTATCTCTCCAGCCAGTCCCAGATAGGAGGATTGGGCTTTGCTCTTGGAGGGGTCTGCATACATTTCCCTTTGTGAGGGAAGAAGAACAATTGCTGAGCAGATACCATCAGTTAATTTCCTCTGGCAGAGGGAGAGAAGGATCCTTTAGTTAGAGATGCTGATAAATCACTGCTCCACTACTCCCCCCACTAACTGAGCCCTCCAGGCCTGGGGCAGTCACCCTGAAACCAGGGCTGCTAAAATCTTAAGGCAAAATGTTCAGGGTCAAAAGAGTCTCTTCTGCTCAGCTATTCACTGAGGCCTCCTTGCAGTTCTGGGACAGCCCCTGGTCTCTTTCTACATCATGTGGAGGCTAGAACTGCCCATCCCCAGGATCACCTCTCTTTGGACTGAAGCACTCCTTTCCCAGGATCAGGGGGTCCTGGCCCCAAGACACTGGAATCTGGTTCCTTAAAGTCCTCTAAATCTATGACTCTATTATTCACTCTTCAAATAGGCCATTCCCCCAAGGCTGCTGGAGTTCTTTCTCTTTCCCTGAGTCTTGAGAATGGAGGCCCTGAAGAGACAGGCTCCAGGAAGTCAATATGGGCTTGGGGTTAAACCAGAATCAGTGTCTCAGAGGGTCCTGCTGTCCTGGACCTGTGCCTGAGACAAAGCTCAGGGGCTAAGCTGGAGAATGGTCAGGTGGTGCCTTGGCTTTCCTGCCTAGTCCAGAGTCCTGGAGTGTAGGCAGAAGAAAGTCTGCATGGAGGAGAGATTTAGGTTGTCCACAGGCTCTGCCCCACTCTAGGCCCAGCAGCCTGTCACACACAAAGGACCAGCCTTAGGCAATGTGTTAAGGTGCTCTGACCAGCCTGCCTGCCTCCATCAGGGTGTACCAGTCAGGCTTGCATTCTGGATGTACTAGTTCACTCCGCTCCATGCCAACTTCCCAGGATCATAAGGCAGCAGAGCATGGGGCCATGAGAAAAGTATCCATGGACTGAGGCTACTGCCTTTCAATTAAAAAAAAAAAATTTACTTATTTTTCATTGTGGTAAAAAATACATAACAAAAATAATTTTAACTCTATGACATTAAGTACACTGACAATACTGTGTAACTTTCACCTCTATTTATTTCCAGACTATTTTCAGCATCCCAAGTCAGAACTCATACCCATTTAACAATAACTTCCCTCAGTAACCATTATTCAGCTTTTTGTCTCTACGAATTTGCTTATTCTAGCTATTTCATATAAGAGAAATCACAGTATGTGTTCTTTTGTGTCTGGCTTATTTCACTTAACATAATGTCTTCAAAGATCATCCATATTTGTAGCATATACCAGCACTTCATTTCTTTTTATGGCTGTATAATATTTCATCGTATGGATATGCCACATTTTGTTGATCAAGTCATCTTTTGATGGACATCTGAGTCGCTTCTACCTTTTAGCTATTGTGAATAATGTTGCAATGAATACTGTTATACAAATACCTATCTGAGTCTCTGCTTTCAATTCTTTTTGGTATATACTTAGGAGTGGAATTGCCAGGTCATATGGTAATACCATACTTAACTTTCTGAGGAACTGCCATACTGTTTTCCACAGGGGCTGCACCATTTTACATTCCCACCAACAATGTATGGGAGTTCCTATTTCTCTGCATCCTCATCAATACTAGTACTTTCAGTTTTTTAAATAAGAGCCATTCTAGTGGGTGTGAAGTGGTACCTTATTAAAGTTTTAATCTGCATTTCTCTAATGGCTAATAATGTGGAGCATCTTTTTATGTACTTATTGGCCATCTGTATATCTCCTTTGGAGAAATGTCTATTCAAGTTTTTGCTCATTTTAAAAATTGAGTTGTTAATATCCTTTTGTTACTCTGAGTAGTATGAGTTCTTTATATATTCTGGATACTAAACCCTTATCAGATAAATGGTTTCCCAATATTTTCTCTCATTTTGTAGGTTGTCTTTTCACTTTCTTGATTACGGACTTTCGTGCATACAAGTTTTTAATTTTGATGAGGTCCATTTACCTATTTTTTCTTTTGCTGCTTATGCTTTTGGTATAAAATCTAAAAATCCATTGCCTACTACAAGGTTCTGATGATGTATCCCTTTTTGTTTTCTTTTAAGAGAGTATCAGCTCCTATATTTAGGTTGTTGATCCACTTTGAATTAAATTTGTACATGATGAGAGGTAGGGGTCCACATTCATTCTTTTACAGGTGGATTTCCAGTTGTTCCAGCATCATTTGTTGAAGAGCCTATTCTTTCTCCATTGAATGGACTAGATACCCTGTTGAGAATCAACTAATCATAGATGTGTGGGTTTATCTCTGGGCTGTCAATTCGATTCCATTAGTCTGTATGTCTGTCCTTATGCCAGTTCCACATTGTTTTAATTACTGTAGTTTTGTAGTAAGTTTTGAAATCAGGAAGTATGAGTATCCCTACTTGGTTCTTTTCCAAGATTTTTTTTTGGCTTTTCAGGGTCCCCTGTAATTCCTTATGAATGTGAGGATCAGCTTTTCTATTTCTGCAAAAATGACTTCTGGAATTCTGATAGGGATTGCACTGAATTTGTAGATTGCTTTAGGCAGTACTGACAGCTTAATAATATTAAGTCTTCCAATCCATGAACACGGGATGCTGCCTTTCAATTTTAAATCCTTTTAAACAAAGCAGATTGGAGAGAGCTGCATCCAACTAGCAGCAGTCCATTTTGACTCCTGGCTGGATTCTTCCTTGAGGCCTAGAATTCAGAGGTTTCCCCTTGGCTGTGGCTCCTCTTGGCCTCCATCTTGGCAATGTCTGGCAGGCTGCCAATCTATACATCTTGTGGCCGCTGGATAGAGCTGCCGGAGTCTGACACATCCATCAACCAGCCTTGGCGGAGGGGTTGGGTCTGTGTACGCAGAGGCATTGAGAGGGACTGCGCAGTGGCTGGCCTGAGAGCAACCAGCTGCACCTTCGTGGCCTGACTGGCCTTTACAGAAGCAGGACTCAATTGAGTAACAGCCCTGGCTCCCTCCAAAAGGAGCAGATTTCTGTTCTACACTTGATAGGCTTGGGATGGCTGGAGGATGGGGGAGGGCTAATGGTCATGTTAGGGTCATCTAAGTGATAGTACCATCATGGAGTTGCAGAGAGGTGAGGGTGAGGGGGTGAGTCTGCTGCCCAGTGCTGGCTCATTTATCATAATACTCTTATTTGCAGAGGTTACTCCCTCCCTCCTCATCTATCCCCCCCACCCAAGGCCTGCCCACATTCTTGATAGCTGTTACCATGGTGAGGCCACCAGTATTGTTCCTCCATGCCTGGTTTTGGGGGTGGGGAGAGGTGGAACTCACAACTCCATTTGCAGGCTGCAAGGGCCACTCAGCTTGGCCTGAAACACACCCCCAGGGACCTCTTGCTAGGCTTGTCAAGGCCCAGACAATATGCAAATAGCCTCCAGCCAGATGGTTGGCTTCCAGAGGCACCCAGGGGAGGAGGAAGGGTTAAGCAGAGTCAGAGGCTGGAGGCTTGGGGATGGTTTTTGGAATAGATGGAGACTGGGGAATCTCACTTCACCTTCTTCTCTACCTGTCCTCTTGCCTTCCCATCACTACAGAGGGTAGCCTCCCTCCTGAATCCCATGCAATCATTTACAAGACAAATATTTATTGAGCTACCATGTGCCAGGTGCTAGAGAGATGGTGGTGAGCAAGATGCACAGCCTACCCTCATGAAACTAACAGGCCAGCAAGGGAGATGGACAGTAATGATTTAATTAGTTGTGATAAATGTACAAAGGTGTTCAGGGGAGAGTGAAAGCATTTACCAAAGGATCTCCTTTGGTCTGGGATTAGGAAAAGCTTTTCTGAGAGTGTTAACACTGAGGCTGAGGTCTAAAGGATGAGCAAAGTGGGATGGGGGAACATTCCCAGCAGAAGGAAGAACATACGGAAATACCTGAGGCACAATGGGATTGGCAGGTCCAAAGTACTGGAACAGAGATGGCACCAGAGCGGCAGGGGATGAGGCCAGAGTAATAGGTAGGGGAGATCATGCAGGCTCTTGCTAGCCTTGAGAAGAAGCTTGTCCTAGAAGAGGCCCTTTTCTCCTCCTGAACTCCAGGGGTATTTACCAAGTGTGCACTGCTACCTGGGCACATAAACCACACTGCCTGGGCCTGTGGTCCCATGTTTCTCTGCCTCAACATGCATATTATACACCCATCACTAGTACTAGAGTGGGTGCGTTCTGAGCACCTGGCACCAACCATAGCACACAGAGCAGAACGTCATACACAAAATACACTTGAGATGTGTGCTGAATACAAGAGCAATCACACAGGAACAGGTTAAGAGCAAGGACTTCAGCATTAAACAGTACTGATTTTGTGTTTAGCTCTATCACTTCCTAGGTGTATGATCTTGGGTGAGGTACTCTCTCAAATGTATGTGCATAGCCTTAGTTTCCTGTTTCGTAAAATAAGGATGGTAAGAATGCCTCACAGAACTGTTGTGAGGATCAAATATAAAGTTCTTGACACTGCTTGGCAAATCAACATTGCAATTATTTTATGATTCTTCACAGTCCTGTGCTTCCAGATGCTTTGCCCAGTGGCCTGGCACCCCAGAGATATGCTCAGACAGCTTTGGAGGGTGGGGTACATTCAACCATTAATCAGACAGTGCTGGGACTGGCTGGGGTTTTCTGTGGGATCTACTACCTTCCCTTAAGAAGCAGGAGAGGGAATGAGGGGATCGGGAGAGTAGTGACAGGGTTCCAGACATTGGCCTTCCCTCCATTTTAGATATTAAGACCCACAAGAAGTCAGGGGTTGGCCAACGCTCCCAGGACACCTGGGAAGGAATTATATTCAGAGGCTGTGGGTGCCCTTGCTTACATAGCACCAGAAAAGGGAGGAAGCCACATTAATTCAGTTTCCAGTGCAGGAAGCCTTGAGATCCTGCCTGCCCATTTGGGAAAGAGCAAGTGATGGGAATTGCTGTTCTGTGGCAGAGTGGCTAAGAGTTCAGATTCTGGAGTCAGAAAGACCTGGGCTGTGTGCTAGATGGCCTTGGGTTAGGAAGCCCCTTTACCTCTCTAAGTCTCCATGTCATCCTCTAACAAACGGGGATAATGTCCTAATTCCAAAGAGTTGCTGTGAGGATTAAGGCCTAACGCAAGCACAGCAGCACACCCAGCAGAGCATCAAACACACAGGACATACTCAATAGATGGGGGCTTTGAGCGTTAGGGGCACAGTGACTTTGGACCTCTTATCCTCTTGGCTGCCAAACCCTCTCCTAAAGGCTCCTGACAAAGGGGCACCATGATATGCCTTAGAGAGCTCCTACAAAAGCAAAAGTTTCCCACCAGAATCCCTTGCCCCAGTGGACTTGTATTTGTCTGGGGGACACGAACTGTCCACTGTGGCAAGGCCCCCAAAACTGTGAATCTTGGTCTCTCAGGGCTTGGAGGGAAAAACCTCAAGGTCCGATCTGATACTTGAATAAATTCCCACTGCAACAGATCTGACAATCCACATCCAGCCTCTGAGGTCAACTTCTCTGTGCAGCGGTTCTGACTGTTAAGAGCTCTTTTATCCCAAGCAAAAACCTATCTTCCTGACGTTCCCACCGACTGAATCAAGTCGGTCCACAGGGATGACAGTAACAAATGTGTCCCCCCTTCTCCACACTGGCCCTAGATTTGGAAAAGAAGGAATGATCCTTTAGGTCTTCTCTTCTATAGGTAAACTGCCCCCGTCTCCACCAAGTCCACCAGGCTCCAAGATAGGGCTCTTCGAGGAGCCCACCCCAGGCCTTAGTTAAAAAGAGAGAAGAAAGAGCTTGGATGGGGGGAGTAAAAGAGAAGAGGGGGTGAAGGGAACATCAGAGGGTCCATTTACAAGTGAATGGGGGTAAGAATGGAGCAGTTTGTGGGCTAAACTGGCCTCAGAAGCAGGTTTACAGATGTGAGAGGGGACGCTCCTCATTGTTTAATTAAGCAGAAAGTGGATCTTTTCAAAAGCAATTTTGCACAGGGACTGGGGGGTGGGCAGGGAGGGGGGGGGAGGAGGAGGGAGGTAGAGAGGGGATCAGCAAACAGGCCCTGAGAGCAGAGAAAGGAACAGCTGGCCCCAGAGACGCTGTGAAACGCATGCTAAGCAGTTTAAAATGTCCAGGAGCGCCCTTGCAGCTCCTGCCCTCCCCCATCAGCCACTCTTTAATGTGAGTGGAGCAGGCACAGACAGAAGGGGCACAATGGCAGGGAAGAGGAAGCTAAGCAGGAAAAGGTGAGGCAGACATTTCTTCTGCTGGGGGCCAGGGCAGTCTGCCCCTGGAGGTGTTGGATTTGCTCTGACCAACCAAAGGCCAGGAGCCTTGAGTTAAAGGGATCCCTAAGTCATAAAAGCAAGCTCCACAATGCCCAAAGCTGGTGGGTATCCACCAGCCCCTGACAATCTAGGAGATGGCCTGTTCCATCGGGCTTGCTGTCAAGACATAGCCCTGTGCATGTAACTTCTCAATGGATCAGCGTATCTGGCTCCACCGAACTGTATATACTTAGAGCTGGAAGCAACTTTTTCTAAGCTATAAATGTCAAATAGATATCCAGCTCAGTAAAGAATAAAACTATCCCAGCCTCCCTATTTTACAGATAGGGAAAAAGAGGCCCCCAGAAATAAATGATTTGGAATTGCTGCCAGGGCTCCTCTCCTGCAGTCTCACACCCTTCAGCCTCTTTGCTCTCAAATCCTTTTGTCCCAAGTTGGCTGGGATGGAAGCTCTCTCCTGGCCCAGGACCCTGGAGTACTTCTGTTTGTGAGACTTGTCACAATCCATAATCTTATGGCTGCTATTTTTTCTGCTGGAGTCTCCAAGACCTGCTTGGCAAAGTGGCAGCCCCTAGGCTGGGAAGGCTGCCAGGCAACAGTTCTGGGCACGGGCTTGGGGGAAGAGTAGGATTCTCCCAGTGGCACCAGGTCCCTGCCTTCCTTTTGGGCCCACTTGTGCCAGGGTAAGGACTGGCAGCTGCCATATAATTCTGTAGCTGTAATGTGACCCATCTCTGAGCACAGCAGGGCATAAATGGGAACCAGGAGTAAAGACCCACAGTCAAGGGCACAAAGACCAAGGAAAGGGACCATTTTAGCACCCTCTCCCTATTTTCTTCCTTTCATCCTAGAGGGGGAATGATAGGCCCCCACCTGCACACTAAGCATGGATACAGCATGAGTCGGCAATACCTTGAGTACTTGGAAACTACATATGTGATAAGGGTTTAATATACAGAACGTACAAAGAACTTCTACAACTCAACAACAAAAGACAAACAACCCAATTTAAAAATGGGCAAAATCTTGAATAAACATTTCTCCAAAACAAACCGCCAAAAAGCACATGAAAAGATGCTCAACCTCATTAGCCATTGTGGATATGCAAATCAAAACCACAATGAAATACCATGTCACACCCACTAGAATGGTTACTAAGTAAAAAACAAAAAATAAGTGTTGAAGAAGACATGGAAAAACAGGAACACTTGTTCATTGTTGATGGAAATGTAAAATGGTATGGCCACTGTGGAAAACAGTATGGCAGTTCCTCAGAAAGTTAAGTATAGAATTACCATATGACCTTGCAATCTCACTTTAAGGTATATATCCAAAAGAATTGAAAGCAGGGACTTGGATAGATATTTGCCCACCAAAGTTTACAGAAGCATCAGGCACAATTGCCAAAAGATGGAGCCAAAAGATGGAAGCATCCAAAGTCCATCAACCCATGAACAGATAAACAAAATTGGTCTATACATACATTGGAATATTATTCATTCATGAAAAAGAATGAACTTCTGATACATGAGACAACATGGATGAATCTTAAAGACACCATGTTGAGTAAAATAAGACACAAAAGGACAAATATTGTATGATCTCACTGATATGAAATAATTGGAATAAGCAAATTTACACTGTGAATGTAATTAACACCACTGAATTATATATTTGAATGTGGTTGAAAGGGGAACTTTTAGACTGTATATTTACTAGAATAAAAACATTAAAAAAAGTGAAAACCTTAGGATGGTACAACACAGTCAACCCTAATGTAAACTATGGACTATCATTAATAATACAATTATAATAATATTCTTTCATTAATTATAACAATGATTGTAATTAATGAAAGAATATTACCACACTAATGCAAAGTGTTAATGGGAGGATATATGGGAACTCTGTATTTTCTGCATGATTTTTCTGTAAATCTACAACTTCTCTAATTAAAAAAAAAAGAAAAGAAACCAGGGTCCTAGCCCAGCCTCTACCACTCCCTTCCTGGGTAACTGGACAGGTCACTCTATCTGACGTTTGGTTTCTTCCATGGTAATATCTGTCAGGATCATTATGGAAACTGAAATAAGTAGCTGCTGAAGGCATGAATGAATGCATGAAAGTATAAAAAGTGTAAAATATATTACAGATGTGAGATGTTAATGGTGATCAGAGAGACTTTCGGGATAATGGTGTCAGTGGCACAGTGCAAGACTTTGGAGATCTGTTTGAATCTCAGCTCTACAACTTAAGCATATATATAACTTGGGGTAAGACCCTTTACATCTGGTTTTGGTTTCTACCTTTTAAAATGGGAATAAAATTGGTAGCAATCTCCAAGGAAGCTGTGAGAATTATATACATAACCATTTGGGGTTTTGCTCACTGCTCCAAATGCAGTCTGTACCCTTTATAATTCTGGCCCTCCTTTAGTTCCCTGACCACGCCAAGCATTTTTGCCCTTTGGTGCCTTCACAAATGTCTCTTTGCTTGGAATGGGCCTCTGTACACCTCTGTTCTCCCTCACAACTTATTAGTCTGTCTTAATTTCATCCTTCAGGCCTTAGCTTCAATACCACCTCCTTAAAGAGGCCTTCCCTGACCACCTGTTAATCTCATTCAAAGCAGCTTTTTGTTCTCCTCACAGTAATTACTATAATTTGTAATTAAACATTTGTTTGTTAGCTTGTTTATTGCCTGGATCCACTTCCACTGCACTGTAAACTGTAGTAAGGTACGAATACATCTGGTTTTCTCACCGCTAAATACCTAGCAACCAGTAGAGTGCATGGCACAAAGAAGGCGCTCAAAAAAAAAAAAAAAAAAAAAAAAAAAGAAAAAAAAATACCATTGATGGTAGCACAACATTGTGAAAGTAATTACCACATACTTAAAGTGGTTAAATTACTGCATACTTAAAGTGGTTAAAACGGGAAAGTTCATTTTGTATATGTATTACCACAATAAAAAATTTAAAAAACCCATAGAACTGTACAACACAGTGAACCCTAACGTGAACTATGGACTTTAGTTAATAATAAAATTAAGTTAATACTGGTTCATCAATTTTCACAAATGTACCACACTAATGCAAAATGTTAATAATAGGGAAAATGATTTGTGTGGGGAGGTAGTATATGGGAACTCTGTACTTTCTGCATGACTTTTCTGGAAACCTACAACTGCTCTAAAAAATAAATTTTAAAAATATGTATTTACCAACTAAGCAAACGGATATAGCACTTATTATCATACCTGGTACTTTGTAAGCACTCACTTAATGAATGAAAGGGGCTGAAATTATGAAACTTGCAGACTTTCAGGTCAAGCAAACTCAGAGGGAAATAAATCACAAATAGTGAAATTAATAACTCTCTTGATAAGGTCTTTCAGGTTGAATCTTTGAGAAGCTTTTTCTGAGATCCCCCTGTTCCCTCCCAAGGCTGCCAAGGCTGGGTAGCCATCTGTCAACCTAAGAAACAGTTACTTTTACTACCTTTGGGCTTTCCCCCACCAGGGAGACACACAATCCCACAATTCTGACATTTAATCCCAGGTACATGTGCACCGCCAGCACAACACAGGCCCTACCCTGTTTTTTTGTGTTTTTTTTTAATTCAATTTTACTGAGATATATTCACATACTATACAATCATCCAAAGCGTACAATCAATTGTTCACAATACCATCATATAGTTGTGCATTTATCACCCCAATCTATTTTTTGAACATTTTCCTTGTACCACAAAAAAGTGAAAATACGAATAAAAAATAAAAGTAAAGAAGAATACCCAAAACACTCCCCCTCCCACCTTATTTTTCATTCAGTTTTTTGTCCCCATTATTCTACTCATTCATCCATACACTAGATAAAGGGAGTGTGAGCCACAAGGCTTTCACAACCACACTGTCACCCCTCATAAGCTATACTGCTATACAATCATCTTCAAGAGTTAAGGCTACTGGGTTGCAGTTTGATAGTTTCAGGTATTTATTTCTAGCCATTCCAGTGCAGTAAAACATAAAGAGGGTTATCCATATAGTGCATAAGAATGCCCACCAGAGTGATCTCTCGACTCCATTAGAATCTCTCAGCCACTGAAACTTTATTTTGTTTCATTTCGCATCCCAATCCCATGATGTTGGGTCCAGACTCCCTGGAGTCATATCCTGCATTGCCAGGGAGATTTACACCCCTGGGAGTCAGATCCCACACAGGAGGGAGGGCAGTGAGTTCACCTGCAGAATTGGCTTAGCTAGAGAGAGAGGGCCCTGCCCTGTTTTTCACTAAGTGTCTCCAAGCCTCTGAGTGCGGCAGACTGACCCACCCTGAGCCCATGCTCCCTGGACTGAGGGAGGGTCAGAGATGGCCAGTGGCAGCCAATAATTCGGGTAATACTTATTTGATTCCTGGTAGATGTGTGTCCAGTTCAAGAAGAATCCTGTCAAATCTCACCTGATCATTACTACCCACCCTCAGAAACCTATTCCTTTACCTCCTCATACAACTGATTCCCCCAAAAAGTAGCTCAGTCATAGGTGGAGATTGGGCTTTCCACCCTGATCATTCTGCTCTTGCTAGGACTCACTGCTAGGGTTCCAAAGGACCTCAGTAGTTGCAATAACCAGCCCCCCGCCTCTAGGCTACACTGACATCAGGAACCCAACTGGATCTCTTCAAGTTAACTCTTCCGAACTGCCACTTTGAAGGCAGAGAAAGGCTCTTGTTCATGTCTGCACCCCCAATGCCTGGTACAAGGTCTGCCACACAGGAGGTGCATGGTATATATTTGTTAAAGAAAGATGAACATGTATTTCAACAAGTGAAAAAAAAATCCACTATCTCCCTTAATCAACCTCCCCCATCAACTTTTATTTTGCACTATGAAAAGCTGGAAGAATTTTCAAGGAACACCCATATACCCTTCATCAAAATTCAGTAATTATAACATTTTTCCACGTTAGCCAACCATTCTTGACTGGTATCCTTTTTAGCTGGGTACTTTTCTTCTCATCTAAATCCTCTTACCATAATGAGGACTCATCCATATTTTTCCATTCTCAGTGGAGGTTACCACCTTCAAAAGACATCTCTCTGTGCCATATAACAATAATAGAGACATATGGTATAGCTTATCTACTCCTTTTAAGAATCTTGAGAGGCATTACCATCCTCACTTCACAGATAAGAACACTAAGCCTCAGAAAAGTGAGCTCACTTGCCTAAGGTTCCAAGAGGATTCAAACCCAAGTCTGTCTGAACCTTTGTACACTGTTGGTGGGAATGTGGAAAACAGTTTGGCAGTTCTTCAAAAAGTTAAAACAGAGAATTACCACATGACCCAGCAATCTCACTTCTTTCAAAAGAATTGAAAGCAGGGACTTGAACAGATATTTATACAACGTTTATAGCAGCACTATTCACAATAGCCAAAAGGTAGGAACAACCCAAATGTCCATTAACAGATGAATGGATAAAAAAAAAGTGGTATGTACAGACAACGGAATATTATTCAGCCACAAAAAGGAATGAAATTCTGATACATACAACATGGATGAACCTTGAAGACATCATGTTGAGTAAAATAAGCCAGACAAAAAAGGACAAATATTGTAAGATTTCACTTAAA
The DNA here is from genome assembly GCF_015220235.1 of Choloepus didactylus. Taxonomy (NCBI): domain Eukaryota; kingdom Metazoa; phylum Chordata; class Mammalia; order Pilosa; family Megalonychidae; genus Choloepus; species Choloepus didactylus. The sequence continues at coordinate 93,098,523 of NC_051316.1, forward strand.
TGAAACTAGAATATGCAAATTCAGAAACAGAAAGTAGATTACAGGTTATCAGGGGTGGGGGAGCAGATAGGGAATGGGAGTTAATAGGTAGAGAGTTTCTGTTTGGAGTGATGGAAAAGTTATGGATGGTGGAGAGGGTAGCACAACGTGAATGCAAATAACATCACTGAACTGTATACTCAAAAATGGTTAAAATGGGAAATTTTAAATTGTATATATGTTACCACAATAAAAATAACCAACAAACTAAAGTATTTCTGAATACAAAAGAGGCTATACCACCCTTTTCCTGCAAAGCCGGCTAACCCCAGAGGGGATGGTAGGGAGGGTAACCTGGTGATCTCTCTTCTTCCCTCACCCCTCCTTGAGGTAGCCAGGAAACTCCTACATTCCCACCTGAACTGAACAGTGCAGAGGAGCCCCAGATAGGGGCTCAGCAGACCAATACTCACAGGGCTCCTCCTGTTCTGGCAAGGTGACCTGATGCTTCTTTACACCGTCAAATAGGAGCTCTGCACCGCCTCTGCAAAGGAGGGCCAGAGAAAAAAGACAGCCAGGTGAGCTCCTGCAATTAAGAGGAGGCAGATGAAACCAAAAACTGAGAAGCCCAGGGGATTTGGAGACCAAAGTTCAGGAATACCTTGGGTACCAATATGATCCTCAAACATGACATCCTGATGTGGAAGAGTAGGATATAAACAATTTCTACTAATAATCAAGTACCCAAATTTGCAGATTCTTATTTTTACTCCTCTGCTCCCTCAAAAGGCAGCTTAGCACGCATATGCAAAGCATAGGCTTTGGTGTCTATCAGCCCTGAAATGGAGAACAGGTTCCACCTCTACCTAGTGGTGAGACCTTTGGCATGTGGCTCAATCTTCACAAGCCTCAGTATCTTCATCTGCAAAAGTGGTTGACAAGCCACTGTGAAGCATGCTGATGACCTTGTCTGTCTGGTGGTTTTCTCTGGCCAAGTGAAGGTTTGCAATGCCCCAACCCATGCCTCCCACTGCTGGTCTGTTGAGTACACCACAGTACCAGAGGGAAGAGTCCACTGGGCATCAACTAATAACAACTGCCCACATCACCACATCATTTATAAGACATTCCTCATGCCATTTCATCCCCAAGGCATATCAGGGAAGGAGAGGGGAGGTAGATATTAACTCCAACTGATGGAGAAGCAGACTGAGGCCCAGAAAAGTTAAGTGACTTGTCCAAGGTCAGTGAAGCAGTTTCTGATTTGAATCCTATAGTTCCTTCTCAGCCTAGAAGCCTTGGCAGAAAAGAAAACAGGACTCCCCAAAGGTCAGAAAGCCCCTTGAAGGCAGAGTTTGGTTTACTTCTGTGTCCCAGCACCCAGCCAAAGGAAGGCTGGGACGGTGGAGATGCTTGGAGCCAAGTCCAGATGCCAGTGCTTCTGATATTGAGACCAGGGCTCTTTCAGTGCCCCACACTGCTTTTCTCTCTGAGTCTCCTGATGCCCATTTCAGACTTCACACGGATCTTAACTGAGAAGGCCTTAACAGACTTTTGATGGATGTGAGGCCTCCCACCCCACTGTCCTTTCCCAATTCCAGAGAACAGAGATGTCCCAAGAGAGACCACTGGGAGGCAAAGGCAAGGCAAGCATTGTCATGGGGAAAACATGGGGCGACTGTCATCCAAACAAGGTCATGCTTTGTTGATGCAGAAATGTGGAGGGGGAGAGAAGGCCCATCTGTGGCTGCGCACAGGGCCATTTCAGCTGCAAGCCTGCACAGAGCCTCCATTTATCCGTTTCCAAGAGCCTCGTTCTCTCCTGGGTGGGGGTTGGCACACACAGCAGCTGGAGTGGGGGAGGGTGACAAGCAAGGGGCTCAGGAGTGGGGGGTCGGAGAAGAGGGGTGGGAACTGGAGGCACTGGGACCCAGGCAAACAATCAAGAGTGGTCAAACCTGGTGGTGCCAGGCTCAGAGGCTGAGTCTGTTTTCCCCTTTTATAAGCAGATGAAGGAAGAACCAGAGTGGTTCAGTGTGGCTCACTGCTGGGTTCACCGGCCCGAGGGAAGGGTTGACATTTTTGTTTTCAACATATCTGGAGGGGGACGGGTACATGTTGGAGTAATTTAGGGAGGCAGGCCAGTGACTCATTCAGGCCCCAGAAGAGACCCAAGTCCAGACCCTCTTATGTCTTATAGGATTTGCTATTCAAATTCAACTGAGGAGTTATACCCTATGGTAACTTACCTTCCCTCCACCCCCCAATTCTTGGTGGGAATGTTTGTTGGTACCAGTGACAGGTAGAGACATTCCCAAAACCACCTTCACCTTTGCTGGTTTACCTTCATCATTTTATCTTATTTTTGTTTGTCTATTCCCTTCCCCTCTTGCCAAAATGCAAGTTCTGCCTAGAACAGTGCCTGGCATATAGTAGGCACTTGACAAATACTTGCTTAATGAATGAAAATGCCCATTTCACTCACTTCTTCTCTGACCTCAATGGTATTCCATCCCCCTGCCGATACCTCCCAGACTCAGGAAGGAAGAAAAAGCAAAGGAATTTTGCAACTTGGACTGAATCTCACAACTTGAGACACAAAACTCATCTGTATTATATACTTTGAATCCTGTGTGACCTGAGAAAATGCTCTGTTAAGGACGACTCATGGGGCAAGACAAAGGATGACAGAGCTGGTCACTGAGAAGAGGGAGGAAGGTAGGAGAGGCTTTCTAGAATCTGTTGAGCTGGTGGGACTGAGAGGACTGTCTCTGCTCAGCAGGAAGAAGCAAAGTCTCAACCCAGACTTTCTAAGCATTAGAGGGAGAGAATGATGGACACAGCAGCTTCTTTGCAAATCTGCTCAGGTTCAGAGTTAAGGGTGAAGAATGCTTGCTAAGAGATGTGGGAAATTTTGAAAGAAAGGTCAGGGGTAAAAACATACATAAAGACAAGGGAGAAGTTTGGCATGCACCTTGAGCATTCTTTGCTCCCAAGAAACTGTGATTCTCATGGCACAGAGGCAATGCATGGAAGTAGTGGTGGAGGAATGCTTTCCTGCCTTGCTGGAGTTCATATTGCTCTTGGAGGTAAAGGAGACTGAAGCTAGTGATGGTCAGGCCAAAAAAGTGGCCATTATGCCAGTCTGTAACCTCTCAAGGACAAGAACTGTATCTTTCTCATGTCTTCTTTACAGATGCCAGCACAGTACCCGGCACTTAGAAGACATTTCTGAACAATTACTGTTTGTCTACTTAAGAATGAAACTGTAGATAAACCTTAATACTGGCAGTTTGCAGCTTCTCCTTTTCCAGCTCTGCTGAGGCCTGTCAAGGCAGCAGAGATCCTCCTAGTATCCAAGGCCTTTGTGGACATTGTTGGGCCAAGGGTCAGTGAGGCATAAGAGTCAGGAGGCTAGGCCAGCACAGTTCTAACTAGATCCAAAGGGCCGGACAATACCGTCAATCAAAATGCACTTAACATGCATGAGACTACCCCCTTCTAAGAGACTGGAATGCAGAACACTGAAGGGCATGGAAAGAGTTCGATTTATCTTTGTATCCTCCATGCCTGACTCACTGCCTAGCACACGGTAGGCACTCAATAAAAGATTGGTGAATGAACTACCCAATGACTGGAAAACACGAAAGAAACTGGGGGAACCCAATGAAAGGGAGGGCATTTATAGGCAAAGATTTTAAATTCTCATCTCAGACCATTCCTTTCACATAAGCCTTGGCTCATCTTCTACACACACACACTCATCTCATCCCAGCTTTTCCATGTAACTCTATGGAAATTACACCACCCATCTCTTAGGGCCTCAGTTTGCCTTCTCTCTGAGCTCTGCAGTTTCTCCCAGCTATGAAACCATACACCATATATCTCGGCTTCTTGTTTGTAGGTGAGAGGAGACAGTGGCTCAAGGAGACTACCTCTCTGCTTGGCGCTTCTTCAAGTATTGATATGTGTGCCCCAATCTTTGCTACATTTCACCTTGTGCACACCGTCCTGTCAGCGCTAGTCTCCCCCACTATACTATCTTATTTATTCTCGTATCTCCACCGACTCAAGATCTGCAGAAGGTACTCAGTAAATTTAATGACTGCCCTAAAAGGGACTCAGGTCTGTTTAACACTCCCAAGTCTTGGGAAAGAGAAGAAAAGGATCCCGTCCTTGGCCACACAGCCCACGAGAAATAGGGCCCCTGTTTGCCCTATTTGCATAAGCGCAAACTGCTGCCCGAAGGAAGAAATGAGGGAGTGAAGAGTCGCCCTTCTCTTTTCCTGGGAGCTCAGACGCAAGACCGCACGGGACCGGTCCGAAGCGAGACTGGTTAAAAAAAAAAAAAAAGTAGGGGGGCCGCTATCTACCCGTCACGCCTTTCGAATCCAGCAGGGCACCAAGAAGTGCCCAGAGTGCGGCTCTCCGCTCCGGTACGCGCCTCTATTCCCGGACATACAGCCTCGTCACCAAGGAAATCCGAATCCCTCATACTCTCTGAGGCGGGTGGTGTATCTCAGGGCGGGCACCAGGAGCCTTGACCATTCGGCCGTGACAGGCCCCAAGGCAGACTGACAGGAGTTCTGAGTCCAACGACTTCAATCCGTCCCCACGGCGTCCCAGCTCCGCAACTCACCCGAACTCCACCTCCACTGACAAGGGCGCTGCCATCTTGGGGAAACCGAGCTAGCAAGAAACGCCCCTCAACTTCCGGGGCCCCGCCCCCACTTCCGGTCACTGTCCGTCGCCGCAGCCGGAAGAGGCGGTGTCTAAGGAGTCATCGTCTTCATTTAACGGATGAAGTCCCGAGTGAAGTGTGTGACGGAGTGGAGTAGGGAAGACTACAGGCACTGGTGGGGAATCTGGAGTTGCTTACCCTACGCGTTTTACAGACAGGCGCCTGAGACCCAGCTGGGCAAATGACTTGTACAAAGCTGCAACTAGTCAGAGGAGAGCCCCCAGCATCCTTGCGAAATGACTGAGCCACATTACTATTTACCTTGTCTTAGTTACAAATTTAGTTTTCACACTACTTGAGCGAGCCTATCCACTTGTCTGCCTTCAATTATAAGTGACTCCCAAATTTTTATCTCCAGCCCAGAAATCTCTATCCTGAGCTCTCGACACGCTATCCAACTGCCTCTAGACATGTCCATTTGGATTTCACTTACTCAATAGATATTTATTGCACTCCCTCCATGTGCAAGGCATTTTGGTCGGTACTATGGCTAAGCAAGGTTCTTGCCATTAGGATACTCACATTCTAGTGGGGAAGACTAACTTTAATTCAAGTAAACATACAAATCAATGTAAAATCTCAAACTGAGAGAAATGATCTGAAGCTAAGGAACTTCAAAAGGAAACTGATTAGACTGGGCTTGAGGTGAGATCTAAAGCCTGGGTAGTTAACTAGATGGGTGTGAAGGGAGAAAAACCTCTGAGAGCATTCCAATGAAGAGAATAGAAGGGCTACAGGCGCTGGGTGGGAGAACATGCTGGAGCATTAAAAGAGGAAGGTGGAAGTTCAGCAGTAAGGAGCCTGGTAAGAGAAGCTAGACAGGTGGGCAAAGTCCAAACCATGACTTGTAAGCCAGGTAAGAAATTCAGTCTTTATTCTGAGAGCATTGGGAGACCATTTAATGGTTTGGGGAGGAGGTAACATTATCAGAACTATTTTTCAAAATATCCTGGCTGCAATGTGGTGAATGATTTGGAGGGGAACAGGAAAGGAGACAGGGAGACCACATGGAGCCTGTTGAAAGAGTCTAGGGTAGAAATGATGGAGTGAAAAGAAATGGACAGCCCATGAGTATCTAAATCGCAATTCCAAAAGTGAACGCAGCATTGTGAGAGTATGATGGTGTAGCCTTGTAGTTAAGGGTGCAATACTGAATGGTTCAGAGTGAGAGCTCTGGAGTTCAACTGCCAACTTTATATTCAGGTTCAGCCACTTCCTGAGTGTTTGTGGGCAAGTCCCTTAACATTTTTATGCCTCAGTTTCCTCATCTGTAAAATGGGGATAAAAACACCTCATAGAGAGTTCTGGTGAGGACTAAATGAGTTCTTGCCACAAAGCCTCTCCCAAATACAGGCTCTCTCCTGCATTCCCCATCTCAGGTGTACCACTAACACTCAACAAGATACCCAAACAAGAAATCTTGACATTGTTCTTAATTTTCTCTCCTTCACCTCCCACATCAAGTCACCAAATTTCAATTAGTCTCCCTTCTAACTTCAAATTCTTCCACTGTCACCACCACCACCCTCCTCCTCCAGCTCATCACCTCTCATGTACACCTGCTTTCTCTCTGGCCTGCCCACCTCCTCTCCAGCACTGGCTTCACTGTACATACAGTTCAACTTCATGGTCAGTCCCAAGTCCCTTCAATGTACCAGGCATTATTCCAGGTCATTGGCTAAATAAAACAAAGGAGAGACAGCTCTGGTCCTTAAAAAGTGCAAAAGAATCCTATAGTAAAATTGAAAGTCCCCACATTCACCCACCATGCAACATGGTTAAATCACTTCCCCTCTCTGGAACTCAGTTTCCCCAAACTAAAAAGAGGATTTGGGATGAAATTATCTTTTTTCTTTCAGCAAAAATATTCTAAGATTCTTCCCACTGGACTTAATTCCTTACCTGATTCATCTTTGATCCTCAGCATATATTTAGGGGCTTTGCATGCTGTAGGGTTTGATAAGTACTTGCTGCTGAATGAATAAATGAATACATGAACGGGTGAACAAAAATCATTCCTCTGCTCAAGGCCATTTAATGGCCTCCCTTTGCCAACAATATAAAGGCCTTTACCTAGAAGGTGTTCAGGGACTTTTACAGCCTGATCCCAACCTGCCAAATCTCCTCTGACCCTGGGAACTGCTATTTCCCAGAACTGAAACAGAGCTCTAGGGAGATTTGGAAGAGCTTCATCCATCTGACGAACATTCATTGAGCACCTATTACGTGCCAGCCCATGTTGGTGCTAGAAACACAATAGTGAACAAAACCAATGGGTCCCTGCCCTCTCACGCTGATGTTCTTGAAGACACAGACATGGAAAAACAGACTATACAGTGTAATGGATGATATGAAAAGGGAACATGGGAGCCTGTGGGAGCCAAGGGAAGCTGGGATCCCAGCTCCAGATCAGGGAAGACTTCCTGTAGGAAGTGACATCTAAGCCAAAGTCCAAAAGGGGTAGTGGGAGGGATGGTGAGGAGGAAGAAGGCACATACAAAGGCTAGAAGCATTCCCTCCCTCCTGGAGTGGGAATCCTTCCTACATCTCATCAGAGAGGTGGTCCTCCAGCTTCTCCATAGCCCCAGAGACTGACAGCTCACTTCTGGGTAAATCAGACCATTCTGTGAATGCCCTGTTCTCACTCTTAACGAAGTCCTTCCTTCTTCTCACCCCAAGCTTTCTCCATTAAACCCCTTAATTCATAACCATCATGGTTAACATATGCATTCTACGCATATTGAATATTTGAGTACCTACTTTGCACCTGCCAGGTGCTTTACATGCATCGCCTAATTGATTCCTTATAGATATTTAATGAGGTAGGGACTATCGTATCCCCATTTTTCAGATGAGAAAAATGAGGTTCAGAATTTGTGGTTTACCCAAGGACCCTTAAGTGTCAAGCCTCAATCCCTGGTTTATGCGCCTTCAGAATCCCTGCCCCTAAACACTGCCCCTAACTACGCTAGGCTCACCCAAATGCCGTCCCCTTGGATCCACATGGAAAAGGGGCTTGGACCCCAGCCCCTGTCCTCTCCAATGGGCCAGCCATCCTGGGTTTTGGCCTCCAACCCCTCTGAAGCAACCAGGGAGACAAAGGTGGGGGAGGCGAGGGTTTGGGTGCCCCCCTGCTCACTGCCCTTTGTCTGCCCGCCTGTTCCCCTCCCATGCCCCTGGAGGCTGGGAGGCGCCTCTCGCAGGCTTCCTCCTCCCATTCTTGTGCTAATTAGGTGTCAAGCTGAGATCAGTGAGAAAGAAATCCGCCCAGGCTTGGGTTAAACTGCCGCCAAAGACGAGGGCTGAGCCCGAATATCATTAGGCCGGGAGGAAGCAAGTCCCGCTCTTTGGGGGGGAGGGGCCCGGACACACATTCACGCTCCTTTGAAAGTCTCTTGGCCGCCCTCTGCCTTGCCACTGCCGCATCAATGGGCCCCCCAGAGGTATTTAACCTTCTTCCCAGGAGTTGAAAGTGATACGCCAAGCATTGGCCTAGGCAGCCACTTGCCTGTCCTGAGGGCAGGATGGACCTCCAGAGATGCTCATGGCAGGCCCCTTCCAGCCTCCCTGGGCAGAGCAGGCAGGTTGCAGATGGGAACACTGAGGCTCAGGAAAGCGGGCTTTCATCCCAGTTCTGCCATTCACAGACTCTTGGTCTTTGGGAAGACTTTGCCTCTCTGAGCCTCAGATTCCTCATCTGTGGAACAGGGATAAAACAGTACCTGCTTTGTGTTAACGAAACAAGGCGCACAAAGTGCTTTGCCAAGTGCCTGACACAGAGTAAGTACTCCATACATGGTGGCCATTAGCAAGAGTCAAAGGAAGCGGTTTGACTCAATATAAGGATTTCCTAATGGAGCTCCTAGTCTCTGGAAGTGTGCAAGTGGAAGTGCCCACAAAGGACTGATTTTCCACATCTGCACTCACCTCTATCCCTCTCCCCTCCCCCTACAGCCATATTGGACTTCAAGTCTCCCTCTCTCCCTCCCCCCACTCCCCTGCAGCCACATTGTACTTCTTTAATCAGCCTTGCTCACCCTTCACCTCCACAACTTAACATTTTGCTGCTGCCCCTGTCTGGAGCACTCTTCCCCTTCCAGTTCTTGAATAACTCTTGGAAAGCCCTCCCTGACCACAAAAGCACCCCCACCGTGCAGATAGTGGGCTCCCTGAGGGCAGATCTAGGACCGGGTCTCTATTTCTATCTGCTCCTTAGATGAACTAACACAGTGCTTCGTAAACCAGGAAGTACTATATAAATGTCCAGAAAAGCCCATAAATGGTAGTTACTACTGTTGTTAATTAACTCTACAAGCATTTATTGAGCACCTATGGTGTGCATGGAGATGACTCATACACATCCAGGGATGATCATATACAGATCGGAGAGTTGTGGGGGCCAGAGGCCAGTCTCACCCCTTCATGGAAGGATGGGGGGCTGGGGTCCAGGTGGGAAACTTGGGCCTAATTTGGGGTCTTAACAGCTGAACATATCTCCTTTTTTTCTTTTAACTACCATCTGTGGAGCAGATATAAGCACCAGGCCCTGTAATAAGAGATTTTCATTCACAATCTCACTAATCTTATTGCATTTTCACAACTCTCCAGAAGTAGGAATTCCTTGACCTCCATTTACAGGAGAGGACTCTGAGGCTTGCCTGGCAAATGGTAGAACCATGATTTGAACACAGGCCTGACTCCAGAGCCTGAGCTCTTAACCACCACTCCATACTGCCTTTTGGTGACTGTTCTACCTTGAGGAAGGAACAGCTCCCTGGGGTGGGGGGTGAGTTTCTTTCTTCTTATTGTAGAGAACTCACTGCTGAGGGTTAAAGACACAAAGGTACATTGTCAAACAAGTCTAGTCCCTTGGAAGCCTGACCAAAGGCCCACCAAGGGGTCCTCTGGATTGGGTACCTGCTTGGAGGCCAGGGTGGGGATTCATAGCCCCATCTTCCAGTATCTCTTGGCCAAGCTCAAAGGGCCAGGACTAGATTCTCCAAGACCCATGTGCCCTCTGCTGGCCACACTGGGGCACTGCACTCAGCCATGCCTGCCACCTTCAAACTCCTCAGCATAGATCCCCAAGGGTCCTGACTTCTGTGCTGCTTCCTCCTTAAACCTGAGAAGCACCCGATTCAATTCCTCTTTTTTTAAATGTTTACCGCTCCCTCCAGGAGTTACCTCAATGTTCCCCGCCAGGCCATCATCCACCTAAACTGCCTGTGGCCTTGGGCACGGCCCCCAGAATCAGCTCTACTGTCATGCATGGGATGGAAGCTCATGTTTCCTGTTGCCTTCTGCACCAAAAGGTAGGGTGGTGCAGCAGAGGGGTAAGGGTTCCTGGAGCCAAGCTTGCATTACAACCCGCGCTACTTGCTATGTGACTTTGGCCAAGTGACTCAAAATCTCCAAGTTCTGGATCTTTCTTTGAAAAGCTCATTACAAAATCCACCTCAGACTTGTGAGGGTTAAACAGTAAAGATAAAGCACCGGGCACACACTGCCCTAGATTGTGCTGGACCCCTTTCCCTTTAAGTGTTAGGTTTATAGGCTGGGCTTGACTCTGGCTGATGGGGCCTAGAAGACAGCTGCCTCACCATCAGCACTGCAACAGTGCTGTTCTAGTAAGACTCTGCTCTAGGAAGCTTCCATGGACTCTGCCTGTGCAAGGTTTAGGCAGCCCTGCTGCTCTGGCTCTTACAGGTCCCCATCCCCCACCCCCCGCCACCTCACCCCAAGCAGGCCTCTCCAGCCCCTAAACAATTGGGGAATGCACCCCAGGGTGAGGGAATAGCATTAGCAAGGGTCTGGAGAGGGAATTCTGCCCTAGGTTAGGATTTTCACTGCAAAGACTCTGAACATCCCCATTCACCATGAGGGCTACCTTTAGCTCTCTGAATCCTCTTAACTAGTTATTTCCATTTGGCAGATGAGAAGCCTGATGCACTTGCCCAAGGTCACACGTTTCTGAATGACAGAGCTGGTTTGGACTTTCAAGCCTATGCTGTTAACCATCTTCCAGATGCAGGTGGGTACTGGCTCTGAGACAGCAGACTGAAGGCAGGGGCTGTCATCTTACCTGCCATATCCTTAGGAGTCTAAATGAATGAATGAATTGGATACATGAGTGCATGGGCCAGAGGAGCAGTAGGTGGGGTCTGAGCAGGGCCTAGAAGCCCAGGCTGGGGGTGGACGGGGGGGACACAAGGATTCGGAAAGAACTCAGTCATCATGCACAAGGGCTATGGGCAGTCGAGGCAGAATTTATTGGCTCTTGAGCCCCTCCCTGCCGCAGCCCCATTTTTCCTTCTCTTATCACCAGGCCAGGACTGAGATAGAGAAGATGAAGTGGACAGACCCACCAAGACAGAAAAGCCCTGCCTGAGGGACAGCCAGGCAGCGGCTCAGGGAGAAGAGGATGGAGGGGTGGAGAGAGAAGGGCACTTTGCCTGGGCTTCCCACTGAGAGTGGAACAGCAGGGGCCCCACCAGGCCCACCTCTCAGCCTCCTGGAGGCATGGGCAGGTCTGAGAGACATTTGGGCAGCTCAGGGTCCATGATCCTCTTCGGTCTCCAGATTGACTGGGCCACTCCTGCCCTTGCCCACTCTGATGACTTCCTGAGTCTGGGGGCTTCTGCCCCGGTCCCACAGATGAGCTCCCCTATCTCTGGGAAGACCCTGGTGACCCCCTCCCCCCTCCTTGCTCTGACCCAAGACATCATCCTATGGGGCCCGTCAGTCTCATGGACACAAAGCTTTCACAGAAAACCTCTAGAGGGGGTGGGTGAGGCAGCAGTGAGTCACATGGCAGTTTTCAGGGACAGGGGTCAGCACCTTGAGTTTGAGGTGTTACGCCCTGCTTGCTTTGGTCTGGCACTGCTCAGGACCTCTCTGGAGTGGGAGCTGGGGCTCCAGATCCAGCATCCACTGGCCCTCAGAGAGATGCAGGGGGCAAATCACAGCTTCTCCTCGCCTGCCTGGATGCGGGTGTAGGCCTTTTGGTCCAGAGGGAAGTAGCGGCTCTTCCGGGCATCCAGGTAGAACAGTGGGTCTTTCACAATGGCTGGATTAAAGCCCTCCTTTCGCAGCTCTGTCTTTTGGAACTTGTAGGTCCCTGGGAGAGCAGGGGAGACAAGAGGGAAGAAAATCAGATGGGACAGGGCAGATGGCCCCCAGAAACCGAACCACTAGTGTCAACAAGGGGTCAGGGGGAAGGAGGGCTAGAGAGACAACAGAAAAAGGGGAGGTATGGGAGAAGGGGTTTAGCCCTTTAGAGTCTGCAAGGAATGGTCCATCCATTACATTATGTACTGCTTCTCAGATCAGCCCTGGCAAGGTAGGTGCTGCATTTTCTGTTTTGCAGATGAGGAAAATGGGACTTGAAGGGAAGCTGCTTGCCCAAGGTCACACACAGTGAGAGCAGAGTGGGGACCAGAACTCAGGTCTTTTGATTGATGACTCCCTTTATTTGAGCACTTACCATGTGTGGGTATCTCATTTAATCTGTACCTCAACCCCATGAGGCAGGTGCTGAACATTTTATGGATTCTAAGACACACGTTTTCACATTTTCATACCTCAAAATAGTTTAATTAGCAGCATAGTAAAATAAATTGTGCACTTTTCAATCAATGTTATTAGCCCCACTGTATAGATGAGAAGACTGATGCTCAGAGCTGCACATCACAGGGCCAATATCACACAGCTAGTAACGTCGTGGGAGTTGTGAGTGAGTCTAGGCCTCAATGGGCCTTGCACCTTCCACCTCTGACCTCTTGGAGGTGCCCTGAGACCAGTCCAGCCTTCTGAAGGATAGAAGCTACAAAAAGCAGGAGCCATCCCAGCTGAGACCCTAGATTCATGCTATCCTAGAGCTGTTGGCCATATGTGGCTATTTAAATTTACATTAATTAAAATTAAACAAAATTTAAAATTCAGTATCACAGGCAAGCTTTCTAGTGCTCGATAGCCAGTGGGACTAGTAGTAGCAACCAGGTTGGATAGTACAGATAGAGAACATTTCCATCATGCAGAAAGTTCTGTTGGGCAGTGCTGCAAAACCAACCAACTGAGAGCCTGGCATGGAATAATGCCACCTTAGACTGTCCAGCCCCAGCTGAGTCACCTCATGACTGCAGCTCCTTGCATGACCCCAGGTGAGGCCAACTGAAGAACCGCTGAGCTGAACTTAACCCCCAAATTGCTAGAATCATGAGCAAATACAATGGTTATTTTAGGCCATAATTAGGTATTGTGGTGGTTTGTTCTGCAGCAAAGCCTATCTGAAATCCTAAGTCTGATAGTTTCCTGCCTCCCCTGGACAAGAAGTCACAGTGATCATCCAATCCTCAGGGAACTCAGGGAACTCACAGTCTTGGAACTGTGTGGAACTCACAGTCTTGGTTAAGAGTTCAGCACTAGTGTCCCTGTTCTGAAGCCCAAGACCCACCCCCTGCTTCAGAGGCCTAGGTGCCCGCTATTTGGCAGGGGCCAGATCGTCAGAGAAGGCCTTTCATCAGAGGGCAGGAGTTGGCATAAGGACCACGTGGGAGGCACCCAGGCAGATGTGGTCAGAGGTTGAGCAGTGGGGAGAGCCAGGAAGGGCCTCAGTGCTTCTAGACACCCACCAGAGAACTTCTGAGAGGCATCAGTAGACTCACAGCTGGAAGGATGGCATTGCCCTGCTGGTATGAGTGGGCAAACTGTTCATCTCTCTCCCAGATGCCTGTGACAGCCCTTGCACTCCTCTCCACACCTCCACACAGTGGCCAAGATCTTGCCCTGTGTTCTGGCCCCTGCTGGCCTCTCTATCCCACCACACTCCATGACCTGACCCTCGCACTTCTCCAGCTTCAGGGGTCTCCTTTCATCCCTCCAGCGCCCAAGCTCTTTCCTGCTTCAGGGGCTTTGCACTTGCTGTTTCCACAGCCTGGAATGCCTTCCTCCCCCCATAAAATCTTCCGTTTCATTCGGATCTCAGCTTAAACATTACCTTCCAGGGGAACTTCCCAGTTGTCCCAGCAGTAGGCCAAACCCCCTTTCATCTGCTTTGTGGACAGCCTGATCACTTGTATTCCATTCATCACCTTTGGAATTCCTTTTCCTACAGCCACCTCCTGCACTGCTCTAGAAGCTTCAAGAAGGCAAAGGCCCTGTCAAAACTTATTACCTATATTCCCAGGGCCTAGCACAGTGACTGGCACCTAGTAGGCACCCAATAGATATTTGTTCCATTATTGCACAGATGGACCTCCTTTCTCTGAAGGCTCAGTCTGCTCACCCATACAATAGGAGGTTAGTTTACCAACTACCCAGTAAGGCTGTGGGTGAAAGTCAAATGACAGCCACCCAGGTCCTTCCAGAAGGAAACAGGCAAGGGGCTAGGTGTGGAACCTGAGAGTTGGAGTGGGGGTGGGGACAGACCTGTTTTGTACAGTTTGGGCAGGAAGCGCAGGAAGATGGGGCGGGCGTACAGGGGTAGCTCCTTCTCCAGGCACTGTGCAAAATGCTCCAGGTCATAGCTGCCAGCAGGGTTGGCCACGGCAGCCATTCCGGCCCGACCCTCAGTTCCTGGAGGCAGTAAGGTGGACCGTGAGCAGCTGGTGGCAGGGAGCCCCTGGGTGGTACTGGCCAGATGCATGCTATCATCTGCCCACCCAGGCCTTCCCCCACATACCTGGCACTTCGACGCCATAAACAGCCACATCAGCCATGTCCAGCAGGTGGCTGAGTGTGCCCTCCACCTCAGTGGTGGACACATTCTCTCCCTTCCAGCGGAACGTGTCCCCGGTGCGGTCTCGGAAGTACAGGTAGCCCAGCTCGTCCATCACCAGCACATCGCCTAGGGAGGGGTGGTGTGTGGCAGAGCTTGGGCCTGCCCCAGCTCCTGACTCAGAGGTTTAGGCCAGGCAGTCGTCGCTGGATCCCAAGGATTTGTTTTACCACAAGACCTGGAACTGGGGGAGCCCTAGTGAGGTGTTCTCTGAAGGTAGGGGGAGTTCCCTGTCATCCCTCCCTCCTCCAGGAAGGAACTGCTAAGGAAAGAAGGGGGTTGTGAAGAGCTGGGGAGAGGTGTCCACCCACCAGTGAGGTAGGCCTGGTCCCCTTTCTTGAAGACATCCTTGGCGATCTTCTTGTTGTTGGCACCCTGATTGATGTAGCCGTCAAAGCGGCGCAAGGGGTCCTGCTGGATGATGCGGCCCACCAGCTGGCCTGGCTCACCTAGCAGGCAGGGAAGGCAGAGTCAGATTTGGAAGCGTCCCCAGGTAGTCTCTTCCACCTGTTCCTTCTATCCATGAACAAATACTGCATCCTGATCTAACTTCTATTCACACTGCTTCCCTGGGAAATGCCCCATTTCTCCCCCTAGCCCAGGAGCTTCCTCAGGGCAGGGAGCTTATCTTGGCATCTCTGACACAGGCAGGCCCTCAGTAATGTCTATTTGCTTAATGGATGGGAAGATGAACAAATAAATGGGTGACCAGCCTCTAAGTGGACAGTGTGACCAAAGCTAGTGCTTACCGAGCCCCTCCTCTGTGCCTGGAGGAGCTTTACATTATCACAATTAATTCTCATGTCAACCCGATGAAGTGGGTGCTGCCTTCATCCCCATCTGCAGATCAGGAAACTCAGAAAGGCTGAATAAGTTGTCCATGTCCCAGAGCTAAGTGGCTGAGCCAGGATAAAATCCAGGCAGCCCGGACAGATTCTTCTCGAGTCAACACGAAAATGAGTGAATGGACTGACGGATGGATGGATGGGATGGTGAAGTAATGAATGGATGGATGGAAGAAATGAAACTTGTAGAAGTAAGAGAAGAACTGACTGATGTCCACTGGTCAGAATAGGGCTCCCCACCCACCTTCACCTGTGTTAACCCTCTCCTGGGCCAACCCCCAATTCCAGCCCCGCAGAGACCTGGTTGACAGGGAATGCAGACACCATCGGTCCCCCGGATCAGCTCCATGGTGTCCTCATTGACACGCACCAGCCGGATGGGGTACACGAAGGTCAGGATGCGGCTGTTGAAGCCACAGGCTCCCACCTGCAAAAACCAAGACTTGTGCCTGGACACTTCCACTGTGGGTCCAAAACTGGATGATAAGGGGGCGTATCTAGCACCCCTGGAACTCTGCCCCCCCATGTCCACCCAGGGCCTTCTGGTCCATCCTTGCAATGGCCCCGCCCATGCCCCAACCTGGGCCACACCTGACCGTCAAAGTTTCCCAGGCTGCAGTTGCATTCAGTGGCCCCATAGAACTCAGCCACCTGGGGGATGTGGAAGCGGCTGGAAAAGTCGGTCCAGATAGACTGCCGGAGGCCATTGCCCAGTGCCATGCGCACCTGGTGCCGGTTTTCTGCTTCCCGGGGCGGCTGGTTCAGGAGGTAGCGGCACAGCTCGCCGATGTACTGTACAATCTGGGGGTAGACTTGGCATGATTCTAGGCCCCTATGGTTGCTCTCACTTCACAACCTCCCAACCCCCAAATCCCTGTCCCTACTAATTTGTCTTCCCAGGGGCTGGTTGTGTGATCCTTTCCCTCTCTGGGCCTCAGTCTCCCCCTCTGAACAATGGAAATGTTGCTCTAAATGACGGGCCACCTCAGCTCGAAGACAGGTGTCCCTGAAATGGGGTTGGTAGGAAGGTAACAAGGGGAAAGAGATGGTTCGTTCCCTTCCCTTCTCACTTACTGTGCACTTGTACTTGATACAGTCGTCCCAGAACTGGGAGGCTGAGAACTTCCTCCGAATCACCACTGTCATGCCATGAAGTAGGCACTGCCCAATTCCCACAATGTTTCCTGAAGGCAGAGGAGTGGGCTCCAGAGGTCATGGAGATGGGAGACCCTTTCCTCCAGAGTCTCCTCTTGTCTAGGACAGCTTCCTAACAGGCCCCTTTCCCCACTTCTCTTCCTTTCTTCTCCTGCTCCTCCTACACAAACTGATCTCTGCCCTGCTCAGATACCTAGGAGATCCAGTGTGCACTCTTCAGATGGGCCTCCAAGGCCTCTGGAGCAGGCCCTGATTGTCCTGTACCTGTATAACATTGCCATTCAGCATGGAGGACTGAGTTCACACCACTCCTGGCCTCTGTCTGGCTCAGGTGTGCCTCCTCCAGGAAGCCTTCCCAGGTTTCCCATAACTGGGCTCTCCCCTATGCCAGGCTTGCTCCCTGCCCCTCCTCCACACTCATTGTGCCATTTCTTGTATTATGTAGGTTCCCATCATTCATCCTGCTCCAAACACACACATCGACTTTAAAGCATCTTGAGGGCAGAAACCTTATTAATTCGAACGCTGTCTCCTCCTAAGCACCTAAAGCCAAGCAGCAATGCCATCTACATCTGTGGAAATGAGATGAACTATCAGGCCTGCCCATGTGCCCTGGGAAATGTAGCTACCACACACAGACTGAAGCTGGTGTGATTACCCTCATTTCATAGATGGGAGACGACTAAGGTGGCAATGTCTGGATTTGAACCCAGATCCGACTCCAAAGATCATGTGTTTCCACTGCAACACACTGCCTGGAAAGGGGGATATAGTTCCTGTGGACTGGGGAGGAGGGGGCCAGGTCTAAGTTTACCTGCTGAGTGATAGAGGGGAAGACAGTCGTAAACAATGTCGTCTGGCCGCATACGGAATCCGTAGTACACCAGGGCAGCCATGCGGTAATACCTAGGAAGGGAGAGGGTGAAGGACTCATAGGCCCCTGGAGAGGCAGAAGAAGAGGCTCCCAGGCCCTGCCCACCCTTCAGGCACCTGTCCCTTACCTGCTGTGGACTACAATGGCAGCTTTCGGCAGCCCCGTGGTGCCTGACGTGTAGATGTAAAAGAGCTTATCTGAGAGAAAGCAGATAAGAGTGGCTGTGAGAGGGGGCACAGCCACCCCACTATGGCACAGTGCTGGACAAAGGGTCATACAGACAGACACCTGCATGTGTACCTCCTTTAGTGCCTGTTCCCAGTACACCTCTCCTGGAAAGCCTTCTCTGATGACCCAGACACTGCTCTCTGCTCTAATACCTGCATTTATTCTTTCAGCAAACATTTCCTGGGCCCTCACTCTGGGCCAAGCCTAGGGATATCAGAGGGACTAAGATGGGCACAGTCTCTGCCCTAGAGGAGGTCACAGCTAGTGGGACAGTCAGATGAGTACACAGGCAATTCCAGTACTACACACAAAGTGCTGGGATGAGGGTGGGAAGCACAGGACCTGTCAACACACAGCAGAGGCACTTGACCCAGGCTTGAGAGGAGGTGGGCGCCCAAGGGTGGGCTTCCTGAAGGAGGTGATGCTTATGCCAAGTCTTAAGTGCATAGGTAGGCAATATGCAGTAAGGGGGGTGTTCCAGGTGGAGGAAGAGACTGGGCACCTTCTATACCACTGACCACTTATTTATCCCACCCTTCAGCCCAGAATGGGGACTGTCACATTATCATTTCTGTATAAGGTTCAGTCTTACCACACCAGAGGTTCCTGAGGTTGGGAATTCCGTGGGATGACTCTGCATATCAAATAGCAACCATCTCAAGCTCTCTGAATGCCTGCCATATGCCAGCCCTAGGCTGGGCACCATGAGGGCACCAGGGTGAATCAGCCAGAGTCTCTGCCCTCAGGTAGCTGACAAAAGCACCACGGTGACAGGACATGCATGCAAGGGAGCTTAATAATGACTATGACCAGTTACTGAGCACGTCTTGCCACACCCTAGCTTCAGAAGTTTACCTGCTGTATCTTTTTTGATCCTCAGGGCCACCCTATAAACTAGGTTCTTTTACTATCCCCAGTTTTATGGCTGAGGGAATAAAAGGTCAGGTTCCCAGAGTAACACAAGGTAAGAGGTAGAGGTGGGATATGAACTTGGATCTGGCTCGATAGTCCAAGCTCTGAGCTGCCAGTCAATGCAGCAAGCTGAGAAGTTTCACAAGGAAATGTGAGAGCTAAGGAGCAAGGCAGGCTGGAGTGTAGAGGGAGAAAAGTGCAGCTTGGAAGGTTGTCTGGAGGAGGTGGAGGGGAAAGCAGGCAGCCCAGTGCAGGGAGATCAAGGTTGGGACCCAGCAGTGTCTTACACTGAAAAGGGGCTTGATGACTACAAAAAGAGTCTTGCCTCTCACCTCCCACCCCCAGCCAAAATTCCAACACAGCAGCTTCCTGGGCTCATTCAACAAATCAAAGAACTGGATTTTGTGTGCTGGGCACTTTCACACACATAAGTCATTAACCCTTCAGTAACCCCTGGAGTGTCCCACAGAAGTACCCAGGTCTTCTGGCCCCAATGTCAGTGCTCTCTCCTCAGCTCATCTTGGAACCCCTCTGTGGGGGTGAGGAACCTACCTGTGAAGCCCTTGTCAGGGGGACTGGGCAGGTGCTTGGGGGCATCGTCCAGTAGGGGCTCCAGATGCTCTGTGCCAGTGGGCACTGCCCTGGGCTCCCAAGAGCCAGAGCAGAAGAGGCTCAGTGAGGGATCCAGACCAGCATGGATCTCACAGACAGCTGTAGGAGAGACAGGGTAGGTCAGCAGGCAGTCCAGGAAACCCCATGTCCCAGGACCTCTGTTCATGTTGGTGCCAGCCATGCTGTTAGGGGAGACTGACTTGTCCACCCCCAGAAATGGTAAAGCACCTGGTGTTTCATAACAAGGAAGATGCTGATTGGAGCAACATTCCCATTAGCAGTGGGCTCTCTTCACAGAAGGTTCTTTACATGCATTCTGCTAACACAACCCTATGAAGTAGGTACCAGTAACAGCCGATTTTTCAGATGAGGAAGTGGAGGCTGTGAGAATAGGAGAAACTTGCTCACAGCTGGAATGTGCTGGACCTGGGATTCAATGCCAGTTCTGTGTCACACCATAGTGTGAGCACCTCACCACTGTACTACGCTACTCCATGGGGCTGTTAGAAGGGAGAATTGGGTGGTCAGTGTCCAGCAGCCTTCAAGCCCCTTCAGAGACTGGGAACTTCTCCCAGGCTCCCCTGGGTACTGCATAGACATCCAGATAATCATGTGCCCTGGGTATGAGCCAGTCCTGCCCTGCTCAGCCCCATTTCCTCTGGATTCCTCATGTTTGTCCAAGCCTCTCCCCTCTCCCCACAAATCTTCCCCCTTCCAGCATCTTAGTAACCTTCCCTGTCCATTATCCTACCACCAGAGCAGTGTCGGGAGAAAGAACACAGACACTGTGGTCAAGCCAACATCAAATTCAAGTTCCTCCACTCACCAGCTGTGTGACCTTGGGGGAGTTAATCAAACTCCTCTGAACCTCAGTCTCCTCATCTGTAAAACCTATATGACAGTCCCTATCTTACCCAATCTGTGGGAAGATTAAAGCTGCTGCTTCTAGAGTACCAAGCTCAGCACACTGTCAGTGCTCAAGGTGGTAGCAAACCAAACACAAGCTCTGAGGACAGCAGGGAATGGATTTGTGTTCCCATTTTACAGATGAGGCAAATGAGGCCTAATGAGTCTCATTATCTCAGGGTGTTCGCCCAGGATCACACACTTGCTTAGCACTTCAGGTGAAGTGTCTTCTTGAAAACAGTATGAGGGAGGTACTGCAGATGAGGAAACCAAGGCTCAGAGAATTCAGGTCTCTTACTAGGATATCCAGCTCACAGGTGGCAAAGCCCAGGTAGTCTGACTCTAGGGCTCATGCCCTTGACAGCTGAGCCACACAGCCTCTGCCACCTGGGGGAGGGTGGGCTGCACAAGGTACTAAGGGACTCCCCACCACCACTGGTCACTCCCCGGGGCTCACCTGGGGCCATCTCGCTGCCAAACATGAGGGCCCGTGCCTTGGAGGTGGTCAGGCAGTGGCGCAGTGCGTCCCGCCGGAGGTTGGTGTTGATGAGTGCGGCCTCCACACCCAGCTTGGCCATGCCCAGCCACAGGCCCACGAACTCATTGCAGTTCTCCATGAAGAGGGCAGCCACATCACCTGAGGCCAGGCCCCGGGCTTTCAGGAAGTTGGCCACCCTGCTCGAGTAGTCATCCAGCTGGCGGAAGGTCCAGTGCGTGTCTGTGCCCTCGAAGATCAGGGCTGTCTTGTCAGGATGGCGCCGAACCGTTGAAGCAAACAAAATGGGCACTGTCCGCTGCTCCCGCAGGTACCGCTGCACTTTTGCCTTCACCTTCATGAGCACCAGGCCACCACTGTGTGGGGGCAAAAGAGCCATGACTGCTGCGGGTGGGGGTGGGTGGGGGGCCACCACCCCATCCAGCCCAGGGTGTGCCACTTCTGAGCACCTTCTGCCTGCCAGTTATTGTGTAAGCCCCACAACATGCATCATCTCACTGATTCTTCACAATAATGCTCAGAGACTGGAGTGATTACTCTCTTTCCTGTACAGAGGAAGAAACTGAGGCTCCAATGGGATGACAGCTTGTCCAGCGCTTCACAGATGGGATATGGCCAAGCTAGGATTTGAACATCAAGCCACTCTGGCTCCAGAGTTCAACTTCTACCCTCTAAGCTCTGCTCCGAGCCCACTGCTCTGTCAGAAGCTTTCCAGAGCTCTTCGGGTCCCCAAATTAAAGTTCAAACTCCTCATTTGGGACCCCTCAGACCCCTGAATTGAAACTTGCCCCCCACCACTCATTACCACAGTAAACAAAGGATGAATCGGCCAAGGGAAGGACTCTGTCTTGCTCACTGTCTCCTCCCCCGTATTCTGCTCAGTGTCAAACACAGAGCAAGTTCAGTGTTTGTGGAAACACTTGGCAACATCCCTCTTCCCTGCACCCCCCACCCACCTTCTGACCCCTAGAACTCTCACAGCTTTCAGACCTCACTGCCTTGCTGATGCTGTTCCCTCTGGCTGAAGTACCTTCTTCCCACTACCTTGGACATGCAATACAAGAGGCCTCTCTGATTCCCCAAGCTCCTGAGGCTATCTCTCCTTGCTTCACACTCCCTCAGCTCAGTGCCATGGTCACTAAACTTCTTTTTGTAATCAACTCAGATGGACAAATGTTTAGCCACCTATTCCAGGTATGGGTCACTGCTGGGCACTGGGACACAATGGAGCAAGTCCACCAGGGTCTCTGTCCACTTAGCACTGCCTGTTAAGGGGTTTACTGTGTACCCTTCTTATCTCCCTGACCAGTCTGAGCTTGGCCCAGGAGTGGACCTGCTTTGTTCCCACTGGGACCCAGAGCCAGCCCAGCATCTGGCACAGAGGTGGTGAGAGCATGTGTTTCTGGTACAGGATGTCCCTGTGGACCATGTCTGACTTTCTTGGGGGAGCAGTTCTCCAAGACATCTGACTCAGGACCCTGCTTTAGGACTGTCAGTGCCCCTCGTGCCCTCCCTGACTCAGACCAACCTGAGGGCAGGGCCTTTCTCATAGGATACTTCTTCAACCTCTCACAAGTTGCTGGTGTCCCTGCAACACACCTGGGTGTTTGATGGATATCCTAGGCCCCAAGCCTGCTCCACACTAGGGAACTCAGGTTACAGATTCCCCAAGAGGACTTTGACCTTGGAGTTGGAGGTACCAGGTACTGCCAGGAAAAGGGTGTGGAGCAAAGCTGGTCCTTTGGGGACGAGATGCTCTGTGTTGGTGGAGGCTATAGGGTCTGGTTTGGGGAGATTTGCAGGATTAGAAGCCTGGCATGTCATGGAAGATCGAGGGAAGGGGTAGACATGGTACTCACAAGACATCACGCCTGACAGTCTTGATGAAGATCCGGATAAAGCGCCAGCCGCCAGACCCCAGGTAAAGGAGCAGCAGGGAGAACCCCACCTGGGTCCAGGGTAGTTTCAGCACCAGTTGGGAGAACAGCAGCACCCCCACCAGAGATGCCCCAAGCAGCATTGTGGCCTGTGGGCAGAGGGCAGTCAGCAGACCCAATGTCTAGGTCCCCCAATGCCAGGCCCAAACAGTCCAGGCAACTGTTACTCCAAAGGGTCAGTCTATGGTGTAGCTGGTCACACTGAGCGGGAGTGCTGAGGACAGAGGTCCCCTTCCAGGCTTGGCTCCCAGGGCTGCCTGGGAGAGGTAGGCGAGAAGCATGGGAGTAAAGGTGAGGAGTTCCAGGGGTGAGAGGCAGGCAGCTGGGTTCTAGTCCCCCAGTCCACCTTTGCCTGCCACTTTCTGTGTGACCGTGGGCAAGTCCCTTTCCCACTTTAGGCCTTAGTTTCCCTCTCTGGCCCATGGGTGTAGCAAGACTTGCTGTCAGAGGCCCCTTTTAGCCAGAACAGAGGAGTCCATTCTCCTGGCACTCAGGGTTCTCACCAAGGTGGGGAGCTCGACTCCCAACCCAGAAACCCAGGCTGGTTCTGTGGGTGACCAAGCCAAGCCACAAAACCCAGATGAGCAGCTTCCTCGAAAGGGGGACCAGGTTCAGTCCTCGTTCAGTGTCAGGCAGCTCCATGCTCTGCCGGCCGATAGGGGGCGGAAGAGCAGCGGTGTTAGAGCCGGAGAGGTGCCCGTGAGGTGAACGCCCAAGGGGTGACGGTGACTGAGGGAGAGGAAGAGGGTCTCGAAGGCACCCACACGCGTACTCAGCAAGCGGCTCAGCTGAAAACTTGGGGGCTGGGGCTGCGGGGGAGGGGAATGGCCGACTATGCCACAAGGGCTGGCCTAGGATTAGGACTCTCGGACTCTACTCCTGGCGCTTTACGGACTTACTTAAGGGGGCGGCTGTTGGGCCTCAGTTTCCTTTCCGGTTCTCCTCTTCCTGGGGAGAGGCTGAAGTAGCCTTAGCGCCTCCAAGTCAGATGATGCCATGATACGGGCCAAAGGAAACCCCTTACAAACTACCCGCTCCTCCTCGCAAAAAGCCCAAAGCTGGAAGGACCGAACCAGCAGCGTCCCTAACATTAATGCCTGGGGTCTTCAGGGTCCGAGAACCTCTCGGCTCTCAGAACCAACAAAGACAGAGGTCAGGAACTTGTTCCGGAAGTCTGGGGTGAGAAGAGGAGGGGTGCCCAATTCCGTCGGGCCCCCGTCGCCTACCGAGCAAGAGTAACAGAACGCCCCGCGGGGAGTTAGAGCGGCAGGGCGAGCCCCCATTACCTCCCCCGACTTGGCGGACCATATTCCCCCGCCCGGGGACCCGCCGGCTCGGCCTGTGCTCACCTATGGTCGGCCCGGCCGCACGGCGCCCAGTGCAGTTGCAGCCCGTCTGCGGCAGCGGAGTGAGGAGCGCGGGGGGCATCGGTAGCCCCTGGGCGCGTAGAACCCAGTCTCAGCAGCGTCCCGCCTCTTCTTTACCCTGCATGGCCCGGCCTCCCGGCCAGCCCCGCCCGCCACCCGGCCCCGCCCTCCCGCCGCGCTCCGCCCCCGCCCGCCTCCGCAACCTAAACCAGCTTCGCCGCGGGCACCACCACCTCCCGCAACTTCACCGCAGCTGGTGCGCCGCAGAGCCCGCCACGCAGCGCAGCCCCTGACGCCGTCAGACCCAGACCGCCCTGCGTGCGGGTCAACGTCGGGCGGCGGTGCCGGGGGGCACGCTGGGAGTTGTAGTTCGTGCCGCGCAGCCCAGATTCTGAGACCCTTGAGACCTGGGAGGGGGCAGGAGGGCTTCGTCTGGGTCGTGGGGGAAGAGTCGTCATCTGCACCATCAGCCGAGAATGCAGAATCCGCGCCTGAAACCCGGGCAGAGTTTAGCAAAGGCCTAGCATCCCGCCTAGAGAGTGATAAAAGGGCGGTTTGAGGCCAAGAAGTGATCGAGGGGTGACCTTGGATATTTGGGTCTGTGGTGTAATGGATAGTGCTTTGGACTTCTAGCATAGCCTGCTGTGGCTATGCAAAGGTATTGGGTTCTAGTCTCCACAAGGTTCAGAAGACCCCCTGCTACCGGCATACCTGAATCTGCTTGGTCCTCCAGGCCTAGCAGTGTTATTAAGACTCAGGAATCATTTTCCAACCGTGATTATCTCATAAGCAGAGGAAAACCTGTTTGAGGTGGCACAAAGGATTTGGAATCTGGAGTCACCAGTTGACTTTAACCTCTGATTCTTCTTTCCCCTGTAGCAAATCAGTTAACTTCTCTAAGCCTTTGACCCTACTTGTCAGGCAACCTGCCAAGGGCTTCCCAGCCTGTGGTGCTCTGAGCTTCTGATAACTTGGTTCCCTGATAAGGAAGCCTGTTGCACTTCTCTTTAAATAGGTTTGTTTAATCCTTAATCCCTTTGGTGGGTGGTCTAGTAGAAACCTTTAAGAAAGGAGAGCAGACAGTTTTCAGGACTATTCACAAGAATTAAAGATGGAATTTTGGTCTGATAAAGATTTGGAAATATTTCCATATTGGAAATATGGGTGCATCCTCTTGGAGGACCTGGGTAAATTAAGGCTTTCAAGTTGCTCACAATCTAGCTGGACATATAAACACAGAGGGCAGGCAGAGATCAGACCACTAGAGTAAGTTTTCCCTTACCAAGTGCTCAACTGTACTTCCTGTCATAATACTAATCACATATGATTGTAATTATTTGTCTTCTTTGCTTCCCAGACAGATCTGGGTTGCACTCCCAAACCCACCTGTGAGGCAAATCACCTCTCCCCGTGGAGCCTCAGCGGCCTTGTCTGTAATGTGGGAATATAGGCATCACGTTCCCTGTCCCCTAAGGCTGGGTGAGGAGTCAGTAAGAAGATGCTTGTCAAGTTCTCAGCACAGGGCTAGCATGTTGAAGGCCCTTAGCCAGCATAACTGCTCAATTCCAAGAAGGTGTGGATGGACCTCTATCACTGCTAAACCCCATAATCTGCAAAAGACAAACACCTAGAAGGTATTTGTGAAATGACTGAAGACTAGTGGCTAGGATCCATGGGGAGGGGAGGGCCATGTGTTGGGGAAAGTCTTTGGAAAAGCCTTTGTGTGCCAGGTTGTTTATCCCAGGAGCAATGAAGAGCCATTGAGGGTTTGTAAGACAAGGCAGAGCTAGGTCCTGTCATTTGTGGGGCAGGCTTAGCTTAGGTTGATCTCACAGTGGGCTCCTTTCCACTGACATGACCCAATCAGTGCTATGTTTGGAAAATGAACATCAGCATTTACATCTCCAGACTTATCAGAAATTGACATTTGGACTCACTTGAAGGAGTTATACCTCTCCAAGGAACTGAAGTGCTTACCCTACAGATATTCCGTTTGATTTGGCCTTATAACCTGGACTGTATAAGTCCTCACACTCTGGGTGTGTTCAAAACAAATACCTCTGGCCTGACTTTGTACATGGTGAACTCAGAGGCCTTCCTGGCAAATGTCAGCCTCCATTTCCTAAGAGCCTACCATGTGCTAAGCACTACATATGTATGATTTTACTGAGCCTCCAGTGGCTCCGTACTCTCCTCATTTTACAGGTGAGAAAACAGGCTCTGAGGGGTGCTACTACTGCAAAGATGCATAGCTGGTCAGTGGCAGGGCCAGGTCTTTCTGCCTTTGGAGCCTGTGTCCCCCCCAAACTGCTCTGGGTCAGCTACATATGGTTTGTATCAGGCAGAGGGGAAAAGGGGGCTTTCCCGTGGCTACTGGGAGAGGCTCAAGACCTGTATGTCCCAGGACATGCTCCACCACACCCCAGCAGTGTGGCCCTAAGAGACTCCTGGAACCTGAGACTCAGAGTCTTTGCTGCAATGTGAAGCTACCATCAGCCTCCACACCAGGGGTTGTTGTAGAGCTGAATGATTTATTGCAAGTGGGGTGCTCAAAACAGGGCTTGGCATCCTTCCCTTCAATGATGAAGGACCAAGCCCCTACTGTGTGCCAAGCAGTATTCACAGCAGTGAAAAAGAACAAGGGCCCTGCCTTCCTGGAGCAGACATGGATGTCATAAATAAATGAATGGATAAGACAATTTCAGAGTAGTAAGTGCTTTGAAGAAAATCAGGTGATGTGATAGAGCTAGGTGGGGAGGAGGAGTGCTTCAGATGGGCTGGTCAAAGAAGCCTCCCTGAGGAGGTGACATTTGGGCAGAGATATAAATGACAAGTAGCTGACCATGTAATGACCTAGGGACAGAATGATACTCCCCAAGGCAGGAAGAAGCCTGATGTATTCAGGAAGCAAGAACTCCAACACAGTTTACTGAGTTGGAGAATGGAAGTCTCTATGCTGAAGTCAGCGGGGCCTCAGGGACTGTGTTAAGAACTCATGAGTGGTAGATAGTGCCAGTTTCATTTTTCGCCAATCATGATTTGATGCCAGAAATGCAGCCCTACCGTCAGACCAGACTCCATTCCCAGTTAATTCTGATGGCCAGTGCCCATCTCACAAGTGCTGTGAATGCCCAGGATAATCCAGGAGCAGGGGAGCTGCCCATCTGGGCAAAGAAGACATCTGAGGGAGTGATCTTTGCCCCCCATCTCAGCACTGTTACTTTTTAGTGAGCTGGTGGTGATGGAGGGGCCTGGGACCCAGGGAGGTTAACCCTGGGAGCTATCACTGCACTGGGATGGATTCTGGAGAGGTAACCTATAATCCAAAGCTTTACAAGGTACGAGGAACACACCCCCATCCCCTCCTTTTTGTAGAAATTCAAGGATATCAGGAAGGTTTTTATATTTAAAAGTCCAGAATTCAAGGTAGGTTTCTAGCCTGCCACAAGCTTTCTCTGCCACTGAGAACCCTGGGCTGGGATATGGTGAGCACAAGGAAAGCTGAAGCCCTGGTGTGGCAGTGCTGGGCAAGGGCTCACATGGCTCTTTCTGGGGAGGTCTTCCAATAGCCCCTGGTTCCAGTCCCAACTCTATTCCTATTGCCTCATTGGTAAAAACACAAGTAATAGTATCACCTACCTCCTGGTACTGTTGGAGATGTCAATATGATACTGCATCTCAAGTGTTCAGCATTGCCTGGCACATGGTAAAGTTGTAAATAAATGGTGGCTGTTATAATAGATGGGGAAACCGAGGCACAGGAAACCAACCAGGAGGCATTGTGGCCTGTGTCCTAGTGATGCCAGGTAATTCCCTGCTCATCTCTAGGCTTTAGTTGCCCTCTCCTCACAAGGAGGAGTTGGCCACCCAAAACACCAAAGGCTCTAAATTCCAAGATGGGGGCACTTGCTATTCTGATGATAGTTTTCACTCTATTTGCCCCCACGCCTTGGCTCTGACCTAAGGAAGATGCCTCTTGCCACTCCAAAATGAACTTGCAGTCTAGCAGCTTCCTCTTCCACCTGCACATACAATATAAACAGCTCCTGCTCCTTGGACCCTTTCTCTGAAGACCCCACAAAAACCCTAGGAAGTGGGTACTATTATTATTCCCCTTTTACTGATGATGAAATGGGGACTTAGAGAGAGGAGAAAACCTGCCCTAGTCCCTTGGCTAGAAAGTGGTGGAGGAACTGGGAATTTGAGTCCAGATTGCCGACTTCAGACCAGTGATGGGACAAGGAGCTGAAGATGAGATTGGGAGGGGAATCTGCCTTCAGTGCTGGGAGGGCCCAAGGCTGTGGGGGTCATGGGCAGGACTGGGCAAACCCTAGGGGGAAAGGGAGGAGATGCAGACACTTGACTTGATGGGACCCTTTATTCAGACAGTCATGCCTCGAGCCAGTTGCCTGTAGCCCTCACTCCTGTGGGGACAGCCCAGCCTGGCCCCTAGAAAAACCCTGGCTGTCAGTGAGGGGTCTGGAACGGATCCCTGGGTTGTGAACCTGACACATCCCAGGACAAGCCTAGACAGCCAATCCCTGTTCACATGTGTTTCTCTTTGGGAAGCTCCTGGCTCCCCTGGAAGCCCCGTGGAGATGACTATTTCCTCCTGGGTTGGCCTTCAAGACCATTCAGGGATCGTTATGACAAACTATGATGTCCAGTGTTCAAAGGAAAGGAACAAAGGTAATGGCAAAGGACCCTTCCGTCCCCAGTGGGGAGAAGGCCAGGGGTAGGCAAACCAGACCCGCCTGATTCAGTTGCTCAGGGCCTAGGTAAGGCCCTGCACTTCCCTGGGGGGTGGCGTGATGCCCAGCTCCTCCCGCAGAGCCTTCAGGGGCTGTTCCCAGCGCCGCTCGTAGTACAGGTTGAGGACACACGGAGCTCTGTGACCATTCTGAACTGCCCATGGAATCAGCTCCGAGACCAGCACTTGCAATCTCCTGTGGGACAGCAGAGGAAAAAGATTCTGTTTATGTGCTCTTTACATGTGAAGCACTTGATGTGCATTTTTCTCAGCTAATCCTCACATAGACCTATGAAGGAAGTAGTTATTCCCATTTTTCAGTAGAGCAAAAGAAGCTCAGAGAGGTAAAATACCATGCTCAGAGCCATAGTTTGAACATCCTGCAGCCCAGATTTAAATCGAGGGCTACCTAACTGCAGAAACTAATGCTAAATTGCTTTCCCATTGTTTCTAGTGCCTAAGATGTTCAGATTTTATTCATTACCTTGAGACCCCCCACCCCCTGCCAGTTTCACCTTTCTGCCCATTCATTCCACCTTTGCTTCCTAGAGAACCATCAGGTTTGCTCAGGGGCATGCACGCTCTTCCCACTTCCTGGGGCCCTCTGAGCCATCCCCCAACTCCCCGTCACTTGAGAACTTACTGGGCATTGAGTCGGATGGGTCCAAAGAGTGCACCCAGGATGCACATGGGCAAGCCAGTCTGGACAGCCTCAAACCACTTGACCACGATCTCCCCTGGGGGGTGAGGAGGGAGGTAGTTATTATTCAGGGGGTGAACAGGGGCCAGGAAGAGAGGCCGGTGGTGCTCCTGGCAGGCCACAGCAAGGCATCTGCTTTTCTCCCAACTCGACCAGGGATCAGCCATGCCCAGCCTTAGCCTGTTCTGGGCCCCGGGACACTCAGCTTGCAGTGGAGGAAAGGGTTCAAGACAGAGCAGAATGAAGTAACAGCTGGAAAGGAAGCTTGGAGGTCAGAGTGCAGAAGACCCTAGATGCCAGGCTGAGGAGTCCAGAGTGGTTTCTACAGGCCTGACAGAATTGCTGAGGGTTTCAGAGCAAGGAGGCAGAAATGAGGTGACTGGAGGCTGCTACATCAGTGTAGGAGCCATAATGAGATGGCGGGGTTGGAGAAGAGGGGATGCATGTCAGAGATGCTACCAAGATGTTCAGGTGAAGCAGAAAATGAGGCACCAAGCCAGCTAACTGGTGGGTGGTGGAGACAGGTGAGCCTTATGCCAGCCCTGAACACAGACCCAGGGAGACAGGCTGGTTGGAGCATGCCCCGCCCCCCAGCCCGGCAGGTGGCTCGGGGGCACTCACCCAGGATGTTGGTGGGCATCCCCAGGAGGGTGTGGAGCATGTCGTGCACTTCCCGGTACCGCTGGATCACGTATGCTAGCTCTTCATCATCCGCAAAGCGGGTGGGCACGCGGGTATCTGGGGAGACCCTCTGACAACCATGAGCCTCCCCTATACCCCTTCCCAACAGTCCTCAGGACCCAATTTGTCAGCCTCCCTTGACTGTCAATCACCCCCACCAACTTATATCGAGAACATCTGGGACTTTATTTCTGTCCACATCAGCTAAGAGAGGAGACCTCAGGCAGAGAATGTGGTGGGATTGGCACCCCCCAACCCCCTTGGTCTAATTCAACTCACACACAATATTTGTAGCCTCTTGGAATCTATGGAAAAGAAGCCCCAAGTTACCTGATCCCTAGCACAGGCTGCCCTTAGTCTGGAATGCTGTTTCCACCATCCTCATCTTCACCTTGACAATTCCTACTTCATGACCCTGCTTAAGTTGTCTCCTCCACAGCAATAGGACTAAAGGCTCTGGGGAATTTCAGAAGAGGACTGTCCCTCCCTGGGTGACACCCGAAGGAGGTTAACCTGGCAGGTTTCCTGTGGATAAAATAATGTGTATCCTGGTGCAATCTGAGGGAAATGGCATAAAATGGGTCAGGGGAATGCCCTGCCAAAGCAAGAATGTCAGGAGTGTGTGGGGAGCAGGATATTGGCCCCAAGGACAATAACCTTCTTGAGCAGTGCTTTTCAACTGGGGAGATTTTGTCCCCAGGAGACATTTGCAATGTCTTGAGGCATTTTTGGATGTCACAACTGGAGGTTGCTACTGGCATCAGTGGGTAGAGGCCAGAATGCTGCTAAACAACCTCCAATGAAGAGGAGAGCTTCCACAACAAAGAATTATCCAGCTCAACACGTCAATACTGCTGAGGTTCAGAAACCCTGTTCTAGGTTTCTCAGAAAGTTAAACACAGAATTATCAGATAACCTGGCAATTCCATTTCTAAGCATCTATCCAAAGAACTGAAAGCAGAGAGTCAAACAGATATTTGTACACTGATGTTCATTGCAGCATTATTCACAATGGTCAAAAGGTGAAAACAACTCAAGTGTCTACCAACAGATGGATGGATAAACAAAATGTGGTATATCCATATGTGGTAGTTTGGAGCTGTTATGTACCCCAGAAAAGGCCACGTTCTTTTAATCCATTCTTGCGGGAGCAGACCTATAGTGGGTGGGACCTTTGGTTAGGTTGTTTCAATTGAGATGTGACCCACTCAATTCAAGATGGGTCTTAATCCTTTACAGGAGTCCTTTATGAGAGGATAAAAGGCAGAGACATTTGCAGAGAGCTTAGAGAGAGGAACAAATCAAAGATACCAAGAAAGGACACATAGATGCTTAGTGAGAAAGCCACTGGAATCAGAAGCTGAAAGCAATGAAACCAGGAGAGAAGGACCAACAGATGCCGACCATGTGCCTTCCCATGTGACAGTGGTGTCCCAGATGCCAGTGGCTTTCTCAAAGAAGGTATCCTCTTGCTGATGCCTTAATTTGGACATTTCTCATGGCCTTAGAATTATAATTTGTATCCTAATAAATCCCCATTGTTAAAAGCCAGTCCATTTCTGGTATATTGCATTTTGACACCTTTAGCAAACTGAAACACCATACAATTTAATGTTATTCAGCCATGAAAAGAAATGAAGTGCTGGTACTTGCTACAACATGGATGAACCTTGAAGATGTCATGTTGAGTGAAATAAGCCAGACACAAAAGGACAAATATTATATGATTTCTCTTATGTGCAATTTTTAGAATAGGCAGATTCATAGAGACAGAAAGCAGAGTAGTGATTATCAGGGTGGGGGAGTGGGGAGGGGGAATTATTGCTTAATGGGTATGAGTTTCTGTTTAGGACAATGAAAATGTTCTGGAAGTAGATAGTGGTGAAATTTATACAATATTGTCAACATACTTAATGTCACGGGATTGTTTACTTAAGAATGGTACAATGTTTTTTATGTTATATATATATTTTACCACAATAAAAGTTAAAACAAACAAACAAACAAAATCCTGTTCAAGAGCAACCTTTGGTCACCTCCATCATCTGGATGGATCCTAGAGCTGGGCTAGATGATCACTCATCAGAGGTGCTTTGATGAGGTATGTATGTGTTGTGGATGCAGAGGGATGTGGTAGGAAAGGTGGCCCAGCTGTGTCCTAACATCCTTTAATAAATCAGATCATCCTGCTCAAAATCCTTCAATTAAAAAAAAAAAAGCAACTGAAAAAACAATGACAATTAAATGCAATGCATGATCCTGGACTGGATCCAGTAATGGAGAAGAAAATACAGAAAGGACATTATTAGGATCTATAAAAAAAATGGAATATAGACTGTAAGCTTTATGTCAGCATTAAATTTCTTGAACTTGATAACTGTACTTGGTTGTTACATAGTAAATATCCTTGTTCTTAGGAAATATACATGAAAGCATTAAGTGTTCAAAGAGCATGATGTACATACAACTTAATCTCAAATGTTTGGAAAACAGATAAATGGATGGATGGAATTATATGACAAATGTGGCAAAATGTTAAAGGTTGGTGAATCTGGGTATCTGGATGGGGGTATACTGGAATTCTCATTATTCTTATAACTGTCCTGTAAGTTTGAAATTTTTCCAAAAAAAAAAAAAAAAAGGTATTTTTAAAACAAAACACTCCAATGGCTTCCATTGCTCCTATTACAAAATACAGACTCCTTCCTGTGACCTGCAGGGCCTGGCAGGACCTAGCCCCTGATGACCACCCAGCTCACTCTGCCTCTCCCCCATTTACTCCTCTACTAGCTGATTTTCCTTCTTTTAAACATCAAGCCTGTATACTTCCTTTTCCCACTGCTTAGAATGTTTTTCTCCGTCACTGCACAAGGCTGGCTCCTCCTCATCAGAGGGGCCTCCCCTGGCCACCTATTAGCAGTGGCCATACCTTCCCTGCACCAAAGTTGTCCTCTATCATGTCAAGTCTTTTCTTCACAGCACCTACCTGCTAGGACATAAGCTCCATAAGGGCAGGCTGTTTTCTGATTTTGTTCAGTGTACCACCACTGCTGACAAAAGTGCCTGCTACACTCTTAAGTACTCACGGAATATTTTGTCTGATATTTTATATAAATTTGTTTTTCACTACCTTATTGGCTGTCTCCTGACTACAGTATAAACTCTAAGATGGCAACGACCATGTCTGTCTAGTTCACCTGGAATAGTGGATGGCACATGACAGATGCTGACTAAATGAACAAATTCCTCAGTAGTTGGAAACACCCTCCAGCCCCAGTACTCCCAGCCTGGAGCTGAAGAGTACCACAGCTTGTTGTATGTTAGGGACAGCACTGTCCCTGGAACAGGGAGACACAGTGCAGTGGTCAAGAGCATGGTCTGGGTTTGAAGAGTGCCTCTATTCCTACTGGCTGTGGACCTTAGCAAGATGCTTAACTTCTTAAAACGTAATTTATTTTTAAGTCGTCAATACCTTAACATTAAGTACATTGACAGTACTGTATAACTTCCACCACTATTTCCAGACTAAATTCAGCTATAATTCCCCACTGCCCCCTCCCCACCCAGTTAACTACTATTTGTCCTTTTGTGTCTGGCTTATTTCACTCAACATGACATCTTCAAAGTTCATCTCAGTTGTAGCATGTATTAGCACTTCACTTCTTTTTATGGCTGAATCACATTCCATTATACGGATATATCACATTTTGTTTATCCATTCAAATGATGGACACTTGGTTTGCTTCTGTCTTTTGGCTATTGTGAATAATCCTGCAATGAACATCGATACACAAACATCTGTTGGAGTCCCTCCTTTCAATTGTTTTTGGTATATACCTAGGAGTGGAATTGCAGGGTCATATGGTAGTTCCATAGTTAACTTTCTGAAGAAAATCCATTGCCTACTACAGGGTCATAAAGATATTTCCCTAAGTTTTCTTATAAGGGTTTTATAGTATTAGCTCTTATATTTAGGTCATTGGACCATTTTGAATTATTTTTTGTATATGGGGAGAGGCACATTCATTGTTTTGCATGTGGATTTCTAGTTGTCCCAGCACCGTTTGTTGAAGAGACTGTTTTTCCCCTATTGAATTCCCCTATTGGCACCCTTGTTGAAAATTAACTGGCCATAGATGTGTGGATTTATCTATGGACTCTCAATTCTATTCTATTGCTCTATATGTCTGTTCTTTTGTCAGTATGAGTGTTTTGGGTTACTGTAGCTTTGTAGTAAATTTAAAATCAGGAAGTATGAATCCTCCAAGCTTTTCTTTTTCAAGATTATCTGGGCTATTCCATATGAATTTAAGGATCAGCTTTTCCACTTCCACACACAAAAAAGTTGCTGGAATTTTGATAGGGATTGCATCGAATTTATAGAAGCTTTAGGCAGTACTGACATCTTAATATTGTCATCCAATCCACAATCATGAGATGTCTTTTCCTTTATTGAAGTCTTCCTTAATTTCTTTCAACAATGTTTTATAGTTTTTGTACTGGTCTTTCACCTCCTTGGTTAAATTTATTCCTAGGTATTTTATTCTTTTAGATGCTATTGTAAATGGAACTGTTATCTTGATTTCTTTTCAGGTTGTTTATTACAAGTGTATAAAACCCAACTGACTTTTGCATGCATATCTTGTATTTTGCAACTTTGTTGAAATCATTGATTAGTTCTACCAGCTTTTTTGTGGATTCTTTGGGATTTTCTCTATATAGGAACATGTCATTTGCAATTAGGGATAATTGGGCTTTTTCTTTCCCAGTTTGGATGCCTTTTATTTCTTTTTCTTGCCTGATTGCTCTGGCTAGAATTTCCAGTATAATATTGAGTAACAATGGTGCTGGCAGGCATCCTTGTCTTGTTCCTGATCTTAGGGGGAAAGCTTTTGATCTTTCACCAGAGTATGAAATTTGCTGTGGTTTTTTCATAAATGCCCTTTATCACGTTGAGAAAGTTACCTTCTATCCCTAGTTTTCTGAGTGTTTTTATCTTTAAAAAAACAAATTTGGCTTTGTTGATTCTCTCTAATGCTTTTCCATTCTCTATTTCACTTCTCTCTGCTCTAATCTTTACTATTTCCTTCCTTCTATTGAGTTTAGTTTTTTCTCCTGTTTCTCATTTCTTTAGGCATGAAGTTAAGTTATTGATCTGTGATCTTTCTTCTTTTTAAATGTAGGCACTTAGAGCTATAAATTTTCTTCTCAGAACTGCTTTTGCTGCATCCCCAAAGTTTTGGTATATTGTTTTTTTTTTTTCCATCTCAATATATTTCCTAGTTTCCTTTGTGATTTCTTCTTTGACCCATTGGTTGTTTAATAGTGTGTTGTTTAATTGCCACATATTTGTAAATTTCCTGTTTTAATTGTTACTGATTTCTAACTTTATTCCAATATGGTCCAAAAAGATACTTCGTATGATTCCAATATTTTAAAATTTATTAAGATGTGACTTGTGATCTAACATATGGTCTAGTCTGGAAAATGTTCCATGTACACTTAAGAATTTTTACTCTCTTGTTGTTGGGTGGAGTGTTCCATATATGTCCATTATGTCTCATTGGTTAATAGTGTTGTTCAAGTCCTCTATTCCCTTGTTGATCTTCTGTTTAGGATTTCTATCAGCTTTTGAAAGTGGTATATTGTGGGGAACTGAGTCTTCCATGTTGCCTGAGGCATATCTAGGGTGGTGGCTTGGAATGCTGAGCCGCAGGACTGCACAGAATGCCATGCAGGCCCACCCTGTAAAGATGTGTGTCTTGTGACTGCGATGACGGCGTTTGATACACCTGATGTAAATTATCCCTTCTGATATACACCTGATGTAAATTATCCCTTTAGCATATACACGTGATCTTCAGAAATAAATAGTTGGAGCAAGGATGCATTGGCGTCCACTTAGCACGAGATGCAGTGGGCCTCCTGCTCCCTTAACTCTTAGCTTTGTGTCCGTGTCTCATTCCTGCGCCGCCCTGTCAGCAATAGTATATTGAAGTCTCCAACTATCATTGTAGAACTATTTCTTTCTTCAATTCTATCAATTTCTGCTTCATATATTTGGGTGCTCTGTTGTGAGTTATAGGTTTATAACCATTTTATCTTCTTCATTGAACATTTTATCAATACATAATATCCTTGTCTCTTATAACCTTTTTTAACTTAAAGTCTATTTTATCTGACAGTAATATAGCCACTCTAGCTCTCTTTTGATTACTGTTCCCATGGAATATCTTTTTCTATCCTTTTACTGTCAACATCCTTGTGTCTTTGTACCTCATATAAGGTAAAAAGATGGACCATGCTTTTTCATCCAATCTACCTACCTCTGCCTTTTAATAGGGGAGTTTAATCCATTGACACTTAAGGTAATAACTGAAAAGAAAGGATTTATTTCTGCAATGTAGCCATTTGTTTTCTGTATGTCTTGTATGTTTTTGTTCCTCAGTTATTCCATTACTGCCTTCTTTTGCTGTTTTGTAGTGTACCATTTTGATCCCCTTCTTCCTTCCTTTTCTCTATATTTTAAAATTATTTTCTTCATGGTTACCTTGGTAATTACAATCAACATCTTAAACTAATAACAACCTTGTTTGACTAGTACCAATCTCGTTTCAGTAGTATACAAATTCATTACTCTCATATATCTCCATCCCTCCCCTATATATCATTATTGTCTCAGACAACATCTTTAAAGATTGGTCATTAACATAGATTTTAAATATTATTTTACAAATTTTCTTGTTGAGTCATGGGGGGGGCAATTACAAACCAAAAGTACAAAATACGGGTGTGCCAGTTTGGATGTATTATGTCCCCCAAAATGCCATGTTCTTCAATACAATCTTTTGGGGCAAATGTATTAGTGCTGATTAGATTGGAACCTACTGATTGAGTGTTTCCATGGAGATGTGCCTCAATCAACTGTGGGCAAGACCTTTGATTGGATAACTTCCATGGAGGTGTTACCCCATCCATTCAGGATGGGTCTTAATTAAATCACTGGAGCCATATAAAAAAGCTGACAAACAGAAGGAACTCAGAGCAGCTAAGAGTGACATTTTGGAGAGAAGCTAGGAGTGACATTTGTGCTGCAGCTGAGACACACTTTGAAGATGGCCGTTGAATGCTGATGCTGACATTTTGGAGAATGCCATTTTGAAACGCAACCTGGGACAGTAGCCATGTGCCTTCCGAGCTAACAGTTTTTCCGGATACTATTGGTTATCCTTCAGTGAAGGTACCCTATTATTGATGCCTTACCTTGGACACTTTGATGGCCTTAAGACTGTAACTTTGTAACCAAATAACCCCCCTTTATAAAAGCCAAACCATTTTTGGTATTTTGCATAATGGCAGCATTGGCAAACCATAACAACAGGATTTTATATACTTACCCATATAGTTACCTTTACCAATGTTCTTTATTTCTTCTTATGGCTTTGAGTTACTGCCTACTGTCCCTTTATTTCAGCCTCAAGTCCTCTCTTGAGCATTTCTTTAGGAGAAGTCTTTTGGAAATGAATGCTTTCTGCCTTTATTTATCTTAATTTTTACTTCATTTTTGAAAGATAATTTTGCTGGATAGGAAATTCTTAGTTCACACGTTTTTCTTTTTTTGTTTTTCTTTAAGGACTTTAAATATGCCAACTGTTCCAGTTTGCTAATGCTGCCAGAATGCAAAACACCAGAGATGGACTGGCTTTTATAAAAGGGGGTTTATTTGGTTACACAGTTACAGTCTTTAGGCCATAAAGTGTCCAAGGTAACACGTCAGCAATCAGGTAACTTCACTGGAGGATGGCCTATGACGTCCGGAAAACCTCTGTTAGCTGGGAAGGCACATGGCTGGCATCTGCTCCAAAGTTCTGGTTT
Source organism: Choloepus didactylus (assembly GCF_015220235.1). Classification (NCBI taxonomy): domain Eukaryota; kingdom Metazoa; phylum Chordata; class Mammalia; order Pilosa; family Megalonychidae; genus Choloepus; species Choloepus didactylus. The sequence continues at coordinate 93,136,356 of NC_051316.1, forward strand.
CAAAATGGCTTTCTCCCAGGACGTTCCTCTCTAGGCTGCACTTCCTCAAAGATGTCAGTCTTAGTTGCAGGTGGGGTATTTGTCCTCTCTTAGCTTCTTCAGAGCAAGAGTCTGCTTTCAACAGCCATCTTCAAAATGTCTCTCATCTGCAGCTCCTGTGCTTTCTTTGAAGTGTCTCTCTTAGCTGTAGCAAGCTTGCTCCTTCTGCCTCAGCTTATATACTGCTCCAGTAATCAAGGCCCACACTGAATGGGCGGGGCCACGCCTCCACGGAAATTATCTCATCAGAGTCATCACCCACAGCTGGCTGGGGCACATCTCCATGGAAACAGTCAAAGAATTACAATCAAATTAACACTGATAGGTCTGCCCACACAAGATTACATTAAAGATAATGGCGTTTGGGGGACATAATACATTCAAACTGGCACACCAACCCACTATCTTCTGGCATCCATGGTTTCTAATGAGAAATCTGCCATGAATCTTCCTGGGGACCCTTGTATGTGACAGTCACTTCTCTCTTGCTGCTTTTAAAATTCTCTTTTTGTTTTTGGATTTTGGCTATTTCACCATAGTGTGTGTGTCTTGTTGTAGAGTTCTTGAATCTATCCTGCTTAAGAATTCATTGAGATTCTTGTTTGTGTAAAATCATGTCTTTCATCAGATTTGGGAAGTTTTTGGTAATTATTTGTTCAAATACGTGTTCTGCCCCCACTCCCCATCCTTTTGGCACTCCAATGATGCATATGTTGGTACACTTGATGGTTTCCCACAAGTCTTTCAGGCTCTGTTCTTTTTTTTTTTTTCAATTTTTTTTCATTTTTTTTTTATTTTCTGTTACTTACCTTGAATAATTTCAATTGTCTTGTCTTTAAGTTCACTGATCCTTTCTTCTGCTTCTTCAAATCTGTTGTTGAATCTGCCT